>NC_090830.1:62611610-63297936 GCF_028021215.1 Eschrichtius robustus | reverse complement strand
TAGAACAGAATGGAGGTGCCTTAAAAAGGTAAACATTGAGCTACCATATGATCCAGCAGGCCCACTCCTCGACCTATAATCTAAGAGGAGAGAATTGGAAAGACAGAGGCAGGAAATCTGCATTGCACAGTATTACAATAGCCAAGATATGGAAGTAACCAAAAAGGCCACCAACAGAAGGATGGACAAAGAAGAACTCCTCCATGTACAGATGGAATATTCGCTACTGAAAAAAATGAAACAATGCCATTTGCAGCACCATAGAAGATGAGTCTAGACGTAATCATGCCACCTGTAGTAAGTGAGAAAGCAAAAGACACATATCCTATCATACCACTTTTAGGAGTTACTTAAAAATTGATACCAATGAAGATATTTCAACAGAGAGAGGCAATCGCAGATTCATTTGAAAACTTATGGTTCACCAAATAGAAAGGGATGAGGATTGGATACATTACCATATTGGGGTTAACAGAGATATACATACCATGTGAAATATATAATCACCAAAGGCGTACGGAAGACCAGGAGAAGAATACTCAACATTCTGTCATAACCTAAATGGGAAAAGGATGCGAGGAAGAATAGATACACATATATGTGTGAAAGAACCACATCTTGCACACCAAGAAGAAACAAACCATTGTAATCAAATTTGCTGGGATAAAAAATAAAAAGTAAATTACAAATATGAACAAGAAGTAATGAGACATAAACTTAAAGGGCTTTTTCCTGGCACATTCCATTTTAATTTACAACCTAGAACACCACTTCCATTAAGGCTCTGTTTCCCTAGTAACCAAATTTGGTAAAGGAGAAATGCTGCCACCTTGTGGCCGTTTCCTGCAAGAGCAGCTTTAAAGTCACAGCTAATGGTCACTTAACATTCACAAGGACTCAGGGCTGTAAGGACACCTGCCCTAAAAAATTGTGCTGAAGTAGGGAATGGACAAAAAATTTCAAAACAGGCAAATGTTTCAAGAAGAGAATATGAAGAGTTACGTTTTACTGACGCTCTTTTAAAAAAAAGGAAAATGGATAAAAGCTCCACCTCAGGGAGTGTTAGACGCATGCAATCTAATCTACAAAAAGTTTTCAACTTACACCAATCGACTGACCATCAGCAAAAAGTCTACGAACAATAAATGCTGAAGGGGTTTTAGAGAACTGTGAACCCTCTACCTGCTGTTGAGACGTAAAAGGGTAACAGCCAATAATGAGAATAGAAAGGAGCTGTGTTTAAAAGTAAAAATGGAGGTACCATTCAATCCAGCAGGCACACCATTGGACCTCTCACCTGAGAAGGCAAGAATCGAGAAGACACAGGCCGCAAAAGCTGCAGTGCAGCCTTATTCACAATAGCCAAGACCGTGAAGCAATCAAAATATCCAACAAGAGGTGAATGGATAAAGAAGAAGTGGTCCATGTACACAATGGAATATTAGCCATGGAAAACAATGAACCATTGCTCTCTGAGGCACCACAAATGACTCTGGAGATAATCATGAAACATGAGGTAAGTCGGAAAGCAAAAGACCTATATTCTATGATATCACTTATAGGCGTTATCTAATAACTGACACAAATGAACATATTTCCACAGAGAAAGACACTCACAGACTTAGAAAACAAACTATGCTCATCTAAAAGGAAAGGTGGGGGGAATGGATAAATTAAGATTAGTGTTACTATATGTATACAAACACATATTATATACATATCTCAAAACGACCGACCATATAGCAAGGGAGGTCTGCGGAACATTCTGTAACATTTTACATGGGAAGAGGATCTGTACTTGAATAGACATATATAATCTACAAATGAACCAGATTGTGTACACCTAGGACAAACAATATTCTAAGCTTTACCACAATTAATAAATTTTTAAAACCAAGAAGAAATAATGAGACATAAACTTATGGGGGTTTCTCCATGCACATTCCAATGTAATTTACAACCTAGGAACACGACTTCCAGAAAGGCTCTGCTGCCCTAGAAACCAGATTTGGGAATGGAGAAATGCTGCCTGCTTGAGGCCACTTCCCACAACAGCAGCTTTAAACCCATTTCTAAAGGTCAATAAATATTCACCAAACTTGCAGTTCGGGAAATGACACCTGCTCTCTAAAAAAACTCTGGGGTGGAAAATCGACCAAAAAATTCAAAAGAGGGCAACCTTCTAAGAAGACAGTTTCCAGAGTTATAATGTACTCCCATTTGTTTCCTTTTTGTAACAGAAAAGAAAACGGCGGAGAAAAATAATGAGTTTTACGAATTTTCAAATACATGCAAACCCAAATTACAAAAACCTATCAGCTCACAGCAGCCAGTAGGGCCATTAGCATAAATGCTGCAAACAATAAATGCTGAAGCGATTGTGGAGAAATGCGTACCCTCGATTCTAAGGGGGACGTGGTAAGAGCCACTAATGAAAACACAAAGGAGGTGCTTTGAAAGGGGAAACACGGTGCTACCAGTCAATGAATCACACCCACTGCTGGGCCTATCACCTGAGAAAATGAGAATCAAAAAGTCACAGGCTGGCAATCCTGCACTCCAACAATATTTACCATAGCCAAGACTTGGAAGAAATGAAAATGTCCATCAACCGAGGAATGCACAAAGTAGAAGTGGTCCACGTACACAGTGGAAAATTACTCCAATAAAAAATAAAAATTACATTTAAAAATCCAACAAAAGTAAGGAGACATCAGCTTGTGTGGGTTTCTCCAGGCACACTCCACTCTAATTTTTAACCGAGAAACACCACAGGCCGCAAGGGCTTTTCCCTAGTTACCAGGGTGGGGAACATAGAAAGGCTGCTGCCCTCTGGCAGTTACCTGCAAAAGCAGCTTTAAAGCCCGTGCTAATGGTCATTTCATAGGAACAAGTACTGCAGAACTGTAAATGAAACTTGCCCTCAAAATGTCTTGAGGGAGGTAATGGCCAAAATATTTCAAATGGTGACACATACTTTAAGAAAACACTTTGAAGAAATAAGCTCTAATCATAGCTGGAAAAATAAAAAGGACATGTCTAAAAGCTCAATTTCAACGCATTATGAGACACATGCAAATTCAACCACAAAGAGGTATCAGCTCACACCACTCAGAAGAACCATCAGCAAAAACTACAAAGAATAAATGCTGAAGGTGCTGGGAAGAAATGCATACCCTCAACTTTATGTGGGACGTAACCTGGAAAGAGCCACTAAAGAGAACAGAATAGAGGTGCCTTTAAAAGGTAAATATTGAGCTACCATAGGATCCAGCAGACCTATTCCTGGACCTATAAACTAAGAAGACAGAATTGGAAGGACACAGGTATGCAAATCTGCATTGCATAGTATTACAATAGCCAAGATACGGAAGTAACCAAAAAGTCCACCGACAGATGGGCGGACAAAGAAGAACTGCTACCTGTACAGATGGAATATGAGCTAGTGAAAAAATGAAACAATGCCATTTGCAGCACCATAGATGAGTCTAGACGTAATCACGCCACCTGTAGTAAGTGAGAAAGCAAAAGACACATATCCTATCATATCACTTTTAGGAGTTACTTAAAAATCGATACCAATGAAGATATTTCCACAAAGAGAGGCAATCGCAGATTCATTTAAAAACTTATGGTTCACCAAATAGAAAGGGATGAGGATTGGATACATTACCATATTGGGGTTAACAGAGATATACAAACCATGTGAAATATATAACCACCAAAGACGTACGGAAGACCAGGAGAAGACTACTCAACATTCCGTCATAACCTACATGAGAAAAGGATGCGAGGAAGAATAGATACCTGTATATGTGTGAAAGAGCCACATCTTGCACACCTAGAGCAAACAAACCATCGTAATCAAATTTGCTGGGATAAAAAATAAAACGTAAATTACAAATATGAACAAGAAGTAATGAGACATAAACTTAAAGGGCTTTTTCCTGGCATATTCCATTCTAATATACAACCTAGAACACCACTTCCATTAAGGCTCTGTTTCCCTCGTAACCAAATTTGGTAAAGGAGAAATGATGCCACCTTGTGGCCGTTACCTGCAAGAGCAGCTTTAAACTCACAGCTAATGGTCACTTAACATTCACAAAGACTCAGGGCTGTAAAGGACACCTGCCCTAAAATATTGTGCTGAAGTAGGGAGTGGACAATAAAATTCAAAACAGGCAAATGTTTCAAGAAGAGATTATGAAGAGTTAAGTTTTACTCACACTGTTTTTTTAAAAAAAAGGAACATGGATAAAAGCTCAACCTCAGGGAGTGTTAGACGCATGCAATCTAATCTACAAAAAGTTTCAACTTACACCAGTCGACTGACCATCAGCAAAAAGTCTACAAAAAATAAATGCTGAAGGGGTTTTACAGAACTGTGTACCCTCAACCTGCTGGTGAGACGTAAAAGGATAACAGCCAATAATGAGAACAGAAAGGAGCTGTGTTTAAAAGTAAAAATGGAGGTACCATTCAATCCAGCAGGCACACCATTGGACCTCTCACCTGAGAAGACAAGAATCGAGAAGACACAGGCCGCAAAAGCTGCAGTGCAGCCTTATTCACAATAGCCAAGACCGTGAAGCAATCAAAATATCCAACAAGAGGTGAATGGATAAAGAAGAAGTGGTCCAGGTACACAATGGAATATTGGCCATGGAAAACAATGAACCATTGCTCTCTGAGGCACCACAAATGAGTCTTTAGATAATCATGAATCATGAGGTAAGTCGGAAAGCAAAAGACCTATATTCTATGATATCACTTATAGGCGTTATCTAATAACTGACACAAATGAACATATTTCCACAGAGATACACACTCACAGACTTAGAAAACAAACTATGCTCATCTAAAAGGAAAGGTGGGGGGAATGGATAAATTAAGATTAGTGTTACTATATGTATACAAACACATATTATATACATATCTCAAAACTACCGACCATATAGCAAGGGAGGTCTGCAGAACCCTGTGTAACATTTTACATGGGAAGAGGATCTGTACTTGAATAGACATATATAATCTACAAATGAACCAGATTGTGTACACCTAGGACAAACAATATTCTAAGCTTTACTCAAATTTAAAAAAAAAAAATTATACCAAGAAGAAATAATGAGACATAAACTTAGGGGCGTTTCTCCATGCACATTCCAACGTAATTTACAACCTAGGAACACGACTTCCAGAAAGGCTCTGCTGCCCTAGTACCCAGATTTGGGAATGGAGAAATGCTGCCTGCTTGAGGCCACTTCCCACAAATCAGCTTTAAACCCATTGCTAAAGGTCACTAAATATTCACCAAACTTGCAGTTCGGTAAATGACACCTGCTCTCTGAAAAAATTCTGGGGTGGAAAATTGACCAAAAAATTCAAAAGAGGGCAACCTTCCAAGAAGACCATATCAAGAGTTATATTGTACTCCCAACTGTTTCCTTTTTTTAACAGAAAAGAAAACGGCGGAGAAAAATGATGAGTTTTAGGAATTTTCAGAGACATGCAAACCCAAATTACAAAAACCTATCAGCTCACAGCAGCCAGAAGGGCCATTAGCATAAATGCTGCAAACAATAAATGCTGAAACGATTGTGGAGAAATGTGTACCCTCGATTCTAAAGGGGACGTGGTAAGTGCCACTAATGAAAACACAAAGAAGGTGCTTTGAAAAGGGAAACACGGTGCTACCAGTCAGTCAATCACAACCACTGCTTGGCCTATCACCTGAGAAAATGAGAATCAAAAAGTCACAGGCTGGCAATCCTGCACTAAAACAATATTTACCATAGCCAACACTTGGAAGCAATGAAAATGTCCATCAACCGAGTAATGCACAAAGTAGAAGTGGTCCACGTACACAGTGGAAAATTACTCCAATAAAAAATAAAACTTACATTTAAAAATCCAACGAAAGTAAGGAGACATCAGCTTGTGTGGGTTTGTCCAGGCACACTCCACGCTAATTTATAACCGAGAAACACCACAGGGTGCAAGGGCTTTTCCCTAGTTACCAGGGTGGGGAACATAGAAAGGCTGCTGCCCTCTGGCAGTTACCTGCAAAAACAGCTTTAAGCCTGTGCTAATGGTCATTTCATAGGAACAAGTACTGCAGAACTGCAAATGAAACCTGCCCTCAAAATGTCTTGAGGGAGGTAATGGCCAATACATTTCAAAATGTGACACATACTTTAAGAGAACACTTTGAAGAACTAAGGGGTAATCACAGCTTGAAAAATAAAAAAGGACATGCCTTCAAGCTCATTTTCAATGGATTATGAGGCACGTGCGAATTCAACCACAAAGAGGTATCAGATCACACTTGTCAGAATAACCACCAGCAAGAAAACTACAAACAATAAATGCTGAAGGTGTTGTAGAGAAATGCATACCCTCAACTTCAAGGGGGACGTAACTTGGAAAGGGCCACGAACTAGAACAGAATGGAGGTGCCTTAAAAAGGTAAACATTGAGCTACCATATGATCCAGCAGGCCCACTCCTCGACCTATAATCTAAGAGGAGAGAATTGGAAAGACAGAGGCAGGAAATCTGCATTGCACAGTATTACAATAGCCAAGATATGGAAGTAACCAAAAAGGCCACCAACAGAAGGATGGACAAAGAAGAACTCCTCCATGTACAGATGGAATATTCGCTACTGAAAAAAATGAAACAATGCCATTTGCAGCACCATAGAAGATGAGTCTAGACGTAATCATGCCACCTGTAGTAAGTGAGAAAGCAAAAGACACATATCCTATCATACCACTTTTAGGAGTTACTTAAAAATTGATACCAATGAAGATATTTCAACAGAGAGAGGCAATCGCAGATTCATTTGAAAACTTATGGTTCACCAAATAGAAAGGGATGAGGATTGGATACATTACCATATTGGGGTTAACAGAGATATACATACCATGTGAAATATATAATCACCAAAGGCGTACGGAAGACCAGGAGAAGAATACTCAACATTCTGTCATAACCTAAATGGGAAAAGGATGCGAGGAAGAATAGATACACATATATGTGTGAAAGAACCACATCTTGCACACCAAGAAGAAACAAACCATTGTAATCAAATTTGCTGGGATAAAAAATAAAAAGTAAATTACAAATATGAACAAGAAGTAATGAGACATAAACTTAAAGGGCTTTTTCCTGGCACATTCCATTTTAATTTACAACCTAGAACACCACTTCCATTAAGGCTCTGTTTCCCTAGTAACCAAATTTGGTAAAGGAGAAATGCTGCCACCTTGTGGCCGTTTCCTGCAAGAGCAGCTTTAAAGTCACAGCTAATGGTCACTTAACATTCACAAGGACTCAGGGCTGTAAGGACACCTGCCCTAAAAAATTGTGCTGAAGTAGGGAATGGACAAAAAATTTCAAAACAGGCAAATGTTTCAAGAAGAGAATATGAAGAGTTACGTTTTACTGACGCTCTTTTAAAAAAAAGGAAAATGGATAAAAGCTCAACCTCAGGGAGTGTTAGACCCATGCAATCTAATCTACAAAAAGTTTTCAACTTACACCAATCGACTGACCATCAGCAAAAAGTCTACGAACAATAAATGCTGAAGGGGTTTTAGAGAACTGTGAACCCTCTACCTGCTGTTGAGACGTAAAAGGGTAACAGCCAATAATGAGAATAGAAAGGAGCTGTGTTTAAAAGTAAAAATGGAGGTACCATTCAATCCAGCAGGCACACCATTGGACCTCTCACCTGAGAAGGCAAGAATCGAGAAGACACAGGCCGCAAAAGCTGCAGTGCAGCCTTATTCACAATAGCCAAGACCGTGAAGCAATCAAAATATCCAACAAGAGGTGAATGGATAAAGAAGAAGTGGTCCATGTACACAATGGAATATTAGCCATGGAAAACAATGAACCATTGCTCTCTGAGGCACCACAAATGACTCTGGAGATAATCATGAAACATGAGGTAAGTCGGAAAGCAAAAGACCTATATTCTATGATATCACTTATAGGCGTTATCTAATAACTGACACAAATGAACATATTTCCACAGAGAAAGACACTCACAGACTTAGAAAACAAACTATGCTCATCTAAAAGGAAAGGTGGGGGGAATGGATAAATTAAGATTAGTGTTACTATATGTATACAAACACATATTATATACATATCTCAAAACGACCGACCATATAGCAAGGGAGGTCTGCGGAACATTCTGTAACATTTTACATGGGAAGAGGATCTGTACTTGAATAGACATATATAATCTACAAATGAACCAGATTGTGTACACCTAGGACAAACAATATTCTAAGCTTTACCACAATTAATAAATTTTTAAAACCAAGAAGAAATAATGAGACATAAACTTATGGGGGTTTCTCCATGCACATTCCAATGTAATTTACAACCTAGGAACACGACTTCCAGAAAGGCTCTGCTGCCCTAGAAACCAGATTTGGGAATGGAGAAATGCTGCCTGCTTGAGGCCACTTCCCACAACAGCAGCTTTAAACCCATTTCTAAAGGTCAATAAATATTCACCAAACTTGCAGTTCGGGAAATGACACCTGCTCTCTAAAAAAACTCTGGGGTGGAAAATCGACCAAAAAATTCAAAAGAGGGCAACCTTCTAAGAAGACAGTTTCCAGAGTTATAATGTACTCCCATTTGTTTCCTTTTTGTAACAGAAAAGAAAACGGCGGAGAAAAATAATGAGTTTTACGAATTTTCAAATACATGCAAACCCAAATTACAAAAACCTATCAGCTCACAGCAGCCAGTAGGGCCATTAGCATAAATGCTGCAAACAATAAATGCTGAAGCGATTGTGGAGAAATGCGTACCCTCGATTCTAAGGGGGACGTGGTAAGAGCCACTAATGAAAACACAAAGGAGGTGCTTTGAAAGGGGAAACACGGTGCTACCAGTCAATGAATCACACCCACTGCTGGGCCTATCACCTGAGAAAATGAGAATCAAAAAGTCACAGGCTGGCAATCCTGCACTCCAACAATATTTACCATAGCCAACACTTGGAAGAAATGAAAATGTCCATCAACCGAGGAATGCACAAAGTAGAAGTGGTCCACGTACACAGTGGAAAATTACTCCAATAAAAAATAAAAATTACATTTAAAAATCCAACAAAAGTAAGGAGACATCAGCTTGTGTGGGTTTCTCCAGGCACACTCCACTCTAATTTTTAACCGAGAAACACCACAGGCCGCAAGGGCTTTTCCCTAGTTACCAGGGTGGGGAACATAGAAAGGCTGCTGCCCTCTGGCAGTTACCTGCAAAAGCAGCTTTAAAGCCCGTGCTAATGGTCATTTCATAGGAACAAGTACTGCAGAACTGTAAATGAAACTTGCCCTCAAAATGTCTTGAGGGAGGTAATGGCCAAAATATTTCAAATGGTGACACATACTTTAAGAAAACACTTTGAAGAAATAAGCTCTAATCATAGCTGGAAAAATAAAAAGGACATGTCTAAAAGCTCAATTTCAACGCATTATGAGACACATGCAAATTCAACCACAAAGAGGTATCAGCTCACACCACTCAGAAGAACCATCAGCAAAAACTACAAAGAATAAATGCTGAAGGTGCTGGGAAGAAATGCATACCCTCAACTTTATGTGGGACGTAACCTGGAAAGAGCCACTAAAGAGAACAGAATAGAGGTGCCTTTAAAAGGTAAATATTGAGCTACCATAGGATCCAGCAGACCTATTCCTGGACCTATAAACTAAGAAGACAGAATTGGAAGGACACAGGTATGCAAATCTGCATTGCATAGTATTACAATAGCCAAGATACGGAAGTAACCAAAAAGTCCACCGACAGATGGGCGGACAAAGAAGAACTGCTACCTGTACAGATGGAATATGAGCTAGTGAAAAAATGAAACAATGCCATTTGCAGCACCATAGATGAGTCTAGACGTAATCACGCCACCTGTAGTAAGTGAGAAAGCAAAAGACACATATCCTATCATATCACTTTTAGGAGTTACTTAAAAATCGATACCAATGAAGATATTTCCACAAAGAGAGGCAATCGCAGATTCATTTAAAAACTTATGGTTCACCAAATAGAAAGGGACGAGGATTGGATACATTACCATATTGGGGTTAACAGAGATATACAAACCATGTGAAATATATAACCACCAAAGACGTACGGAAGACCAGGAGAAGACTACTCAACATTCCGTCATAACCTACATGAGAAAAGGATGCGAGGAAGAATAGATACCTGTATATGTGTGAAAGAGCCACATCTTGCACACCTAGAGCAAACAAACCATCGTAATCAAATTTGCTGGGATAAAAAATAAAACGTAAATTACAAATATGAACAAGAAGTAATGAGACATATACTTAAAGGGCTTTTTCCTGGCATATTCCATTCTAATATACAACCTAGAACACCACTTCCATTAAGGCTCTGTTTCCCTCGTAACCAAATTTGGTAAAGGAGAAATGATGCCACCTTGTGGCCGTTACCTGCAAGAGCAGCTTTAAACTCACAGCTAATGGTCACTTAACATTCACAAAGACTCAGGGCTGTAAAGGACACCTGCCCTAAAATATTGTGCTGAAGTAGGGAGTGGACAATAAAATTCAAAACAGGCAAATGTTTCAAGAAGAGATTATGAAGAGTTAAGTTTTACTCACACTGTTTTTTTAAAAAAAAGGAACATGGATAAAAGCTCAACCTCAGGGAGTGTTAGACGCATGCAATCTAATCTACAAAAAGTTTCAACTTACACCAGTCGACTGACCATCAGCAAAAAGTCTACAAAAAATAAATGCTGAAGGGGTTTTACAGAACTGTGTACCCTCAACCTGCTGGTGAGACGTAAAAGGATAACAGCCAATAATGAGAACAGAAAGGAGCTGTGTTTAAAAGTAAAAATGGAGGTACCATTCAATCCAGCAGGCACACCATTGGACCTCTCACCTGAGAAGACAAGAATCGAGAAGACACAGGCCGCAAAAGCTGCAGTGCAGCCTTATTCACAATAGCCAAGACCGTGAAGCAATCAAAATATCCAACAAGAGGTGAATGGATAAAGAAGAAGTGGTCCAGGTACACAATGGAATATTGGCCATGGAAAACAATGAACCATTGCTCTCTGAGGCACCACAAATGAGTCTTTAGATAATCATGAATCATGAGGTAAGTCGGAAAGCAAAAGACCTATATTCTATGATATCACTTATAGGCGTTATCTAATAACTGACACAAATGAACATATTTCCACAGAGATACACACTCACAGACTTAGAAAACAAACTATGCTCATCTAAAAGGAAAGGTGGGGGGAATGGATAAATTAAGATTAGTGTTACTATATGTATACAAACACATATTATATACATATCTCAAAACTACCGACCATATAGCAAGGGAGGTCTGCAGAACCCTGTGTAACATTTTACATGGGAAGAGGATCTGTACTTGAATAGACATATATAATCTACAAATGAACCAGATTGTGTACACCTAGGACAAACAATATTCTAAGCTTTACTCAAATTTAAAAAAAAAAAATTATACCAAGAAGAAATAATGAGACATAAACTTAGGGGCGTTTCTCCATGCACATTCCAACGTAATTTACAACCTAGGAACACGACTTCCAGAAAGGCTCTGCTGCCCTAGTACCCAGATTTGGGAATGGAGAAATGCTGCCTGCTTGAGGCCACTTCCCACAAATCAGCTTTAAACCCATTGCTAAAGGTCACTAAATATTCACCAAACTTGCAGTTCGGTAAATGACACCTGCTCTCTGAAAAAATTCTGGGGTGGAAAATTGACCAAAAAATTCAAAAGAGGGCAACCTTCCAAGAAGACCATATCAAGAGTTATATTGTACTCCCAACTGTTTCCTTTTTTTAACAGAAAAGAAAACGGCGGAGAAAAATGATGAGTTTTAGGAATTTTCAGAGACATGCAAACCCAAATTACAAAAACCTATCAGCTCACAGCAGCCAGAAGGGCCATTAGCATAAATGCTGCAAACAATAAATGCTGAAACGATTGTGGAGAAATGTGTACCCTCGATTCTAAAGGGGACGTGGTAAGTGCCACTAATGAAAACACAAAGAAGGTGCTTTGAAAAGGGAAACACGGTGCTACCAGTCAGTCAATCACAACCACTGCTTGGCCTATCACCTGAGAAAATGAGAATCAAAAAGTCACAGGCTGGCAATCCTGCACTAAAACAATATTTACCATAGCCAACACTTGGAAGCAATGAAAATGTCCATCAACCGAGTAATGCACAAAGTAGAAGTGGTCCACGTACACAGTGGAAAATTACTCCAATAAAAAATAAAACTTACATTTAAAAATCCAACGAAAGTAAGGAGACATCAGCTTGTGTGGGTTTGTCCAGGCACACTCCACGCTAATTTATAACCGAGAAACACCACAGGGTGCAAGGGCTTTTCCCGAGTTACCAGGGTGGGGAACATAGAAAGGCTGCTGCCCTCTGGCAGTTACCTGCAAAAACAGCTTTAAGCCTGTGCTAATGGTCATTTCATAGGAACAAGTACTGCAGAACTGCAAATGAAACCTGCCCTCAAAATGTCTTGAGGGAGGTAATGGCCAATACATTTCAAAATGTGACACATACTTTAAGAGAACACTTTGAAGAACTAAGGGGTAATCACAGCTTGAAAAATAAAAAAGGACATGCCTTCAAGCTCATTTTCAATGGATTATGAGGCACGTGCGAATTCAACCACAAAGAGGTATCAGATCACACTTGTCAGAATAACCACCAGCAAGAAAACTACAAACAATAAATGCTGAAGGTGTTGTAGAGAAATGCATACCCTCAACTTCAAGGGGGACGTAACTTGGAAAGGGCCACGAACTAGAACAGAATGGAGGTGCCTTAAAAAGGTAAACATTGAGCTACCATATGATCCAGCAGGCCCACTCCTCGACCTATAATCTAAGAGGAGAGAATTGGAAAGACAGAGGCAGGAAATCTGCATTGCACAGTATTACAATAGCCAAGATATGGAAGTAACCAAAAAGGCCACCAACAGAAGGATGGACAAAGAAGAACTCCTCCATGTACAGATGGAATATTCGCTACTGAAAAAAATGAAACAATGCCATTTGCAGCACCATAGAAGATGAGTCTAGACGTAATCATGCCACCTGTAGTAAGTGAGAAAGCAAAAGACACATATCCTATCATACCACTTTTAGGAGTTACTTAAAAATTGATACCAATGAAGATATTTCAACAGAGAGAGGCAATCGCAGATTCATTTGAAAACTTATGGTTCACCAAATAGAAAGGGATGAGGATTGGATACATTACCATATTGGGGTTAACAGAGATATACATACCATGTGAAATATATAATCACCAAAGGCGTACGGAAGACCAGGAGAAGAATACTCAACATTCTGTCATAACCTAAATGGGAAAAGGATGCGAGGAAGAATAGATACACATATATGTGTGAAAGAACCACATCTTGCACACCAAGAAGAAACAAACCATTGTAATCAAATTTGCTGGGATAAAAAATAAAAAGTAAATTACAAATATGAACAAGAAGTAATGAGACATAAACTTAAAGGGCTTTTTCCTGGCACATTCCATTTTAATTTACAACCTAGAACACCACTTCCATTAAGGCTCTGTTTCCCTAGTAACCAAATTTGGTAAAGGAGAAATGCTGCCACCTTGTGGCCGTTTCCTGCAAGAGCAGCTTTAAAGTCACAGCTAATGGTCACTTAACATTCACAAGGACTCAGGGCTGTAAGGACACCTGCCCTAAAAAATTGTGCTGAAGTAGGGAATGGACAAAAAATTTCAAAACAGGCAAATGTTTCAAGAAGAGAATATGAAGAGTTACGTTTTACTGACGCTCTTTTAAAAAAAAGGAAAATGGATAAAAGCTCCACCTCAGGGAGTGTTAGACGCATGCAATCTAATCTACAAAAAGTTTTCAACTTACACCAATCGACTGACCATCAGCAAAAAGTCTACGAACAATAAATGCTGAAGGGGTTTTAGAGAACTGTGAACCCTCTACCTGCTGTTGAGACGTAAAAGGGTAACAGCCAATAATGAGAATAGAAAGGAGCTGTGTTTAAAAGTAAAAATGGAGGTACCATTCAATCCAGCAGGCACACCATTGGACCTCTCACCTGAGAAGGCAAGAATCGAGAAGACACAGGCCGCAAAAGCTGCAGTGCAGCCTTATTCACAATAGCCAAGACCGTGAAGCAATCAAAATATCCAACAAGAGGTGAATGGATAAAGAAGAAGTGGTCCATGTACACAATGGAATATTAGCCATGGAAAACAATGAACCATTGCTCTCTGAGGCACCACAAATGACTCTGGAGATAATCATGAAACATGAGGTAAGTCGGAAAGCAAAAGACCTATATTCTATGATATCACTTATAGGCGTTATCTAATAACTGACACAAATGAACATATTTCCACAGAGAAAGACACTCACAGACTTAGAAAACAAACTATGCTCATCTAAAAGGAAAGGTGGGGGGAATGGATAAATTAAGATTAGTGTTACTATATGTATACAAACACATATTATATACATATCTCAAAACGACCGACCATATAGCAAGGGAGGTCTGCGGAACATTCTGTAACATTTTACATGGGAAGAGGATCTGTACTTGAATAGACATATATAATCTACAAATGAACCAGATTGTGTACACCTAGGACAAACAATATTCTAAGCTTTACCACAATTAATAAATTTTTAAAACCAAGAAGAAATAATGAGACATAAACTTATGGGGGTTTCTCCATGCACATTCCAATGTAATTTACAACCTAGGAACACGACTTCCAGAAAGGCTCTGCTGCCCTAGAAACCAGATTTGGGAATGGAGAAATGCTGCCTGCTTGAGGCCACTTCCCACAACAGCAGCTTTAAACCCATTTCTAAAGGTCAATAAATATTCACCAAACTTGCAGTTCGGGAAATGACACCTGCTCTCTAAAAAAACTCTGGGGTGGAAAATCGACCAAAAAATTCAAAAGAGGGCAACCTTCTAAGAAGACAGTTTCCAGAGTTATAATGTACTCCCATTTGTTTCCTTTTTGTAACAGAAAAGAAAACGGCGGAGAAAAATAATGAGTTTTACGAATTTTCAAATACATGCAAACCCAAATTACAAAAACCTATCAGCTCACAGCAGCCAGTAGGGCCATTAGCATAAATGCTGCAAACAATAAATGCTGAAGCGATTGTGGAGAAATGCGTACCCTCGATTCTAAGGGGGACGTGGTAAGAGCCACTAATGAAAACACAAAGGAGGTGCTTTGAAAGGGGAAACACGGTGCTACCAGTCAATGAATCACACCCACTGCTGGGCCTATCACCTGAGAAAATGAGAATCAAAAAGTCACAGGCTGGCAATCCTGCACTCCAACAATATTTACCATAGCCAACACTTGGAAGAAATGAAAATGTCCATCAACCGAGGAATGCACAAAGTAGAAGTGGTCCACGTACACAGTGGAAAATTACTCCAATAAAAAATAAAAATTACATTTAAAAATCCAACAAAAGTAAGGAGACATCAGCTTGTGTGGGTTTCTCCAGGCACACTCCACTCTAATTTTTAACCGAGAAACACCACAGGCCGCAAGGGCTTTTCCCTAGTTACCAGGGTGGGGAACATAGAAAGGCTGCTGCCCTCTGGCAGTTACCTGCAAAAGCAGCTTTAAAGCCCGTGCTAATGGTCATTTCATAGGAACAAGTACTGCAGAACTGTAAATGAAACTTGCCCTCAAAATGTCTTGAGGGAGGTAATGGCCAAAATATTTCAAATGGTGACACATACTTTAAGAAAACACTTTGAAGAAATAAGCTCTAATCATAGCTGGAAAAATAAAAAGGACATGTCTAAAAGCTCAATTTCAACGCATTATGAGACACATGCAAATTCAACCACAAAGAGGTATCAGCTCACACCACTCAGAAGAACCATCAGCAAAAACTACAAAGAATAAATGCTGAAGGTGCTGGGAAGAAATGCATACCCTCAACTTTATGTGGGACGTAACCTGGAAAGAGCCACTAAAGAGAACAGAATAGAGGTGCCTTTAAAAGGTAAATATTGAGCTACCATAGGATCCAGCAGACCTATTCCTGGACCTATAAACTAAGAAGACAGAATTGGAAGGACACAGGTATGCAAATCTGCATTGCATAGTATTACAATAGCCAAGATACGGAAGTAACCAAAAAGTCCACCGACAGATGGGCGGACAAAGAAGAACTGCTACCTGTACAGATGGAATATGAGCTAGTGAAAAAATGAAACAATGCCATTTGCAGCACCATAGATGAGTCTAGACGTAATCACGCCACCTGTAGTAAGTGAGAAAGCAAAAGACACATATCCTATCATATCACTTTTAGGAGTTACTTAAAAATCGATACCAATGAAGATATTTCCACAAAGAGAGGCAATCGCAGATTCATTTAAAAACTTATGGTTCACCAAAGAGAAAGGGACGAGGATTGGATACATTACCATATTGGGGTTAACAGAGATATACAAACCATGTGAAATATATAACCACCAAAGACGTACGGAAGACCAGGAGAAGACTACTCAACATTCCGTCATAACCTACATGAGAAAAGGATGCGAGGAAGAATAGATACCTGTATATGTGTGAAAGAGCCACATCTTGCACACCTAGAGCAAACAAACCATCGTAATCAAATTTGCTGGGATAAAAAATAAAACGTAAATTACAAATATGAACAAGAAGTAATGAGACATAAACTTAAAGGGCTTTTTCCTGGCATATTCCATTCTAATATACAACCTAGAACACCACTTCCATTAAGGCTCTGTTTCCCTCGTAACCAAATTTGGTAAAGGAGAAATGATGCCACCTTGTGGCCGTTACCTGCAAGAGCAGCTTTAAACTCACAGCTAATGGTCACTTAACATTCACAAAGACTCAGGGCTGTAAAGGACACCTGCCCTAAAATATTGTGCTGAAGTAGGGAGTGGACAATAAAATTCAAAACAGGCAAATGTTTCAAGAAGAGATTATGAAGAGTTAAGTTTTACTCACACTGTTTTTTTAAAAAAAAGGAACATGGATAAAAGCTCAACCTCAGGGAGTGTTAGACGCATGCAATCTAATCTACAAAAAGTTTCAACTTACACCAGTCGACTGACCATCAGCAAAAAGTCTACAAAAAATAAATGCTGAAGGGGTTTTACAGAACTGTGTACCCTCAACCTGCTGGTGAGACGTAAAAGGATAACAGCCAATAATGAGAACAGAAAGGAGCTGTGTTTAAAAGTAAAAATGGAGGTACCATTCAATCCAGCAGGCACACCATTGGACCTCTCACCTGAGAAGACAAGAATCGAGAAGACACAGGCCGCAAAAGCTGCAGTGCAGCCTTATTCATAATAGCCAAGACCGTGAAGCAATCAAAATATCCAACAAGAGGTGAATGGATAAAGAAGAAGTGGTCCAGGTACACAATGGAATATTGGCCATGGAAAACAATGAACCATTGCTCTCTGAGGCACCACAAATGAGTCTTTAGATAATCATGAATCATGAGGTAAGTCGGAAAGCAAAAGACCTATATTCTATGATATCACTTATAGGCGTTATCTAATAACTGACACAAATGAACATATTTCCACAGAGATACACACTCACAGACTTAGAAAACAAACTATGCTCATCTAAAAGGAAAGGTGGGGGGAATGGATAAATTAAGATTAGTGTTACTATATGTATACAAACACATATTATATACATATCTCAAAACTACCGACCATATAGCAAGGGAGGTCTGCAGAACCCTGTGTAACATTTTACATGGGAAGAGGATCTGTACTTGAATAGACATATATAATCTACAAATGAACCAGATTGTGTACACCTAGGACAAACAATATTCTAAGCTTTACTCAAATTTAAAAAAAAAAAATTATACCAAGAAGAAATAATGAGACATAAACTTAGGGGCGTTTCTCCATGCACATTCCAACGTAATTTACAACCTAGGAACACGACTTCCAGAAAGGCTCTGCTGCCCTAGTACCCAGATTTGGGAATGGAGAAATGCTGCCTGCTTGAGGCCACTTCCCACAAATCAGCTTTAAACCCATTGCTAAAGGTCACTAAATATTCACCAAACTTGCAGTTCGGTAAATGACACCTGCTCTCTGAAAAAATTCTGGGGTGGAAAATTGACCAAAAAATTCAAAAGAGGGCAACCTTCCAAGAAGACCATATCAAGAGTTATATTGTACTCCCAACTGTTTCCTTTTTTTAACAGAAAAGAAAACGGCGGAGAAAAATGATGAGTTTTAGGAATTTTCAGAGACATGCAAACCCAAATTACAAAAACCTATCAGCTCACAGCAGCCAGAAGGGCCATTAGCATAAATGCTGCAAACAATAAATGCTGAAACGATTGTGGAGAAATGTGTACCCTCGATTCTAAAGGGGACGTGGTAAGTGCCACTAATGAAAACACAAAGAAGGTGCTTTGAAAAGGGAAACACGGTGCTACCAGTCAGTCAATCACAACCACTGCTTGGCCTATCACCTGAGAAAATGAGAATCAAAAAGTCACAGGCTGGCAATCCTGCACTAAAACAATATTTACCATAGCCAACACTTGGAAGCAATGAAAATGTCCATCAACCGAGTAATGCACAAAGTAGAAGTGGTCCACGTACACAGTGGAAAATTACTCCAATAAAAAATAAAACTTACATTTAAAAATCCAACGAAAGTAAGGAGACATCAGCTTGTGTGGGTTTGTCCAGGCACACTCCACGCTAATTTATAACCGAGAAACACCACAGGGTGCAAGGGCTTTTCCCTAGTTACCAGGGTGGGGAACATAGAAAGGCTGCTGCCCTCTGGCAGTTACCTGCAAAAACAGCTTTAAGCCTGTGCTAATGGTCATTTCATAGGAACAAGTACTGCAGAACTGCAAATGAAACCTGCCCTCAAAATGTCTTGAGGGAGGTAATGGCCAATACATTTCAAAATGTGACACATACTTTAAGAGAACACTTTGAAGAACTAAGGGGTAATCACAGCTTGAAAAATAAAAAAGGACATGCCTTCAAGCTCATTTTCAATGGATTATGAGGCACGTGCGAATTCAACCACAAAGAGGTATCAGATCACACTTGTCAGAATAACCACCAGCAAGAAAACTACAAACAATAAATGCTGAAGGTGTTGTAGAGAAATGCATACCCTCAACTTCAAGGGGGACGTAACTTGGAAAGGGCCACGAACTAGAACAGAATGGAGGTGCCTTAAAAAGGTAAACATTGAGCTACCATATGATCCAGCAGGCCCACTCCTCGACCTATAATCTAAGAGGAGAGAATTGGAAAGACAGAGGCAGGAAATCTGCATTGCACAGTATTACAATAGCCAAGATATGGAAGTAACCAAAAAGGCCACCAACAGAAGGATGGACAAAGAAGAACTCCTCCATGTACAGATGGAATATTCGCTACTGAAAAAAATGAAACAATGCCATTTGCAGCACCATAGAAGATGAGTCTAGACGTAATCATGCCACCTGTAGTAAGTGAGAAAGCAAAAGACACATATCCTATCATACCACTTTTAGGAGTTACTTAAAAATTGATACCAATGAAGATATTTCAACAGAGAGAGGCAATCGCAGATTCATTTGAAAACTTATGGTTCACCAAATAGAAAGGGATGAGGATTGGATACATTACCATATTGGGGTTAACAGAGATATACATACCATGTGAAATATATAATCACCAAAGGCGTACGGAAGACCAGGAGAAGAATACTCAACATTCTGTCATAACCTAAATGGGAAAAGGATGCGAGGAAGAATAGATACACATATATGTGTGAAAGAACCACATCTTGCACACCAAGAAGAAACAAACCATTGTAATCAAATTTGCTGGGATAAAAAATAAAAAGTAAATTACAAATATGAACAAGAAGTAATGAGACATAAACTTAAAGGGCTTTTTCCTGGCACATTCCATTTTAATTTACAACCTAGAACACCACTTCCATTAAGGCTCTGTTTCCCTAGTAACCAAATTTGGTAAAGGAGAAATGCTGCCACCTTGTGGCCGTTTCCTGCAAGAGCAGCTTTAAAGTCACAGCTAATGGTCACTTAACATTCACAAGGACTCAGGGCTGTAAGGACACCTGCCCTAAAAAATTGTGCTGAAGTAGGGAATGGACAAAAAATTTCAAAACAGGCAAATGTTTCAAGAAGAGAATATGAAGAGTTACGTTTTACTGACGCTCTTTTAAAAAAAAGGAAAATGGATAAAAGCTCAACCTCAGGGAGTGTTAGACCCATGCAATCTAATCTACAAAAAGTTTTCAACTTACACCAATCGACTGACCATCAGCAAAAAGTCTACGAACAATAAATGCTGAAGGGGTTTTAGAGAACTGTGAACCCTCTACCTGCTGTTGAGACGTAAAAGGGTAACAGCCAATAATGAGAATAGAAAGGAGCTGTGTTTAAAAGTAAAAATGGAGGTACCATTCAATCCAGCAGGCACACCATTGGACCTCTCACCTGAGAAGGCAAGAATCGAGAAGACACAGGCCGCAAAAGCTGCAGTGCAGCCTTATTCACAATAGCCAAGACCGTGAAGCAATCAAAATATCCAACAAGAGGTGAATGGATAAAGAAGAAGTGGTCCATGTACACAATGGAATATTAGCCATGGAAAACAATGAACCATTGCTCTCTGAGGCACCACAAATGACTCTGGAGATAATCATGAAACATGAGGTAAGTCGGAAAGCAAAAGACCTATATTCTATGATATCACTTATAGGCGTTATCTAATAACTGACACAAATGAACATATTTCCACAGAGAAAGACACTCACAGACTTAGAAAACAAACTATGCTCATCTAAAAGGAAAGGTGGGGGGAATGGATAAATTAAGATTAGTGTTACTATATGTATACAAACACATATTATATACATATCTCAAAACGACCGACCATATAGCAAGGGAGGTCTGCGGAACATTCTGTAACATTTTACATGGGAAGAGGATCTGTACTTGAATAGACATATATAATCTACAAATGAACCAGATTGTGTACACCTAGGACAAACAATATTCTAAGCTTTACCACAATTAATAAATTTTTAAAACCAAGAAGAAATAATGAGACATAAACTTATGGGGGTTTCTCCATGCACATTCCAATGTAATTTACAACCTAGGAACACGACTTCCAGAAAGGCTCTGCTGCCCTAGAAACCAGATTTGGGAATGGAGAAATGCTGCCTGCTTGAGGCCACTTCCCACAACAGCAGCTTTAAACCCATTTCTAAAGGTCAATAAATATTCACCAAACTTGCAGTTCGGGAAATGACACCTGCTCTCTAAAAAAACTCTGGGGTGGAAAATCGACCAAAAAATTCAAAAGAGGGCAACCTTCTAAGAAGACAGTTTCCAGAGTTATAATGTACTCCCATTTGTTTCCTTTTTGTAACAGAAAAGAAAACGGCGGAGAAAAATAATGAGTTTTACGAATTTTCAAATACATGCAAACCCAAATTACAAAAACCTATCAGCTCACAGCAGCCAGTAGGGCCATTAGCATAAATGCTGCAAACAATAAATGCTGAAGCGATTGTGGAGAAATGCGTACCCTCGATTCTAAGGGGGACGTGGTAAGAGCCACTAATGAAAACACAAAGGAGGTGCTTTGAAAGGGGAAACACGGTGCTACCAGTCAATGAATCACACCCACTGCTGGGCCTATCACCTGAGAAAATGAGAATCAAAAAGTCACAGGCTGGCAATCCTGCACTCCAACAATATTTACCATAGCCAACACTTGGAAGAAATGAAAATGTCCATCAACCGAGGAATGCACAAAGTAGAAGTGGTCCACGTACACAGTGGAAAATTACTCCAATAAAAAATAAAAATTACATTTAAAAATCCAACAAAAGTAAGGAGACATCAGCTTGTGTGGGTTTCTCCAGGCACACTCCACTCTAATTTTTAACCGAGAAACACCACAGGCCGCAAGGGCTTTTCCCTAGTTACCAGGGTGGGGAACATAGAAAGGCTGCTGCCCTCTGGCAGTTACCTGCAAAAGCAGCTTTAAAGCCCGTGCTAATGGTCATTTCATAGGAACAAGTACTGCAGAACTGTAAATGAAACTTGCCCTCAAAATGTCTTGAGGGAGGTAATGGCCAAAATATTTCAAATGGTGACACATACTTTAAGAAAACACTTTGAAGAAATAAGCTCTAATCATAGCTGGAAAAATAAAAAGGACATGTCTAAAAGCTCAATTTCAACGCATTATGAGACACATGCAAATTCAACCACAAAGAGGTATCAGCTCACACCACTCAGAAGAACCATCAGCAAAAACTACAAAGAATAAATGCTGAAGGTGCTGGGAAGAAATGCATACCCTCAACTTTATGTGGGACGTAACCTGGAAAGAGCCACTAAAGAGAACAGAATAGAGGTGCCTTTAAAAGGTAAATATTGAGCTACCATAGGATCCAGCAGACCTATTCCTGGACCTATAAACTAAGAAGACAGAATTGGAAGGACACAGGTATGCAAATCTGCATTGCATAGTATTACAATAGCCAAGATACGGAAGTAACCAAAAAGTCCACCGACAGATGGGCGGACAAAGAAGAACTGCTACCTGTACAGATGGAATATGAGCTAGTGAAAAAATGAAACAATGCCATTTGCAGCACCATAGATGAGTCTAGACGTAATCACGCCACCTGTAGTAAGTGAGAAAGCAAAAGACACATATCCTATCATATCACTTTTAGGAGTTACTTAAAAATCGATACCAATGAAGATATTTCCACAAAGAGAGGCAATCGCAGATTCATTTAAAAACTTATGGTTCACCAAATAGAAAGGGACGAGGATTGGATACATTACCATATTGGGGTTAACAGAGATATACAAACCATGTGAAATATATAACCACCAAAGACGTACGGAAGACCAGGAGAAGACTACTCAACATTCCGTCATAACCTACATGAGAAAAGGATGCGAGGAAGAATAGATACCTGTATATGTGTGAAAGAGCCACATCTTGCACACCTAGAGCAAACAAACCATCGTAATCAAATTTGCTGGGATAAAAAATAAAACGTAAATTACAAATATGAACAAGAAGTAATGAGACATATACTTAAAGGGCTTTTTCCTGGCATATTCCATTCTAATATACAACCTAGAACACCACTTCCATTAAGGCTCTGTTTCCCTCGTAACCAAATTTGGTAAAGGAGAAATGATGCCACCTTGTGGCCGTTACCTGCAAGAGCAGCTTTAAACTCACAGCTAATGGTCACTTAACATTCACAAAGACTCAGGGCTGTAAAGGACACCTGCCCTAAAATATTGTGCTGAAGTAGGGAGTGGACAATAAAATTCAAAACAGGCAAATGTTTCAAGAAGAGATTATGAAGAGTTAAGTTTTACTCACACTGTTTTTTTAAAAAAAAGGAACATGGATAAAAGCTCAACCTCAGGGAGTGTTAGACGCATGCAATCTAATCTACAAAAAGTTTCAACTTACACCAGTCGACTGACCATCAGCAAAAAGTCTACAAAAAATAAATGCTGAAGGGGTTTTACAGAACTGTGTACCCTCAACCTGCTGGTGAGACGTAAAAGGATAACAGCCAATAATGAGAACAGAAAGGAGCTGTGTTTAAAAGTAAAAATGGAGGTACCATTCAATCCAGCAGGCACACCATTGGACCTCTCACCTGAGAAGACAAGAATCGAGAAGACACAGGCCGCAAAAGCTGCAGTGCAGCCTTATTCACAATAGCCAAGACCGTGAAGCAATCAAAATATCCAACAAGAGGTGAATGGATAAAGAAGAAGTGGTCCAGGTACACAATGGAATATTGGCCATGGAAAACAATGAACCATTGCTCTCTGAGGCACCACAAATGAGTCTTTAGATAATCATGAATCATGAGGTAAGTCGGAAAGCAAAAGACCTATATTCTATGATATCACTTATAGGCGTTATCTAATAACTGACACAAATGAACATATTTCCACAGAGATACACACTCACAGACTTAGAAAACAAACTATGCTCATCTAAAAGGAAAGGTGGGGGGAATGGATAAATTAAGATTAGTGTTACTATATGTATACAAACACATATTATATACATATCTCAAAACTACCGACCATATAGCAAGGGAGGTCTGCAGAACCCTGTGTAACATTTTACATGGGAAGAGGATCTGTACTTGAATAGACATATATAATCTACAAATGAACCAGATTGTGTACACCTAGGACAAACAATATTCTAAGCTTTACTCAAATTTAAAAAAAAAAAATTATACCAAGAAGAAATAATGAGACATAAACTTAGGGGCGTTTCTCCATGCACATTCCAACGTAATTTACAACCTAGGAACACGACTTCCAGAAAGGCTCTGCTGCCCTAGTACCCAGATTTGGGAATGGAGAAATGCTGCCTGCTTGAGGCCACTTCCCACAAATCAGCTTTAAACCCATTGCTAAAGGTCACTAAATATTCACCAAACTTGCAGTTCGGTAAATGACACCTGCTCTCTGAAAAAATTCTGGGGTGGAAAATTGACCAAAAAATTCAAAAGAGGGCAACCTTCCAAGAAGACCATATCAAGAGTTATATTGTACTCCCAACTGTTTCCTTTTTTTAACAGAAAAGAAAACGGCGGAGAAAAATGATGAGTTTTAGGAATTTTCAGAGACATGCAAACCCAAATTACAAAAACCTATCAGCTCACAGCAGCCAGAAGGGCCATTAGCATAAATGCTGCAAACAATAAATGCTGAAACGATTGTGGAGAAATGTGTACCCTCGATTCTAAAGGGGACGTGGTAAGTGCCACTAATGAAAACACAAAGAAGGTGCTTTGAAAAGGGAAACACGGTGCTACCAGTCAGTCAATCACAACCACTGCTTGGCCTATCACCTGAGAAAATGAGAATCAAAAAGTCACAGGCTGGCAATCCTGCACTAAAACAATATTTACCATAGCCAACACTTGGAAGCAATGAAAATGTCCATCAACCGAGTAATGCACAAAGTAGAAGTGGTCCACGTACACAGTGGAAAATTACTCCAATAAAAAATAAAACTTACATTTAAAAATCCAACGAAAGTAAGGAGACATCAGCTTGTGTGGGTTTGTCCAGGCACACTCCACGCTAATTTATAACCGAGAAACACCACAGGGTGCAAGGGCTTTTCCCGAGTTACCAGGGTGGGGAACATAGAAAGGCTGCTGCCCTCTGGCAGTTACCTGCAAAAACAGCTTTAAGCCTGTGCTAATGGTCATTTCATAGGAACAAGTACTGCAGAACTGCAAATGAAACCTGCCCTCAAAATGTCTTGAGGGAGGTAATGGCCAATACATTTCAAAATGTGACACATACTTTAAGAGAACACTTTGAAGAACTAAGGGGTAATCACAGCTTGAAAAATAAAAAAGGACATGCCTTCAAGCTCATTTTCAATGGATTATGAGGCACGTGCGAATTCAACCACAAAGAGGTATCAGATCACACTTGTCAGAATAACCACCAGCAAGAAAACTACAAACAATAAATGCTGAAGGTGTTGTAGAGAAATGCATACCCTCAACTTCAAGGGGGACGTAACTTGGAAAGGGCCACGAACTAGAACAGAATGGAGGTGCCTTAAAAAGGTAAACATTGAGCTACCATATGATCCAGCAGGCCCACTCCTCGACCTATAATCTAAGAGGAGAGAATTGGAAAGACAGAGGCAGGAAATCTGCATTGCACAGTATTACAATAGCCAAGATATGGAAGTAACCAAAAAGGCCACCAACAGAAGGATGGACAAAGAAGAACTCCTCCATGTACAGATGGAATATTCGCTACTGAAAAAAATGAAACAATGCCATTTGCAGCACCATAGAAGATGAGTCTAGACGTAATCATGCCACCTGTAGTAAGTGAGAAAGCAAAAGACACATATCCTATCATACCACTTTTAGGAGTTACTTAAAAATTGATACCAATGAAGATATTTCAACAGAGAGAGGCAATCGCAGATTCATTTGAAAACTTATGGTTCACCAAATAGAAAGGGATGAGGATTGGATACATTACCATATTGGGGTTAACAGAGATATACATACCATGTGAAATATATAATCACCAAAGGCGTACGGAAGACCAGGAGAAGAATACTCAACATTCTGTCATAACCTAAATGGGAAAAGGATGCGAGGAAGAATAGATACACATATATGTGTGAAAGAACCACATCTTGCACACCAAGAAGAAACAAACCATTGTAATCAAATTTGCTGGGATAAAAAATAAAAAGTAAATTACAAATATGAACAAGAAGTAATGAGACATAAACTTAAAGGGCTTTTTCCTGGCACATTCCATTTTAATTTACAACCTAGAACACCACTTCCATTAAGGCTCTGTTTCCCTAGTAACCAAATTTGGTAAAGGAGAAATGCTGCCACCTTGTGGCCGTTTCCTGCAAGAGCAGCTTTAAAGTCACAGCTAATGGTCACTTAACATTCACAAGGACTCAGGGCTGTAAGGACACCTGCCCTAAAAAATTGTGCTGAAGTAGGGAATGGACAAAAAATTTCAAAACAGGCAAATGTTTCAAGAAGAGAATATGAAGAGTTACGTTTTACTGACGCTCTTTTAAAAAAAAGGAAAATGGATAAAAGCTCAACCTCAGGGAGTGTTAGACCCATGCAATCTAATCTACAAAAAGTTTTCAACTTACACCAATCGACTGACCATCAGCAAAAAGTCTACGAACAATAAATGCTGAAGGGGTTTTAGAGAACTGTGAACCCTCTACCTGCTGTTGAGACGTAAAAGAGTAACAGCCAATAATGAGAATAGAAAGGAGCTGTGTTTAAAAGTAAAAATGGAGGTACCATTCAATCCAGCAGGCACACCATTGGACCTCTCACCTGAGAAGGCAAGAATCGAGAAGACACAGGCCGCAAAAGCTGCAGTGCAGCCTTATTCACAATAGCCAAGACCGTGAAGCAATCAAAATATCCAACAAGAGGTGAATGGATAAAGAAGAAGTGGTCCATGTACACAATGGAATATTAGCCATGGAAAACAATGAACCATTGCTCTCTGAGGCACCACAAATGACTCTGGAGATAATCATGAAACATGAGGTAAGTCGGAAAGCAAAAGACCTATATTCTATGATATCACTTATAGGCGTTATCTAATAACTGACACAAATGAACATATTTCCACAGAGAAAGACACTCACAGACTTAGAAAACAAACTATGCTCATCTAAAAGGAAAGGTGGGGGGAATGGATAAATTAAGATTAGTGTTACTATATGTATACAAACACATATTATATACATATCTCAAAACGACCGACCATATAGCAAGGGAGGTCTGCGGAACATTCTGTAACATTTTACATGGGAAGAGGATCTGTACTTGAATAGACATATATAATCTACAAATGAACCAGATTGTGTACACCTAGGACAAACAATATTCTAAGCTTTACCACAATTAATAAATTTTTAAAACCAAGAAGAAATAATGAGACATAAACTTATGGGGGTTTCTCCATGCACATTCCAATGTAATTTACAACCTAGGAACACGACTTCCAGAAAGGCTCTGCTGCCCTAGAAACCAGATTTGGGAATGGAGAAATGCTGCCTGCTTGAGGCCACTTCCCACAACAGCAGCTTTAAACCCATTTCTAAAGGTCAATAAATATTCACCAAACTTGCAGTTCGGGAAATGACACCTGCTCTCTAAAAAAACTCTGGGGTGGAAAATCGACCAAAAAATTCAAAAGAGGGCAACCTTCTAAGAAGACAGTTTCCAGAGTTATAATGTACTCCCATTTGTTTCCTTTTTGTAACAGAAAAGAAAACGGCGGAGAAAAATAATGAGTTTTACGAATTTTCAAATACATGCAAACCCAAATTACAAAAACCTATCAGCTCACAGCAGCCAGTAGGGCCATTAGCATAAATGCTGCAAACAATAAATGCTGAAGCGATTGTGGAGAAATGCGTACCCTCGATTCTAAGGGGGACGTGGTAAGAGCCACTAATGAAAACACAAAGGAGGTGCTTTGAAAGGGGAAACACGGTGCTACCAGTCAATGAATCACACCCACTGCTGGGCCTATCACCTGAGAAAATGAGAATCAAAAAGTCACAGGCTGGCAATCCTGCACTCCAACAATATTTACCATAGCCAAGACTTGGAAGAAATGAAAATGTCCATCAACCGAGGAATGCACAAAGTAGAAGTGGTCCACGTACACAGTGGAAAATTACTCCAATAAAAAATAAAAATTACATTTAAAAATCCAACAAAAGTAAGGAGACATCAGCTTGTGTGGGTTTCTCCAGGCACACTCCACTCTAATTTTTAACCGAGAAACACCACAGGCCGCAAGGGCTTTTCCCTAGTTACCAGGGTGGGGAACATAGAAAGGCTGCTGCCCTCTGGCAGTTACCTGCAAAAGCAGCTTTAAAGCCCGTGCTAATGGTCATTTCATAGGAACAAGTACTGCAGAACTGTAAATGAAACTTGCCCTCAAAATGTCTTGAGGGAGGTAATGGCCAAAATATTTCAAATGGTGACACATACTTTAAGAAAACACTTTGAAGAAATAAGCTCTAATCATAGCTGGAAAAATAAAAAGGACATGTCTAAAAGCTCAATTTCAACGCATTATGAGACACATGCAAATTCAACCACAAAGAGGTATCAGCTCACACCACTCAGAAGAACCATCAGCAAAAACTACAAAGAATAAATGCTGAAGGTGCTGGGAAGAAATGCATACCCTCAACTTTATGTGGGACGTAACCTGGAAAGAGCCACTAAAGAGAACAGAATAGAGGTGCCTTTAAAAGGTAAATATTGAGCTACCATAGGATCCAGCAGACCTATTCCTGGACCTATAAACTAAGAAGACAGAATTGGAAGGACACAGGTATGCAAATCTGCATTGCATAGTATTACAATAGCCAAGATACGGAAGTAACCAAAAAGTCCACCGACAGATGGGCGGACAAAGAAGAACTGCTACCTGTACAGATGGAATATGAGCTAGTGAAAAAATGAAACAATGCCATTTGCAGCACCATAGATGAGTCTAGACGTAATCACGCCACCTGTAGTAAGTGAGAAAGCAAAAGACACATATCCTATCATATCACTTTTAGGAGTTACTTAAAAATCGATACCAATGAAGATATTTCCACAAAGAGAGGCAATCGCAGATTCATTTAAAAACTTATGGTTCACCAAATAGAAAGGGATGAGGATTGGATACATTACCATATTGGGGTTAACAGAGATATACAAACCATGTGAAATATATAACCACCAAAGACGTACGGAAGACCAGGAGAAGACTACTCAACATTCCGTCATAACCTACATGAGAAAAGGATGCGAGGAAGAATAGATACCTGTATATGTGTGAAAGAGCCACATCTTGCACACCTAGAGCAAACAAACCATCGTAATCAAATTTGCTGGGATAAAAAATAAAACGTAAATTACAAATATGAACAAGAAGTAATGAGACATAAACTTAAAGGGCTTTTTCCTGGCATATTCCATTCTAATATACAACCTAGAACACCACTTCCATTAAGGCTCTGTTTCCCTCGTAACCAAATTTGGTAAAGGAGAAATGATGCCAC
The DNA here is from genome assembly GCF_028021215.1 of Eschrichtius robustus. Taxonomy (NCBI): domain Eukaryota; kingdom Metazoa; phylum Chordata; class Mammalia; order Artiodactyla; family Eschrichtiidae; genus Eschrichtius; species Eschrichtius robustus. The sequence goes on along the minus strand of NC_090830.1, from coordinate 63,268,132 downwards.
CTTGTGGCCGTTACCTGCAAGAGCAGCTTTAAACTCACAGCTAATGGTCACTTAACATTCACAAAGACTCAGGGCTGTAAAGGACACCTGCCCTAAAATATTGTGCTGAAGTAGGGAGTGGACAATAAAATTCAAAACAGGCAAATGTTTCAAGAAGAGATTATGAAGAGTTAAGTTTTACTCACACTGTTTTTTTAAAAAAAAGGAACATGGATAAAAGCTCAACCTCAGGGAGTGTTAGACGCATGCAATCTAATCTACAAAAAGTTTCAACTTACACCAGTCGACTGACCATCAGCAAAAAGTCTACAAAAAATAAATGCTGAAGGGGTTTTACAGAACTGTGTACCCTCAACCTGCTGGTGAGACGTAAAAGGATAACAGCCAATAATGAGAACAGAAAGGAGCTGTGTTTAAAAGTAAAAATGGAGGTACCATTCAATCCAGCAGGCACACCATTGGACCTCTCACCTGAGAAGACAAGAATCGAGAAGACACAGGCCGCAAAAGCTGCAGTGCAGCCTTATTCACAATAGCCAAGACCGTGAAGCAATCAAAATATCCAACAAGAGGTGAATGGATAAAGAAGAAGTGGTCCAGGTACACAATGGAATATTGGCCATGGAAAACAATGAACCATTGCTCTCTGAGGCACCACAAATGAGTCTTTAGATAATCATGAATCATGAGGTAAGTCGGAAAGCAAAAGACCTATATTCTATGATATCACTTGTAGGCGTTATCTAATAACTGACACAAATGAACATATTTCCACAGAGATACACACTCACAGACTTAGAAAACAAACTATGCTCATCTAAAAGGAAAGGTGGGGGGAATGGATAAATTAAGATTAGTGTTACTATATGTATACAAACACATATTATATACATATCTCAAAACTACCGACCATATAGCAAGGGAGGTCTGCAGAACCCTGTGTAACATTTTACATGGGAAGAGGATCTGTACTTGAATAGACATATATAATCTACAAATGAACCAGATTGTGTACACCTAGGACAAACAATATTCTAAGCTTTACTCAAATTTAAAAAAAAAAATTATACCAAGAAGAAATAATGAGACATAAACTTAGGGGCGTTTCTCCATGCACATTCCAACGTAATTTACAACCTAGGAACACGACTTCCAGAAAGGCTCTGCTGCCCTAGTACCCAGATTTGGGAATGGAGAAATGCTGCCTGCTTGAGGCCACTTCCCACAAATCAGCTTTAAACCCATTGCTAAAGGTCACTAAATATTCACCAAACTTGCAGTTCGGTAAATGACACCTGCTCTCTGAAAAAATTCTGGGGTGGAAAATTGACCAAAAAATTCAAAAGAGGGCAACCTTCCAAGAAGACCATATCAAGAGTTATATTGTACTCCCAACTGTTTCCTTTTTTTAACAGAAAAGAAAACGGCGGAGAAAAATGATGAGTTTTAGGAATTTTCAGAGACATGCAAACCCAAATTACAAAAACCTATCAGCTCACAGCAGCCAGAAGGGCCATTAGCATAAATGCTGCAAACAATAAATGCTGAAACGATTGTGGAGAAATGTGTACCCTCGATTCTAAAGGGGACGTGGTAAGTGCCACTAATGAAAACACAAAGAAGGTGCTTTGAAAAGGGAAACACGGTGCTACCAGTCAGTCAATCACAACCACTGCTTGGCCTATCACCTGAGAAAATGAGAATCAAAAAGTCACAGGCTGGCAATCCTGCACTAAAACAATATTTACCATAGCCAACACTTGGAAGCAATGAAAATGTCCATCAACCGAGTAATGCACAAAGTAGAAGTGGTCCACGTACACAGTGGAAAATTACTCCAATAAAAAATAAAACTTACATTTAAAAATCCAACGAAAGTAAGGAGACATCAGCTTGTGTGGGTTTGTCCAGGCACACTCCACGCTAATTTATAACCGAGAAACACCACAGGGTGCAAGGGCTTTTCCCGAGTTACCAGGGTGGGGAACATAGAAAGGCTGCTGCCCTCTGGCAGTTACCTGCAAAAACAGCTTTAAGCCTGTGCTAATGGTCATTTCATAGGAACAAGTACTGCAGAACTGCAAATGAAACCTGCCCTCAAAATGTCTTGAGGGAGGTAATGGCCAATACATTTCAAAATGTGACACATACTTTAAGAGAACACTTTGAAGAACTAAGGGGTAATCACAGCTTGAAAAATAAAAAAGGACATGCCTTCAAGCTCATTTTCAATGGATTATGAGGCACGTGCGAATTCAACCACAAAGAGGTATCAGATCACACTTGTCAGAATAACCACCAGCAAGAAAACTACAAACAATAAATGCTGAAGGTGTTGTAGAGAAATGCATACCCTCAACTTCAAGGGGGACGTAACTTGGAAAGGGCCACGAACTAGAACAGAATGGAGGTGCCTTAAAAAGGTAAACATTGAGCTACCATATGATCCAGCAGGCCCACTCCTCGACCTATAATCTAAGAGGAGAGAATTGGAAAGACAGAGGCAGGAAATCTGCATTGCACAGTATTACAATAGCCAAGATATGGAAGTAACCAAAAAGGCCACCAACAGAAGGATGGACAAAGAAGAACTCCTCCATGTACAGATGGAATATTCGCTACTGAAAAAAATGAAACAATGCCATTTGCAGCACCATAGAAGATGAGTCTAGACGTAATCATGCCACCTGTAGTAAGTGAGAAAGCAAAAGACACATATCCTATCATACCACTTTTAGGAGTTACTTAAAAATTGATACCAATGAAGATATTTCAACAGAGAGAGGCAATCGCAGATTCATTTGAAAACTTATGGTTCACCAAATAGAAAGGGATGAGGATTGGATACATTACCATATTGGGGTTAACAGAGATATACATACCATGTGAAATATATAATCACCAAAGGCGTACGGAAGACCAGGAGAAGAATACTCAACATTCTGTCATAACCTAAATGGGAAAAGGATGCGAGGAAGAATAGATACACATATATGTGTGAAAGAACCACATCTTGCACACCAAGAAGAAACAAACCATTGTAATCAAATTTGCTGGGATAAAAAATAAAAAGTAAATTACAAATATGAACAAGAAGTAATGAGACATAAACTTAAAGGGCTTTTTCCTGGCACATTCCATTTTAATTTACAACCTAGAACACCACTTCCATTAAGGCTCTGTTTCCCTAGTAACCAAATTTGGTAAAGGAGAAATGCTGCCACCTTGTGGCCGTTTCCTGCAAGAGCAGCTTTAAAGTCACAGCTAATGGTCACTTAACATTCACAAGGACTCAGGGCTGTAAGGACACCTGCCCTAAAAAATTGTGCTGAAGTAGGGAATGGACAAAAAATTTCAAAACAGGCAAATGTTTCAAGAAGAGAATATGAAGAGTTACGTTTTACTGACGCTCTTTTAAAAAAAAGGAAAATGGATAAAAGCTCAACCTCAGGGAGTGTTAGACCCATGCAATCTAATCTACAAAAAGTTTTCAACTTACACCAATCGACTGACCATCAGCAAAAAGTCTACGAACAATAAATGCTGAAGGGGTTTTAGAGAACTGTGAACCCTCTACCTGCTGTTGAGACGTAAAAGGGTAACAGCCAATAATGAGAATAGAAAGGAGCTGTGTTTAAAAGTAAAAATGGAGGTACCATTCAATCCAGCAGGCACACCATTGGACCTCTCACCTGAGAAGGCAAGAATCGAGAAGACACAGGCCGCAAAAGCTGCAGTGCAGCCTTATTCACAATAGCCAAGACCGTGAAGCAATCAAAATATCCAACAAGAGGTGAATGGATAAAGAAGAAGTGGTCCATGTACACAATGGAATATTAGCCATGGAAAACAATGAACCATTGCTCTCTGAGGCACCACAAATGACTCTGGAGATAATCATGAAACATGAGGTAAGTCGGAAAGCAAAAGACCTATATTCTATGATATCACTTATAGGCGTTATCTAATAACTGACACAAATGAACATATTTCCACAGAGAAAGACACTCACAGACTTAGAAAACAAACTATGCTCATCTAAAAGGAAAGGTGGGGGGAATGGATAAATTAAGATTAGTGTTACTATATGTATACAAACACATATTATATACATATCTCAAAACGACCGACCATATAGCAAGGGAGGTCTGCGGAACATTCTGTAACATTTTACATGGGAAGAGGATCTGTACTTGAATAGACATATATAATCTACAAATGAACCAGATTGTGTACACCTAGGACAAACAATATTCTAAGCTTTACCACAATTAATAAATTTTTAAAACCAAGAAGAAATAATGAGACATAAACTTATGGGGGTTTCTCCATGCACATTCCAATGTAATTTACAACCTAGGAACACGACTTCCAGAAAGGCTCTGCTGCCCTAGAAACCAGATTTGGGAATGGAGAAATGCTGCCTGCTTGAGGCCACTTCCCACAACAGCAGCTTTAAACCCATTTCTAAAGGTCAATAAATATTCACCAAACTTGCAGTTCGGGAAATGACACCTGCTCTCTAAAAAAACTCTGGGGTGGAAAATCGACCAAAAAATTCAAAAGAGGGCAACCTTCTAAGAAGACAGTTTCCAGAGTTATAATGTACTCCCATTTGTTTCCTTTTTGTAACAGAAAAGAAAACGGCGGAGAAAAATAATGAGTTTTACGAATTTTCAAATACATGCAAACCCAAATTACAAAAACCTATCAGCTCACAGCAGCCAGTAGGGCCATTAGCATAAATGCTGCAAACAATAAATGCTGAAGCGATTGTGGAGAAATGCGTACCCTCGATTCTAAGGGGGACGTGGTAAGAGCCACTAATGAAAACACAAAGGAGGTGCTTTGAAAGGGGAAACACGGTGCTACCAGTCAATGAATCACACCCACTGCTGGGCCTATCACCTGAGAAAATGAGAATCAAAAAGTCACAGGCTGGCAATCCTGCACTCCAACAATATTTACCATAGCCAAGACTTGGAAGAAATGAAAATGTCCATCAACCGAGGAATGCACAAAGTAGAAGTGGTCCACGTACACAGTGGAAAATTACTCCAATAAAAAATAAAAATTACATTTAAAAATCCAACAAAAGTAAGGAGACATCAGCTTGTGTGGGTTTCTCCAGGCACACTCCACTCTAATTTTTAACCGAGAAACACCACAGGCCGCAAGGGCTTTTCCCTAGTTACCAGGGTGGGGAACATAGAAAGGCTGCTGCCCTCTGGCAGTTACCTGCAAAAGCAGCTTTAAAGCCCGTGCTAATGGTCATTTCATAGGAACAAGTACTGCAGAACTGTAAATGAAACTTGCCCTCAAAATGTCTTGAGGGAGGTAATGGCCAAAATATTTCAAATGGTGACACATACTTTAAGAAAACACTTTGAAGAAATAAGCTCTAATCATAGCTGGAAAAATAAAAAGGACATGTCTAAAAGCTCAATTTCAACGCATTATGAGACACATGCAAATTCAACCACAAAGAGGTATCAGCTCACACCACTCAGAAGAACCATCAGCAAAAACTACAAAGAATAAATGCTGAAGGTGCTGGGAAGAAATGCATACCCTCAACTTTATGTGGGACGTAACCTGGAAAGAGCCACTAAAGAGAACAGAATAGAGGTGCCTTTAAAAGGTAAATATTGAGCTACCATAGGATCCAGCAGACCTATTCCTGGACCTATAAACTAAGAAGACAGAATTGGAAGGACACAGGTATGCAAATCTGCATTGCATAGTATTACAATAGCCAAGATACGGAAGTAACCAAAAAGTCCACCGACAGATGGGCGGACAAAGAAGAACTGCTACCTGTACAGATGGAATATGAGCTAGTGAAAAAATGAAACAATGCCATTTGCAGCACCATAGATGAGTCTAGACGTAATCACGCCACCTGTAGTAAGTGAGAAAGCAAAAGACACATATCCTATCATATCACTTTTAGGAGTTACTTAAAAATCGATACCAATGAAGATATTTCCACAAAGAGAGGCAATCGCAGATTCATTTAAAAACTTATGGTTCACCAAATAGAAAGGGACGAGGATTGGATACATTACCATATTGGGGTTAACAGAGATATACAAACCATGTGAAATATATAACCACCAAAGACGTACGGAAGACCAGGAGAAGACTACTCAACATTCCGTCATAACCTACATGAGAAAAGGATGCGAGGAAGAATAGATACCTGTATATGTGTGAAAGAGCCACATCTTGCACACCTAGAGCAAACAAACCATCGTAATCAAATTTGCTGGGATAAAAAATAAAACGTAAATTACAAATATGAACAAGAAGTAATGAGACATAAACTTAAAGGGCTTTTTCCTGGCATATTCCATTCTAATATACAACCTAGAACACCACTTCCATTAAGGCTCTGTTTCCCTCGTAACCAAATTTGGTAAAGGAGAAATGATGCCACCTTGTGGCCGTTACCTGCAAGAGCAGCTTTAAACTCACAGCTAATGGTCACTTAACATTCACAAAGACTCAGGGCTGTAAAGGACACCTGCCCTAAAATATTGTGCTGAAGTAGGGAGTGGACAATAAAATTCAAAACAGGCAAATGTTTCAAGAAGAGATTATGAAGAGTTAAGTTTTACTCACACTGTTTTTTTAAAAAAAAGGAACATGGATAAAAGCTCAACCTCAGGGAGTGTTAGACGCATGCAATCTAATCTACAAAAAGTTTCAACTTACACCAGTCGACTGACCATCAGCAAAAAGTCTACAAAAAATAAATGCTGAAGGGGTTTTACAGAACTGTGTACCCTCAACCTGCTGGTGAGACGTAAAAGGATAACAGCCAATAATGAGAACAGAAAGGAGCTGTGTTTAAAAGTAAAAATGGAGGTACCATTCAATCCAGCAGGCACACCATTGGACCTCTCACCTGAGAAGACAAGAATCGAGAAGACACAGGCCGCAAAAGCTGCAGTGCAGCCTTATTCACAATAGCCAAGACCGTGAAGCAATCAAAATATCCAACAAGAGGTGAATGGATAAAGAAGAAGTGGTCCAGGTACACAATGGAATATTGGCCATGGAAAACAATGAACCATTGCTCTCTGAGGCACCACAAATGAGTCTTTAGATAATCATGAATCATGAGGTAAGTCGGAAAGCAAAAGACCTATATTCTATGATATCACTTATAGGCGTTATCTAATAACTGACACAAATGAACATATTTCCACAGAGATACACACTCACAGACTTAGAAAACAAACTATGCTCATCTAAAAGGAAAGGTGGGGGGAATGGATAAATTAAGATTAGTGTTACTATATGTATACAAACACATATTATATACATATCTCAAAACTACCGACCATATAGCAAGGGAGGTCTGCAGAACCCTGTGTAACATTTTACATGGGAAGAGGATCTGTACTTGAATAGACATATATAATCTACAAATGAACCAGATTGTGTACACCTAGGACAAACAATATTCTAAGCTTTACTCAAATTTAAAAAAAAAAAATTATACCAAGAAGAAATAATGAGACATAAACTTAGGGGCGTTTCTCCATGCACATTCCAACGTAATTTACAACCTAGGAACACGACTTCCAGAAAGGCTCTGCTGCCCTAGTACCCAGATTTGGGAATGGAGAAATGCTGCCTGCTTGAGGCCACTTCCCACAAATCAGCTTTAAACCCATTGCTAAAGGTCACTAAATATTCACCAAACTTGCAGTTCGGTAAATGACACCTGCTCTCTGAAAAAATTCTGGGGTGGAAAATTGACCAAAAAATTCAAAAGAGGGCAACCTTCCAAGAAGACCATATCAAGAGTTATATTGTACTCCCAACTGTTTCCTTTTTTTAACAGAAAAGAAAACGGCGGAGAAAAATGATGAGTTTTAGGAATTTTCAGAGACATGCAAACCCAAATTACAAAAACCTATCAGCTCACAGCAGCCAGAAGGGCCATTAGCATAAATGCTGCAAACAATAAATGCTGAAACGATTGTGGAGAAATGTGTACCCTCGATTCTAAAGGGGACGTGGTAAGTGCCACTAATGAAAACACAAAGAAGGTGCTTTGAAAAGGGAAACACGGTGCTACCAGTCAGTCAATCACAACCACTGCTTGGCCTATCACCTGAGAAAATGAGAATCAAAAAGTCACAGGCTGGCAATCCTGCACTAAAACAATATTTACCATAGCCAACACTTGGAAGCAATGAAAATGTCCATCAACCGAGTAATGCACAAAGTAGAAGTGGTCCACGTACACAGTGGAAAATTACTCCAATAAAAAATAAAACTTACATTTAAAAATCCAACGAAAGTAAGGAGACATCAGCTTGTGTGGGTTTGTCCAGGCACACTCCACGCTAATTTATAACCGAGAAACACCACAGGGTGCAAGGGCTTTTCCCGAGTTACCAGGGTGGGGAACATAGAAAGGCTGCTGCCCTCTGGCAGTTACCTGCAAAAACAGCTTTAAGCCTGTGCTAATGGTCATTTCATAGGAACAAGTACTGCAGAACTGCAAATGAAACCTGCCCTCAAAATGTCTTGAGGGAGGTAATGGCCAATACATTTCAAAATGTGACACATACTTTAAGAGAACACTTTGAAGAACTAAGGGGTAATCACAGCTTGAAAAATAAAAAAGGACATGCCTTCAAGCTCATTTTCAATGGATTATGAGGCACGTGCGAATTCAACCACAAAGAGGTATCAGATCACACTTGTCAGAATAACCACCAGCAAGAAAACTACAAACAATAAATGCTGAAGGTGTTGTAGAGAAATGCATACCCTCAACTTCAAGGGGGACGTAACTTGGAAAGGGCCACGAACTAGAACAGAATGGAGGTGCCTTAAAAAGGTAAACATTGAGCTACCATATGATCCAGCAGGCCCACTCCTCGACCTATAATCTAAGAGGAGAGAATTGGAAAGACAGAGGCAGGAAATCTGCATTGCACAGTATTACAATAGCCAAGATATGGAAGTAACCAAAAAGGCCACCAACAGAAGGATGGACAAAGAAGAACTCCTCCATGTACAGATGGAATATTCGCTACTGAAAAAAATGAAACAATGCCATTTGCAGCACCATAGAAGATGAGTCTAGACGTAATCATGCCACCTGTAGTAAGTGAGAAAGCAAAAGACACATATCCTATCATACCACTTTTAGGAGTTACTTAAAAATTGATACCAATGAAGATATTTCAACAGAGAGAGGCAATCGCAGATTCATTTGAAAACTTATGGTTCACCAAATAGAAAGGGATGAGGATTGGATACATTACCATATTGGGGTTAACAGAGATATACATACCATGTGAAATATATAATCACCAAAGGCGTACGGAAGACCAGGAGAAGAATACTCAACATTCTGTCATAACCTAAATGGGAAAAGGATGCGAGGAAGAATAGATACACATATATGTGTGAAAGAACCACATCTTGCACACCAAGAAGAAACAAACCATTGTAATCAAATTTGCTGGGATAAAAAATAAAAAGTAAATTACAAATATGAACAAGAAGTAATGAGACATAAACTTAAAGGGCTTTTTCCTGGCACATTCCATTTTAATTTACAACCTAGAACACCACTTCCATTAAGGCTCTGTTTCCCTAGTAACCAAATTTGGTAAAGGAGAAATGCTGCCACCTTGTGGCCGTTTCCTGCAAGAGCAGCTTTAAAGTCACAGCTAATGGTCACTTAACATTCACAAGGACTCAGGGCTGTAAGGACACCTGCCCTAAAAAATTGTGCTGAAGTAGGGAATGGACAAAAAATTTCAAAACAGGCAAATGTTTCAAGAAGAGAATATGAAGAGTTACGTTTTACTGACGCTCTTTTAAAAAAAAGGAAAATGGATAAAAGCTCAACCTCAGGGAGTGTTAGACCCATGCAATCTAATCTACAAAAAGTTTTCAACTTACACCAATCGACTGACCATCAGCAAAAAGTCTACGAACAATAAATGCTGAAGGGGTTTTAGAGAACTGTGAACCCTCTACCTGCTGTTGAGACGTAAAAGGGTAACAGCCAATAATGAGAATAGAAAGGAGCTGTGTTTAAAAGTAAAAATGGAGGTACCATTCAATCCAGCAGGCACACCATTGGACCTCTCACCTGAGAAGGCAAGAATCGAGAAGACACAGGCCGCAAAAGCTGCAGTGCAGCCTTATTCACAATAGCCAAGACCGTGAAGCAATCAAAATATCCAACAAGAGGTGAATGGATAAAGAAGAAGTGGTCCATGTACACAATGGAATATTAGCCATGGAAAACAATGAACCATTGCTCTCTGAGGCACCACAAATGACTCTGGAGATAATCATGAAACATGAGGTAAGTCGGAAAGCAAAAGACCTATATTCTATGATATCACTTATAGGCGTTATCTAATAACTGACACAAATGAACATATTTCCACAGAGAAAGACACTCACAGACTTAGAAAACAAACTATGCTCATCTAAAAGGAAAGGTGGGGGGAATGGATAAATTAAGATTAGTGTTACTATATGTATACAAACACATATTATATACATATCTCAAAACGACCGACCATATAGCAAGGGAGGTCTGCGGAACATTCTGTAACATTTTACATGGGAAGAGGATCTGTACTTGAATAGACATATATAATCTACAAATGAACCAGATTGTGTACACCTAGGACAAACAATATTCTAAGCTTTACCACAATTAATAAATTTTTAAAACCAAGAAGAAATAATGAGACATAAACTTATGGGGGTTTCTCCATGCACATTCCAATGTAATTTACAACCTAGGAACACGACTTCCAGAAAGGCTCTGCTGCCCTAGAAACCAGATTTGGGAATGGAGAAATGCTGCCTGCTTGAGGCCACTTCCCACAACAGCAGCTTTAAACCCATTTCTAAAGGTCAATAAATATTCACCAAACTTGCAGTTCGGGAAATGACACCTGCTCTCTAAAAAAACTCTGGGGTGGAAAATCGACCAAAAAATTCAAAAGAGGGCAACCTTCTAAGAAGACAGTTTCCAGAGTTATAATGTACTCCCATTTGTTTCCTTTTTGTAACAGAAAAGAAAACGGCGGAGAAAAATAATGAGTTTTACGAATTTTCAAATACATGCAAACCCAAATTACAAAAACCTATCAGCTCACAGCAGCCAGTAGGGCCATTAGCATAAATGCTGCAAACAATAAATGCTGAAGCGATTGTGGAGAAATGCGTACCCTCGATTCTAAGGGGGACGTGGTAAGAGCCACTAATGAAAACACAAAGGAGGTGCTTTGAAAGGGGAAACACGGTGCTACCAGTCAATGAATCACACCCACTGCTGGGCCTATCACCTGAGAAAATGAGAATCAAAAAGTCACAGGCTGGCAATCCTGCACTCCAACAATATTTACCATAGCCAAGACTTGGAAGAAATGAAAATGTCCATCAACCGAGGAATGCACAAAGTAGAAGTGGTCCACGTACACAGTGGAAAATTACTCCAATAAAAAATAAAAATTACATTTAAAAATCCAACAAAAGTAAGGAGACATCAGCTTGTGTGGGTTTCTCCAGGCACACTCCACTCTAATTTTTAACCGAGAAACACCACAGGCCGCAAGGGCTTTTCCCTAGTTACCAGGGTGGGGAACATAGAAAGGCTGCTGCCCTCTGGCAGTTACCTGCAAAAGCAGCTTTAAAGCCCGTGCTAATGGTCATTTCATAGGAACAAGTACTGCAGAACTGTAAATGAAACTTGCCCTCAAAATGTCTTGAGGGAGGTAATGGCCAAAATATTTCAAATGGTGACACATACTTTAAGAAAACACTTTGAAGAAATAAGCTCTAATCATAGCTGGAAAAATAAAAAGGACATGTCTAAAAGCTCAATTTCAACGCATTATGAGACACATGCAAATTCAACCACAAAGAGGTATCAGCTCACACCACTCAGAAGAACCATCAGCAAAAACTACAAAGAATAAATGCTGAAGGTGCTGGGAAGAAATGCATACCCTCAACTTTATGTGGGACGTAACCTGGAAAGAGCCACTAAAGAGAACAGAATAGAGGTGCCTTTAAAAGGTAAATATTGAGCTACCATAGGATCCAGCAGACCTATTCCTGGACCTATAAACTAAGAAGACAGAATTGGAAGGACACAGGTATGCAAATCTGCATTGCATAGTATTACAATAGCCAAGATACGGAAGTAACCAAAAAGTCCACCGACAGATGGGCGGACAAAGAAGAACTGCTACCTGTACAGATGGAATATGAGCTAGTGAAAAAATGAAACAATGCCATTTGCAGCACCATAGATGAGTCTAGACGTAATCACGCCACCTGTAGTAAGTGAGAAAGCAAAAGACACATATCCTATCATATCACTTTTAGGAGTTACTTAAAAATCGATACCAATGAAGATATTTCCACAAAGAGAGGCAATCGCAGATTCATTTAAAAACTTATGGTTCACCAAATAGAAAGGGATGAGGATTGGATACATTACCATATAGGGGTTAACAGAGATATACAAACCATGTGAAATATATAACCACCAAAGACGTACGGAAGACCAGGAGAAGACTACTCAACATTCCGTCATAACCTACATGAGAAAAGGATGCGAGGAAGAATAGATACCTGTATATGTGTGAAAGAGCCACATCTTGCACACCTAGAGCAAACAAACCATCGTAATCAAATTTGCTGGGATAAAAAATAAAACGTAAATTACAAATATGAACAAGAAGTAATGAGACATAAACTTAAAGGGCTTTTTCCTGGCATATTCCATTCTAATATACAACCTAGAACACCACTTCCATTAAGGCTCTGTTTCCCTCGTAACCAAATTTGGTAAAGGAGAAATGATGCCACCTTGTGGCCGTTACCTGCAAGAGCAGCTTTAAACTCACAGCTAATGGTCACTTAACATTCACAAAGACTCAGGGCTGTAAAGGACACCTGCCCTAAAATATTGTGCTGAAGTAGGGAGTGGACACTAAAATTCAAAACAGGCAAATGTTTCAAGAAGAGATTATGAAGAGTTAAGTTTTACTCACACTGTTTTTTTAAAAAAAAGGAACATGGATAAAAGCTCAACCTCAGGGAGTGTTAGACGCATGCAATCTAATCTACAAAAAGTTTCAACTTACACCAGTCGACTGACCATCAGCAAAAAGTCTACAAAAAATAAATGCTGAAGGGGTTTTACAGAACTGTGTACCCTCAACCTGCTGGTGAGACGTAAAAGGATAACAGCCAATAATGAGAACAGAAAGGAGCTGTGTTTAAAAGTAAAAATGGAGGTACCATTCAATCCAGCAGGCACACCATTGGACCTCTCACCTGAGAAGACAAGAATCGAGAAGACACAGGCCGCAAAAGCTGCAGTGCAGCCTTATTCACAATAGCCAAGACCCTGAAGCAATCAAAATATCCAACAAGAGGTGAATGGATAAAGAAGAAGTGGTCCAGGTACACAATGGAATATTGGCCATGGAAAACAATGAACCATTGCTCTCTGAGGCACCACAAATGAGTCTTTAGATAATCATGAATCATGAGGTAAGTCGGAAAGCAAAAGACCTATATTCTATGATATCACTTGTAGGCGTTATCTAATAACTGACACAAATGAACATATTTCCACAGAGATACACACTCACAGACTTAGAAAACAAACTATGCTCATCTAAAAGGAAAGGTGGGGGGAATGGATAAATTAAGATTAGTGTTACTATATGTATACAAACACATATTATATACATATCTCAAAACTACCGACCATATAGCAAGGGAGGTCTGCAGAACCCTGTGTAACATTTTACATGGGAAGAGGATCTGTACTTGAATAGACATATATAATCTACAAATGAACCAGATTGTGTACACCTAGGACAAACAATATTCTAAGCTTTACTCAAATTTAAAAAAAAAAATTATACCAAGAAGAAATAATGAGACATAAACTTAGGGGCGTTTCTCCATGCACATTCCAACGTAATTTACAACCTAGGAACACGACTTCCAGAAAGGCTCTGCTGCCCTAGTACCCAGATTTGGGAATGGAGAAATGCTGCCTGCTTGAGGCCACTTCCCACAAATCAGCTTTAAACCCATTGCTAAAGGTCACTAAATATTCACCAAACTTGCAGTTCGGTAAATGACACCTGCTCTCTGAAAAAATTCTGGGGTGGAAAATTGACCAAAAAATTCAAAAGAGGGCAACCTTCCAAGAAGACCATATCAAGAGTTATATTGTACTCCCAACTGTTTCCTTTTTTTAACAGAAAAGAAAACGGCGGAGAAAAATGATGAGTTTTAGGAATTTTCAGAGACATGCAAACCCAAATTACAAAAACCTATCAGCTCACAGCAGCCAGAAGGGCCATTAGCATAAATGCTGCAAACAATAAATGCTGAAACGATTGTGGAGAAATGTGTACCCTCGATTCTAAAGGGGACGTGGTAAGTGCCACTAATGAAAACACAAAGAAGGTGCTTTGAAAAGGGAAACACGGTGCTACCAGTCAGTCAATCACAACCACTGCTTGGCCTATCACCTGAGAAAATGAGAATCAAAAAGTCACAGGCTGGCAATCCTGCACTAAAACAATATTTACCATAGCCAACACTTGGAAGCAATGAAAATGTCCATCAACCGAGTAATGCACAAAGTAGAAGTGGTCCACGTACACAGTGGAAAATTACTCCAATAAAAAATAAAACTTACATTTAAAAATCCAACGAAAGTAAGGAGACATCAGCTTGTGTGGGTTTGTCCAGGCACACTCCACGCTAATTTATAACCGAGAAACACCACAGGGTGCAAGGGCTTTTCCCGAGTTACCAGGGTGGGGAACATAGAAAGGCTGCTGCCCTCTGGCAGTTACCTGCAAAAACAGCTTTAAGCCTGTGCTAATGGTCATTTCATAGGAACAAGTACTGCAGAACTGCAAATGAAACCTGCCCTCAAAATGTCTTGAGGGAGGTAATGGCCAATACATTTCAAAATGTGACACATACTTTAAGAGAACACTTTGAAGAACTAAGGGGTAATCACAGCTTGAAAAATAAAAAAGGACATGCCTTCAAGCTCATTTTCAATGGATTATGAGGCACGTGCGAATTCAACCACAAAGAGGTATCAGATCACACTTGTCAGAATAACCACCAGCAAGAAAACTACAAACAATAAATGCTGAAGGTGTTGTAGAGAAATGCATACCCTCAACTTCAAGGGGGACGTAACTTGGAAAGGGCCACGAACTAGAACAGAATGGAGGTGCCTTAAAAAGGTAAACATTGAGCTACCATATGATCCAGCAGGCCCACTCCTCGACCTATAATCTAAGAGGAGAGAATTGGAAAGACAGAGGCAGGAAATCTGCATTGCACAGTATTACAATAGCCAAGATATGGAAGTAACCAAAAAGGCCACCAACAGAAGGATGGACAAAGAAGAACTCCTCCATGTACAGATGGAATATTCGCTACTGAAAAAAATGAAACAATGCCATTTGCAGCACCATAGAAGATGAGTCTAGACGTAATCATGCCACCTGTAGTAAGTGAGAAAGCAAAAGACACATATCCTATCATACCACTTTTAGGAGTTACTTAAAAATTGATACCAATGAAGATATTTCAACAGAGAGAGGCAATCGCAGATTCATTTGAAAACTTATGGTTCACCAAATAGAAAGGGATGAGGATTGGATACATTACCATATTGGGGTTAACAGAGATATACATACCATGTGAAATATATAATCACCAAAGGCGTACGGAAGACCAGGAGAAGAATACTCAACATTCTGTCATAACCTAAATGGGAAAAGGATGCGAGGAAGAATAGATACACATATATGTGTGAAAGAACCACATCTTGCACACCAAGAAGAAACAAACCATTGTAATCAAATTTGCTGGGATAAAAAATAAAAAGTAAATTACAAATATGAACAAGAAGTAATGAGACATAAACTTAAAGGGCTTTTTCCTGGCACATTCCATTTTAATTTACAACCTAGAACACCACTTCCATTAAGGCTCTGTTTCCCTAGTAACCAAATTTGGTAAAGGAGAAATGCTGCCACCTTGTGGCCGTTTCCTGCAAGAGCAGCTTTAAAGTCACAGCTAATGGTCACTTAACATTCACAAGGACTCAGGGCTGTAAGGACACCTGCCCTAAAAAATTGTGCTGAAGTAGGGAATGGACAAAAAATTTCAAAACAGGCAAATGTTTCAAGAAGAGAATATGAAGAGTTACGTTTTACTGACGCTCTTTTAAAAAAAAGGAAAATGGATAAAAGCTCAACCTCAGGGAGTGTTAGACCCATGCAATCTAATCTACAAAAAGTTTTCAACTTACACCAATCGACTGACCATCAGCAAAAAGTCTACGAACAATAAATGCTGAAGGGGTTTTAGAGAACTGTGAACCCTCTACCTGCTGTTGAGACGTAAAAGGGTAACAGCCAATAATGAGAATAGAAAGGAGCTGTGTTTAAAAGTAAAAATGGAGGTACCATTCAATCCAGCAGGCACACCATTGGACCTCTCACCTGAGAAGGCAAGAATCGAGAAGACACAGGCCGCAAAAGCTGCAGTGCAGCCTTATTCACAATAGCCAAGACCGTGAAGCAATCAAAATATCCAACAAGAGGTGAATGGATAAAGAAGAAGTGGTCCATGTACACAATGGAATATTAGCCATGGAAAACAATGAACCATTGCTCTCTGAGGCACCACAAATGACTCTGGAGATAATCATGAAACATGAGGTAAGTCGGAAAGCAAAAGACCTATATTCTATGATATCACTTATAGGCGTTATCTAATAACTGACACAAATGAACATATTTCCACAGAGAAAGACACTCACAGACTTAGAAAACAAACTATGCTCATCTAAAAGGAAAGGTGGGGGGAATGGATAAATTAAGATTAGTGTTACTATATGTATACAAACACATATTATATACATATCTCAAAACGACCGACCATATAGCAAGGGAGGTCTGCGGAACATTCTGTAACATTTTACATGGGAAGAGGATCTGTACTTGAATAGACATATATAATCTACAAATGAACCAGATTGTGTACACCTAGGACAAACAATATTCTAAGCTTTACCACAATTAATAAATTTTTAAAACCAAGAAGAAATAATGAGACATAAACTTATGGGGGTTTCTCCATGCACATTCCAATGTAATTTACAACCTAGGAACACGACTTCCAGAAAGGCTCTGCTGCCCTAGAAACCAGATTTGGGAATGGAGAAATGCTGCCTGCTTGAGGCCACTTCCCACAACAGCAGCTTTAAACCCATTTCTAAAGGTCAATAAATATTCACCAAACTTGCAGTTCGGGAAATGACACCTGCTCTCTAAAAAAACTCTGGGGTGGAAAATCGACCAAAAAATTCAAAAGAGGGCAACCTTCTAAGAAGACAGTTTCCAGAGTTATAATGTACTCCCATTTGTTTCCTTTTTGTAACAGAAAAGAAAACGGCGGAGAAAAATAATGAGTTTTACGAATTTTCAAATACATGCAAACCCAAATTACAAAAACCTATCAGCTCACAGCAGCCAGTAGGGCCATTAGCATAAATGCTGCAAACAATAAATGCTGAAGCGATTGTGGAGAAATGCGTACCCTCGATTCTAAGGGGGACGTGGTAAGAGCCACTAATGAAAACACAAAGGAGGTGCTTTGAAAGGGGAAACACGGTGCTACCAGTCAATGAATCACACCCACTGCTGGGCCTATCACCTGAGAAAATGAGAATCAAAAAGTCACAGGCTGGCAATCCTGCACTCCAACAATATTTACCATAGCCAAGACTTGGAAGAAATGAAAATGTCCATCAACCGAGGAATGCACAAAGTAGAAGTGGTCCACGTACACAGTGGAAAATTACTCCAATAAAAAATAAAAATTACATTTAAAAATCCAACAAAAGTAAGGAGACATCAGCTTGTGTGGGTTTCTCCAGGCACACTCCACTCTAATTTTTAACCGAGAAACACCACAGGCCGCAAGGGCTTTTCCCTAGTTACCAGGGTGGGGAACATAGAAAGGCTGCTGCCCTCTGGCAGTTACCTGCAAAAGCAGCTTTAAAGCCCGTGCTAATGGTCATTTCATAGGAACAAGTACTGCAGAACTGTAAATGAAACTTGCCCTCAAAATGTCTTGAGGGAGGTAATGGCCAAAATATTTCAAATGGTGACACATACTTTAAGAAAACACTTTGAAGAAATAAGCTCTAATCATAGCTGGAAAAATAAAAAGGACATGTCTAAAAGCTCAATTTCAACGCATTATGAGACACATGCAAATTCAACCACAAAGAGGTATCAGCTCACACCACTCAGAATAACCATCAGCAAAAACTACAAAGAATAAATGCTGAAGGTGCTGGGAAGAAATGCATACCCTCAACTTTATGTGGGACGTAACCTGGAAAGAGCCACTAAAGAGAACAGAATAGAGGTGCCTTTAAAAGGTAAATATTGAGCTACCATAGGATCCAGCAGACCTATTCCTGGACCTATAAACTAAGAAGACAGAATTGGAAGGACACAGGTATGCAAATCTGCATTGCATAGTATTACAATAGCCAAGATACGGAAGTAACCAAAAAGTCCACCGACAGATGGGCGGACAAAGAAGAACTGCTACCTGTACAGATGGAATATGAGCTAGTGAAAAAATGAAACAATGCCATTTGCAGCACCATAGATGAGTCTAGACGTAATCACGCCACCTGTAGTAAGTGAGAAAGCAAAAGACACATATCCTATCATATCACTTTTAGGAGTTACTTAAAAATCGATACCAATGAAGATATTTCCACAAAGAGAGGCAATCGCAGATTCATTTAAAAACTTATGGTTCACCAAATAGAAAGGGATGAGGATTGGATACATTACCATATTGGGGTTAACAGAGATATACAAACCATGTGAAATATATAACCACCAAAGACGTACGGAAGACCAGGAGAAGACTACTCAACATTCCGTCATAACCTACATGAGAAAAGGATGCGAGGAAGAATAGATACCTGTATATGTGTGAAAGAGCCACATCTTGCACACCTAGAGCAAACAAACCATCGTAATCAAATTTGCTGGGATAAAAAATAAAACGTAAATTACAAATATGAACAAGAAGTAATGAGACATAAACTTAAAGGGCTTTTTCCTGGCATATTCCATTCTAATATACAACCTAGAACACCACTTCCATTAAGGCTCTGTTTCCCTCGTAACCAAATTTGGTAAAGGAGAAATGATGCCACCTTGTGGCCGTTACCTGCAAGAGCAGCTTTAAACTCACAGCTAATGGTCACTTAACATTCACAAAGACTCAGGGCTGTAAAGGACACCTGCCCTAAAATATTGTGCTGAAGTAGGGAGTGGACAATAAAATTCAAAACAGGCAAATGTTTCAAGAAGAGATTATGAAGAGTTAAGTTTTACTCACACTGTTTTTTTAAAAAAAAGGAACATGGATAAAAGCTCAACCTCAGGGAGTGTTAGACGCATGCAATCTAATCTACAAAAAGTTTCAACTTACACCAGTCGACTGACCATCAGCAAAAAGTCTACGAACAATAAATGCTGAAGGGGTTTTAGAGAACTGTGTACCCTCAACCTGCTGGTGAGACGTAAAAGGATAACAGCCAATAATGAGAACAGAAAGGAGCTGTGTTTAAAAGTAAAAATGGAGGTACCATTCAATCCAGCAGGCACACCATTGGACCTCTCACCTGAGAAGACAAGAATCGAGAAGACACAGGCCGCAAAAGCTGCAGTGCAGACTTATTCACAATACCCAAGACCGTGAAGCAATCAAAATATCCAACAAGAGGTGAATGGATAAAGAAGAAGTGGTCCAGGTACACAATGGAATATTGGCCATGGAAAACAATGAACCATTGCTCTCTGAGGCACCACAAATGAGTCTTTAGATAATCATGAATCATGAGGTAAGTCGGAAAGCAAAAGACCTATATTCTATGATATCACTTATAGGCGTTATCTAATAACTGACACAAATGAACATATTTCCACAGAGATACACACTCACAGACTTAGAAAACAAACTATGCTCATCTAAAAGGAAAGGTGGGGGGAATGGATAAATTAAGATTAGTGTTACTATATGTATACAAACACATATTATATACATATCTCAAAACTACCGACCATATAGCAAGGGAGGTCTGCAGAACCCTGTGTAACATTTTACATGGGAAGAGGATCTGTACTTGAATAGACATATATAATCTACAAATGAACCAGATTGTGTACACCTAGGACAAACAATATTCTAAGCTTTACTCAAATTTAAAAAAAAAAATTATACCAAGAAGAAATAATGAGACATAAACTTAGGGGCGTTTCTCCATGCACATTCCAACGTAATTTACAACCTAGGAACACGACTTCCAGAAAGGCTCTGCTGCCCTAGTACCCAGATTTGGGAATGGAGAAATGCTGCCTGCTTGAGGCCACTTCCCACAAATCAGCTTTAAACCCATTGCTAAAGGTCACTAAATATTCACCAAACTTGCAGTTCGGTAAATGACACCTGCTCTCTGAAAAAATTCTGGGGTGGAAAATTGACCAAAAAATTCAAAAGAGGGCAACCTTCCAAGAAGACCATATCAAGAGTTATATTGTACTCCCAACTGTTTCCTTTTTTTAACAGAAAAGAAAACGGCGGAGAAAAATGATGAGTTTTAGGAATTTTCAGAGACATGCAAACCCAAATTACAAAAACCTATCAGCTCACAGCAGCCAGAAGGGCCATTAGCATAAATGCTGCAAACAATAAATGCTGAAACGATTGTGGAGAAATGTGTACCCTCGATTCTAAAGGGGACGTGGTAAGTGCCACTAATGAAAACACAAAGAAGGTGCTTTGAAAAGGGAAACACGGTGCTACCAGTCAGTCAATCACAACCACTGCTTGGCCTATCACCTGAGAAAATGAGAATCAAAAAGTCACAGGCTGGCAATCCTGCACTAAAACAATATTTACCATAGCCAACACTTGGAAGCAATGAAAATGTCCATCAACCGAGTAATGCACAAAGTAGAAGTGGTCCACGTACACAGTGGAAAATTACTCCAATAAAAAATAAAACTTACATTTAAAAATCCAACGAAAGTAAGGAGACATCAGCTTGTGTGGGTTTGTCCAGGCACACTCCACGCTAATTTATAACCGAGAAACACCACAGGGTGCAAGGGCTTTTCCCGAGTTACCAGGGTGGGGAACATAGAAAGGCTGCTGCCCTCTGGCAGTTACCTGCAAAAACAGCTTTAAGCCTGTGCTAATGGTCATTTCATAGGAACAAGTACTGCAGAACTGCAAATGAAACCTGCCCTCAAAATGTCTTGAGGGAGGTAATGGCCAATACATTTCAAAATGTGACACATACTTTAAGAGAACACTTTGAAGAACTAAGGGGTAATCACAGCTTGAAAAATAAAAAAGGACATGCCTTCAAGCTCATTTTCAATGGATTATGAGGCACGTGCGAATTCAACCACAAAGAGGTATCAGATCACACTTGTCAGAATAACCACCAGCAAGAAAACTACAAACAATAAATGCTGAAGGTGTTGTAGAGAAATGCATTCCCTCAACTTCAAGGGGGACGTAACTTGGAAAGGGCCACGAACTAGAACAGAATGGAGGTGCCTTAAAAAGGTAAACATTGAGCTACCATATGATCCAGCAGGCCCACTCCTCGACCTATAATCTAAGAGGAGAGAATTGGAAAGACAGAGGCAGGAAATCTGCATTGCACAGTATTACAATAGCCAAGATATGGAAGTAACCAAAAAGGCCACCAACAGAAGGATGGACAAAGAAGAACTCCTCCATGTACAGATGGAATATTCGCTACTGAAAAAAATGAAACAATGCCATTTGCAGCACCATAGAAGATGAGTCTAGACGTAATCATGCCACCTGTAGTAAGTGAGAAAGCAAAAGACACATATCCTATCATACCACTTTTAGGAGTTACTTAAAAATTGATACCAATGAAGATATTTCAACAGAGAGAGGCAATCGCAGATTCATTTGAAAACTTATGGTTCACCAAATAGAAAGGGATGAGGATTGGATACATTACCATATTGGGGTTAACAGAGATATACATACCATGTGAAATATATAATCACCAAAGGCGTACGGAAGACCAGGAGAAGAATACTCAACATTCTGTCATAACCTAAATGGGAAAAGGATGCGAGGAAGAATAGATACACATATATGTGTGAAAGAACCACATCTTGCACACCAAGAAGAAACAAACCATTGTAATCAAATTTGCTGGGATAAAAAATAAAAAGTAAATTACAAATATGAACAAGAAGTAATGAGACATAAACTTAAAGGGCTTTTTCCTGGCACATTCCATTTTAATTTACAACCTAGAACACCACTTCCATTAAGGCTCTGTTTCCCTAGTAACCAAATTTGGTAAAGGAGAAATGCTGCCACCTTGTGGCCGTTTCCTGCAAGAGCAGCTTTAAAGTCACAGCTAATGGTCACTTAACATTCACAAGGACTCAGGGCTGTAAGGACACCTGCCCTAAAAAATTGTGCTGAAGTAGGGAATGGACAAAAAATTTCAAAACAGGCAAATGTTTCAAGAAGAGAATATGAAGAGTTACGTTTTACTGACGCTCTTTTAAAAAAAAGGAAAATGGATAAAAGCTCAACCTCAGGGAGTGTTAGACCCATGCAATCTAATCTACAAAAAGTTTTCAACTTACACCAATCGACTGACCATCAGCAAAAAGTCTACGAACAATAAATGCTGAAGGGGTTTTAGAGAACTGTGAACCCTCTACCTGCTGTTGAGACGTAAAAGGGTAACAGCCAATAATGAGAATAGAAAGGAGCTGTGTTTAAAAGTAAAAATGGAGGTACCATTCAATCCAGCAGGCACACCATTGGACCTCTCACCTGAGAAGGCAAGAATCGAGAAGACACAGGCCGCAAAAGCTGCAGTGCAGCCTTATTCACAATAGCCAAGACCGTGAAGCAATCAAAATATCCAACAAGAGGTGAATGGATAAAGAAGAAGTGGTCCATGTACACAATGGAATATTAGCCATGGAAAACAATGAACCATTGCTCTCTGAGGCACCACAAATGACTCTGGAGATAATCATGAAACATGAGGTAAGTCGGAAAGCAAAAGACCTATATTCTATGATATCACTTATAGGCGTTATCTAATAACTGACACAAATGAACATATTTCCACAGAGAAAGACACTCACAGACTTAGAAAACAAACTATGCTCATCTAAAAGGAAAGGTGGGGGGAATGGATAAATTAAGATTAGTGTTACTATATGTATACAAACACATATTATATACATATCTCAAAACGACCGACCATATAGCAAGGGAGGTCTGCGGAACATTCTGTAACATTTTACATGGGAAGAGGATCTGTACTTGAATAGACATATATAATCTACAAATGAACCAGATTGTGTACACCTAGGACAAACAATATTCTAAGCTTTACCACAATTAATAAATTTTTAAAACCAAGAAGAAATAATGAGACATAAACTTATGGGGGTTTCTCCATGCACATTCCAATGTAATTTACAACCTAGGAACACGACTTCCAGAAAGGCTCTGCTGCCCTAGAAACCAGATTTGGGAATGGAGAAATGCTGCCTGCTTGAGGCCACTTCCCACAACAGCAGCTTTAAACCCATTTCTAAAGGTCAATAAATATTCACCAAACTTGCAGTTCGGGAAATGACACCTGCTCTCTAAAAAAACTCTGGGGTGGAAAATCGACCAAAAAATTCAAAAGAGGGCAACCTTCTAAGAAGACAGTTTCCAGAGTTATAATGTACTCCCATTTGTTTCCTTTTTGTAACAGAAAAGAAAACGGCGGAGAAAAATAATGAGTTTTACGAATTTTCAAATACATGCAAACCCAAATTACAAAAACCTATCAGCTCACAGCAGCCAGTAGGGCCATTAGCATAAATGCTGCAAACAATAAATGCTGAAGCGATTGTGGAGAAATGCGTACCCTCGATTCTAAGGGGGACGTGGTAAGAGCCACTAATGAAAACACAAAGGAGGTGCTTTGAAAGGGGAAACACGGTGCTACCAGTCAATGAATCACACCCACTGCTGGGCCTATCACCTGAGAAAATGAGAATCAAAAAGTCACAGGCTGGCAATCCTGCACTCCAACAATATTTACCATAGCCAAGACTTGGAAGAAATGAAAATGTCCATCAACCGAGGAATGCACAAAGTAGAAGTGGTCCACGTACACAGTGGAAAATTACTCCAATAAAAAATAAAAATTAAATTAAAAAAACCAACAAAAGTAAGGAGACATCAGCTTGTGTGGGTTTGTCCTGGCACACTCCACTCTAATTTATAACAGAGAAACACCACAGGCCGCAAGGGCTTTTCCATAGGTACCAGGGTGGGGAACATAGAAAGGCTGCCGCCCTCTGGCAGTTACCTTCAAAAGCAGCTTTAAAGCCTGTGCTAATGGTCATTTCATAGGAACAAGTACTGCAGGACTGTAAATGAAACCTGCCCTCAAAATATCTTGAGCGTGGTAATGGCCAAACATGTCAAAATATTACACATACTTTAAGAGAACACTTTGAAGAACTCAGGGGTAATCACAGCTTGAAAAGTAAAAAGGACATGCCTTAAAGCTCAATTTCAACGGATTATGTGGCACATGCAAATTCAACCACAAAGAGGTATCAGCTCACACTTGTCAAAATAACCATCAGCAAGAAAACTACAAACAATAAATGCTGAAGGTGTTGTGGAGGAATGCATACCCTCAACTTTAAGTGGGATGTAACTTGGAAAGAGCCACTAAAGAGAACAGAATGGAGGTGCCTTAAAATTGTAAACTTTGAGCTACCATATGACCCAGCCATTCCACTACTGGGTATACACCCAGAGAAAACCGTAATTCAAAAATACACATGCACCAGAATGTTTATTACAGCACTATTTACAATAGCCAGGTCATGTCCTCAACCTAAATGCCCATCAACAGACGAATGGATAAAGAAGTTGTGGTACATATATAGAATGGAATATTACTCAGTCACAAAAAGGAGCCAAATTGAGTCATTTGTTGAGACGTGGATGGATGTAGAGACTGTCATACAGAGTGAAGTAAGTCAGAAAGAGAAAAACAAATATTTATATTAACGCTGGTATGTGGAACCGAGAAAATTGGTACACATGAGCCAGTTTTCAGGGCAGAAGTTGAGACACAGATGTAGAGCGCAGACATATGGACACCAAGTAGGGAAAAATGTGGTGGGGTGGGGATGGTGTTGTGCTGAATTGGGCGATTGGGATTGACATGTATACACTGATGTGTATAAAATTGATGACTGATAAGAACCTGCAGTATAAAAAAACAAACAAAACAACTAATACTAAACTTTCATTCGGTTATTTGTATGGAAATATGTTAATATAAATGTTTCAGACATTACATGAAATTTCTAAAAATCTTATATGTTCTGGTATAATGTTATAATTCATAATCCTAGTTATTACTTTAAAATGTATATCTCAGAAATAACTAATTTTCTTGTCAACTGCATTATTATAAACTTTCATCAAATCTTTAACCATGGTCATTTTTAAGACTTTTGTCATTTACAGACAGTTCTGGGTGTACTCTGATGCTTTTGCAAATATGTTCCTATAAAAGCGTTTCATCTTCATGAAATTCATGGAAAAGACTCTGACAAGTACAGGTTTCTGGTAACTCTACTGTACTGCTGAACTGAATGAATAAGCATTTTCAGAACTCTAATGATAAAACTAATGAACTCATAAAAGTGCTAACAAAAGATCAAGATGAAAAAAAAAAATTAATTACATGGGACTGAGTGAACTGATGACGATAAGTATAATTTTTGTTACTTTCTGTTTGAATTAAAAAAAAAATCCCACAAGGACTCAGAGGCAAAGAATATACAAATCAATTTTCACTGCAAAGTAAAGCAGCTGCTACAGTGAAGGATTACTGGACTGAATGTCAATATTATGACATAGTATGAGTGTGTTTCATGTTTGGTAATTGCAATCATTGTTGCTTTTGTTGTGATCATCCATGTACAATGTTTGATGTCAGTCTATTTATCTCTTATAAAAATAAAATACAGTGTGTGTGTTTGGAAAAAAAAAAAAAAGAACTAATGAGACATAAACTTATGGGGATTTCTCCTGGCAAACTCCATTCTAATTTACAACATAAGACAACGACTTCCAGAAAGGCTCTGCTGCCCTAGTACCTAGATTGGGGAATGGCAAAATGCTGCCTCCTTTTGGCAGTTTCCCACAACAGCAGCTTTAAACCCACTGCAAACGGTCACTAAATATTCACCAACTTGCAGTTCTGTAAATGACACCTGCCCTCCAAAAAAATTCTGGGGTCAAAAATCGAACAAAAAATTCAAAAGAGGGCAACCTTCGAAGAAGAAAATTTCAAGAGGTATATTGTGCTCACAGATTTTTCTTTTGATAAAAGAAAAAGATGTGGAAAAATGATGAATTTTAGGAATTTTGAAAGATATGCAAACCCAAATTAAAAATACCTATCAGATCACAGCAGTCAGAATGGCCATCAGCAAAAATGGTGCAAACAATAAATGCTGAAGCGATTGTGGAGAAATGCGTACCCTCGGTTCTAAGGGGGACGTTGTAAAAGCCACTAATAAAAACACATTGGAGGTGCTTTGAAAAAGTAAACACTGAGTGACCAGTCCATCAATCACACCCACTGCTGGGCCTATCACCAGAGAAAATGAGAATCAAAAAGTCACAGGCTGGCAATCCTGCACTCCAGCAATATTTACCATAGGCAACACTTGGAAGCAACGAAAATGTCCATCAACAGAGGAATGCACCAAGAAGTGGTCCATGTACAAAATAGAATATTAACTCCAATAATAAATATAAATTAAATTTAAAAATCCAACAAAAGTAGGAGACATCAGCTTTTGTGTGTTTATCTGGGCACATTCTACTCTAATTTACAACCGAGGAACACCACTGGTTGTAAAGTCTGTTTCCCTAGTATCAGCGTGGGGAATGTAGAAAGGTAGCAGCCCTGTGGGCGTTACCTGCAAAAGCAGTTTAAAGCCTATGCTAATGGTCACTTCATATGAACAAGTACTGTAGGGCTGGAAATGAAACCTGCCCTCAAAATGTCTTGAGGGAGGTAATGGCCAAAACATTTAAAAATTTGACACATACTTTAAGAAACCACTTTGAAGAACTAAGCTGTAATTACAGCTTGAAAAATAAAAATGACTTGCCTTAAAGCTCAATTGCAACAGAATATGAGACACATGCAAATTCAACCGTAAAGAGGTGTCAGCTCACACTCGTCAGAATAACCATCAGCAAAAACTACAAAGAATAAATGCTGAAGGTGCTGTGGAGAAATGCATACCCTCAACTTTAAGTGGGACGGAACCTGGAAAGAGCCACTAATGATAACAGAATGGAGGTACCTTTAAAAGGTAAACACTGAGCTACCATATGACCTAGCAGACCTATTCCTGGATCTATAACCGACGAAGACAGAATTGGAAGGACACAGGCAGGCAAATCTGCAATGCATACTATTACAATAGCCAATATATGGAAGTAACCAAAAAGTCCACTGACAAATGGGTGGACAAAGAAGAACTGCTACATGTACAGATGGAATATGAGATAGTGAAAAAACGAAACAATGCCATTTGCAGCACCATAGATGAGTCTAGAGGTAATCACACAACTTGTAGTAAGTGAGAAAGTGAAAGACACATATCCTATCATATCAGATATAGGCGTTACCTAAAAATTGATACAAACGAAGATATTTCCACAGAGAAAGGCAATCACAGATACATTAAAGAAACTTATGGTTCACCAGATGGAAAGGTGTGAGGATTGGATACATTACCATATTGAGGTTAACAGAGACATACAAACACATGTGAAATATATAATCACCAAAGACCTATGCAATACCAAGAGAAGACTACTCAACATTGTGTCATAACCTACATGGGAAAAGGATCCGAAGAAGAATAGATATATGCATATGTGTGAAAGAACCACATCTTGCACACCTAGAACAAACAAAACAGTGTAATCAAGTTTGCTGTGATAAAAAATAAAAATTAAGTTAAAAATACCAAAAAGAAGTAATGAGACATAAACTTAAAGGGCTTTTTCCTGGCACATTCCATTCTAATTTGCAACCTAGACCACCACTTCCAGTAAGGCTCTGTTGCCCTAGTAACCAGATTTGGTAAAGGAGAAATGCTGCCGCCTTGTGGCCGTTTCCCGCAAGAGCGGCTTTAAACCCACAGCTAATGGTCACTTACCATTCACAAGGACTCAGGGCTGTAAAGGACACCTGCTGTCAAAAATTGTGCTGAGGTAGGGAACGGACAAAAAAATTTAATACAGGCAAATTTTTCAATAAAATTCTATGAAGAGGTAAATATAACTCACTGTCTTTAAAAAAAAGGAGAATGGATTAAGGCTCAACCTCAGGAATTATTAGACTCATGCAATCTAATCAACAAAAAGGTTTCCAATCACACCAGTCGACTGACCATCAGCAAAAAGTCTACAAACCATAAATGATGATGCAGTTGTAGAGAATTGTGTATCCTTCAGCTGCTGGTGAGATGCAAAGTGGTTAACAGCCAGTAATGAGAACAGAAAAGAGCTGCGTTTAAAAGCAAAATTTTAGGTACCATTCAATCCAGCAGGCGCACCATTGGACCTCTCACCTGAGAAGACAAGTATCGAGAAGACACAGGTTGCAAAAGCTGCAGTGCAGCATTATTCACAATAGCCAAGGCAGTGAAGCAATAAAAATGTCCATCAACAAGTGAATGGATATAGAATAAGTGTTCCAGGTACACAATGGAATATTAGCCATGGAAAACAATGAAACCCTGCTCTTTGAGGCACCACAAATGATCCTGGAGATAATCACAAATCATGAGGTAAGTCGGAAAGCAAAAGACTTATATCCTATGATATCACTTATAGGCGTTATCTAATAACTGACACAAATGAACACAATTCACAGAGAAATACCCTCACAAACTTAGAAAACCAACTTCGCTCATCTAAAGGGAAAGGTGGGGGGGAATGGATAAATGAAGATTAGTGTTACTATATGATATGGATATGATCCAAATACATATTATATACATATTACAAAAAGACCGACCATATAACAAGGGAGGTCTACAGAACACTCTGTAATAATTTACATGGGAAGAGGATCTCTACATAAATAGATATAAATAATGTGTAAATGAACCAGAGTGTGTACACCTTGGACAAACAACATTCTAACCATTACCCTGATTTAAAAAATTAAAACAACGAAAAAGAATTAATCAGACATAAACTTATGGGGCGTTTTCCAGCCCATTCCATTCAAATTTACAACCTAGGAAAACGACTTCCAGAACGGCTC
This sequence comes from Eschrichtius robustus, assembly GCF_028021215.1. Taxonomy (NCBI): domain Eukaryota; kingdom Metazoa; phylum Chordata; class Mammalia; order Artiodactyla; family Eschrichtiidae; genus Eschrichtius; species Eschrichtius robustus. The sequence goes on along the minus strand of NC_090830.1, from coordinate 63,238,557 downwards.
TGCTGCCCTAGTAACCAGATTTGGTAATGGAGAAATGCTGCTGCCTTGTGGCCGTTTCGAACAACAGCATGTTAAACCTAGTGCTAATGGTCCCTAAATATTCACACTCATTGCAGGCCTGTAAATGACACCTACATTTCAAAACAATCCTGGGGTTGAAAATTGACCAAAAAATTCAAAAGAGGGCAACGTTCCACGAAGACACTTTCAAGACGGATATTGTACTCACACTTTTTTTTTCTTTTAACAGAAAAGAAAAAGGCGTGGAAAAATGATGAATTTTAGAATATTTAACGACATGCATACCCATATTACAAATACCTATCAGCTCACAGCAGTCAGAATGGCCATTAGCAAAAATGCTGCAAAAAATAAATGCTGAAGGGATTGTGGAGAAATGCGTACACTTGGTTGTAAGGGGGGGCATGTTAAGAGTCACTAATGAAAACACAATGTAGGTGCTTTGAAAAGGGAAACATTGAGCTACCAGTCAATCAATCAAAACCACTGCTGGACCTATCACCTGAGAAAATGAGAATCAAAAAGTCACAGGCTGGCAATCCTTCACTCCAGCAATATTTACCATAGCCAACACTTGGAAGCAATGAAAATGTCCATCAACCGAGGAATGCACCAAGAAGAAGTGGTCCATGTACACAATGGAATATTACTCCAATACTAAATATAAATTAAATTTAAAGAAAAAACAAACAAAAGTAAGGAGACATCAGCAATTGTGGGTTTATCCGGGCACATTGCACTCTAATTTATAACCGAGGAACACCACAGGCCGGAAGGTCTGTTTCCCTAGTTACCAGAGTGGGGAACGTAGAAAGGCTGCCGCCCTCTGGCCGTTACCTGCAAAAGCAGCTTTAAAGCCTGTGCTAATGGTCACTTCATATGAACAAGTAATGCAGGGCTGTAAATGAAAACTGCCCTCAAAATGTCTCGAGGGAGGTAATGGCCAAAAATTTTCAAAATGTGACACATACTTTAAGAAAACACCTTGAAGAACTAAGCTGTAATCACTGTTTGATAAATAAAAAGGGCATGCTTTAAAGCTCAATTTCAACAGATTATGGGACACATGCAAATTCAACCACAAAGGGGTATCAGCTCACACCTGTCAGAATAACCCTCAGCAAGAAAACTACAAACAATAAATACTGAAGGTGTTTTGGAGAAATGCATACCCTCAACTTTAAGTTGGACGTAACCTGGAAAGAGCCACTAATGAGAACTGAATGGTGGTGCCTTTAAAACGTTCACACTGAGTTACCATATGATACAGCAAGCCCACTCCTTGGACTATAACATAAGAAGATAGAACTGGAAAGACATAGGCAAGCAAATGTGTATTGCAGCAGTATTACAATAGCCAAGACATGGAGACAACCAAAAAGTCCATCAAGAGGTGCGTGGCCAAAGAAGAACTGGTACACGTACAGATGGAATATTAGCCAGGGAAAAAAAGAAAACAATGCCATTTGCAGCACCATGTATGTTTCTTGAGGTAATCAGGCAAATTGTACTAAGTCAGAAAGCAAAAGACACATATCCTATAATATCACTTATAGGTCTTAGCTAAAAATTGATACCAATGAAGATATTTCCACAGAGAAATGCAATCACAGATTCACTAAACTAACTTATGGTTCACCAAATGGAAAGGTGTGAGGATTGGATACATTAGGATATTGGGGTTAACATAGATATAGAAACAAATGTGAAATGTGTAATCACCAAAGACCTACGTAATATCAAAAGACGATTACTCAACATTGTATCATAACCTACATGGGAAAATGATCCAAAGAAGAATAGATATATGTATATGTTTAAAAGAACCACATCTTGCACACCTAGAAGTCACAAAACATTTTAATCAAATTTGCTCTGATAAAAAATAAAAATTAAATTAAAAAAAGAACAAGAAGTAATGAGAAATAAACTTAAGGGGCTTTTTGCTGGCACATTGCATTCTAATTTACAACCAGAACATGACTTCCATTAAGGCTCTGTCATCACTAATAAAGCAACTTTATAATCAATGTTGAAGGTAGCTTAAAAGAAGTCTCACTAATTATTGATAGTAACAAGAAAACAAAGAAAAGTAAAAATCTCACTGCAAAAAGTATACATAGAGTAAGTCAAGGTAGATCAAACACTTATTAAACTTCTGTAAAGAATAAAAGACAACAGTAGTATGTTTTTTTAAAAAGAGAGGGCCCAAATAAATCTGAAATGAAAGAGTTGATGTTACAACAGACCCCACAGAAATACAAAGTATCCTAAGATACACACAGGGTAACTCAGGGCTCAGATTGGACAGAGCCCACTCTCCAGTCCCCTGTACATGACTTACAGGAGCCTCAGGAACTGAGGAGGGGGTCCCTGAGGAGAGGCTTAAGATAGAATATGGTAGGCATTAACATGGCTCCATTCATCTTAAACATGCCTGAACTACATTCACACGAGATGATTTTGTCCTGTATGTACATCGGCACCTCTAGTCGGAACTGCAGATCTTTGGCTTCACCACCTCTACTGACAGCATTAGCTTCACCTGCTGTGGACCGTCTCCTATAGGATTTCTAGAACCACAAAGCGTCGAAGCTTCACAGGACCCAGAGTCTGTGCAACTCCACGCAGAGTCTCAGAGTCTCAACTCCACTCAGATACTCCACTCTTGGAGGGCACACACAAAGTAGTGAGCACATCAGAACCCAGGGGAAGGAGCAGTGACCCCGTAGGAGAATGACCAGAACTACCTGATAGTTTTAGAGGGTCTCCTGCATAGGCAGGTGGTAGCTGTGGCTGTGGCTCACCGTGAGGACAACGACACTGGCAGCAGAAGTTCTGGGAAATACTCCTTGGTGTGAGCCCTCCCAGAGTCCGCCATTAACCCCACCAAGAGCAAGGTAGGCTCCAGTGCTGGGTCACCTCAGGCGAAACTACCAACAGGGAGGGAACCCAGACCCATGCATCAGCAGATAAGTGGATTAAACTTTTTATTAAAGTTTTATTTAATCTGCAGACAAGCAGATTAAAGCTTTGCCCACCAAAGCAACACCCAGCTCTACCCACCACCAGTCCCTCCCATCAGGAAGCTTGCACAAGCCTCTAAGATAGACTCATCCACTGGAGAGCAGACAGCAGAAGCAAGAAGAACTACAATTCTGCAGCCTGTGGAAGGAAAACCACATTCACAGAAAGATAGACAAAATGAAAAGGCAGAGGACTTTATACCAGATTAAGGAACACAATAAAACACTAGGAACAAAAACGAAATGAGGTGGAGATAGGGAACCTTCCAGAAAAAGAATTCAGAATAATGATAGTGAACATGATCCAAGACCTTGGCAAAAGAATGGAGGCAAAGATCGAGAAGATGCAAGAAATGCTTAACAAAGACCTAGAAGAATTAAGGAACAAACACCTAGAAGAATTAAAGAACAAACAAACAGAGGTGAACAATATAATAACTGAAATGAAAAATATACTAGAAGGAATCAGTAGCAGAATAACTGTGGCAGAAGAACGGATAAGTGACCTGGAAGACAGAAAGGTGGAAATCACTGCATGGAACAGAATAAAGAAAAAGAATGAAAATAAATGAAAACACCCTAAGAGTCCTCTGGGACAACATTAAACGCAACAACATTCACATCATAGGGGTCCCAGAAGGAGAAGAGAGAGAGGAAGGACCCGAGAATACATTTGAAGAGATTATAGTCGAAAACTTCCCTAACATGGGAAAAGAAACAGCCACCCAAGTCCAGGAAGTGCAGAGAGTCCCAGTCAGGATAAATCAAAGGAGAAAAATGCCAAGACACATAGTAACCAAATTGACAAAAATTGAAGACAAAGAAAAATTATTGAAAGCAACAAGGGGAAAATGACAAATGACATACAAGGGAACTCCCATAAGGATAACAGCTGATTTCTCAGCAGAAAATCTACAAGCCAGAAGGGAGTGGCATAAATTTAAAGTGATGAAAGGGAAGAACCTACAACCAAGAGTACTCCACCCAGCAAGGATCTCATTCAGATTTGACAGAGAAATCATAAGCCCTACAGACAAGCCAAAGCTAAGAGAATTCAGCACCATGAAACCAGTTCTACAACAAATGCTAAAGGAACTTCTCTAAGTGGGAAACACAAGAGAAGAAAAGGACCCACCAAGACAAACCCATAACAATTAAGAAAATAGTAATAGGAACATACATATCAATAATTACCTTAAACGTGAATGGACTAAATGTTCCAACCAAAAGACACAGGCTCTCTGAATGGATACAAAAACAAGACCCATATATATGCTGTCTACGAGAGACCCATTTCAGACCTAGGGACACATACAGACTGAAAGTGAGGCGATGGAAAAATATATTCTATGCAAATGAAAATCAAAAGAAAGCTGGAGTAGCAATACTCATATCAGATAAAATAGACTTTAAAATAAAGAATGTTACAAGAGACAAGGAAAGACACTACATAATGGTCAAGGGATCAATCCAAGAAGAAGATATAACAATTACAAATATATATGTGCCCAACATAGGAGCACCTCAATACATAAGGCAACTGCTAACAGCTATAAAAGAGGAAATCAACAGTAACACAATAATAGCAGGGGACTTTAACAGCTCACTTACACCAGTGGAGATCATCCAGACAGAAAATTAATAAGGAAACACAAGCTTTAAATGACACAATAGACCAGATATAGTTAATTGATATTTATAGGACATTCCATCCAAAAACAGCAGATTACACGTTCTTCTCAACTGCACACGGAACATTCTCCAGGATAGATCACATCTTGGGTCACAAATAAAGCCTCAGTAAATTTAAGAAAACTGAAATCATATCAAGCAGCTGTTCCGACCACAATGCTATGAGATTAGAAATCAATAACAGGGACAAAACCATAAAAAACACAAACACATGGAGGCTAAACAATACGTTACTAAATAACCAAGAGATCACTGAAGAAATAAAAGAGGAAATCAAAAACTACCTAGAGACAAATGACAACAAAAACACGATGATCCAAAACCTATGGGATGCAGCAAAAGCAGTTCTAAGAGGGAAGTTTATAGCAATACAAGCCTACCTCAAGAAACAAGAAAAATCTCAAATAAACAATCTAACCTTACACCTAGAGGAACTAGAGAAAGAGGAACAAAACCCAAAGTTAGTAGAAGGAAAGAAATCATAAAGATCAAAGCAGAAATAAATGAAATGGAAGCAAAGAAAACAAAAGCAAAGATCAATAAAACTAAAAGCCGGTTCTTTGAGAAGATAAACAAAAATGATAAACCTTTAGCCAGACTCAAGAAAAAGAGGGAGAGGAATCAAATCAACAAAATTAGAAGTGAAAAAGGAGAAGTTACAACAGACACCACAGGAATACAAAGCATCCTAAGAGGCTACTACAAGCAACTCTATGCCAATAAAATGGACAACCTGGAAGAAATGGACAAATTCTTAGAAAGGGATAAACTTCCAAGACTGAACCAGGAAGAAATAGAAAATATGAACAAACCTATCACAAGCAATGAAATTGAAACTGTGATTAAAAATCTTCCAACAAACAAAAGTCCAGAACCAGATGGCATCACAGGTGAATTCTGTCAAACATTTAGAGAAGAGCTAACACCCAAACTTCTCAAATTCTTCAAAACAATTGCAGGGGAAGGAACACTCCCAAACTCATTCTATGAGACCACCGTCACCCTGATACCAAAACCAGACAAAGATACTACAAGGAAAGAAAATTATAGACCAATATCACTGATGAATATAGATGTAAAAATCCTCAACAAAATACTAGCAAACAGAATCGAACAACACATTAAAAGGATCATACACCATGATCAAGTGGGGTTTATCCCAGGGATGCAAGGATTCTTCAATATACACAAATCAATGTGATACACCATATTAACAAATTGTAGAATAAAACCATATGATCATCTCAATAGATGCAGGAAAAGATTTTGAGAAAATTCAACACCCATTTATGATAAAAACTTTGCAGAGTGTGGGCATAGAGGGAAACTACCTCAACATAATAAAGGCCATATATGACAAACCCACGGCAAACATCATTCTCAACGGTGAAAAACTGAAAACGTTTCCTCTAAGATCAGGAACAAGATGAGGATGTCCACTCTCACCACTACTATTCAACATAGTTTTGGAAGTCCTAGCCATGGCAATCAGAGAAGAAAAAGAAATAAAAGAAATACAAAAAGGAAAAGAAGAAGTAAAATTGCCACTGTTTGCAAATGACATCATATCATAGATAGAGAATCCTAAAGATGTCACCAGAAAACCACTGGAGCTAATCAATGAATTTGGTAAAGTTGCAGGATACAAAATTAATGCACAGAAATTGCTTGCATTCCTATACACTAACAATGAAAGAACAGAAAGATAAATTAGGGAAACAATCCCATTACCACTGCAACAAAAATAAAATACCTAGGAATAAACCTACCTAAGGAAGTAAAAGACCTGTACTCAGAAAACTATAAGACACTGATAAAACAAATCAAAGATGATATAAACAGATGGAGACATATACCATGTTCTTGGATTAGAAGAATCAATATTGTGAAAATGACTATACTACCCAAAGCAATCTACAGATTCAATGCAATCCCTATCAAAATACCTTTGGCATTTTCTACAGAACTAGAAAAAACAAATCTTAAAATTTGTAGGGAGACAAAAAAGACCCCGGATAGCCAAAGCAGTCTTGAGGGGAAAAAAAAAGAGCTGGAGGAATCCTACTTCCAGACTTCAGACTATATTACAAAGCTACAGTAATCAAGATAATATGGTACTGGCACAAAAACAGAAATATAGATCAATAGAACAGGATAGAAAGCACAGAGATAAACCCACGTACCTACGGTCCACTAATCTATGAAAAAGGAGGCAAGGGTATACAATGGAGAAAAGACAGTGTCTTCAGTAAGTGGTGCTGGGAAAACTGGACAGCTACATGTAAAAGAATGAAATTAGAACACTCCCTAACACCATACACAAAAATAAACTCAAAATGGATTAGAGACCTAAATGTAACACCAGCCACTATAAAACTCTTAGAGGAAAACATAAGCAGAACAGTCTATGACATAAATCACAGCAAGATCCTTTTTGACCCACCTCCTAGAGAAATGGAAATAAAAAGAAAAAATAAAAAATGGGACTTAATGAAATTTAAAATCTTTTGCACAGCAAAGGAAAACATAAGCAAGATGAAAAGACAACCATCATAATGGGAGAAAATAGTTTCAAATGAAGCAAATGGCAAAGGATTAACCTCCAAAAAGCAGCTCCTGTAGCTCAATATCACAAAAACAAACAACCCAATCCAAAAATGGGCAGAAGACCTAAAGAGACATTTCTCCAAAGAAGATATACAGGATGCCAACAAACACATGAAAGGATGTTGAACATCACTAATTATTAGAGAAATGCAAATCAAAACTACAATGAGGTATCACCTCACACCAGTCAGAATGGCCATCATCAAAAAATCTACCAACAATACATGCTGGAGAAGCATTTATTGGAGAAAAGGGAACCCTCTTGCACTGTTGGTGGGAATGTAAATTGATATAGCCACTAGGGAGAACGGTATGGGGGTTCCTTAAAAACTAAAAATAGAACAACCGTACAACCCAGCAATCCCACTACTGGACATTTACCCTGAGAAAACCATAATTCAAAAAGAGTCATGTACCACAATGTTCATTGTAGCTCTATTTACAATAGCCAGGACATGGAAGCAACCTAAGTGTCCATCAACAGATAACTGGATAAAGAAGATGTGGCACACATATACAATGGAACATTATTCAGTCAGAAAAAGAAACGAAATTGAGTTATTTGTAGTGAGGTGGGTGGATCTAGAGTCTGTCCTACAGAGTGAGGTAAGTCAGAAAGAGAAAAACAAATACAGTATGCTAACACATATATATGGAATCTAAAAGAAAAATGTTTATGAAGAACCTAGGGGCAGGAAAGGATTAAGGACACAGACGTAGAGAAAGGACTTGAGGACATGGGGAGGGGGAAGGGTAAGCTGGGACAAAGTGAGAGAGTGGTATGGACATATATACACTACCAAATGTAAAATTGATAGCTACTGGGAAGCAGCCACATAGCACAGGGAGATCAGCTCGGTGCTTTGTGACGACCTAAAGGGGTGGGATAAGCGAGTGAGAGGGAGGTGCAAGAGGGAGGGGATATGGTGTTATATGTATACGTATAGCTGATTCACTTTTTTATACAGCAGAAACTAACACACAATTGTAAAGCAATTATACTCCAATAAAGATGTAAAAGGAAAAAAAAAGAAAGCCCAGAGATAAACCTACACACCTATGGTCCACTAATCTATGAAAAAGGAGGCAAGGATATACAATGGAGAAAAGACAGTCTCTTCAATAAGTGGTGCTGGGAAAAATGGACAGCTACATGTAAAAGAATGAAATTAGAACACTCCCTAACACCATACACAAAAAATAAACTCAAAATGGATTAGAGACCGAAATGTAAGACCGGACACTATAAAACTCTTAGAGGAAAACATAGGAAGAATACTCTTTGACAAAAATCACAACAAGATCTTTTTTGATCCACCTACTAGAGTAATGGAATAAAAAACAAAAATAAACAAATGGGAGCAAACGAAACCTAAAAGCTTTTGCAAAGCAAAGGAAACTACAAACAAGACGAAAAGACAACCTCAGAATGGGAGAAAATATTTGCAAACGAATCAATGGACAAAGGATTAATCTCCAATATATATAAACGGCACATGCAGCTCAACAGTAAAAAAACAAACAACCCAATCCAAAAATGGGCAGATGACGTAAATAGACATTTGTCCCGAGAAGACATAAAGATGGCCAAGAAGCACATGAAAAGCTGCTCAACATCACTAATTATTAGAGAAATATAAACCAAAACTACAATGAGGTATCACCTCACACAAGTTAGAATGGGCATCATCAGAAAATCTACAAACAACAAATGCTGGAGAGGGTGTGGAGAAAAGGGAACCCTCTTACACTATTTGTGGGGATGTAAATTGATACAGTCACTATGGAGAACAGTATGGAGGTTCCTTAAAAAACTAAAAATAGAATTACCATATGACCCAGCAATCCCACTACTGGGCATATACCCAGAGAAAACCATAATTCAAAAAGATATTCACACAATGTTCATTGCAGCACTCTTTACAATAGCCAGGTCATGGAAGCAACCTAAATACCCATAGACAGACGAATGGAAAAGATGTGGTACATATATAAAATGGAATATTACTCAGCCATAAAAAGGAACGAAATTGGGTCATTTGTAGAGACATGGATAGATCTAGAGACTGTCATACAGAGTGAAGTAAGTCAGAAAGAGAAAAACAAATACCATATTTAAGCGCATACATGTGGAACCTAGAAAAATGGTACAGATGAACCGGTTTGCAAGGCAGAAATAGAGACACAGATGTAGAGAACAAATGTATGGACACCAAGGGGGGAAAGTGGCAGGGTGGTGGTGGTGGGATGAATTGCGAGCCTGGGATTGACATATATACACTTATATGTATAAAATAGATAACCAATAAGAACCTGCTGTATAAAAAAATGAATAAAATTAAAACAAATAATATTTTAAAAAAATAAAACAGAAAAAAAGTTCTTTCCTTCCCATAGACGTATTTATATGAATGAATGATTTCCATGCTTATATCTATAAATACAAAAAGAGGAATAAAACCTACCTTGAACCAAAAAAGAAAAAAAAAAACAGAACCCACTGGCCATACAGAGGAAAACCCTATCAGGGCACTTGCTCCAGTGGTGCCTGCAGGTCAGCCAGGATGGTCCTGGCCCCAGGCGCTCTTCTGGAAGCTTTCCATTTCCCTGCCTGAGGTACCCCTCCTGTCCCGGCCCCCACTGCTTTTTTCCTTCCTCACCTCTGCCCGGGTAGAAATTCCAGCAGCAGGTGTGGGTGACACATCCTCTTCTTTAGCAGGTGGCAGCCCGGCAACTCCTGCAGAAAGTCCAGCAGAGCCCCACTCACACGGGGCCACTCATAGAGCCGTGGGCGCTACTCCCTCCTACCAGCACAACCCCGAGACTGCTGACGGGGCAGAGAATATGGCGTCAGGCACAGCTGCAGAGGCTTTTGCTGCCTGGAGGGGTGTTTATATTGACCTCAACCCAGGCACACCTGGGAAGGGCTGGCCGGCAGGGTCAGGCTGCCCAGGTCAGCCAATCCTCTCCCCTCAGGGGCTCAGAGTTGCAGAAAATGGGCTTTGCTGCACCGGCCAGGTCCAAGGAACAGATGTAGGGTCCTGAGAGTCAGGATAGACAAGGGGTGGCAGCCCTGGCTTGTTTTCTAATCATTTTATCTGGTCCATGAGTGGGAGACAACTTCAAGAAGACCCTCTCCTAATTAGAGGAACCCAGGAGTCATGGAGAGGAGGGGTGGTGGATGGAGACAGAGGCCTGGTTCCCCGGCTGCAGTGGAAGCCCCTAGAAGACCAGGGGGAGGGAGGCCGCACAGAGAGAAGCCTAGGGTCACAGACCTGTCGGAGCTGATGTTTGTTAGTTCAAGCCCTGCTCTGAGGTGCTCTGTGTCAGCTCTGAGCGACAGGTGTGCTGTGGGTGCTCTGCAATGAGGGTTATGTGCACGATTCCTGTGTGCCCAGCTCTGCTGGGGTACCTGTCCAGGGGAGCTCCATATCCAGGGAGGGGCTTGCCCACGAGAGCCCCGTGAGCTGCTGGGTACCTGCCCAGGTGAGCTCCATATCCTGGGAGGTGCCTGCCCACGAGAGCCCCGTGGGCTGCTGGGTACCTACCCAGGTGAGCTCCATATCCTGGGAGGGGCCTGCCCACCAGAGCCCCGTGGGCTGCTGGGTACCTGCCCAGGTGAGCTCCATATCCTGGGAGGGGCCTGCCCACCAGAGCCCCGTGGGCTGCTGGGTACCTGCCCAGGTGAGCTCCATATCCTGGGAGGGGCCTGCCCACGAGAGCCCCGTGGGCTGCTGGGTATCTGCCCAGGTGAGCTCCATATCCTGGGAGGGGCCTGACAATGAGAGCCCCGTGGGCTGCTGGGTACCTGCACAGGTGAGCACCATATCTTGTGAGGGGCCTGACCATGAGAGCCCCGTGGGCTGCTGCGTACCTGCCCAGGTGAGTTCCATATCCTGGGAGGGGTCTGACCATAAGAGCCCCGTGGGCTGCTGGGGACCTGGTAAAGGACGCCAGGATAGTCAGTGAAGCCACAGAGGATATACATCCAGTAGTTCCTAATTCCTATACCCTGCTGGTCATTCTACCATCCCCCAGGACATGATATTCTGTATTAGACTTCAATGATGCCTTCTTCTGTATTCCATTAGTCCCAGAGTCACAAGAAATTTTGGCTATGAGTGGCAGGACTCAACGTACAACAAAAACAATACTGTTGGGCCGTCCTGCCCCAGGGGTTCAAAAATTCCCACACCATCTTTGGGGAAACGTTAGCTAAAGCCCTAAAAGATCTACCTCGGGAAAAGGGAACCCTCCTTCAATATGCAGACAACATTCTGATCACCAGCCCTACTAAGGAGGCCTCTGGACTACCTAGCCAATAAAAGATAGAAGGTGTCCAAGAAAAAGGCTCAAATATCACAGACTAAGGTGACCTGCCTGGGCTTCATTCTCACAGAAGATCGGAAAAGCCCATCCCAGGAAAGGGAAGAAGCCATTTGCAGCCTCACCCTTCCTAAAACTAGAAGACAGCTTAGGGGTTCCTGGGGAGACCGGGGTTTGCTGCATCTGGATCCCTAACTACAGTCTAATACCTGGGCCTCTATATGAAACACTGAAAGGAAAAGATGATGATCCTTTTGAATAGAATCCAGAAGCGGCCTCTCAAGAAAGGAAAGAACAGTCAATTCAGACCCTTGCCATGGACCTCCCTAATTTAGCTAAACCCTTTGACCTTTACATTCCTGGTCGAAGGCGAATCGCCCTTGGAGTATTAGTGCAAAAACTGGGACCACTTGAAATGGAAAAACGCAAGAATGCCCTCCAGGCATTGGCCAGCCACCCCATCCGACCAGGATACTGGGGGTATCTAAAAACCTGGAAATGAGCAGCCCGCAAGGCCAGCTCTCTCCTAAGGGAAAAGGACGCCACTTGGTGTTCCTAACCACCCACCATGCCCTGAAGTTGCAGGGATCGCTCCGTGGTCACAATGACCTCGAGTGAGGAGGCCCTCCAACTCCAACCTCCAGAGAGACAACCTGGGGCAATGGGCCCCCATGACGACTCGTGTGACCATCACTTGACCTGGAGCTTCTCTCAGAAAACCACAAGAGTGTGCCCCAAAAGAACAGACTATTGCTTGCAGGACTTACTGCACCCAGAGCGGAGCTAATAAACTTGGCAGGGGACCCGTAAATAACGCTGCCACCATAGAAAAGCCTACAGACACCACGGTGACGGCGACCAATGAGACCAGCTGGACTCCTGGCTACTTCAAAAGGCCGTTGACTGAGTGGCCGTCATGGTCCTGTATCACCACCGGCCCTGGACTGTCTGGGAGTTGAGCAGGCAGGGCTCTGACACCTGGTGCTGTTTGTACATTAATTCAGTGGCCTAACTGAAGAAAGCACAGACTACTGGTCAGAGCATCTAGGCTGGCAGAAACCGTCAGCCTAAGGGGGCCGAACCAATGTGGAGCAGGGTAAAACCGCCCCCCCCAGCGTCCCTGCGCATCTCTTTCCTGGACCCTTAAAGGTCATTAGAATCTATAAAACTTCCAACGCTGGTGCTCAGGCAGACGAGCAGTGAGGGAGGAGGCCTGGGGACAATCAACCTCACCTGGAGGCTGCTGGGGAGAAGTCCTGCCCCTCCCCCCGGGTATGAGGACACCCAAGTCAGCACGAAGCATTTACAGAAGAGGTGTCTGCACCCTCAGCGCCCCAAGAATGTGGAATGGGACAAGAGGCAGAGGAGGGGTTTGTCACCGGCAAAGCCCATTAAAAATTCCTGGGAGATAAAAATAGAATCTGGGCAATAAAATAAAGTCTAACCTTTTTTTCCTTTGTGCTTTTTCTAATTTCACTTGTTCCTAGGTTTCCGCAGGCAGAGGTCCCACACCCGGCACTTCAGACCCGATTTCCTAGTGCAAGATGGCTGGGCCGACACCTCAGCTCTCCGGGCCCCGTGCAGACTCCGCCACATAGAGCATGAGCTCCAGCCAACCCGGCCCTCGAGAGCTCCGCCCCGTCCCTCCCGCTGACGCTGACGGGATCCCTACACAGCAGCCCGGCCCACAGCCTGCGGGGGAGCGCACACTCTCACCTCTCCATTCTCTGATCAAAATATAAAGTTTTCCTTTGCTTCTGAAGCAAACTCAGTCCGATCTTTTGGCTCCAATGACACTGGGCAGGGGGACCCTTGTTTGGGCCCACTCTGCAGGATCAGTAACAGAATTTGAGAACATTGTAACTTCAAAGAATAGATGCGTGAGCCAAACTGTTATTAACATAGAGCAGTGTATAAGGCTCGTGTAATATAAGATGTTTCTAACACTTCCACTTGATATTTCCATCACTTTATTATAAGCAAGTTCAGTGGAGGGGTTTGTCGTATTTGTCAGGTCAACATTAGAGAAATGCAGTGATTTCTTTCCAAGGATGTGGATCTACTAATCTTGGCTGAAGGTTTAATCTTATTTTGAATGATTTTCTATTGAAAATGATACCTCTCTTTCAGCTCCTGGATTTCTGCGAAGTATAAAATCTTATATATTTTATTACCAAAGGGTAAAGGTGGGAGGAGAGATAAATTAACAGTTTCGGATTAACATATACACACTTCTATGTATAAAATATATTATCAACAAGGAACTACTGTATAGCACAGGGATCTATACTCAATATTTTGTAATAACCCCTAAGGGGAAATAATCTGAAAAACAATAGATATCTATATCGACATCATGTATCAACTACAGATAAAAAGGAACATAAAGGAGGCCGATGGCGAGCATTTCTGACCCTGAAGACTTCACTCACCTAAATTTCGGACTCTGCTTACGGCCCAAGTCCCTTAATGAACATAAACGTACCAGTGGCTTAAAAATTCGCCAGATTGGGGTTCGGGGAGACACTGATTTCGAAAAATCCCTGGTGTTCTCCTTACATACATGGGAACTTTCCTAGAGCTAAAACATGCCTGTGACACCCAGAAGATGGTACACGGTTGGATCAGGAAGATTTTGGAAAAGGCACCTCATCTCTCAATCTCATGGTGGTCGAGTTCACCCCACCAGCCTCTTTCCTAACAATCTCCCCACTTGAGGATGTCAGCACCTTCTATGTCCTGTTGCACAGAGTTGGGAATTTGTCCACAGGATGAAGGGGAAGGAGGAGAAACAATGAGAGACAAGCCCTAGATGTTCGGACAGGCAAAATTCACTCTAATTTCCAATCAGGAAGAAGAATTAAGCAAAGGCTTAGCCTGCCGCCCGAAAACACAGTAGGGGCAGAAGCACACCACCGGTTTTGTGGCCAGCTCCCAAAAAAGCGAGTTGACAAATGAAGCTCAGGAAACTTCAATTCACAAATCTGCAGAATTATAAATTATGACTCTCCAAGCAAGCCGGAAATGCAAATCAGCAATACAAAGAAGTCTCACTTCCCATCGGTCAAAGGGGACCATGCTGAAAAAAGTGTAAAAACCAGAAATGCAGGACAGGCCATGGAGAAAAGGGAGCCTTGTTAGGCTGATGGGGGGGATGTAAACTGCCAAAGGCCACTCTGTAGAAGTGTATGGTGTTTCCTAAAACATCTAAAAAACAGAGCTAGAGAGCATAGGGCACTTACACTCATGGGCATATAAAATGGGAAATCTAAAAATAAACAAGACACGGGCACCCCAAAGTTTAGGGCTGCTCTGTTTACAAGAAACTCCAATTCGGTACACCTTAAATATCCCAGGAAAGAGAAAAATGGATAAAGAAGTTGTGGTACTTATGTACAATGGAATATCACTCAGCCATGTAAAAAAATGTTATAAGGCTAGTAGCAGCATGCTGACTGGATTTACGTACGAAGTTTAGAAGTGAAATAAGTCACACAGAAAAAGACACTTATCATAAGAAATCACTTATAGAGGGAATGTAAAAATCGCTTCACAGGACATGCACTACAAAACAGAATAGAGCCACACATTTAGAGAACACACCATGGCTGCTTAACGGAAAGGTGAGGTGGGGTGAGGCATAAAACAAGGGTTTGCAATTAGCACAGATAGCGTTCCATAAACCACATATGTAACAGAAAAGCCCTATTCCTTGCTCAGTGAACTGGACTCCAAACCCACTTTTCAACACACAAAAAATATATCTGACTAAGTAGGAATCTTAAAACCTATATATTGATATCTCTCTGTAAGTGAATCAAGTGGGTGTAAAATGGTATAAACACAGCAGTGAAAATCAGCTAAACCCCAGTATAAAACTAAATTTCAAAAAAAAATAAAAAACAACAAAGACATTAAAAGAGAGAGAAATTCTTACAGAGATCATTAAGGGGATTTGAAGCAACCTGGATTGACCATATCTAGACACACAGCTGGACTAGATATAAGGCTGGAAACTGTTGGGGCTGAGAGGATTGGTGAGATTGGGTGAGCAAACGAAGACACTTTAAAGTAATACTGCGTGGTACCCATTCCATTTGTTGCAAATCTCCAGGTTCAAGGGAATCATCCTACAGCGAAAACATGCATGGGAAACCCAGATGATGATACACCGTGTGATCTGGAAAGGTTTCTAAAATGCACCTCATTTCACATCTCCCGGTGCTCGGGTTCCCGCCATCCAGCTGCTATACTAACAGTCTCCCCACGTAGAGAATCAGTACCTTTAACCTATTGTTTCATACAGGTTGCAGTTTGTCCTGAGGATGAACGGGATGAGGGGGAACCCATGAGAGACTAGCTCTAGGTATTGGGACAGGCACATGTCACTCTAATTTCCCATCAGGAAGAAGAATTAACGACAGGCTCAGCCTGCCCCATGGAACCAGAATAGTGCCTGAAGCAATCCTGCGGTTTTGCAGCCAGCTCCCAAAAAAGCCATTTGAAAAATGTAGCTCAGGGGCACTGTAATTCACAAACTTGCAGGGTTATAAATTATAACTCTCATCCAAAAATATACTAAGGGGTGGCAACGAACAGTACTTAAAAGCAAGGCAGAATTGCAGGAAACAGATATCAGAAGGAAGATACGAATCGTCTTTAAAGCACATGAAAAGCGGGAACACGTCGAAAATGATGCACCTGGCCAAAAAGGGCGTATGCATTTTTTCCTGAATATATTTAGGAAAAAACGCATACGCCCTTTTTGGCCAAGCAAGCAACCCGGAAAGGAAAATCAGCACTACAAAGAAGTCTCACTTCCCATAGTTCAAAAGGGCCATCCTAAAAAAGTGTAAAAACAAGACATGCAGGCAGGACAGGTCAGGGAGAAAAGGGAGCCTTGTTATGCTGATGGGAGGGATGAAAACTGCCAATGGTCACTCGGGTATGGTGTTTCATGAAACATCTAAAAAACACAGCTAGAGAGCATAGGGCACTTCCAATCATAGGTATATACAATGGGAAATCTAAAAATCAACAAGACACGGGCACCCCAAAGTTTAGGGCTGCTCTGTTTACAAGAACCTACACTTCAGTAAATCTTAAATATCCCAGGAAAGAGAAAAATGGATAAATAAGTTGTGGTACTTATGTACAATGGAATATCACTCAGCCATGAAATCAACGTCATAAGGCTAGTAGCAGCATGATGAGTGGATCTAGGTACGACGATTGTAAGTGAAATAAGTCACACAGAAAAAGACACTTGTCATAAGATATCACTTATAGAGGGAATGGAAAAACCGCTACCCTTGAACTGAATTACAAAACAGAACAGAATCACAAGTTTAGAAAACACACTATAGCTGCTTAACGGGAAAGGTGAGGTGGGGTGATGCCTAAAACAAGGGTTTCAAATGAGCTCAGATACCGTTCCATAAACCCAATATGTTATAGACAAGACCTACTCCTTGCTCAGTGAACTGGACTCAACACCCCCTATTCACCGCCCAAGAATATATCTGACTAGAAAGAATCTTAAAACCTATGTACTGATATCTCTCTGTGAGTCAAGTGCGTGTAAAGTGGCATAAAGACAGCAGTGAAAAGCAGCTAAACCCCATTATAAAAATCAATTACTTTTAAAAACCCGTGAAACAAAGACAGTGAAAGAGAGAGAAATTCTGACAAAATTCGTTCAGGTGTGTGATGCCACCTGGATTGACCATATCTAGACCCACAGCTGATTGCAACATAAGGGTGGACACTCTTGGGGCTGAGAGGTTTGGTGAGGTTGGGTGAGCAAACGCAGACCCTTTAAAGTAATATTGCGTGGTACCCATCCCATGGGTCCCAAATCTCCAGGTTCAAGGGCATCTTCCTACATCGAAAACATGCATGAGAAACCCAGAAGATGGTACACCGTGTGATCGGGAAAGGTTGCTAAAACGCACCTCATTTCTCATCTGCTTGTGCTCGGGTTCGCCATTCCAGCCGCTTTACTAGCAATCTCCCTCCTTGGAGAATCAGCAGCTTTAACCTCCTGTTCCGTACAGGTTGCAATTTGTCCTGAGGATGAACCGGCAGAGGGGGAACCAATGGGAGACTAGCTCTAGGTGTTGGGACAGGCACAGGTCACTCTATTTTCCCATCAGGAAGAAGAATTAACCACAGGCTCATCCTGCCGCCCGGAACCCGAATAGGGCCTGAAGCAATCCTGCGCTTTTGCGGCCAGCTTCCAAGAAAGCGAGTTGAAAAATGGAGCTCAGGGGCACTGCAATTCACAAACCTGCAGAGTTATAAATGATAACTCTCGTCCACAAATATATTCAGGGAAGGCAACGAAGAGGATTTGAAAGCAAGGCAGAATTGCAGGAAACAGATTTCAGGAGGTAGATTCGAATCGCCTTTAAAGCACAGGAAAAGCGGCAAAACCTCGACAATGATGCCATTGGCCAAAAAGGGCGTATGCGTTTTTTCCTGAATATATTCAGGAAAAAACGCATACGCCCTTTTTGGCCAACCAAGCAACCTGGAAAGGCAAATCAGCGCTACAAAGAAGTCTCGCTTCGCATCGGTCAAAAGGGCCATGCTGAATAAAGGGTCAAAACCAGAAATGCAGGACAGGCCATGGAGAAACGGGAGCCTTGCTACGCTGATGGGCGGGATGTAAATTGCCAACAGCCACTCTGGAGAAGTGTACGGTGTGTCCTGAAACATCTAAAAAACACAGCTTAGAGAGCATAGGGCACTTCCACTCATGGGCGTATACATTGGGAAAACTAAAAATCAGCAAGGCACAGGCACCCCAAAGTTTAGGGCTGCTCTGTTGACAAGAACCTCCACTTCGTTACACCTTAAATATCCCAGGAAAGAGAAAAATGGATAAAGAAGTTGTGATCCTTATGTACAAAGGAATATCACTCAGCCATGGAATCAACGTCATAAGGCTAGTAGCAGCATGATAAGTGGATTTAGGTACGACGATTCTAAGTGAAATGAGTCACACAGAAAAAGACACTTGCCATAAGATATCACTTATAGAGGGAATGGAAAAACCGCTACACTTGAACTGAATTACAAAACAGAACAGAGTCACACGTTTAGAAAACACACTATAGCTGCTTAACGGGAAAGGTGAGGTGGGGTGATGCCTAAAACAAGGGTTTCAAATTAGGTCAGATAACGTTCCATAAACCCAATATGTAATAGACAAGACCTACTCATTGCTCAGTGAACTGGACTCAACACCCCCTATTCACCGCCCAAGAATATATCTGACTAGTAAGAATCTTAAAACCTATGTATTGATATCTCTCTGTAAGTGAGTCAAGTGTGTGTAAAGCGGCATAAAGACAGCAGTGAAAAGCAGCTAAACCCCATTATAAAAATCAATTACTTTTAAAAACCCGTGAAACAAAGAAAGTGAAAGAGAGAGAAATTCTTAAAAAATTCTTTCAGGGGCTGTGATGCCACCTGGATTGACCATATATAGACCCACAGCTGATTGCGACATAAGGGTGGACACTCTTGGGGCTGAGAGGTTTGGTGAGGTTGGGTGAGCAAACGCAGACCCTTTAAAGTAATGTTGCGTGGTACCCATCCCATGGGTCCCAAATCTCCAGGTTCAAGCGCATCTTCCTACATCGAAAACATGCATGAGAAACCCAGAAGATGGTAAACCGTGTGATCGGGAAAGGTTTCTAAAACACACCTCATTTCTCATCTGATGGTGCTCGGGTTCGCCATTCCAGCCGCTTTACTAGCAATCTCCCTCCTTGGAGATTCAGCAGCTTTAACCTCCTGTTCCGTACAGGTTGCAAATTGTCCTGAGGATGAACGGGAAGAGGGGGAACCAATGGGAGACTAGCTCTAGGTGTTGGGACAGGCACAGGTCACTCTATTTTCCCATCAGGAAGAAAAATTAACCACAGGCTCATCCTGCCGCCCGGAACCCGAATAGGGCCTGAAGCAATCCTGCGCTTTTGCGGCCAGCTCCCAAGAAAGCGAGTTGAAAAATGGAGCTCAGGGGCACTGCAATTCACAAACCTGCAGAGTTATAAATGATAACTCTCGTCCACAAATATATTCAGGGAAGGCAACGAAGAGGATTTGAAAGCAAGGCAGAATTGCAGGAAACAGATTTCAGGAGGTAGATTCGAATCGCATTTAAAGCACAGGAAAAGCGGCAAAACCTCGACAATGATGCCCTTGGCCAAAAAGGGCGTATGCGTTTTTTCCTGAATATATTCAGGAAAAAACGCATACGCCCTTTTTGGCCAACCAAGCAACCTGGAAAGGCAAATCAGCGCTACAAAGAAGTCTCGCTTCGCATCGGTCAAAAGGGCCATGCTGAATAAAGGGTCAAAACCAGAAATGCAGGACAGGCCATGGAGAAACGGGAACCTTGCTACGCTGATGGGCCGGGATGTATATTGCCAACAGCCACTCTGGAGAAGTGTACGGTGTGTCCTGAAACATCTACAAAACACAGCTTAGAGAGCATAGGGCACTTCCACTCATGGGCGTATACATTGGGAAAACTAAAAATCAGCAAGACACAGGCACCCCAAAGTTTAGGGCTGCTCTGTTGACAAGAACCTCCACTTCGTTACACCTTAAATATCCCAGGAAAGAGAAAAATGGATAAAGAAGTTGTGGTCCTTATGTACAAAGGAATATCACTCAGCCATGAAATCAACGTCATAAGGCTAGTAGCAGCATGATGAGTGGATTTAGGTACGACGATTCTAAGTCAAATAAGTCCCACAGAAAAAGACACTTGCCATAAGATATCACTTATAGAAGGAATGTAAAAACCGCTACACTTGAACTGAATTACAAAACAGAACAGAGTCACACGTTTAGAAAACACACTATAGCTGCTTAACGGGAAATGTGAGGTGGGGTGATGCCTAAAACAAGGGTTTCAACTTAGCTCAGATACCGTTCCATTAACCCAATATGTAATAGACAAGACCTACTCCTTGCTCAGTGAACTGGACTCAACACCCCCTATTCACCGCCCAAGAATATATCTGAGTAGTAAGAATCTTAAAACCTATGTATTGATATCTCTCTGTAAGTGAGTCAACTGCGTGTAAAGCGGCATAAAGACAGCAGTGAAAAGCAGCTAAACCCCATTATAAAAATCAATAACTTTTAAAAACCCGTGAAACAAAGACAGTGAAAGAGAGAGAAATTCTTACAAAATTCGTTCAGGGGCTGTGATGCCACCTGGATTGACCATATATAAACCCACAGCTGATTGCGACATAAGGGTGGACACTCTTGGGGCTGAGAGGTTTGGTGAGGTTGGGTGAGCAAACGCAGACCCTTTAAAGTAATATTGCGTGGTACCCATCCCATGGGTCCCAAATCTCCAGGTTCAAGCGCATCTTCCTACATCGAAAACATGCATGAGAAACCCAGAAGATGGTACACCGTGTGATCGGGAATGGTTTCTAAAACACACCTCATTTCTCATCTGATGGTGCTCGGGTTCGCCATTCCAGCCGCTTTACTAGCAATCTCCCTCCTTGGAGAATCAGCAGCTTTAACCTCCTGTTCCGTACAGGTTGCAATTTGTCCTGAGGATGAACGGGAGGAGGGGGAACCAATGGAAGACTAGCTTTAGGTGTTGGGACAGGAACAGGTCACTCTATTTTCCCATCAGGAAGAAGAATTAACCACAGGCTCAGCCTGCCGCCCGGAACCCGAATAGGGCCTGAAGCAATCCTGCGCTTTTGTGGACAGCTCCCAAGAAAGCGAGTTGAAAAATGGAGCTCAGGGGCACTGCAATTCACAAACCTGCAGAGTTATAAATGATAACTCTCGTCCACAAATATATTCAGGGAAGGCAACGAAGAGGATTTGAAAGCAAGGCAGAATTGCAGGAAACTGATTTCAGGAGTTAGATTCGAAACACCTTTAAAGCACAGGAAAAGCGGCAAAACCTCGACAATGATGCCCTTTTTGGCCAACCAAGCAACCTGGAAAGGCAAATCAGCACTACAAAGAAGTCTCGCTTCGCATCGGTCAAAAGGGCCATGCTGAATAAAGGGTCAAAACCAGAAATGCAGGACAGGCCATGGAGAAACGGGAGCCTTGCTACGCTGTTGGGCGAGATGTAAATTGCCAACAGCCACTCTGGAGAAGTGTACGGTGTGTCCTGAAACATCTAACAAACACAGCTTTGAGAGCATAGGGCACTTCCACTCATGGGTGTATACATTGGGAAAACTAAAAATCAGCAAGACACAGGCACCCCAAAGTTCAGGGCTGCTCTGTTGACAAGAACCTCCACTTCGTTACACCTTAAATATCCCAGGAAAGAGAAAAATGGATAAAGAAGTTGTGGTCCTTATGTACAAAGGAATATCACTCAGCCATGAAATCAACGTCATAAGGCAAGTAGCAGCATGATGAGTGCATTTAGGTACGACGATTCTAAGTGAAATAAGTCACACAGAAAAATACACTTGCCATAAGATATCACTTATAGAGGGAATGTAAAAACCGCTACACTTGAACTGAATTACAAAACAGAACAGAGTCACACGTTTAGAAAACACACTACAGCTGCTTAACGGGAAAGGTGAGCTGGGGTGATGCCTAAAACAAGGGTTTCAAATTAGCTCAGATACCGTTCCATAAACCCAATATGTAATAGACAATACCTACTCCTTTCTCAGTGAACTGGACTCAACACCCCCTATTCACCGCCCAAGAATATATCTGACTAGTAAGAATCTTAAAACCCATGTATTGATATCTCTCTGTAAGTGAGTCAACTGCGTGTAAAGCGGCATAAAGACAGCAGTGAAAAGCAGCTAAACCCCATTATAAAAATCAATAACTTTTAAAAACCCGTGAAACAAAGACAGTGAAAGAGAGAGAAATTCTTACAAAATTCGTTCAGGGGCTGTGATGCCACCTGGATTGACCATATCTAGACCTGCAGCTGATTGCGGCATAAGGGTGGACACTCTTGGGGCTGAGAGGTTTGGTGAGGTTGGGTGAGCAAACGCAGACCCTTTAAAGTAATACTGCGTGGTACCCATCCCATGGGTCCCAAATCTCCAGGTTAAAGGGCATCTTCCTACATCGAAAACATGCATGAGAAACCCAGAAGATGGTACACCGTGTGATCGGGAAAGGTTTCTAAAACGCACCTCATTTCTCAACTGATGGTGCTCGGGTTCGCCATTCCAGCCGCTTTACTAGCACTCTCCCTCCTTGGAGAATCAGCAGCTTTAACCTCCTGTTCCGTACAGGTTGCAATTTGTCCTGAGGATGAACGGGAGGAGGGGGAACCAATGGAAGACTAGCTCTAGGTTTTGGGACAGGAACAGGTCACTCTATTTTCCCATCAGGAAGAAGAATTAACCACAGGCTCAGCCTGCCGCCCGGAACCCGAATAGGGCCTGAAGCAATCCTGCGCTTTTGCGGCCAGCTCCCAAGAAAGCGAGTTGAAAAATGGAGCTCAGGGGCACTGCAATTCACAAACCTGCAGAGTTATAAATGATAACTCTCGTCCACAAATATATTCAGGGAAGGCAACGAAGAGGATTTGAAAGCAAGGCAGAATTGCAGGAAACTGATTTCAGGAGGTAGATTCGAAACACCTTTAAAGCACAGGAAAAGCGGCAAAACCTCGACAATGATGCCCTTGGCCAAAAAGGGCGTATGCGTTTTTTCCTGAATATATTCAGGAAAAAACGCATACGCCCTTTTTGGCCAACCAAGCAACCTGGAAAGGCAAATCAGCACTACAAAGAAGTCTCGCTTCGCATCGGTCAAAAGGGCCATGCTGAATAAAGGGTCAAAACCAGAAATGCAGGACAGGCCATGGAGAAACGGGAGCCTTGCTACGCTGTTGGGCGAGATGTAAATTGCCAACAGCCACTCTGGAGAAGTGTACGGTGTGTCCTGAAACATCCAACAAACACAGCTTAGAGAGCATAGGGCACTTCCACTCATGGGCGTATACATTAGGAAAACTAAAAATCAGCAAGACACAGGCACCCCAAAGTTTAGGGCTGCTCTGTTGACAAGAACCTCCACTTCATTACACCTTAAATATCCCAGGAAAGAGAAAAATGGATAAAGAAGTTGTGGTCCTTATGTACAAAGGAATATCACTCAGCCATGAAATCAACGTCATAAGGCTAGTAGCAGCATGATGAGTGGATTTAGGTACGACGATTCTAAGTGAAATAAGTCACACAGAAAAAGACACTTGCCATAAGATATCACTTATAGAGGGAATGTAAAAACCGCTACACTTGAACTGAATTACAAAACAGAACAGAGTCACACGTTTAGAAAACACACTACAGCTGCTTAACGGGAAAGGTGAGCTGGGGTGATGCCTAAAACAAGGGTTTCAAATTAGCTCAGATACCGTTCCATAAACCCAATATGTAATAGACAATACCTACTCCTTGCTCAGTGAACTGGACTCAACACCCCCTATTCACCGCCCAAGAATATATCTGACTAGTAAGAATCTTAAAACCCATGTATTGATATCTCTCTGTAAGTGAGTCAACTGCGTGTAAAGCGGCATAAAGACAGCAGTGAAAAGCAGCTAAACCCCATTATAAAAATCAATAACTTTTAAAAACCCGTGAAACAAAGACAGTGAAAGAGAGAGAAATTCTTACAAAATTCGTTCAGGGGCTGTGATGCCACCTGGATTGACCATATCTAGACCCACAGCTGATTGCGACATAAGGGTGGACACTCTTGGGGCTGAGAGGTTTGGTGAGGTTGGGTGAGCAAACGCAGACCCTTTAAAGTAATACTGCGTGGTACCCATCCCATGGGTCCCAAATCTCCAGGTTAAAGGGCATCTTCCTACATCGAAAACATGCATGAGAAACCCAGAAGATGGTACACCGTGTGATCGGGAAAGGTTTCTAAAACGCACCTCATTTCTCAACTGATGGTGCTCGGGTTCGCCATTCCAGCCCCTTTACTAGCACTCTCCCTCCTTGGAGAATCAGCAGCTTTAACCTCCTGTTCCGTACAGGTTGCAATTTGTCCTGAGGATGAACGGGAGGAGGGGGAACCAATGGAAGACTAGCTCTAGGTGTTGGGACAGGAACAGGTCACTCTATTTTCCCATCAGGAAGAAGAATTAACCACAGGCTCAGCCTGCCGCCCGGAACCCGAATAGGGCCTGAAGCAATCCTGCGCTTTTGCGGCCAGCTCCCAAGAAAGCGAGTTGAAAAATGGAGCTCAGGGGCACTGCAATTCACAAACCTGCAGAGTTATAAATGATAACTCTCGTCCACAAATATATTCAGGGAAGGCAACGAAGAGGATTTGAAAGCAAGGCAGAATTGCAGGAAACTGATTTCAGGAGGTAGATTCGAAACACCTTTAAAGCACAGGAAAAGCGGCAAAACCTCGACAATGATGCCCTTGGCCAAAAAGGGCGTATGCGTTTTTTCCTGAATATATTCAGGAAAAAACGCATACGCCCTTTTTGGCCAACCAAGCAACCTGGAAAGGCAAATCAGCACTACAAAGAAGTCTCGCTTCGCATCGGTCAAAAGGGCCATGCTGAATAAAGGGTCAAAACCAGAAATGCAGGACAGGCCATGGAGAAACGGGAGCCTTGCTACGCTGTTGGGCGAGATGTAAATTGCCAACAGCCACTCTGGAGAAGTGTACGGTGTGTCCTGAAACATCTAACAAACACAGCTTAGAGAGCATAGGGCACTTCCACTCATGGGCGTATACATTAGGAAAACTAAAAATCAGCAAGACACAGGCACCCCAAAGTTTAGGGCTGCTCTGTTGACAAGAACCTCCACTTCATTACACCTTAAATATCCCAGGAAAGAGAAAAATGGATAAAGAAGTTGTGGTCCTTATGTACAAAGGAATATCACTCAGCCATGAAATCAACGTCATAAGGCTAGTAGCAGCATGATGAGTGGATTTAGGTACGACGATTCTAAGTGAAATAAGTCACACAGAAAAAGACACTTGCCATAAGATATCACTTATAGAGGGAATGTAAAAACCGCTACACTTGAACTGAATTACAAAACAGAACAGAGTCACACGTTTAGAAAACACACTACAGCTGCTTAACGGGAAAGGTGAGCTGGGGTGCTGCCTAAAACAAGGGTTTCAAATTAGCTCAGATACCGTTCCATAAACCCAATATGTAATAGACAATACCTACTCCTTGCTCAGTGAACTGGACTCAACACCCCCTATTCACCGCCCAAGAATATATCTGACTAGTAAGAATCTTAAAACCTATGTATTGATATCTCTCTGTGAGTCAACTGCGTGTAAAGCGGCATAAAGACAGCAGTGAAAAGCAGCTAAACCCCATTATAAAAATCAATAACTTTTAAAAACCCGTGAAACAAAGACAGTGAAAGAGAGAGAAATTCTTACAAAATTCGTTCAGGGGCTGTGATGCCACCTGGATTGACCATATATAGACCCACAGCTGATTGCGACATAAGGGTGGACACTCTTGGGGCTGAGAGGTTTGGTGAGGTTGGGTGAGCAAACGCAGACCCTTTAAAGTAATATTGCGTGGTACCCATCCCATTGGTCCCAAATCTCCAGGTTCAAGCGCATCTTCCTACATCGAAAACATGCATGAGAAACCCAGAAGATGGTACACCGTGTGATCGGGAATGGTTTCTAAAACACACCTCATTTCTCATCTGATGGTGCTCGGGTTCGCCATTCCAGCCGCTTTACTAGCAATCTCCCTCCTTGGAGAATCAGCAGCTTTAACCTCCTGTTCCGTACAGGTTGCAATTTGTCCTGAGGATGAACGGGAGGAGGGGGAACCAATGGGAGATTAGCTCTAGGTGTTGGGACAGGCACAGGTCACTCTATTTTCCCATCAGGAAGAAGAATTAACCACAGGCTCATCCTGCCGCCCGGAACCCGAATAGGGCCTGATGCAATCCTGCGCTTTTGCGGCCAGCTCCCAAGAAAGCGAGTTGAAAAATGGAGCTCAGGGGCACTGCAATTCACAAATCTGCAGAATTATAAATGATAACTCTCGTCCACAAATATATTCAGGGAAGGCAACGAAGAGGATTTGAAAGCAAGGCAGAATTCCAGGAAACAGATTTCAGGAGGTAGATTCGAATCGCCTTTAAAGCACAGGAAAAGCGGCAAAACCTCGACAATGATGCCCTTGGCCAAAAAGGGCGTATGCGTTTTTTCCTGAATATATTCAGGAAAAAACGCATACGCCCTTTTTGGCCAACCAAGCAACCTGGAAAGGCAAATCAGCGCTACAAAGAAGTCTCGCTTCGCATCGGTCAAAAGGGCCATGCTGAATAAAGGGTCAAAACCAGAAATGCAGGACAGGCCATAGAGAAACGGGAGCCTTGCTACGCTGATGGGCGGGATGTAAATTGCCAACAGCCACTCTGGAGAAGTGTACGGTGTGTCCTGAAACATCTAACAAACACAGCTTAGAGAGCATAGGGCACTTCCACTCATGGGCGTATACATTGGGAAAACTAAAAATCAGCAAGACACAGGCACCCCAAAGTTTAGGGCTGCTCTGTTGACAAGAACCTCCACTTCGTTACACCTTAAATATCCCAGGAAAGAGAAAAATGGATAAAGAAGTTGTGGTCCTTATGTACAATGGAATATCACTCAGCCATGAAATCAACGTCATAAGGCTCGTAGCAGCATGATGAGTGGATTTAGGTACGACAATTCTAAGTGAAATAAGTCACACAGAAAAAGACACTTGCCATAAGATATCACTTATAGAGGGAATGGAAAAACCGCTACACTGGAACTGAATTACAAAACAGAACAGAGTCACACGTTTAGAAAACACACTATAGCTGCTTAACGGGAAAGGTGAGGTGGGGTGATGCCTAAAACAAGGGTTTCAAATTAGCTCAGATACCGTTCCATAAACCCAATATGTAATAGACAAGACCTACTCCTTGCTCAGTGAACTGGACTCAACACCCCCTATTCACCGCCCAAGAATATATCTGACTAGTAAGAATCTTAAAACCTATGTATTGATATCTCTCTGTAAGTGAGTCAAGTGCGTGTAAAGCGGCATAAAGACAGCAGTGAAAAGCAGCTAAACCCCATTATAAAAATCAATAACTTTTAAAAGCCCGTGAAACAAAGACAGTGAAAGAGAGAGAAATTCTTACAAAATTCGTTCAGGGGCTGTGATGCCACCTGGATTGACCATATCTAGACCCACAGCTGATTGCGACATAAGGGTGGACCCTCTTGGGGCTGAGAGGTTTGGTGAGGTTGGGTGAGCAAACGCAGACCCTTTAAAGTCATACTGCTTGGTACCCATTCCATGGGTCCCAAATCTCCAGGTTCAAGGGCATCTTCCTACATCGAAAACATGCATGAGAAACCCAGAAGATGGTACACCGTGTGATCGGGAAAGGTTGCTAAAACGCACCTCATTTCTCGTCTGATGGTGCTCGGGTTCGCCATTCCAGCCGCTTTACTAGCAATCTTCCTCCTTGGAGAATCAGCAGCTTTAACCTCCTGTTCCGTACAGGTTGCAATTTGTCCTGAGGATGAACGGGAAGAGGGGGAACCAATGGGAGACTAGCTCTAGGTGTTGGGACAGGCACAGGTCACTCTATTTTCCCATCAGGAAGAAGAATTAACCACAGGCTCATCCTGCCGCCCGGAACCCGAATAGGGCCTGAAGCAATCCTGCGCTTTTGCGGCCAGCTCCCAAGAAAGCGAGTTGAAAAATGGAGCTCAGGGGCACTGCAATTCACAAATCTGCAGAGTTATAAATGATAACTGTCGTCCACAAATATATTCAGGGAAGGCAACGAAGAGGATTTGAAAGCAAGGCAGAATTGCAGGAAACAGATTTCAGGAGGTAGATTCGAATCGCATTTAAAGCACAGGAAAAGCGGCAAAACCTCGACAATGATGCCCTTGGCCAAAAAGGGCGTATGCGTTTTTTCCTGAATATATTCAGGAAAAAACGCATACGCCCTTTTTGGCCAACCAAGCAACCTGGAAAGGCAAATCAGCGCTACAAAGAAGTCTCGCTTCGCATCGGTCAAAAGGGCCATGCTGAATAAAGGGTCAAAACCAGAAATGCAGGACAGGCCATGGAGAAACGGGAGCCTTGCTAGGCTGATGGGCGGGATGTAAATTGCCAACAGCCACTCTGGAGAAGTGTACGGTGTGTCCTGAAACATCTAAAAAACACAGCTTAGAGAGCATAGGGCACTTCCACTCATGGGCGTATACATTGGGAAAACTAAATATCAGCAAGTCACAGGAACCCCAAAGTTTAGGGCTGCTCTGTTGACAAGAACCTCCACTTCGTTACACCTTAAATATCCCAGGAAAGAGAAAAATGGATAAAGAAGATGTGGTCCTTATGTACAAAGGAATATCACTCAGCCATGAAATCAACGTCATAAGGCTCGTAGCAGCATGATGAGTGGATTTAGGTACGACGATTCTAAGTGAAATAAGTCACACAGAAAAAGACACTTGCCATAAGATATCACTTATAGAGGGAATGGA
This sequence comes from Eschrichtius robustus, assembly GCF_028021215.1. Classification (NCBI taxonomy): domain Eukaryota; kingdom Metazoa; phylum Chordata; class Mammalia; order Artiodactyla; family Eschrichtiidae; genus Eschrichtius; species Eschrichtius robustus. The sequence goes on along the minus strand of NC_090830.1, from coordinate 63,209,335 downwards.
AAAACCGCTACACTGGAACTGAATTACAAAACAGAACAGAGTCACACGTTTAGAAAACACACTATAGCTGCTTAACGGGAAAGGTGAGGTGAGGTGATGCCTAAAACAAGGGTTTCAAATTAGCTCAGATACCGTTCCATAAACCCAATATGTAATAGACAAGACCTACTCCTTGCTCAGTGAACTGGACTCAACACCCCCTATTCACCGCCCAAGAATATATCTGACTAGTAAGAATCTTAAAACCTATGTATTGATATCTCTCTGTAAGTGAGTCAACTGCGTGTAAAGCGGCATAAAGACAGCAGTGAAAAGCAGCTAAACCCCATTATAAAAATCAATAACTTTTAAAAGCCCGTGAAACAAAGACAGTGAAAGAGAGAGAAATTCTTACAAAATTCGTTCAGGGGCTGTGATGCCACCTGGATTGACCATATCTAGACCCACAGCTGATTGCGACATAAGGGTGGACCCTCTTGGGGCTGAGAGGTTTGGTGAGGTTGGGTGAGCAAACGCAGACCCTTTAAAGTCATACTGCTTGGTACCCATTCCATGGGTCCCAAATCTCCAGGTTCAAGGGCATCTTCCTACATCGAAAACATGCATGAGAAACCCAGAAGATGGTACACCGTGTGATCGGGAAAGGTTGCTAAAACGCACCTCATTTCTCGTCTGATGGTGCTCGGGTTCGCCATTCCAGCCGCTTTACTAGCAATCTTCCTCCTTGGAGAATCAGCAGCTTTAACCTCCTGTTCCGTACAGGTTGCAATTTGTCCTGAGGATGAACGGGAAGAGGGGGAACCAATGGGAGACTAGCTCTAGGTGTTGGGACAGGCACAGGTCACTCTATTTTCCCATCAGGAAGAAGAATTAACCACAGGCTCATCCTGCCGCCCGGAACCCGAATAGGGCCTGAAGCAATCCTGCGCTTTTGCGGCCAGCTCCCAAGAAAGCGAGTTGAAAAATGGAGCTCAGGGGCACTGCAATTCACAAATCTGCAGAGTTATAAATGATAACTGTCGTCCACAAATATATTCAGGGAAGGCAACGAAGAGGATTTGAAAGCAAGGCAGAATTGCAGGAAACAGATTTCAGGAGGTAGATACGAATCGCATTTAAAGCACAGGAAAAGCGGCAAAACCTCGACAATGATGCCCTTGGCCAAAAAGGGCGTATGCGTTTTTTCCTGAATATATTCAGGAAAAAACGCATACGCCCTTTTTGGCCAACCAAGCAACCTGGAAAGGCAAATCAGCGCTACAAAGAAGTCTCGCTTCCCATCGGTCAAAAGGGCCATGCTGAATAAAGGGTCAAAACCAGAAATGCAGGACAGGCCATGGAGAAACGGGAGCCTTGCTACGCTGATGGGCGGGATGTAAATTGCCAACAGCCACTCTGGAGAAGTGTACGGTGTGTCCTGAAACATCTAAAAAACACAGCTTAGAGAGCATAGGGCACTTCCACTCATGGGCGTATACATTGGGAAAACTAAATATCAGCAAGTCACAGGAACCCCAAAGTTTAGGGCTGCTCTGTTGTCAAGAACCTCCACTTCGTTACACCTTAAATATCCCAGGAAAGAGAAAAATGGATAAAGAAGATGTGGTCCTTATGTACAAAGGAATATCACTCAGCCATGAAATCAACGTCATAAGGCTAGTAGCAGCATGATGAGTGGATTTAGGTACGACGATTCTAAGTGAAATAAGTCACACAGAAAAAGACACTTGCCATAAGATATCACTTATAGAGGGAATGGAAAAACCGCTACACTGGAACTGAATTACAAAACAGAACAGAGTCACACGTTTAGAAAACACACTATAGCTGCTTAACGGGAAAGGTGAGGTGAGGTGATGCCTAAAACAAGGGTTTCAAATTAGCTCAGATACCGTTCCATAAACCCAATATGTAATAGACAAGACCTACTCCTTGCTCAGTGAACTGGACTCAACACCCCCTATTCACCGCCCAAGAATATATCTGAGTAGTAAGAATCTTAAAACCTATGTATTGATATCTCTCTGTAAGTGAGTCAAGTGCGTGTAAAGCGGCATAAAGACAGCAGTGAAAAGCAGCTAAACCCCATTATAAAAATCAATAACTTTTAAAAACCCGTGAAACAAAGACAGTGAAAGAGAGAGAAATTCTTACAAAATTCGTTCAGGGGCTGTGATGCCACCTGGATTGACCATATCTAGACCCACAGCTGATTGCGACATAAGGGTGGACACTCTTGGGGCTGAGAGGTTTGGTGAGGTTGGGTGAGCAAACGCAGACCCTTTAAAGTAATACTGCGTGGTACCCATCCCATGGGTCCCAAATCTCCAGGTTAAAGGGCATCTTCCTACATCGAAAACATGCATGAGAAACCCAGAAGATGGTACACCGTGTGATCGGGAAAGGTTTCTAAAACGCACCTCATTTCTCAACTGATGGTGCTCGGGTTCGCCATTCCAGCCGCTTTACTAGCACTCTCCCTCCTTGGAGAATCAGCAGCTTTAACCTCCTGTTCCGTACAGGTTGCAATTTGTCCTGAGGATGAACGGGAGGAGGGGGAACCAATGGAAGACTAGCTCTAGGTGTTGGGACAGGAACAGGTCACTCTATTTTCCCATCAGGAAGAAGAATTAACCACAGGCTCAGCCTGCCGCCCGGAACCCGAATAGGGCCTGAAGCAATCCTGCGCTTTTGCGGCCAGCTCCCAAGAAAGCGAGTTGAAAAATGGAGCTCAGGGGCACTGCAATTCACAAACCTGCAGAGTTATAAATGATAACTCTCGTCCACAAATATATTCAGGGAAGGCAACGAAGAGGATTTGAAAGCAAGGCAGAATTGCAGGAAACTGATTTCAGGAGGTAGATTCGAAACACCTTTAAAGCACAGGAAAAGCGGCAAAACCTCGACAATGATGCCCTTGGCCAAAAAGGGCGTATGCGTTTTTTCCTGAATATATTCAGGAAAAAACGCATACGCCCTTTTTGGCCAACCAAGCAACCTGGAAAGGCAAATCAGCACTACAAAGAAGTCTCGCTTCGCATCGGTCAAAAGGGCCATGCTGAATAAAGGGTCAAAACCAGAAATGCAGGACAGGCCATGGAGAAACGGGAGCCTTGCTACGCTGTTGGGCGAGATGTAAATTGCCAACAGCCACTCTGGAGAAGTGTACGGTGTGTCCTGAAACATCTAACAAACACAGCTTAGAGAGCATAGGGCACTTCCACTCATGGGCGTATACATTGGGAAAACTAAAAATCAGCAAGACACAGGCACCCCAAAGTTTAGGGCTGCTCTGTTGACAAGAACCTCCACTTCATTACACCTTAAATATCCCAGGAAAGAGAAAAATGGATAAAGAAGTTGTGGTCCTTATGTACAAAGGAATATCACTCAGCCATGAAATCAACGTCATAAGGCTAGTAGCAGCATGATGAGTGGATTTAGGTACGACGATTCTAAGTGAAATAAGTCACACAGAAAAAGACACTTGCCATAAGATATCACTTATAGAGGGAATGTAAAAACCGCTACACTTGAACTGAATTACAAAACAGAACAGAGTCACACGTTTAGAAAACACACTACAGCTGCTTAACGGGAAAGGTGAGCTGGGGTGCTGCCTAAAACAAGGGTTTCAAATTAGCTCAGATACCGTTCCATAAACCCAATATGTAATAGACAATACCTACTCCTTGCTCAGTGAACTGGACTCAACACCCCCTATTCACCGCCCAAGAATATATCTGACTAGTAAGAATCTTAAAACCTATGTATTGATATCTCTCTGTGAGTCAACTGCGTGTAAAGCGGCATAAAGACAGCAGTGAAAAGCAGCTAAACCCCATTATAAAAATCAATAACTTTTAAAAACCCGTGAAACAAAGACAGTGAAAGAGAGAGAAATTCTTACAAAATTCGTTCAGGGGCTGTGATGCCACCTGGATTGACCATATATAGACCCACAGCTGATTGCGACATAAGGGTGGACACTCTTGGGGCTGAGAGGTTTGGTGAGGTTGGGTGAGCAAACGCAGACCCTTTAAAGTAATATTGCGTGGTACCCATCCCATTGGTCCCAAATCTCCAGGTTCAAGCGCATCTTCCTACATCGAAAACATGCATGAGAAACCCAGAAGATGGTACACCGTGTGATCGGGAATGGTTTCTAAAACACACCTCATTTCTCATCTGATGGTGCTCGGGTTCGCCATTCCAGCCGCTTTACTAGCAATCTCCCTCCTTGGAGAATCAGCAGCTTTAACCTCCTGTTCCGTACAGGTTGCAATTTGTCCTGAGGATGAACGGGAGGAGGGGGAACCAATGGGAGATTAGCTCTAGGTGTTGGGACAGGCACAGGTCACTCTATTTTCCCATCAGGAAGAAGAATTAACCACAGGCTCATCCTGCCGCCCGGAACCCGAATAGGGCCTGATGCAATCCTGCGCTTTTGCGGCCAGCTCCCAAGAAAGCGAGTTGAAAAATGGAGCTCAGGGGCACTGCAATTCACAAATCTGCAGAATTATAAATGATAACTCTCGTCCACAAATATATTCAGGGAAGGCAACGAAGAGGATTTGAAAGCAAGGCAGAATTCCAGGAAACAGATTTCAGGAGGTAGATTCGAATCGCCTTTAAAGCACAGGAAAAGCGGCAAAACCTCGACAATGATGCCCTTGGCCAAAAAGGGCGTATGCGTTTTTTCCTGAATATATTCAGGAAAAAACGCATACGCCCTTTTTGGCCAACCAAGCAACCTGGAAAGGCAAATCAGCGCTACAAAGAAGTCTCGCTTCGCATCGGTCAAAAGGGCCATGCTGAATAAAGGGTCAAAACCAGAAATGCAGGACAGGCCATAGAGAAACGGGAGCCTTGCTACGCTGATGGGCGGGATGTAAATTGCCAACAGCCACTCTGGAGAAGTGTACGGTGTGTCCTGAAACATCTAACAAACACAGCTTAGAGAGCATAGGGCACTTCCACTCATGGGCGTATACATTGGGAAAACTAAAAATCAGCAAGACACAGGCACCCCAAAGTTTAGGGCTGCTCTGTTGACAAGAACCTCCACTTCGTTACACCTTAAATATCCCAGGAAAGAGAAAAATGGATAAAGAAGTTGTGGTCCTTATGTACAATGGAATATCACTCAGCCATGAAATCAACGTCATAAGGCTCGTAGCAGCATGATGAGTGGATTTAGGTACGACAATTCTAAGTGAAATAAGTCACACAGAAAAAGACACTTGCCATAAGATATCACTTATAGAGGGAATGGAAAAACCGCTACACTGGAACTGAATTACAAAACAGAACAGAGTCACACGTTTAGAAAACACACTATAGCTGCTTAACGGGAAAGGTGAGGTGGGGTGATGCCTAAAACAAGGGTTTCAAATTAGCTCAGATACCGTTCCATAAACCCAATATGTAATAGACAAGACCTACTCCTTGCTCAGTGAACTGGACTCAACACCCCCTATTCACCGCCCAAGAATATATCTGACTAGTAAGAATCTTAAAACCTATGTATTGATATCTCTCTGTAAGTGAGTCAAGTGCGTGTAAAGCGGCATAAAGACAGCAGTGAAAAGCAGCTAAACCCCATTATAAAAATCAATAACTTTTAAAAGCCCGTGAAACAAAGACAGTGAAAGAGAGAGAAATTCTTACAAAATTCGTTCAGGGGCTGTGATGCCACCTGGATTGACCATATCTAGACCCACAGCTGATTGCGACATAAGGGTGGACCCTCTTGGGGCTGAGAGGTTTGGTGAGGTTGGGTGAGCAAACGCAGACCCTTTAAAGTCATACTGCTTGGTACCCATTCCATGGGTCCCAAATCTCCAGGTTCAAGGGCATCTTCCTACATCGAAAACATGCATGAGAAACCCAGAAGATGGTACACCGTGTGATCGGGAAAGGTTGCTAAAACGCACCTCATTTCTCGTCTGATGGTGCTCGGGTTCGCCATTCCAGCCGCTTTACTAGCAATCTTCCTCCTTGGAGAATCAGCAGCTTTAACCTCCTGTTCCGTACAGGTTGCAATTTGTCCTGAGGATGAACGGGAAGAGGGGGAACCAATGGGAGACTAGCTCTAGGTGTTGGGACAGGCACAGGTCACTCTATTTTCCCATCAGGAAGAAGAATTAACCACAGGCTCATCCTGCCGCCCGGAACCCGAATAGGGCCTGAAGCAATCCTGCGCTTTTGCGGCCAGCTCCCAAGAAAGCGAGTTGAAAAATGGAGCTCAGGGGCACTGCAATTCACAAATCTGCAGAGTTATAAATGATAACTGTCGTCCACAAATATATTCAGGGAAGGCAACGAAGAGGATTTGAAAGCAAGGCAGAATTGCAGGAAACAGATTTCAGGAGGTAGATACGAATCGCATTTAAAGCACAGGAAAAGCGGCAAAACCTCGACAATGATGCCCTTGGCCAAAAAGGGCGTATGCGTTTTTTCCTGAATATATTCAGGAAAAAACGCATACGCCCTTTTTGGCCAACCAAGCAACCTGGAAAGGCAAATCAGCGCTACAAAGAAGTCTCGCTTCCCATCGGTCAAAAGGGCCATGCTGAATAAAGGGTCAAAACCAGAAATGCAGGACAGGCCATGGAGAAACGGGAGCCTTGCTACGCTGATGGGCGGGATGTAAATTGCCAACAGCCACTCTGGAGAAGTGTACGGTGTGTCCTGAAACATCTAAAAAACACAGCTTAGAGAGCATAGGGCACTTCCACTCATGGGCGTATACATTGGGAAAACTAAATATCAGCAAGTCACAGGAACCCCAAAGTTTAGGGCTGCTCTGTTGTCAAGAACCTCCACTTCGTTACACCTTAAATATCCCAGGAAAGAGAAAAATGGATAAAGAAGATGTGGTCCTTATGTACAAAGGAATATCACTCAGCCATGAAATCAACGTCATAAGGCTAGTAGCAGCATGATGAGTGGATTTAGGTACGACGATTCTAAGTGAAATAAGTCACACAGAAAAAGACACTTGCCATAAGATATCACTTATAGAGGGAATGGAAAAACCGCTACACTGGAACTGAATTACAAAACAGAACAGAGTCACACGTTTAGAAAACACACTATAGCTGCTTAACGGGAAAGGTGAGGTGAGGTGATGCCTAAAACAAGGGTTTCAAATTAGCTCAGATACCGTTCCATAAACCCAATATGTAATAGACAAGACCTACTCCTTGCTCAGTGAACTGGACTCAACACCCCCTATTCACCGCCCAAGAATATATCTGAGTAGTAAGAATCTTAAAACCTATGTATTGATATCTCTCTGTAAGTGAGTCAAGTGCGTGTAAAGCGGCATAAAGACAGCAGTGAAAAGCAGCTAAACCCCATTATAAAAATCAATAACTTTTAAAAACCCGAGAAACAAAGACAGTGAAAGAGAGAGAAATTCTTACAAAATTCGTTCAGGAGCTGTGATGCCACCTGGATTGACCATATCTAGACCCACAGCTGATTGCGACATAAGGGTGGACACTCTTGGGGCTGAGAGGTTTGGTGAGGTTGGGTGAGCAAACGCAGACCCTTTAAAGTCATACTGCGTGGTACCCATCCCATGGGTCCCAAATCTCCAGGTTAAAGGGCATCTTCCTACATCGAAAACATGCATGAGAAACCCAGAAGATGGTACACCGTGTGATCGGGAAAGGTTGCTAAAACGCACCTCATTTCTCGTCTGATGGTGCTCGGGTTCGCCATTCCAGCCGCTTTACTAGCAATCTCCCTCCTTGGAGAATCAGCAGCTTTAACCTCCTGTTCCGTACAGGTTGCAATTTGTCCTGAGGATGAACGGGAAGAGGGGGAACCAATGGGAGACTAGCTCTAGGTGTTGGGACAGGCACAGGTCACTCTATTTTCCCATCAGGAAGAAGAATTAACCACAGGCTCATCCTGCCGCCCGGAACCCGAATAGGGCCTGAAGCAATCCTGCGCTTTTGCGGCCAGCTCCCAAGAAAGCGAGTTGAAAAATGGAGCTCAGGGGCACTGCAATTCACAAACCTGGAGAGTTATAAATGATAACTCTCGTCCACAAATATATTCAGGGAAGGCAACGAAGAGGATGTGAAAGCAAGGCAGAATTGCAGGAAACAGATTTCAGGAGGTAGATTCGAATCGCCTTTAAAGCACAGGAAAAGCGGCAAAACCTCGACAATGATGCCCTTGGCCAAAAAGGGCGTATGCGTTTTTTCCTGAATATATTCAGGAAAAAACGCATACGCCCTTTTTGGCCAACCAAGCAACCTGGAAAGGCAAATCAGCACTACAAAGAAGTCTCGCTTCGCATCGGTCAAAAGGGCCATGCTGAATAAAGGGTCAAAACCAGAAATGCAGGACAGGCCATGGAGAAACGGGAGCCTTGCTACGCTGATGGGCGGGATGTAAATTGCCAACAGCCACTCTGGAGAAGTGTACGGTGTGTCCTGAAACATCTAACAAACACAGCTTAGAGAGCATAGGGCACTTCCACTCATGGGCGTATACATTGGGAAAACTAAAAATCAGCAAGACACAGGCACCCCAAAGTTTAGGGCTGCTCTGTTGACAAGAACCTCCACTTCGTTACACCTTAAATATCCCAGGAAAGAGAAAAATGGATAAAGAAGTTGTGGTCCTAATGTACAAAGGAATATCACTCAGCCATGAAATCAACGTCATAAGGCTAGTAGCAGCATGATGAGTGGATTTAGGTACGACGATTCTAAGTGAAATAAGTCACACAGAAAAAGACACTTGCCATAAGATATCACTTATAGAGGGAATGGAAAAACCGCTACACTGGAACTGAATTACAAAACAGAACAGAGTCACACGTTTAGAAAACACACTATAGCTGCTTAACGGGAAAGGTGAGGTGGGGTGATGCCTAAAACAAGGGTTTCAAATTAGCTCAGATACCGTTCCATAAACCCAATATGTAATAGACAAGACCTACTCCTTGCTCAGTGAACTGGACTCAACACCCCCTATTCACCGCCCAAGAATATATCTGACTAGTAAGTATATTAAAACCTATGTATTGATATCTCTCTGTAAGTGAGTCAAGTGCGTGTAAAGCGGCATAAAGACAGCAGTGAAAAGCAGCTAAACCCCATTATAAAAATCAATAACTTTTAAAAACCCGTGAAACAAAGACAGTGAAAGAGAGAGAAATTCTTACAAAATTCGTTCAGGGGCTGTGATGCCACCTGGATTGACCATATCTAGACCCACAGCAGATTGCGACATAAGGGTGGACACTCTTGGGGCTGAGAGGTTTGGTGAGGTTGGGTGAGCAAACGCAGACCCTTTAAAGTAATACTGCTTGGTACCCATCCCATGGGTCCCAAATCTCCAGGTTCAAGGTCATCTTCCTACATCGAAAACATGCATGAGAAACCCAGAAGATGGTACACCGTGTGATCGGGAAAGGTTGCTAAAACGCACCTCATTTCTCGTCTGATGGTGCTCGGGTTCGCCATTCTAGCCGCTTTACTAGCAATCTTCCTCCTTGGAGAATGAGCAGCTTTAACCTCCTGTTCCGTACAGGTTGCAATTTGTCCTGAGGATGAACGGGAAGAGGGGGAACCAATTGGAGACTAGCTCTAGGTGTTGGGACAGGCACAGGTCACTCTATTTTCCCATCAGGAAGAAGAATTAACCACAGGCTCATCCTGCCGCCCGGAACCCGAATAGGGCCTGAAGCAATCCTGCGCTTTTGCGGCCAGCTCCCAAGAAAGCGAGTTGAAAAATGGAGCTCAGGGGCACTGCAATTCACAAACCTGCAGAGTTATAAATGATAACTCTCGTCCACAAATATATTCAGGGAAGGCAACGAAGAGGATTTGAAAGCAAGGCAGAATTGCAGGAAACAGATTTCAGGAGGTAGATTTGAATCGCCTTTAAAGCACAGGAAAAGCGGCAAAACCTCGACAATGATGCCCTTGGCCAAAAAGGGCGTATGCGTTTTTTCCTGAATATATTCAGGAAAAAACGCATACGCCCTTTTTGGCCAACCAAGCAACCTGGAAAGGCAAATCAGCGCTACAAAGAAGTCTCGCTTCGCATCGGTCAAAAGGGCCATGCTGAATAAAGGGTCAAAACCAGAAATGCAGGACAGGCCATGGAGAAACGGGAGCCTTGCTACGCTGATGGGCGGGATGTAAATTGCCAACAGCCACTCTGGAGAAGTGTACGGTGTGTCCTGAAACATCTAAAAAACACAGCTTAGACAGCATAGGGCAATTCCACTCATGGGCGTATACATTGGGAAAACTAAAAATCAGCAAGACACAGGCACCCCAAAGTTTAGGGCTGCTCTGTTGACAAGAACCTCCACTTCGTTACACCTTAAATATCCCAGGAAAGAGAAAAATGGATAAAGAAGTTGTGGTCCTTATGTACAAAGGAATATCACTCAGCCATGAAATCAACGTCATAAGGCTAGTAGCAGCATGATGAGTGGATTTAGGTACGACGATTCTAAGTGAAATAAGTCACACAGAAAAAGACACTTGCCATAAGATATCACTTATAGAGGGAATGGAAAAACCGCTACACTGGAACTGAATTACAAAACAGAACAGAGTCACACGTTTAGAAAACACAATATAGCTGCTTAACGGGAAAGGTGAGGTGAGGTGATGCCTAAAACAAGGGTTTCAAATTAGCTCAGATACCGTTCCATAAACCCAATATGTAATAGACAAGACCTACTCCTTGCTCAGTGAACTGGACTCAACACCCCCTATTCACCGCCCAAGAATATATCTGAGTAGTAAGAATCTTAAAACCTATGTATTGATATCTCTCTGTAAGTGAGTCAAGTGCGTGTAAAGCGGCATAAAGACAGCAGTGAAAAGCAGCTAAACCCCATTATAAAAATCAATAACTTTTAAAAACCCGAGAAACAAAGACAGTGAAAGAGAGAGAAATTCTTACAAAATTCGTTCAGGGGCTGTGATGCCACCTGGATTGACCATATCTAGACCCACAGCTGATTGTGACATAAGGGTGGACACTCTTGGGGCTGAGAGGTTTGGTGAGGTTGGGTGAGCAAACGCAGACCTTTTAAAGTCATACTGTGTGGTACCCATCCCATGGGTCCCAAATCTCCAGGTTCAAGGGCATCTTCCTACATCGAAAACATGCATGAGAAACCTAGAAGATGGTACACCGTGTGATCGGGAAAGGTTGCTAAAACGCACCTCATTTCTCGTCTGATGGTGCTCGGGTTCGCCATTCCAGCCGCTTTACTAGCAATCTCCCTCCTTGGAGAATCAGCAGCTTTAACCTCCTGTTCCGTACAGGTTGCAATTTGTCCTGAGGATGAACGGGAAGAGGGGGAACCAATGGGAGACTAGCTCTAGGTGTTGGGACAGGCACAGGTCACTCTATTTTCCCATCAGGAAGAAGAATTAACCACAGGCTCATCCTGCCGCCCGGAACTCGAATAGGGCCTGAAGCAATCCTGCGCTTTTGCGGCCAGCTCCCAAGAAAGCGAGTTGAAAAATGGAGCTCAGGGGCACTGCAATTCACAAATCTGCAGAATTATAAATGATAACTCTCGTCCACAAATATATTCAGGGAAGGCAACGAAGAGGATTTGAAAGCAAGGCAGAATTGCAGGAAACAGATTTCAGGAGGTAGATTCGAATCGCCTTTGAAGCACAGGAAAAGCGGCAAAACCTCGACAATGATGCCCTTGGCCAAAAAGGGCGTATGCGTTTTTTCCTGAATATATTCAGGAAAAAACGCATACGCCCTTTTTGGCCAACCAAGCAACCTGGAAAGGCAAATCAGCGCTACAAAGAAGTCTCGCTTCGCATCGGTCAAAAGGGACATGCTGAATAAAGGGTCAAAACCAGAAATGCAGGACAGGCCATGGAGAAACGGGAGCCTTGCTACGCTGATGGGCGGGATGTAAATTGCCAACAGCCACTCTGGAGAAGTGTACGGTGTGTCCTGAAACATCTAAAAAACACAGCTTAGAGAGCATAGGGCACTTCCACTCATGGGCGTATACATTGGGAAAACTAAAAATCAGCAAGACACAGGCACCCCAAAGTTTAGGGCTGCTCTGTTGACAAGAACCTCCACTTCGTTACACCTTAAATATCCTAGGAAAGAGAAAAATGGATAAAGAAGTTGTGGTCCTTCTTTACAATGGAATATCACTCAGCCATGAAATCAACGTCATAAGGCTAGTAGCAGCATGATGAGTGGATTTAGGTACGACTATTCTAAGTGAAATAAGTCACACAGAAAAAGACACTTGACATAAGATATCACTTATAGAGGGAATGTAAAAACCGCTACACTTGAACTGAATTACAAAACAGAACAGAGTCACACGTTTAGAAAACACACTATAGCTGCTTAACGGGAAAGGTGAGGTGGGGTGATGCCTAAAACAAGGGTTTCAAATTAGCTCAGATACCGTTCCATAAACCCAATATGTAATAGACAAGACCTACTCCTTGCTCAGGGAACTGGACTCAACACCCCCTATTCACCGCCCAAGAATATATCTGAGTAGTAAGAATCTTAAAACCTATGTATTGATATCTCTCTGTAAGTGACTCAAGTGCGTGTAAAGCGGCATAAAGACAGCAGTGAAAAGCAGCTAAACCCCATTATAAAAATCAAAAACTTTTAAAAACCCGTGAAACAAAGACAGTGAAAGAGAGAGAAATTCTTACAAAATTCGTTCAGGGGCTGTGATGCCACCTGGATTGACCATATCTAGACCCACAGCTGATTGCGACATAAGGGTGGACACTCTTGGGGCTGAGAGGTTTGGTGAGGTTGGGTGAGCAAACGCAGACCCTTTAAAGTCATACTGCGTGGTACCCATCCCATGGGTCCCAAATCTCCAGGTTCAAGGGCATCTTCCTACATCGAAAACATGCATGAGAAACCCAGAAGATGGTACACCGTGTGATCGGGAAAGGTTGCTAAAACGCACCTCATTTCTCGTCTGATGGTGCTCGGGTTCGCTATTCCAGCCGCTTTACTAGCAATCTCCCTCCTTGGAGAATCAGCAGCTTTAACCTCCTGTTCCGTACAGGTTGCAATTTGTCCTGAGGATGAACGGGAAGAGGGGGAACCAATGGGAGACTAGCTCTAGGTGTTGGGACAGGCACAGGTCACTCTATTTTCCCATCAGGAAGAAGAATTAACCACAGGCTCATCCTGCCGCCCGGAACCCGAATAGGGCCTGAAGCAATCCTGCGCTTTTGCGGCCAGCTCCCAAGAAAGCGAGTTGAAAAATGGAGCTCAGGGGCACTGCAATTCACAAATCTGCAGAATTATAAATGATAACTCTCGTCCACAAATATATTCAGGGAAGGCAACGAAGAGGATTTGAAAGCAAGGCAGAATTGCAGGAAACAGATTTCAGGAGGTAGATTCGAATCGCCTTTAAAGCACAGGAAAAGCGGCAAAACCTCGACAATGATGCCCTTGGCCAAAAAGGGCGTATGCGTTTTTTCCTGAATATATTCAGGAAAAAACGCATACGCCCTTTTTGGCCAACCAAGCAACCTGGAAAGGCAAATCAGCACTACAAAGAAGTCTCGCTTCGCATCGGTCAAAAGGGCCATGCTGAATAAAGGGTCAAAACCAGAAATGCAGGACAGGCCATGGAGAAACGGGAGCCTTGCTACGCTGATGGGCGGGATGTAAATTGCCAACAGCCACTCTGGAGAAGTGTACGGTGTGTCCTGAAACATCTAACAAACACAGCTTAGAGAGCATAGGGCACTTCCACTCATGGGCGTATACATTGGGAAAACTAAAAATCAGCAAGACACAGGCACCCCAAAGTTTAGGGCTGCTCTGTTGACAAGAACCTCCACTTCGTTACACCTTAAATATCCCAGGAAAGAGAAAAATGGATAAAGAAGTTGTGGTCCTAATGTACAAAGGAATATCACTCAGCCATGAAATCAACGTCATAAGGCTAGTAGCAGCATGATGAGTGGATTTAGGTACGACGATTCTAAGTGAAATAAGTCACACAGAAAAAGACACTTGCCATAAGATATCACTTATAGAGGGAATGTAAAAACCGCTACACTGGAACTGAATTACAAAACAGAACAGAGTCACACGTTTAGAAAACACACTATAGCTGCTTAACGGGAAAGGTGAGGTGGGGTGATGCCTAAAACAAGGGTTTCAAATTAGCTCAGATACCGTTCCATAAACCCAATATGTAATAGACAAGACCTACTCCTTGCTCAGTGAACTGGACTCAACACCCCCTATTCACCGCCCAAGAATATATCTGACTAGTAAGTATATTAAAACCTATGTATTGATATCTCTCTGTAAGTGAGTCAAGTGCGTGTAAAGCGGCATAAAGACAGCAGTGAAAAGCAGCTAAACCCCATTATAAAAATCAATAACTTTTAAAAACCCGTGAAACAAAGACAGTGAAAGAGAGAGAAATTCTTACAAAATTCGTTCAGGGGCTGTGATGCCACCTGGATTGACCATATCTAGACCCACAGCAGATTGCGACATAAGGGTGGACACTCTTGGGGCTGAGAGGTTTGGTGAGGTTGGGTGAGCAAACGCAGACCCTTTAAAGTAATACTGCTTGGTACCCATCCCATGGGTCCCAAATCTCCAGGTTCAAGGTCATCTTCCTACATCGAAAACATGCATGAGAAACCCAGAAGATGGTACACCGTGTGATCGGGAAAGGTTGCTAAAACGCACCTCATTTCTCGTCTGATGGTGCTCGGGTTCGCCATTCTAGCCGCTTTACTAGCAATCTTCCTCCTTGGAGAATGAGCAGCTTTAACCTCCTGTTCCGTACAGGTTGCAATTTGTCCTGAGGATGAACGGGAAGAGGGGGAACCAATTGGAGACTAGCTCTAGGTGTTGGGACAGGCACAGGTCACTCTATTTTCCCATCAGGAAGAAGAATTAACCACAGGCTCATCCTGCCGCCCGGAACCCGAATAGGGCCTGAAGCAATCCTGCGCTTTTGCGGCCAGCTCCCAAGAAAGCGAGTTGAAAAATGGAGCTCAGGGGCACTGCAATTCACAAACCTGCAGAGTTATAAATGATAACTCTCGTCCACAAATATATTCAGGGAAGGCAACGAAGAGGATTTGAAAGCAAGGCAGAATTGCAGGAAACAGATTTCAGGAGGTAGATTTGAATCGCCTTTAAAGCACAGGAAAAGCGGCAAAACCTCGACAATGATGCCCTTGGCCAAAAAGGGCGTATGCGTTTTTTCCTGAATATATTCAGGAAAAAACGCATACGCCCTTTTTGGCCAACCAAGCAACCTGGAAAGGCAAATCAGCGCTACAAAGAAGTCTCGCTTCGCATCGGTCAAAAGGGCCATGCTGAATAAAGGGTCAAAACCAGAAATGCAGGACAGGCCATGGAGAAACGGGAGCCTTGCTACGCTGATGGGCGGGATGTAAATTGCCAACAGCCACTCTGGAGAAGTGTACGGTGTGTCCTGAAACATCTAAAAAACACAGCTTAGACAGCATAGGTCAATTCCACTCATGGGCGTATACATTGGGAAAACTAAAAATCAGCAAGACACAGGCACCCCAAAGTTTAGGGCTGCTCTGTTGACAAGAACCTCCACTTCGTTACACCTTAAATATCCCAGGAAAGAGAAAAATGGATAAAGAAGTTGTGGTCCTTATGTACAAAGGAATATCACTCAGCCATGAAATCAACGTCATAAGGCTAGTAGCAGCATGATGAGTGGATTTAGGTACGACGATTCTAAGTGAAATAAGTCACACAGAAAAAGACACTTGCCATAAGATATCACTTATAGAGGGAATGGAAAAACCGCTACACTGGAACTGAATTACAAAACAGAACAGAGTCACACGTTTAGAAAACACAATATAGCTGCTTAACGGGAAAGGTGAGGTGAGGTGATGCCTAAAACAAGGGTTTCAAATTAGCTCAGATACCGTTCCATAAACCCAATATGTAATAGACAAGACCTACTCCTTGCTCAGTGAACTGGACTCAACACCCCCTATTCACCGCCCAAGAATATATCTGAGTAGTAAGAATCTTAAAACCTATGTATTGATATCTCTCTGTAAGTGAGTCAAGTGCGTGTAAAGCGGCATAAAGACAGCAGTGAAAAGCAGCTAAACCCCATTATAAAAATCAATAACTTTTAAAAACCCGAGAAACAAAGACAGTGAAAGAGAGAGAAATTCTTACAAAATTCGTTCAGGGGCTGTGATGCCACCTGGATTGACCATATCTAGACCCACAGCTGATTGTGACATAAGGGTGGACACTCTTGGGGCTGAGAGGTTTGGTGAGGTTGGGTGAGCAAACGCAGACCTTTTAAAGTCATACTGTGTGGTACCCATCCCATGGGTCCCAAATCTCCAGGTTCAAGGGCATCTTCCTACATCGAAAACATGCATGAGAAACCTAGAAGATGGTACACCGTGTGATCGGGAAAGGTTGCTAAAACGCACCTCATTTCTCGTCTGATGGTGCTCGGGTTCGCCATTCCAGCCGCTTTACTAGCAATCTCCCTCCTTGGAGAATCAGCAGCTTTAACCTCCTGTTCCGTACAGGTTGCAATTTGTCCTGAGGATGAACGGGAAGAGGGGGAACCAATGGGAGACTAGCTCTAGGTGTTGGGACAGGCACAGGTCACTCTATTTTCCCATCAGGAAGAAGAATTAACCACAGGCTCATCCTGCCGCCCGGAACTCGAATAGGGCCTGAAGCAATCCTGCGCTTTTGCGGCCAGCTCCCAAGAAAGCGAGTTGAAAAATGGAGCTCAGGGGCACTGCAATTCACAAATCTGCAGAATTATAAATGATAACTCTCGTCCACAAATATATTCAGGGAAGGCAACGAAGAGGATTTGAAAGCAAGGCAGAATTGCAGGAAACAGATTTCAGGAGGTAGATTCGAATCGCCTTTGAAGCACAGGAAAAGCGGCAAAACCTCGACAATGATGCCCTTGGCCAAAAAGGGCGTATGCGTTTTTTCCTGAATATATTCAGGAAAAAACGCATACGCCCTTTTTGGCCAACCAAGCAACCTGGAAAGGCAAATCAGCGCTACAAAGAAGTCTCGCTTCGCATCGGTCAAAAGGGACATGCTGAATAAAGGGTCAAAACCAGAAATGCAGGACAGGCCATGGAGAAACGGGAGCCTTGCTACGCTGATGGGCGGGATGTAAATTGCCAACAGCCACTCTGGAGAAGTGTACGGTGTGTCCTGAAACATCTAAAAAACACAGCTTAGAGAGCATAGGGCACTTCCACTCATGGGCGTATACATTGGGAAAACTAAAAATCAGCAAGACACAGGCACCCCAAAGTTTAGGGCTGCTCTGTTGACAAGAACCTCCACTTCGTTACACCTTAAATATCCTAGGAAAGAGAAAAATGGATAAAGAAGTTGTGGTCCTTCTTTACAATGGAATATCACTCAGCCATGAAATCAACGTCATAAGGCTAGTAGCAGCATGATGAGTGGATTTAGGTACGACGATTCTAAGTGAAATAAGTCACACAGAAAAAGACACTTGACATAAGATATCACTTATAGAGGGAATGTAAAAACCGCTACACTTGAACTGAATTACAAAACAGAACAGAGTCACACGTTTAGAAAACACACTATAGCTGCTTAACGGGAAAGGTGAGGTGGGGTGATGCCTAAAACAAGGGTTTCAAATTAGCTCAGATACCGTTCCATAAACCCAATATGTAATAGACAAGACCTACTCCTTGCTCAGGGAACTGGACTCAACACCCCCTATTCACCGCCCAAGAATATATCTGAGTAGTAAGAATCTTAAAACCTATGTATTGATATCTCTCTGTAAGTGAGTCAAGTGCGTGTAAAGCGGCATAAAGACAGCAGTGAAAAGCAGCTAAACCCCATTATAAAAATCAATAACTTTTAAAAACCCGAGAAACAAAGACAGTGAAAGAGAGAGAAATTCTTACAAAATTCGTTCAGGGGCTGTGATGCCACCTGGATTGACCATATCTAGACCCACAGCTGATTGTGACATAAGGGTGGACACTCTTGGGGCTGAGAGGTTTGGTGAGGTTGGGTGAGCAAACGCAGACCCTTTAAAGTCATACTGTGTGGTACCCATCCCATGGGTCCCAAATCTCCAGGTTCAAGGGCATCTTCCTACATCGAAAACATGCATGAGAAACCCAGAAGATGGTACACCGTGTGATCGGGAAAGGTTGCTAAAACGCACCTCATTTCTCGTCTGATGGTGCTCGGGTTCGCCATTCCAGCCGCTTTACTAGCAATCTCCCTCCTTGGAGAATCAGCAGCTTTAACCTCCTGTTCCGTACAGGTTGCAATTTGTCCTGAGGATGAACGGGAAGAGGGGGAACCAATGGGAGACTAGCTCTAGGTGTTGGGACAGGCACAGGTCACTCTATTTTCCCATCAGGAAGAAGAATTAACCACAGGCTCATCCTGCCGCCCGGAACTCGAATAGGGCCTGAAGCAATCCTGCGCTTTTGCGGCCAGCTCCCAAGAAAGCGAGTTGAAAAATGGAGCTCAGGGGCACTGCAATTCACAAATCTGCAGAATTATAAATGATAACTCTCGTCCACAAATATATTCAGGGAAGGCAACGAAGAGGATTTGAAAGCAAGGCAGAATTGCAGGAAACAGATTTCAGGAGGTAGATTCGAATCGCCTTTGAAGCACAGGAAAAGCGGCAAAACCTCGACAATGATGCCCTTGGCCAAAAAGGGCGTATGCGTTTTTTCCTGAATATATTCAGGAAAAAACGCATACGCCCTTTTTGGCCAACCAAGCAACCTGGAAAGGCAAATCAGCGCTACAAAGAAGTCTCGCTTCGCATCGGTCAAAAGGGCCATGCTGAATAAAGGGTCAAAACCAGAAATGCAGGACAGGCCATGGAGAAACGGGAGCCTTGCTACGCTGATGGGCGGGATGTAAATTGCCAACAGCCACTCTGGAGAAGTGTACGGTGTGTCCTGAAACATCTAAAAAACACAGCTTAGAGAGCATAGGGCACTTCCACTCATGGGCGTATACATTGGGAAAACTAAAAATCAGCAAGACACAGGCACCCCAAAGTTTAGGGCTGCTCTGTTGACAAGAACCTCCACTTCGTTACACCTTAAATATCCCAGGAAAGAGAAAAATGGATAAAGAAGTTGTGGTCCTTCTTTACAATGGAATATCACTCAGCCATGAAATCAACGTCATAAGGCTAGTAGCAGCATGATGAGTGGATTTAGGTACGACTATTCTAAGTGAAATAAGTCACACAGAAAAAGACACTTGACATAAGATATCACTTATAGAGGGAATGTAAAAACCGCTACACTTGAACTGAATTACAAAACAGAACAGAGTCACACGTTTAGAAAGCACACTATAGCTGCTTAACGGGAAAGGTGAGGTGGGGTGATGCCTAAAACAAGGGTTTCAAATTAGCTCAGATACCGTTCCATAAACCCAATATGTAATAGACAAGACCTACTCCTTGCTCAGGGAACTGGACTCAACACCCCCTATTCACCGCCCAAGAATATATCTGAGTAGTAAGAATCTTAAAACCTATGTATTGATATCTCTCTGTAAGTGACTCAAGTGCGTGTAAAGCGGCATAAAGACAGCAGTGAAAAGCAGCTAAACCCCATTATAAAAATCAATAACTTTTAAAAACCCGTGAAACAAAGACAGTGAAAGAGAGAGAAATTCTTACAAAATTCGTTCAGGGGCTGTGATGCCACCTGGATTGACCATATCTAGACCCACAGCTGATTGCGACATAAGGGTGGACACTCTTGGGGCTGAGAGGTTTGGTGAGGTTGGGTGAGCAAACGCAGACCCTTTAAAGTAATACTGCTTGGTACCCATTCCATGGGTCCCAAATCTCCAGGTTCAAGGGCATCTTCCTACATCGAAAACATGCATGAGAAACCCAGAAGATGGTACACCGTGTGATCGGGAAAGGTTGCTAAAACGCACCTCATTTCTCGTCTGATGGTGCTCGGGTTCGCCATTCTAGCCGCTTTACTAGCAATCTCCCTCCTTGGAGAATCAGCAGCTTTAACCTCCTGTTCCGTACAGGTTGCAATTTGTCCTGAGGATGAACGGGAAGAGGGGGAACCAATGGGAGACTAGCTCTAGGTGTTGGGACAGGCACAGGTCACTCTATTTTCCCATCAGGAAGAAGAATTAACCACAGGCTCATCCTGCCGCCCGGAACCCGTATAGGGCCTGAAGCAATCCTGCGCTTTTGCGGCCAGCTCCCAAGAAAGCGAGTTGAAAAATGGAGCTCAGGGGCACTGCAATTCACAAATCTGCAGAGTTATAAATGATAACTCTCGCCCACAAATATATTCAGGGAAGGCAACGAAGAGGATTTGAAAGCAAGGCAGAATTGCAGGAAACAGATTTCAGGAGGTAGATTCGAATCGCCTTTAAAGCACAGGAAAAGCGGCAAAACCTCGACAATGATGCCCTTGGCCAAAAAGGGCGTATGCGTTTTTTCCTGAATATATTCAGGAAAAAACGCATACGCCCTTTTTGGCCAACCAAGCAACCTGGAAAGGCAAATCAGCGCTACAAAGAAGTCTCGCTTCGCATCGGTCAAAAGGGCCATGCTGAATAAAGGGTCAAAACCAGAAATGCAGGACAGGCCATGGAGAAACGGGAGCCTTGCTACGCTGATGGGCGGGATGTAAATTGCCAACAGCCACTCTGGAGAAGTGTACGGTGTGTCCTGAAACATCTAAAAAACACAGCTTAGAGAGCATAGGGCACTTCCACTCATGGGCGTATACATTGGGAAAACTAAAAATCAGCAAGACACAGGCACCCCAAAGTTTAGGGCTGCTCTGTTGACAAGAACCTCCACTTCGTTACACCTTAAATATCCCAGGAAAGAGAAAAATGGATAAAGAAGTTGTGGTCCTTATGTACAAAGGAATATCACTCAGCCATGAAATCAACGTCATAAGGCTAGTAGCAGCATGATGAGTGGATTTAGGTACGACGATTCTAAGTGAAATAAGTCACACAGAAAAAGACACTTGACATAAGATATCACTTATAGAGGGAATGTAAAAACCGCTACACTTGAACTGAATTACAAAACAGAACAGAGTCACACGTTTAGAAAACACACTATAGCTGCTTAACGGGAAAGGTGAGGTGGGGTGATGCCTAAAACAAGGGTTTCAAATTAGCTCAGATACCGTTCCATAAACCCAATATGTAATAGACAAGACCTACTCCTTGCTCAGGGAACTGGACTCAACACCCCCTATTCACCGCCCAAGAATATATCTGACTAGTAAGAATCTTAAAACCTATGTATTGATATCTCTCTGTAAGTGAGTCAAGTGCGTGTAAAGCGGCATAAAGACAGCAGTGAAAAGCAGCTAAACCCCATTATAAAAATCAAAAACTTTTAAAAACCCGAGAAACAAAGACAGTGAAAGAGAGAGAAATTCTTACAAAATTCGTTCAGGGGCTGTGATGCCACCTGGATTGACCATATCTAGACCCACAGCTGATTGCGACATAAGGGTGGACACTCTTGGGGCTGAGAGGTTTGGTGAGGTTGGGTGAGCAAACGCAGACCCTTTAAAGTCATACTGCGTGGTACCCATCCCATGGGTCCCAAATCTCCAGGTTCAAGGGCATCTTCCTACATCGAAAACATGCATGAGAAACCCAGAAGATGGTACACCGTGTGATCGGGAAAGGTTGCTAAAACGCACCTCATTTCTCGTCTGATGGTGCTCGGGTTCGCCATTCCAGCCGCTTTACTAGCAATCTCCCTCCTTGGAGAATCAGCAGCTTTAACCTCCTGTTCCGTACAGGTTGCAATTTGTCCTGAGGATGAACGGGAAGAGGGGGAACCAATGGGAGACTAGCTCTAGGTGTTGGGACAGGCACAGGTCACTCTATTTTCCCATCAGGAAGAAGAATTAACCACAGGCTCATCCTGCCGCCCGGAACCCGAATAGGGCCTGAAGCAATCCTGCGCTTTTGCGGCCAGCTCCCAAGAAAGCGAGTTGAAAAATGGAGCTCAGGGGCACTGCAATTCACAAATCTGCAGAATTATAAATGATAACTCTCGTCCACAAATATATTCAGGGAAGGCAACGAAGAGGATTTGAAAGCAAGGCAGAATTGCAGGAAACAGATTTCAGGAGGTAGATTCGAATCGCCTTTAAAGCACAGGAAAAGCGGCAAAACCTCGACAATGATGCCCTTGGCCAAAAAGGGCGTATGCGTTTTTTCCTGAATATATTCAGGAAAAAACGCATACGCCCTTTTTGGCCAACCAAGCAACCTGGAAAGGCAAATCAGCGCTACAAAGAAGTCTCGCTTCGCATCGGTCAAAAGGGCCATGCTGAATAAAGGGTCAAAACCAGAAATGCAGGACAGGCCATGGAGAAACGGGAGCCTTGCTATGCTGATGGGCGGGATGTAAATTGCCAACAGCCACTCTGGAGAAGTGTACGGTGTGTCCGGAAACATCTAAAAAACACAGCTTAGAGAGCATAGGGCACTTCCACTCATGGGCGTATACATTGGGAAAACTAAAAATCAGCAAGACACAGGCACCCCAAAGTTTAGGGCTGCTCTGTTGACAAGAACCTCCACTTCGTTACACCTTAAATATCCCAGGAAAGAGAAAAATGGATAAAGAAGTTGTGGTCCTTATGTACAAAGGAATATCACTCAGCCATGAAATCAACGTCATAAGGCTCGTAGCAGCATGATGAGTGGATTTAGGTACGACGATTCTAAGTGAAATAAGTCACACAGAAAAAGACACTTGCCATAAGATATCACTTATAGAGGGAATGGAAAAACCGCTACACTGGAACTGAATTACAAAACAGAACAGAGTCACACGTTTAGAAAACACACTATAGCTGCTTAACGGGAAAGGTGAGGTGGGGTGATGCCTAAAACAAGGGTTTCAAATTAGCTCAGATACCGTTCCATAAACCCAATATGTAATAGACAAAACCTACTCCTTGCTCAGTGAACTGGACTCAACACCCCCTATTCACCGCCCAAAAATATATCTGACTAGTAAGAATCTTAAAACCTATGTATTGATATCTCTCTGTAAGTGAGTCAAGTGCGTGTAAAGCGGCATAAAGACAGCAGTGAAAAGCAGCTAAACCCCATTATAAAAATCAATAACTTTTAAAAACCCGTGAAACAAAGACAGTGAAAGAGAGAGAAATTCTTACAAAATTCGTTCAGGGGCTGTGATGCCACCTGGATTGACCATATCTAGACCCACAGCTGATTGCGACATAAGGGTGGACACTCTTGGGGCTGAGAGGTTTGGTGAGGTTGGGTGAGCAAACGCAGACCCTTTAAAGTAATACTGCTTGGTACCCATTCCATGGGTCCCAAATCTCCTGGTTCAAGGGCATCTTCCTACATCGAAAACATGCATGAGAAACCCAGATGATGGTACACCGTGTGATCGGGAAAGGTTGCTAAAACGCACCTCATTTCTCGTCTGATGGTGCTCGGGTTCGCCATTCTAGCCGCTTTACTAGCAAT
Organism: Eschrichtius robustus; assembly: GCF_028021215.1. Classification (NCBI taxonomy): domain Eukaryota; kingdom Metazoa; phylum Chordata; class Mammalia; order Artiodactyla; family Eschrichtiidae; genus Eschrichtius; species Eschrichtius robustus. The sequence goes on along the minus strand of NC_090830.1, from coordinate 63,185,743 downwards.
CTCCCTCCTTGGAGAATCAGCAGGTTTAACCTCCTGTTCCGTACAGGTTGCAATTTGTCCTGAGGATGAACGGGAAGAGGGGGAACCAATGGGAGACTAGCTCTAGGTGTTGGGACAGGCACAGGTCACTCTATTTTCCCATCAGGAAGAAGAATTAACCACAGGCTCATCCTGCCGCCCGTAACCCGTATAGGGCCTGAAGCAATCCTGCGCTTTTGCGGCCAGCTCCCAAGAAAGCGAGTTGAAAAATGGAGCTCAGGGGCACTGTAATTCAAAAATCTGCAGAGTTATAAATGATAACTCTCGTCCACAAATATATTCAGGGAAGGCAACGAAGAGGATTTGAAAGCAAGGCAGAATTGCAGGAAACAGATTTCAGGAGGTAGATTCGAATCACCTTTAAAGCACAGGAAAAGCGGCAAAACCTCGACAATGATGCCCTTGGCCAAAAAGGGCGTATGCGTTTTTTCCTGAATATATTCAGGAAAAAACGCATACGCCCTTTTTGGCCAACCAAGCAACCTGGAAAGGCAAATCAGCGCTACAAAGAAGTCTCGCTTCGCATCGGTCAAAAGGGCCATGCTGAATAAAGGGTCAAAACCAGAAATGCAGGACAGGCCATGGAGAAACGGGAGCCTTGCTACGCTGATGGGCGGGATGTAAATTGCCAACAGCCACTCTGGAGAAGTGTACGGTGTGTCCTGAAACATCTAAAAAACACAGCTTAGAGAGCATAGGGCACTTCCACTCATGGGCGTATACATTGGGAAAACTAAAAATCAGCAAGACACAGGCACCCCAAAGTTTAGGGCTGCTCTGTTGACAAGAACCTCCACTTCGTTACACCTTAAATATCCCAGGAAAGAGAAAAATGGATAAAGAAGTTGTGGTCCTTATGTACAAAGGAATATCACTCAGCCATGAAATCAACGTCATAAGGCTAGTAGCAGCATGATGAGTGGATTTAGGTACGACGATTCTAAGTGAAATAAGTCACACAGAAAAAGACACTTGACATAAGATATCACTTATAGAGGGAATGTAAAAACCGCTACACTTGAACTGAATTACAAAACAGAACAGAGTCACACGTTTAGAAAACACACTATAGCTGCTTAACGGGAAAGGTGAGGTGGGGTGATGCCTAAAACAAGGGTTTCAAATTAGCTCAGATACCGTTCCATAAACCCAATATGTAATAGACAAGACCTACTCCTTGCTCAGGGAACTGGACTCAACACCCCCTATTCACCGCCCAAGAATATATCTGACTAGTAAGAATCTTAAAACCTATGTATTGATATCTCTCTGTAAGTGAGTCAAGTGCGTGTAAAGCGGCATAAAGACAGCAGTTGAAAAGCAGCTAAACCCCATTATAAAAATCAAAAACTTTTAAAAACCCGTGAAACAAAGACAGTGAAAGAGAGAGAAATTCTTACAAAATTCGTTCAGGGGCTGTGATGCCACCTGGATTGACCATATCTAGACCCACAGCTGATTGCGACATAAGGGTGGACACTCTTGGGGCTGAGAGGTTTGGTGAGGTTGGGTGAGCAAACGCAGACCCTTTAAAGTAATACTGCATGGTACCCATCCCATTGGTCCCAAATCTCCAGGTTAAAGGGCATCTTCCTACATCGAAAACATGCATGAGAAACCTAGAAGATGGTACACCGTGTGATCGGGAAAGGTTTCTAAAACGCACCTCATTTCTCAACTGATGGTGCTCGGGTTCGCCATTCCAGCCGCTTTACTAGCACTCTCCCTCCTTGGAGAATCAGCAGCTTTAACCACCTGTTCCGTACAGGTTGCAATTTGTCCTGAGGATGAACGGGAGGAGGGGGAACCAATGGAAGACTAGCTTTAGGTGTTGGGACAGGAACAGGTCACTCTATTTTCCCATCAGGAAGAAGAATTAACCACAGGCTCAGCCTGCCGCCCGGAACCCGAATAGGGCCTGAAGCAATCCTGCGCTTTTGCAGCCAGCTCCCAAGAAAGAGAGTTGAAAAATGGAGCTCAGGGGCACTGCAATTCACAAACCTGCAGAGTTATAAATGATAACTCTCGTCCACAAATATATTCAGGGAAGGCAACGAAGAGGATTTGAAAGCAAGGCAGAATTGCAGGAAACAGATTTCAGGAGGTAGATTCGAATCGCCTTTAAAGCACAGGAAAAGCGGCAAAACCTCGACAATGATGCCTTTGGCCAAAAAGGGCGTATGCGTTTTTTCCTGAATATATTCAGGAAAAAACGCATACGCCCTTTTTGGCCAACCAAGCAACCTGGAAAGGCAAATCAGCGCTACAAAGAAGTCTCGCTTCGCATCGGTCAAAAGGGCCATGCTGAATAAAGGGTCAAAACCAGAAATGCAGGACAGGCCATGGAGAAACGGGAGCCTTGCTACGCTGGTGGACGGGATGTAAATTGCCAACAGCCACTCTGGAGAAGTGTACGGTGTGTCCTGAAACATCTAAAAAACACAGCTTAGAGAGCATAGGGCACTTCCACTCATGGGCGTATACATTGGGAAAAATAAAAATCAGCAAGACACAGGCACCCCAAAGTTTAGGGCTGCTCTGTTGACAAGAACCTCCACTTCGTTACACCTTAAATATACCAGGAAAGAGAAAAATGGATAAAGAAGTTGTGGTCCTTATGTACAAAGGAATATCACTCAGCCATGAAATCAACGTCATAAGGCTAGTAGCAGCATGATGAGTGGATTTAGGTACGACGATTCTAAGTGAAATAAGTCACACAGAAAAAGACACCTGCCATAAAATATCACTTATAGAGGGAATGGAAAAACCGCTACACTGGAACTGAATTACAAAACAGAACAGAGTCACACGTTTAGAAAACACACTATAGCTGCTTAACGGGAAAGGTGAGGTGGGGTGATGCCTAAAACAAGGGTTTCAAATTAGCTCAGATACCGTTCCATAAACCCAATATGTAATAGACAAGACCTACTCCTTGCTCAGTGAACTGGACTCAACACCCCCTATTCACCGCCCAAGAATATATCTGACTAGTAAGAATCTTAAAACCTATGTATTGATATCTCTCTGTAAGTGAGTCAAGTGCGTGTAAAGCGGCATAAAGACAGCAGTGAAAAGCAGCTAAACCCCATTATAAAAATCAATAACTTTTAAAAACCCGTGAAACAAAGACAGTGAAAGAGAGAGAAATTCTTACAAAATTCGTTCAGGGGCTGTGATGCCACCTGGATTGACCATATCTAGACCCACAGCTGATTGCGACATAAGGGTGGACACTCTTGGGGCAGAGAGGTTTGGTGAGGTTGGGTGAGCAAACGCAGACCCTTTAAAGTCATACTGCTTGGTACCCATCCCATGGGTCCCAAATCTCCAGATTCAAGGGCATCTTCCTACATCGAAAACATGCATGAGAAACCCAGAAGATGGTACACCGTGTGATCGGGAAAGGGTGCTAAAACGCACCTCATTTCTCGTCTGATGGTGCTCGGGTTCGCCATTCTAGCCGCTTTACTAGCAATCTTCCTCCGTGGAGAATCAGCAGCTTTAACCTCCTGTTCCGTACAGGTTGCAATTTGTCCTGAGGATGAACGGGAAGAGGGGGAACCAATGGGAGACTAGCTCTAGGTGTTGGGACAGGCACAGGTCACTCTATTTTCCCATCAGGAAGAAGAATTAACCACAGGCTCATCCTGCCGCCCGGAACCCGAATAGGGCCTGAAGCAATCCTGCGCTTTTGCGGCCAGCTCCCAAGAAAGCGAGTTGAAAAATGGAGCTCAGGGGCACTGCAATTCACAAACCTGCAGAGTTATAAATGATAACTCTCGTCCACAAATATATTCAGGGAAGGCAACGAAGAGGATTTGAAAGCAAGGCAGAATTGCAGGAAACAGATTTCAGGAGGTAGATTCGAATCGCCTTTAAAGCACAGGAAAAGCGGCAAAACCTCGACAATGATGCCCTTGGCCAAAAAGGGCGTATGCGTTTTTTCCTGAATATATTCAGGAAAAAACGCATACGCCCTTTTTGGCCAACCAAGCAACCTGGAAAGGCAAATCAGCGCTACAAAGAAGTCTCGCTTCGCATCGGTCAAAAGGGCCATGCTGAATAAAGGGTCAAAACCAGAAATGCAGGACAGGCCATGGAGAAACGGGAGCCTTGCTACGCTGATGGGCGGGATGTAAATTGCCAACAGCCACTCTGGAGAAGTGTACGGTGTGTCCTGAAACATCTAAAAAACACAGCTTAGAGAGCATAGGGCACTTCCACTCATGGGCGTATACATTGGGAAAACTAAAAATCAGCAAGACACAGGCACCCCAAAGTTTAGGGCTGCTCTGTTGACAAGAACCTCCACTTCGTTACACCTTAAATATCCCAGGAAAGAGAAAAATGGATAAAGAAGTTGTGGTCCTTATGTACAAAGGAATATCACTCAGCCATGAAATCAACGTCATAAGGCTAGTAGCAGCATGATGAGTGGATTTAGGTACGACGATTCTAAGTGAAATAAGTCACACAGAAAAAGACACCTGCCATAAAATATCACTTATAGAGGGAATGGAAAAACCGCTACACTGGAACTGAATTACAAAACAGAACAGAGTCACACGTTTAGAAAACACACTATAGCTGCTTAACGGGAAAGGTGAGGTGGGGTGATGCCTAAAACAAGGGTTTCAAATTAGCTCAGATACCGTTCCATCAACCCAATATGTAATAGACAAGACCTACTCCTTGCTCAGTGAACTGGACTCAACACCCCCTATTCACCGCCCAAGAATATATCTGACTAGTAAGAATCTTAAAACCTATGTATTGATATCTCTCTGTAAGTGAGTCAAGTGCGTGTAAAGCGGCATAAAGACAGCAGTGAAAAGCAGCTAAACCCCATTATAAAAATCAATAACTTTTAAAAACCCGTGAAACAAAGACAGTGAAAGAGAGAGAAATTCTTACAAAATTCGTTCAGGGGCTGTGATGCCACCTGGATTGACCATATCTAGACCCACAGCTGATTGCGACATAAGGGTGGACACTCTTGGGGCAGAGAGGTTTGGTGAGGTTGGGTGAGCAAACGCAGACCCTTTAAAGTCATACTGCTTGGTACCCATCCCATGGGTCCCAAATCTCCAGGTTCAAGGGCATCTTCCTACATCGAAAACATGCATGAGAAACCCAGAAGATGGTACACCGTGTGATCGGGAAAGGGTGCTAAAACGCACCTCATTTCTCGTCTGATGGTGCTCGGGTTCGCCATTCTAGCCGCTTTATAGCAATCTTCCTCCTTGGAGAATCAGCAGCTTTAACCTCCTGTTCCGTACAGGTTGCAATTTGTCCTGAGGATGAACGGGAAGAGGGGGAACCAATGGGAGACTAGCTCTAGGTGTTGGGACAGGCACAGGTCACTCTATTTTCCCATCAGGAAGAAGAATTAACCACAGGCTCATCCTGCCGCCCGGAACCCGAATAGGGCCTGAAGCAATCCTGCGCTTTTGCGGCCAGCTCCCAAGAAAGCGAGTTGAAAAATGGAGCTCAGGGGCACTGCAATTCACAAACCTGCAGAGTTATAAATGATAACTCTCGTCCACAAATATATTCAGGGAAGGCAACGAAGAGGATTTGAAAGCAAGGCAGAATTGCAGGAAACAGATTTCAGGAGGTAGATTCAAATCGCCTTTAAAGCACAGGAAAAGCGGCAAAACCTCGACAATGATGCCCTTGGCCAAAAAGGGCGTATGCGTTTTTTCCTGAATATATTCAGGAAAAAACGCATACGCCCTTTTTGGCCAACCAAGCAACCTGGAAAGGCAAATCAGCGCTACAAAGAAGTCTCGCTTCGCATCGGTCAAAAGGGCCATGCTGAATAAAGGGTCAAAACCAGAAATGCAGGACAGGCCATGGAGAAACGGGAGCCTTGCTACGCTGATGGGCGGGATGTAAATTGCCAACAGCCACTCTGGAGAAGTGTACGGTGTGTCCTGAAACATCTAAAAAACACAGCTTAGAGAGCATAGGGCACTTCCACTCATGGGCGTATACATTGGGAAAACTAAAAATCAGCAAGACACAGGCACCCCAAAGTTTAGGGCTGCTCTGTTGACAAGAACCTCCACTTCGTTACACCTTAAATATCCCAGGAAAGAGAAAAATGGATAAAGAAGTTGTGGTCCTTATGTACAAAGGAATATCACTCAGCCATGAAATCAACGTCATAAGGCTCGTAGCAGCATGATGAGTGGATTTAGGTACGACGATTCTAAGTGAAATAAGTCACACAGAAAAAGACACTTGCCATAAGATATCACTTATAGAGGGAATGGAAAAACCGCTACACTGGAACTGAATTACAAAACAGAACAGAGTCACACGTTTAGAAAACACACTATAGCTGCTTAACGGGAAAGGTGAGGTGGGGTGATGCCTAAAACAAGGGTTTCAAATTAGCTCAGATACCGTTCCATAAACCCAATATGTAATAGACAAGACCTACTCCTTGCTCAGTGAACTGGACTCAACACCCCCTATTCACCGCCCAAGAATATATCTGACTAGTAAGAATCTTAAAACCTATGTATTGATATCTCTCTGAAAGTGAGTCAAGTGCGTGTAAAGCGGCATAAAGACAGCAGTGAAAAGCAGCTAAACCCCATTATAAAAATCAATAACTTTTAAAAACCCGTGAAACAAAGACAGTGAAAGAGAGAGAAATTCTTACAAAATTCGTTCAGGGGCTGTGATGCCACCTGGATTGACCATATCTAGACCCACAGCTGATTGCGACATAAGGGTGGACACTCTTGGGGCAGAGAGGTTTGGTGAGGTTGGGTGAGCAAACGCAGACCCTTTAAAGTCATACTGCTTGGTACCCATCCCATGGGTCCCAAATCTCCAGGTTCAAGGGCATCTTCCTACATCGAAAACATGCATGAGAAACCCAGAAGATGGTACACCGTGTGATCGGGAAAGGGTGCTAAAACGCACCTCATTTCTCGTCTGATGGTGCTCGGGTTCGCCATTCTAGCCGCTTTATAGCAATCTTCCTCCGTGGAGAATCAGCAGCTTTAACCTCCTGTTCCGTACAGGTTGCAATTTGTCCTGAGGATGAACGGGAAGAGGGGGAACCAATGGGAGACTAGCTCTAGGTGTTGGGACAGGCACAGGTCACTCTATTTTCCCATCAGGAAGAAGAATTAACCACAGGCTCATCCTGCCGCCCGGAACCCGAATAGGGCCTGAAGCAATCCTGCGCTTTTGCGGCCAGCTCCCAAGAAAGCGAGTTGAAAAATGGAGCTCAGGGGCACTGCAATTCACAAACCTGCAGAGTTATAAATGATAACTCTCGTCCACAAATATATTCAGGGAAGGCAACGAAGAGGATTTGAAAGCAAGGCAGAATTGCAGGAAACAGATTTCAGGAGGTAGATTCGAATCGCCTTTAAAGCACAGGAAAAGCGGCAAAACCTCGACAATGATGCCCTTGGCCAAAAAGGGCGTATGCGTTTTTTCCTGAATATATTCAGGAAAAAACGCATACGCCCTTTTTGGCCAACCAAGCAACCTGGAAAGGCAAATCAGCGCTACAAAGAAGTCTCGCTTCGCATCGGTCAAAAGGGCCATGCTGAATAAAGGGTCAAAACCAGAAATGCAGGACAGGCCATGGAGAAACGGGAGCCTTGCTACGCTGATGGGCGGGATGTAAATTGCCAACAGCCACTCTGGAGAAGTGTACGGTGTGTCCTGAAACATCTAAAAAACACAGCTTAGAGAGCGTAGGGCACTTCCACTCATGGGCGTATACATTGGGAAAACTAAAAATCAGCAAGACACAGGCACCCCAAAGTTTAGGGCTGCTCTGTTGACAAGAACCTCCACTTCGTTACACCTTAAATATCCCAGGAAAGAGAAAAATGGATAAAGAAGTTGTGGTCCTTATGTACAAAGGAATATCACTCAGCCATGAAATCAATGTCATAAGGCTCGTAGCAGCATGATGAGTGGATTTAGGTACGACGATTCTAAGTGAAATAAGTCACACAGAAAAAGACACTTGCCATAAGATATCACTTATAGAGGGAATGGAAAAACCGCTACACTGGAACTGAATTACAAAACAGAACAGAGTCACACGTTTAGAAAACACACTATAGCTGCTTAACGGGAAAGGTGAGGTGAGGTGATGCCTAAAACAAGGGTTTCAAATTAGCTCAGATACCGTTCCATAAACCCAATATGTAATAGACAAGACCTACTCCTTGCTCAGTGAACTGGACTCAACACCCCCTATTCACCACCCAAGAATATATTTGACTAGTAAGAATCTTAAAACCTATGTATTGATATCTCTCTGTAAGTGAGTCAAGTGCGTGTAAAGCGGCATAAAGACAGCAGTGAAAAGCAGCTAAACCCCATTATAAAAATCAATAACTTTTAAAAACCCGTGAAACAAAGACAGTGAAAGAGAGAGAAATTCTTACAAAATTCGTTCAGGGGCTGTGATGCCACCTGGATTGACCATATCTAGACCCACAGCTGATTGCGACATAAGGGTGGACACTCTTGGGGCTGAGAGGTTTGGTGAGGTTGGGTGAGCAAACGCAGACCCTTTTAAGTAATACTGCGTGGTACCCATCCCATTGGTCCCAAATCTCCAGGTTAAAGGGCATCTTCCTACATCGAAAACATGCATGAGAAACCCAGAAGATGGTCCACCGAGTGATCGGGAAAGGTTTATAAAACGCACCTCATTTCTCATCTCCTTGTGCTCGGGTTCGCCATTCCAGCCGCTTTACTAGCAATCTCCCTCCTTGGAGAATCAGCAGCTTTAACCTCCTGTTCCGTACAGGTTGCAATTTGTCCTGAGGATGAACGGGAAGAGGGGGAACCAATGGGAGACTAGCTCTAGGTGTTGGGACAGGCACAGGTCACTCTATTTTCCCATCAGGAAGAAGAATTAACCACAGGCTCAGCCTGCCGCCCGGAACCCGAATAGGGCCTGAAGCAATCCTGCGCTTTTGCGGCCAGCTCCCAAGAAAGCGAGTTGAAAAATGGAGCTCAGGGGCACTGCAATTCACAAACCTGCAGAGTTATAAATGATAACTCTCGTCCACAAATATATTCAGGGAAGGCAACGAAGAGGATTTGAAAGCAAGGCAGAATTGCAGGAAACAGATTTCAGGAGGTAGATTCGAATCGCCTTTAAAGCACAGGAAAAGCGGCAAAACCTCAACAATGATGCCCTTGGCCAAAAAGGGCGTATGCGTTTTTTCCTGAATATATTCAGGAAAAAACGCATACGCCCTTTTTGGCCAACCAAGCAACCTGGAAAGGCAAATCAGCGCTACAAAGAAGTCTCGCTTCGCATCGGTCAAAAGGGCCATGCTGAATAAAGGGTCAAAACCAGAAATGCAGGACAGGCCATGGAGAAACGGGAGCCTTGCTACGCTGATGGGCGGGATGTAAATTGCCAACAGCCACTCTGGAGAAGTGTACGGTGTGTCCTGAAACATCTAAAAAACACAGCTTAGAGAGCATAGGGCACTTCCACTCATGGGCGTATACATTGGGAAAACTAAAAATCAGCAAGACACAGGCACCCCAAAGTTTAGGGCTGCTCTGTTGACAAGAACCTCCACTTCGTTACACCTTAAATATCCCAGGAAAGAGAAAAATGGATAAAGAAGTTGTGGTCCTTATGTACAAAGGAATATCACTCAGCCATGAAATCAACGTCATAAGGCTCGTAGCAGCATGATGAGTGGATTTAGGTACGACGATTCTAAGTGAAATAAGTCACACAGAAAAAGACACTTGCCATAAGATATCACTTATAGAGGGAATGGAAAAACCGCTACACTGGAACTGAATTACAAAACAGAACAGAGTCACACGTTTAGAAAACACACTATAGCTGCTTAACGGGAAAGGTGAGGTGGGGTGATGCCTAAAACAAGGGTTTCAAATTAGCTCAGATACCGTTCCATCAACCCAATATGTAATAGACAAGACCTACTCCTTGCTCAGTGAACTGGACTCAACACCCCCTATTCACCGCCCAAGAATATATCTGACTAGTAAGAATCTTAAAACCTATGTATTGATATCTCTCTGTAAGTGAGTCAAGTGCGTGTAAAGCGGCATAAAGACAGCAGTGAAAAGCAGCTAAACCCCATTATAAAAATCAATAACTTTTAAAAACCCGTGAAACAAAGACAGTGAAAGAGAGAGAAATTCTTACAAAATTCGTTCAGGGGCTGTGATGCCACCTGGATTGACCATATCTAGACCCACAGCTGATTGCGACATAAGGGTGGACACTCTTGGGGCTGAGAGGTTTGGTGAGGTTGGGTGAGCAAACGCAGACCCTTTAAAGTCATACTGCTTGGTACCCATTCCATGGGTCCCAAATCTCCAGGTTCAAGGGCATCTTCCTACATCGAAAACATGCATGAGAAACCCAGAAGATGGTACACCGTGTGATCGGGAAAGGTTGCTAAAACGCACCTCATTTCTCGTCTGATGGTGCTCGGGTTCGCCATTCTAGCCGCTTTACTAGCAATCTTCCTCCTTGGAGAATCAGCAGCTTTAACCTCCTGTTCCGTACAGGTTGCAATTTGTCCTGAGGATGAACGGGAAGAGGGGGAACCAATGGGAGACTAGCTCTAGGTGTTGGGACAGGCACAGGTCACTCTATTTTCCCATCAGGAAGAAGAATTAACCACAGGCTCATCCTGCCGCCCGGAACCCGAATAGGGCCTGAAGCAATCCTGCGCTTTTGCGGCCAGCTCCCAAGAAAGCGAGTTGAAAAATGGAGCTCAGGGGCACTGCAATTCACAAACCTGCAGAGTTATAAATGATAACTCTCGTCCACAAATATATTCAGGGAAGGCAACGAAGAGGATTTGAAAGCAAGGCAGAATTGCAGGAAACAGATTTCAGGAGGTAGATTCGAATCGCCTTTAAAGCACAGGAAAAGCGGCAAAACCTCGACAATGATGCCCTTGGCCAAAAAGGGCGTATGCGTTTTTTCCTGAATATATTCAGGAAAAAACGCATACGCCCTTTTTGGCCAACCAAGCAACCTGGAAAGGCAAATCAGCGCTACAAAGAAGTCTCGCTTCGCATCGGTCAAAAGGGCCATGCTGAATAAAGGGTCAAAACCAGAAATGCAGGACAGGCCATGGAGAAACGGGAGCCTTGCTACGCTGATGGGCGGGATGTAAATTGCCAACAGCCACTCTGGAGAAGTGTACGGTGTGTCCTGAAACATCTAAAAAACACAGCTTAGAGAGCATAGGGCACTTCCACTCATGGGCGTATACATTGGGAAAACTAAAAATCAGCAAGACACAGGCACCCCAAAGTTTAGGGCTGCTCTGTTGACAAGAACCTCCACTTCGTTACACCTTAAATATCCCAGGAAAGAGAAAAATGGATAAAGAAGTTGTGGTCCTTATGTACAAAGGAATATCACTCAGCCATGAAATCAACGTCATAAGGCTCGTAGCAGCATGATGAGTGGATTTAGGTACGACGATTCTAAGTGAAATAAGCCACACAGAAAAAGACACTTGCCATAAGATATCACTTATAGAGGGAATGGAAAAACCGCTACACTGGAACTGAATTACAAAACAGAACAGAGTCACACGTTTAGAAAACACACTATAGCTGCTTAACGGGAAAGGTGAGGTGAGGTGATGCCTAAAACAAGGGTTTCAAATTAGCTCAGATACCGTTCCATAAACCCAATATGTAATAGACAAGACCTACTCCTTGCTCAGTGAACTGGACACAACACCCCCTATTCACCACCCAAGAATATATCTGACTAGTAAGAATCTTAAAACCTATGTATTGATATCTCTCTGTAAGTGAGTCAAGTGCGTGTAAAGCGGCATAAAGACAGCAGTGAAAAGCAGCTAAACCCCATTATAAAAATCAATAACTTTTAAAAACCCGTGAAACAAAGACAGTGAAAGAGAGAGAAATTCTTACAAAATTCGTTCAGGGGCTGTGATGCCACCTGGATTGACCATATCTAGACCCACAGCTGATTGCGACATAAGGGTGGACACTCTTGGGGCTGAGAGGTTTGGTGAGGTTGGGTGAGCAAACGCAGACCCTTTAAAGTAATACTGCTTGGTACCCATCCCATGGGTCCCAAATCTCCAGGTTCAAGGGCATCTTCCTACATCGAAAACATGCATGAGAAACCCAGAAGATGGTACACCGTGTGATCGGGAAAGGTTGCTAAAACGCACCTCATTTCTCGTCTGATGGTGCTCGGGTTCGCCATTCCAGCCGCTTTACTAGCAATCTCCCTCCTTGGAGAATCAGCAGCTTTAACCTCCTGTTCCGTACAGGTTGCAATTTGTCCTGAGGATGAACGGGAAGAGGGGGAACCAATGGGAGACTAGCTCTAGGTGTTGGGACAGGCACAGGTCACTCTATTTTCCCATCAGGAAGAAGAATTAACCACAGGCTCATCCTGCCGCCCGGAACCCGAATAGGGCCTGAAGCAATCCTGCGCTTTTGCGGCCAGCTCCCAAGAAAGCGAGTTGAAAAATGGAGCTCAGGGGAACTGCAATTCACAAACCTGGAGAGTTATAAATGATAACTCTCGTCCACAAATATATTCAGGGAAGGCAACGAAGAGGATTTGAAAGCAAGGCAGAATTGCAGGAAACAGATTTCAGGAGGTAGATTCGAATCGCCTTTAAAGCACAGGAAAAGCGGCAAAACCTCGACAATGATGCCCTTGGCCAAAAAGGGCGTATGCGTTTTTTCCTGAATATATTCAGGAAAAAACGCATACGCCCTTTTTGACCAACCAAGCAACCTGGAAAGGCAAATCAGCGCTACAAAGAAGTCTCGCTTCGCATCGGTCAAAAGGGCCATGCTGAATAAAGGGTCAAAACCAGAAATGCAGGACAGGCCATGGAGAAACGGGAGCCTTGCTACGCTGATGGGCGGGATGTAAATTGCCAACAGCCACTCTGGAGAAGTGTACGATGTGTCCTGAAACATCTAAAAAACACAGCTTAGAGAGCATAGGGCACTTCCACTCATGGGCATATACATTGGGAAAACTAAAAATCAGCAAGACACAGGCACCCCAAAGTTTAGGGCTGCTCTGTTGACAAGAACCTCCACTTCGTTACACCTTAAATATCCCAGGAAAGAGAAAAATGGATAAAGAAGTTGTGGTCCTTATGTACAAAGGAATATCACTCAGCCATGAAATCAACGTCATAAGGCTCGTAGCAGCATGATGAGTGGATTTAGGTACGACAATTCTAAGTGAAATAAGTCACACAGAAAAACACACTTGCCATAAGATATCACTTATAGAGGGAATGTAAAAACCGCTACACTTGAACTGAATTACAAAACAGAACAGAGTCACACGTTTAGAAAACACACTATAGCTGCTTAACGGGAAAGGTGAGGTGGGGTGATGCCTAAAACAAGGGTTTCAAATTAGCTCAGATACCGTTCCATAAACCCAATATGTAATAGACAAGACCTACTCCTTGCTCAGTGAACTGGACTCAACACCCCCTATTCACCGCCCAAGAATATATCTGACTAGTAAGAATCTTAAAACCTATGTATTGATATCTCTCTGTAAGTGAGTCAAGTGCGTGTAAAGCGGCATAAAGACAGCAGTGAAAAGCAGCTAAACCCCATTATAAAAATCAATAACTTTTAAAAACCCGTGAAACAAAGACAGTGAAAGAGAGAGAAATTCTTACAAAATTCGTTCAGGGGCTGTGATGCCACCTGGATTGACCATATCTAGACCCACAGCTGATTGCGACATAAGGGTGGACACTCTTGGGGCTGAGAGGTTTGGTGAGGTTGGGTGAGCAAACGCAGACCCTTTAAAGTCATACTGCTTGGTACCCATTCCATGGGTCCCAAATCTCCAGGTTCAAGGGCATCTTCCTACATCGAAAACATGCATGAGAAACCCAGAAGATGGTACACCGTGTGATCGGGAAAGGTTGCTAAAACGCACCTCATTTCTCGTCTGATGGTGCTCGGGTTCGCCATTCTAGCCGCTTTACTAGCAATCTTCCTCCTTGGAGAATCAGCAGCTTTAACCTCCTGTTCCGTACAGGTTGCAATTTGTCCTGAGGATGAACGGGAAGAGGGGGAACCAATGGGAGACTAGCTCTAGGTGTTGGGACAGGCACAGGTCACTCTATTTTCCCATCAGGAAGAAGAATTAACCACAGGCTCATCCTGCCGCCCGGAACCCGAATAGGGCCTGAAGCAATCCTGCGCTTTTGCGGCCAGCTCCCAAGAAAGCGAGTTGAAAAATGGAGCTCAGGGGCACTGCAATTCACAAACCTGCAGAGTTATAAATGATAACTCTCGTCCACAAATATATTCAGGGAAGGCAACGAAGAGGATTTGAAAGCAAGGCAGAATTGCAGGAAACAGATTTCAGGAGGTAGATTCGAATCGCCTTTAAAGCACAGGAAAAGCGGCAAAACCTCGACAATGATGCCCTTGGCCAAAAAGGGCGTATGCGTTTTTTCCTGAATATATTCAGGAAAAAACGCATACGCCCTTTTTGGCCAACCAAGCAACCTGGAAAGGCAAATCAGCGCTACAAAGAAGTCTCGCTTCGCATCGGTCAAAAGGGCCATGCTGAATAAAGGGTCAAAACCAGAAATGCAGGACAGGCCATGGAGAAACGGGAGCCTTGCTACGCTGATGGGCGGGATGTAAATTGCCAACAGCCACTCTGGAGAAGTGTACGGTGTGTCCTGAAACATCTAAAAAACACAGCTTAGAGAGCATAGGGCACTTCCACTCATGGGCGTATACATTGGGAAAACTAAAAATCAGCAAGACACAGGCACCCCAAAGTTTAGGGCTGCTCTGTTGACAAGAACCTCCACTTCGTTACACCTTAAATATCCCAGGAAAGAGAAAAATGGATAAAGAAGTTGTGGTCCTTATGTACAAAGGAATATCACTCAGCCATGAAATCAACGTCATAAGGCTCGTAGCAGCATGATGAGTGGATTTAGGTACGACGATTCTAAGTGAAATAAGTCACACAGAAAAAGACACTTGCCATAAGATATCACTTATAGAGGGAATGGAAAAACCGCTACACTGGAACTGAATTACAAAACAGAACAGAGTCACACGTTTAGAAAACACACTATAGCTGCTTAACGGGAAAGGTGAGGTGAGGTGATGCCTAAAACAAGGGTTTCAAATTAGCTCAGATACCGTTCCATAAACCCAATATGTAATAGACAAGACCTACTCCTTGCTCAGTGAACTGGACTCAACACCCCCTATTCACCACCCAAGAATATATTTGACTAGTAAGAATCTTAAAACCTATGTATTGATATCTCTCTGTAAGTGAGTCATGTGCGTGTAAAGCGGCATAAAGACAGCAGTGAAAAGCAGCTAAACCCCATTATAAAAATCAATAACTTTTAAAAACCCGTGAAACAAAGACAGTGAAAGAGAGAGAAATTCTTACAAAATTCGTTCAGGGGCTGTGATGCCACCTGGATTGACCATATCTAGACCCACAGCTGATTGCGACATAAGGGTGGACACTCTTGGGGCTGAGAGGTTTGGTGAGGTTGGGTGAGCAAACGCAGACCCTTTTAAGTAATACTGCGTGGTACCCATCCCATTGGTCCCAAATCTCCAGGTTAAAGGGCATCTTCCTACATCGAAAACATGCATGAGAAACCCAGAAGATGGTCCACCGAGTGATCGGGAAAGGTTTATAAAACGCACCTCATTTCTCATCTCCTTGTGCTCGGGTTCGCCATTCCAGCCGCTTTACTAGCAATCTCCCTCCTTGGAGAATCAGCAGCTTTAACCTCCTGTTCCGTACAGGTTGCAATTTGTCCTGAGGATGAACGGGAAGAGGGGGAACCAATGGGAGACTAGCTCTAGGTGTTGGGACAGGCACAGGTCACTCTATTTTCCCATCAGGAAGAAGAATTAACCACAGGCTCAGCCTGCCGCCCGGAACCCGAATAGGGCCTGAAGCAATCCTGCGCTTTTGCGGCCAGCTCCCAAGAAAGCGAGTTGAAAAATGGAGCTCAGGGGCACTGCAATTCACAAACCTGCAGAGTTATAAATGATAACTCTCGTCCACAAATATATTCAGGGAAGGCAACGAAGAGGATTTGAAAGCAAGGCAGAATTGCGGGAAACAGATTTCAGGAGGTAGATTCGAATCGCCTTTAAAGCACAGGAAAAGCGGCAAAACCTCAACAATGATGCCCTTGGCCAAAAAGGGCGTATGCGTTTTTTCCTGAATATATTCAGGAAAAAACGCATACGCCCTTTTTGGCCAACCAAGCAACCTGGAAAGGCAAATCAGCGCTACAAAGAAGTCTCGCTTCGCATCGGTCAAAAGGGCCATGCTGAATAAAGGGTCAAAACCAGAAATGCAGGACAGGCCATGGAGAAACGGGAGCCTTGCTACGCTGATGGGCGGGATGTAAATTGCCAACAGCCACTCTGGAGAAGTGTACGGTGTGTCCTGAAACATCTAAAAAACACAGCTTAGAGAGCATAGGGCACTTCCACTCATGGGCGTATACATTGGGAAAACTAAAAATCAGCAAGACACAGGCACCCCAAAGTTTAGGGCTGCTCTGTTGACAAGAACCTCCACTTCGTTACACCTTAAATATCCCAGGAAAGAGAAAAATGGATAAAGAAGTTGTGGTCCTTATGTACAAAGGAATATCACTCAGCCATGAAATCAACGTCATAAGGCTCGTAGCAGCATGATGAGTGGATTTAGGTACGACGATTCTAAGTGAAATAAGTCACACAGAAAAAGACACTTGCCATAAGATATCACTTATAGAGGGAATGGAAAAACCGCTACACTGGAACTGAATTACAAAACAGAACAGAGTCACACGTTTAGAAAACACACTATAGCTGCTTAACGGGAAAGGTGAGGTGGGGTGATGCCTAAAACAAGGGTTTCAAATTAGCTCAGATACCGTTCCATAAACCCAATATGTAATAGACAAGACCTACTCCTTGCTCAGTGAACTGGACTCAACACCCCCTATTCACCGCCCAAGAATATATCTGACTAGTAAGAATCTTAAAACCTATGTATTGATATCTCTCTGTAAGTGAGTCAAGTGCGTGTAAAGCGGCATAAAGACAGCAGTGAAAAGCAGCTAAACCCCATTATAAAAATCAATAACTTTTAAAAACCCGTGAAACAAAGACAGTGAAAGAGAGAGAAATTCTTACAAAATTCGTTCAGGGGCTGTGATGCCACCTGGATTGACCATATCTAGACCCACAGCTGATTGCGACATAAGGGTGGACACTCTTGGGGCTGAGAGGTTTGGTGAGGTTGGGTGAGCAAACGCAGACCCTTTAAAGTCATACTGCTTGGTACCCATTCCATGGGTCCCAAATCTCCAGGTTCAAGGGCATCTTCCTACATCGAAAACCTGCATGAGAAACCCAGAAGATGGTACACCGTGTGATCGGGAAAGGTTGCTAAAACGCACCTCATTTCTCGTCTGATGGTGCTCGGGTTCGCCATTCTAGCCGCTTTACTAGCAATCTTCCTCCTTGGAGAATCAGCAGCTTTAACCTCCTGTTCCGTACAGGTTGCAATTTGTCCTGAGGATGAACGGGAAGAGGGGGAACCAATGGGAGACTAGCTCTAGGTGTTGGGACAGGCACAGGTCACTCTAATTTCCCATCAGGAAGAAGAATTAACCACAGGCTCATCCTGCCGCCCGGAACCCGAATAGGGCCTGAAGCAATCCTGCGCTTTTGCGGCCAGCTCCCAAGAAAGCGAGTTGAAAAATGGAGCTCAGGGGCACTGCAATTCACAAACCTGCAGAGTTATAAATGATAACTCTCGTCCACAAATATATTCAGGGAAGGCAACGAAGAGGATTTGAAAGCAAGGCAGAATTGCAGGAAACAGATTTCAGGAGGTAGATTCGAATCGCCTTTAAAGCACAGGAAAAGCGGCAAAACCTCGACAATGATGCCCTTGGCCAAAAAGGGCGTATGCGTTTTTTCCTGAATATATTCAGGAAAAAACGCATACGCCCTTTTTGGCCAACCAAGCAACCTGGAAAGGCAAATCAGCGCTACAAAGAAGTCTCGCTTCGCATCGGTCAAAAGGGCCATGCTGAATAAAGGGTCAAAACCAGAAATGCAGGACAGGCCATGGAGAAACGGGAGCCTTGCTACGCTGATGGGCGGGATGTAAATTGCCAACAGCCACTCTGGAGAAGTGTACGGTGTGTCCTGAAACATCTAAAAAACACAGCTTAGAGAGCATAGGGCACTTCCACTCATGGGCGTATACATTGGGAAAACTAAAAATCAGCAAGACACAGGCACCCCAAAGTTTAGGGCTGCTCTGTTGACAAGAACCTCCACTTCGTTACACCTTAAATATCCCAGGAAAGAGAAAAATGGATAAAGAAGTTGTGGTCCTTATGTACAAAGGAATATCACTCAGCCATGAAATCAACGTCATAAGGCTCGTAGCAGCATGATGAGTGGATTTAGGTACGACGATTCTAAGTGAAATAAGCCACACAGAAAAAGACACTTGCCATAAGATATCACTTATAGAGGGAATGGAAAAACCGCTACACTGGAACTGAATTACAAAACAGAACAGAGTCACACGTTTAGAAAACACACTATAGCTGCTTAACGGGAAAGGTGAGGTGAGGTGATGCCTAAAACAAGGGTTTCAAATTAGCTCAGATACCGTTCCATAAACCCAATATGTAATAGACAAGACCTACTCCTTGCTCAGTGAACTGGACTCAACACCCCCTATTTACCACCCAAGAATATATCTGACTAGTAAGAATCTTAAAACCTATGTATTGATATCTCTCTGTAAGTGAGTCAAGTGCGTGTAAAGCGGCATAAAGACAGCAGTGAAAAGCAGCTAAACCCCATTATAAAAATCAATAACTTTTAAAAACCCGTGAAACAAAGACAGTGAAAGAGAGAGAAATTCTTACAAAATTCGTTCAGGGGCTGTGATGCCACCTGGATTGACCATATCTAGACCCACAGCTGATTGCGACATAAGGGTGGACACTCTTGGGGCTGAGAGGTTTGGTGAGGTTGGGTGAGCAAACGCAGACCCTTTAAAGTAATACTGCTTGGTACCCATCCCATGGGTCCCAAATCTCCAGGTTCAAGGGCATCTTCCTACATCGAAAACATGCATGAGAAACCCAGAAGATGGTACACCGTGTGATCGGGAAAGGTTGCTAAAACGCACCTCATTTCTCGTCTGATGGTGCTCGGGTTCGCCATTCCAGCCGCTTTACTAGCAATCTCCCTCCTTGGAGAATCAGCAGCTTTAACCTCCTGTTCCGTACAGGTTGCAATTTGTCCTGAGGATGAACGGGAAGAGGGGGAACCAATGGGAGACTAGCTCTAGGTGTTGGGACAGGCACAGGTCACTCTATTTTCCCATCAGGAAGAAGAATTAACCACAGGCTCATCCTGCCGCCCGGAACCCGAATAGGGCCTGAAGCAATCCTGCGCTTTTGCGGCCAGCTCCCAAGAAAGCGAGTTGAAAAATGGAGCTCAGGGGAACTGCAATTCACAAACCTGGAGAGTTATAAATGATAACTCTCGTCCACAAATATATTCAGGGAAGGCAACGAAGAGGATTTGAAAGCAAGGCAGAATTGCAGGAAACAGATTTCAGGAGGTAGATTCGAATCGCCTTTAAAGCACAGGAAAAGCGGCAAAACCTCGACAATGATGCCCTTGGCCAAAAAGGGCGTATGCGTTTTTTCCTGAATATATTCAGGAAAAAACGCATACGCCCTTTTTGACCAACCAAGCAACCTGGAAAGGCAAATCAGCGCTACAAAGAAGTCTCGCTTCGCATCGGTCAAAAGGGCCATGCTGAATAAAGGGTCAAAACCAGAAATGCAGGACAGGCCATGGAGAAACGGGAGCCTTGCTACGCTGATGGGCGGGATGTAAATTGCCAACAGCCACTCTGGAGAAGTGTACGGTGTGTCCTGAAACATCTAAAAAACACAGCTTAGAGAGCATAGGGCACTTCCACTCATGGGCATATACATTGGGAAAACTAAAAATCAGCAAGACACAGGCACCCCAAAGTTTAGGGCTGCTCTGTTGACAAGAACCTCCACTTCGTTACACCTTAAATATCCCAGGAAAGAGAAAAATGGATAAAGAAGTTGTGGTCCTTATGTACAAAGGAATATCACTCAGCCATGAAATCAACGTCATAAGGCTCGTAGCAGCATGATGAGTGGATTTAGGTACGACAATTCTAAGTGAAATAAGTCACACAGAAAAACACACTTGCCATAAGATATCACTTATAGAGGGAATGTAAAAACCGCTACACTTGAACTGAATTACAAAACAGAACAGAGTCACACGTTTAGAAAACACACTATAGCTGCTTAACGGGAAAGGTGAGGTGGGGTGATGCCTAAAACAAGGGTTTCAAATTAGCTCAGATACCGTTCCATAAACCCAATATGTAATAGACAAGACCTACTCCTTGCTCAGTGAACTGGACTCAACACCCCCTATTCACCGCCCAAGAATATATCTGACTAGTAAGAATCTTAAAACCTATGTATTGATATCTCTCTGTAAGTGAGTCAAGTGCGTGTAAAGCGGCATAAAGACAGCAGTGAAAAGCAGCTAAACCCCATTATAAAAATCAATAACTTTTAAAAACCCGTGAAACAAAGACAGTGAAAGAGAGAGAAATTCTTACAAAATTCATTCAGGGGCTGTGATGCCACCTGGATTGACCATATCTAGACCCACAGCTGATTGCGACATAAGGGTGGACACTCTTGGGGCTGAGAGGTTTGGTGAGGTTGGGTGAGCAAACGCAGACCCTTTAAAGTCATACTGCTTGGTACCCATTCCATGGGTCCCAAATCTCCAGGTTCAAGGGCATCTTCCTACATCGAAAACATGCATGAGAAACCCAGAAGATGGTACACCGTGTGATCGGGAAAGGTTGCTAAAACGCACCTCATTTCTCGTCTGATGGTGCTCGGGTTCGCCATTCTAGCCGCTTTACTAGCAATCTTCCTCCTTGGAGAATCAGCAGCTTTAACCTCCTGTTCCGTACAGGTTGCAATTTGTCCTGAGGATGAACGGGAAGAGGGGGAACCAATGGGAGACTAGCTCTAGGTGTTGGGACAGGCACAGGTCACTCTATTTTCCCATCAGGAAGAAGAATTAACCACAGGCTCATCCTGCCGCCCGGAACCCGAATAGGGCCTGAAGCAATCCTGCGCTTTTGCGGCCAGCTCCCAAGAAAGCGAGTTGAAAAATGGAGCTCAGGGGCACTGCAATTCACAAACCTGGAGAGTTATAAATGATAACTCTCGTCCACAAATATATTCAGGGAAGGCAACGAAGAGGATGTGAAAGCAAGGCAGAATTGCAGGAAACATATTTCAGGAGGTAGATTCGAATCGCCTTTAAAGCACAGGAAAAGCGGCAAAACCTCGACAATGATGCCCTTGGCCAAAAAGGGCGTATGCGTTTTTTCCTGAATATATTCAGGAAAAAACGCATACGCCCTTTTTGGCCAACCAAGCAACCTGGAAAGGCAAATCAGCGCTACAAAGAAGTCTCGCTTCGCATCGGTCAAAAGGGCCATGCTGAATAAAGGGTCAAAACCAGAAATGCAGGACAGGCCACGGAGAAACGGGAGCCTTGCTACGCTGATGGGCGGGATGTAAATTGCCAACAGCCACTCTGGAGAAGTGTACGGTGTGTCCTGAAACATCTAAAAAACACAGCTTAGAGAGCATAGGGCACTTCCACTCATGGGCGTATACATTGGGAAAACTAAAAATCAGCAAGACACAGGCACCCCAAAGTTTAGGGCTGCTCTGTTGACAAGAACCTCCACTTCGTTACACCTTAAATATCCCAGGAAAGAGAAAAATGGATAAAGAAGTTGTGGTCCTTATGTACAAAGGAATATCACTCAGCCATGAAATCAACGTCATAAGGCTCGTAGCAGCATGATGAGTGGATTTAGGTACGACGATTCTAAGTGAAATAAGTCACACAGAAAAAGACACTTGCCATAAGATATCACTTATAGAGGGAATGGAAAAACCGCTACACTGGAACTGAATTACAAAACAGAACAGAGTCACACGTTTAGAAAACACACTATAGCTGCTTAACGGGAAAGGTGAGGTGGGGTGATGCCTAAAACAAGGGTTTCAAATTAGCTCAGATACCGTTCCATAAACCCAATATGTAATAGACAAGACCTACTCCTTGCTCAGTGAACTGGACTCAACACCCCCTATTCACCGCCCAAGAATATATCTGACTAGTAAGAATCTTAAAACCTATGTATTGATATCTCTCTGTAAGTGAGTCAAGTGCGTGTAAAGCGGCATAAAGACAGCAGTGAAAAGCAGCTAAACCCCATTATAAAAATCAATAACTTTTAAAAACCCGTGAAACAAAGACAGTGAAAGAGAGAGAAATTCTTACAAAATTCGTTCAGGGGCTGTGATGCCACCTGGATTGACCATATCTAGACCCACAGCTGATTGCGACATAAGGGTGGACACTCTTGGGGCTGAGAGGTTTGGTGAGGTTGGGTGAGCAAACGCAGACCCTTTAAAGTCATACTGCGTGGTACCCATCCCATGGGTCCCAAATCTCCAGGTTCAAGGGCATCTTCCTACATCGAAAACATGCATGAGAAACCCAGAAGATGGTACACCGTGTGATCGGGAAAGGTTGCTAAAACGCACCTCATTTCTCGTCTGATGGTGCTCGGGTTCGCCATTCCAGCCGCTTTACTAGCAATCTCCCTCCTTGGAGAATCAGCAGCTTTAACCTCCTGTTCCGTACAGGTTGCAATTTGTCCTGAGGATGAACGGGAAGAGGGGGAACCAATGGGAGACTAGCTCTAGGTGTTGGGACAGGCACAGGTCACTCTATTTTCCCATCAGGAAGAAGAATTAACCACAGGCTCATCCTGCCGCCCGGAACCCGAATAGGGCCTGAAGCAATCCTGCGCTTTTGCGGCCAGTTCCCAAGAAAGCGAGTTGAAAAATGGAGCTCAGGGGCACTGCAATTCACAAACCTGGAGAGTTATAAATGATAACTCTCGTCCACAAATATATTCAGGGAAGGCAACGAAGAGGATGTGAAAGCAAGGCAGAATTGCAGGAAACAGATTTCAGGAGGTAGATTCGAATCGCCTTTAAAGCACAGGAAAAGCGGCAAAACCTCGACAATGATGCCCTTGGCCAAAAAGGGCGTATGCGTTTTTTCCTGAATATATTCAGGAAAAAACGCATACGCCCTTTTTGGCCAACCAAGCAACCTGGAAAGGCAAATCAGCGCTACAAAGAAGTCTCGCTTCGCATCGGTCAAAAGGGCCATGCTGAATAAAGGGTCAAAACCAGAAATGCAGGACAGGCCATGGAGAAACGGGAGCCTTGCTACGCTGATGGGCGGGATGTAAATTGCCAACAGCCACTCTGGAGAAGTGTACGGTGTGTCCTGAAACATCTAAAAAACACAGCTTAGAGAGCATAGGGCACTTCCACTCATGGGCGTATACATTGGGAAAACTAAAAATCAGCAAGACACAGGCACCCCAAAGTTTAGGGCTGCTCTGTTGACAAGAACCTCCACTTCGTTACACCTTAAATATCCCAGGAAAGAGAAAAATGGATAAAGAAGTTGTGGTCCTTATGTACAAAGGAATATCACTCAGCCATGAAATCAACGTCATAAGGCTCGTAGCAGCATGATGAGTGGATTTAGGTACGACGATTCTAAGTGAAATAAGTCACACAGAAAAAGACACTTGCCATAAGATATCACTTATAGAGGGAATGGAAAAACCGCTACACTGGAACTGAATTACAAAACAGAACAGAGTCACACGTTTAGAAAACACACTATAGCTGCTTAACGGGAAAGGTGAGGTGGGGTGATGCCTAAAACAAGGGTTTCAAATTAGCTCAGATACCGTTCCATAAACCCAATATGTAATAGACAAGACCTACTCCTTGCTCAGTGAACTGGACTCAACACCCCCTATTCACCGCCCAAGAATATATCTGACTAGTAAGAATCTTAAAACCTATGTATTGATATCTCTCTGTAAGTGAGTCAAGTGCGTGTAAAGCGGCATAAAGACAGCAGTGAAAAGCAGCTAAACCCCATTATAAAAATCAATAACTTTTAAAAACCCGTGAAACAAAGACAGTGAAAGAGAGAGGAATTCTTACAAAATTCGTTCAGGGGCTGTGATGCCACCTGGATTGACCATATCTAGACCCACAGCTGATTGCGACATAAGGGTGGACACTCTTGGGGCTGAGAGGTTTGGTGAGGTTGGGTGAGCAAACGCAGACCCTTTAAAGTCATACTGCTTGGTACCCATTCCATGGGTCCCAAATCTCCAGGTTCAAGGGCATCTTCCTACATCGAAAACATGCATGAGAAACCCAGAAGATGGTACACCGTGTGATCGGGAAAGGTTGCTAAAACGCACCTCATTTCTCGTCTGATGGTGCTCGGGTTCGCCATTCTAGCCGCTTTACTAGCAATCTTCCTCCTTGGAGAATCAGCAGCTTTAACCTCCTGTTCCGTACAGGTTGCAATTTGTCCTGAGGATGAACGGGAAGAGGGGGAACCAATGGGAGACTAGCTCTAGGTGTTGGGACAGGCACAGGTCACTCTATTTTCCCATCAGGAAGAAGAATTAACCACAGGCTCATCCTGCCGCCCGGAACCCGAATAGGGCCTGAAGCAATCCTGCGCTTTTGCGGCCAGCTCCCAAGAAAGCGAGTTGAAAAATGGAGCTCAGGGGCACTGCAATTCACAAACCTGCAGAGTTATAAATGATAACTCTCGTCCACAAATATATTCAGGGAAGGCAACGAAGAGGATTTGAAAGCAAGGCAGAATTGCAGGAAACAGATTTCAGGAGGTAGATTCGAATCGCATTTAAAGCACAGGAAAAGCGGCAAAACCTCGACAATGATGCCCTTGGCCAAAAAGGGCGTATGCGTTTTTTCCTGAATATATTCAGGAAAAAACGCATACGCCCTTTTTGGCCAACCAAGCAACCTGGAAAGGCAAATCAGCGCTACAAAGAAGTCTCGCTTCGCATCGGTCAAAAGGGCCATGCTGAATAAAGGGTCAAAACCAGAAATGCAGGACAGGCCATGGAGAAACGGGAGCCTTGCTACGCTGATGGGCGGGATGTAAATTGCCAACAGCCACTCTGGAGAAGTGTACGGTGTGTCCTGAAACATCTAAAAAACACAGCTTAGAGAGCATAGGGCACTTCCACTCATGGGCGTATACATTGGGAAAACTAAAAATCAGCAAGACACAGGCACCCCAAAGTTTAGGGCTGCTCTGTTGACAAGAACCTCCACTTCGTTACACCTTAAATATCCCAGGAAAGAGAAAAATGGATAAAGAAGTTGTGGTCCTTATGTACAAAGGAATATCACTCAGCCATGAAATCAACGTCATAAGGCTCGTAGCAGCATGATGAGTGGATTTAGGTACGACGATTCTAAGTGAAATAAGCCACACAGAAAAAGACACTTGCCATAAGATATCACTTATAGAGGGAATGGAAAAACCGCTACACTGGAACTGAATTACAAAACAGAACAGAGTCACACGTTTAGAAAACACACTATAGCTGCTTAACGGGAAAGGTGAGGTGAGGTGATGCCTAAAACAAGGGTTTCAAATTAGCTCAGATACCGTTCCATAAACCCAATATGCAATAGACAAGACCTACTCCTTGCTCAGTGAACTGGACTCAACACCCCCTATTCACCACCCAAGAATATATCTGACTAGTAAGAATCTTAAAACCTATGTATTGATATCTCTCTGTAAGTGAGTCAAGTGCGTGTAAAGCGGCATAAAGACAGCAGTGAAAAGCAGCTAAACCCCATTATAAAAATCAATAACTTTTAAAAACCCGTGAAACAAAGACAGTGAAAGAGAGAGAAATTCTTACAAAATTCGTTCAGGGGCTGTGATGCCACCTGGATTGACCATATCTAGACCCACAGCTGATTGCGACATAAGGGTGGACACTCTTGGGGCTGAGAGGTTTGGTGAGGTTGGGTGAGCAAACGCAGACCCTTTAAAGTCATACTGCGTGGTACCCATCCCATGGGTCCCAAATCTCCAGGTTCAATGGCATCTTCCTACATCGAAAACATGCATGAGAAACCCAGAAGATGGTACACCGTGTGATCGGGAAAGGTTGCTAAAACGCACCTCATTTCTCGTCTGATGGTGCTCGGGTTCGCCATTCCAGCCGCTTTACTAGCAATCTCCCTCCTTGGAGAATCAGCAGCTTTAACCTCCTGTTCCGTACAGGTTGCAATTTGTCCTGAGGATGAACGGGAAGAGGGGGAACCAATGGGAGACTAGCTCTAGGTGTTGGGACAGGCACAGGTCACTCTATTTTCCCATCAGGAAGAAGAATTAACCACAGGCTCATCCTGCCGCCCGGAACCCGAATAGGGCCTGAAGCAATCCTGCGCTTTTGCGGCCAGCTCCCAAGAAAGCGAGTTGAAAAATGGAGCTCAGGGGAACTGCAATTCACAAACCTGGAGAGTTATAAATGATAACTCTCGTCCACAAATATATTCAGGGAAGGCAACGAAGAGGATTTGAAAGCAAGGCAGAATTGCAGGAAACAGATTTCAGGAGGTAGATTCGAATCGCCTTTAAAGCACAGGAAAAGCGGCAAAACCTCGACAATGATGCCCTTGGCCAAAAAGGGCGTATGCGTTTTTTCCTGAATATATTCAGGAAAAAACGCATACGCCCTTTTTGACCAACCAAGCAACCTGGAAAGGCAAATCAGCGCTACAAAGAAGTCTCGCTTCGCATCGGTCAAAAGGGCCATGCTGAATAAAGGGTCAAAACCAGAAATGCAGGACAGGCCATGGAGAAACGGGAGCCTTGCTACGCTGATGGGCGGGATGTAAATTGCCAACAGCCACTCTGGAGAAGTGTACGGTGTGTCCTGAAACATCTAAAAAACACAGCTTAGAGAGCATAGGGCACTTCCACTCATGGGCGTATACATTGGGAAAACTAAAAATCAGCAAGACACAGGCACCCCAAAGTTTAGGGCTGCTCTGTTGACAAGAACCTCCACTTCGTTACACCTTAAATATCCCAGGAAAGAGAAAAATGGATAAAGAAGTTGTGGTCCTTATGTACAAAGGAATATCACTCAGCCATGAAATCAACGTCATAAGGCTCGTAGCAGCATGATGAGTGGATTTAGGTACGACAATTCTAAGTGAAATAAGTCACACAGAAAAACACACTTGCCATAAGATATCACTTATAGAGGGAATGTAAAAACCGCTACACTTGAACTGAATTACAAAACAGAACAGAGTCACACGTTTAGAAAACACACTATAGCTGCTTAACGGGAAAGGTGAGGTGGGGTGATGCCTAAAACAAGGGTTTCAAATTAGCTCAGATACCGTTCCATAAACCCAATATGTAATAGACAAGACCTACTCCTTGCTCAGTGAACTGGACTCAACACCCCCTATTCACCGCCCAAGAATATATCTGACTAGTAAGAATCTTAAAACCTATGTATTGATATCTCTCTGTAAGTGAGTCAAGTGCGTGTAAAGCGGCATAAAGACAGCAGTGAAAAGCAGCTAAACCCCATTATAAAAATGAATAACTTTTAAAAACCCGTGAAACAAAGACAGTGAAAGAGAGAGAAATTCTTACAAAATTCGTTCAGGGGCTGTGATGCCACCTGGATTGACCATATCTAGACCCACAGCTGATTGCGACATAAGGGTGGACACTCTTGGGGCTGAGAGGTTTGGTGAGGTTGGGTGAGCAAACGCAGACCCTTTAAAGTCATACTGCTTGGTACCCATTCCATGGGTCCCAAATCTCCAGGTTCAAGGGCATCTTCCTACATCGAAAACATGCATGAGAAACCCAGAAGATGGTACACCGTGTGATCGGGAAAGGTTGCTAAAACGCACCTCATTTCTCGTCTGATGGTGCTCGGGTTCGCCATTCTAGCCGCTTTACTAGCAATCTTCCTCCTTGGAGAATCAGCAGCTTTAACCTCCTGTTCCGTACAGGTTGCAATTTGTCCTGAGGATGAACGGGAAGAGGGGGAACCAATGGGAGACTAGCTCTAGGTGTTGGGACAGGCACAGGTCACTCTATTTTCCCATCAGGAAGAAGAATTAACCACAGGCTCATCCTGCCGCCCGGAACCCGAATAGGGCCTGAAGCAATCCTGCGCTTTTGCGGCCAGCTCCCAAGAAAGCGAGTTGAAAAATGGAGCTCAGGGGCACTGCAATTCACAAACCTGGAGAGTTATAAATGATAACTCTCGTCCACAAATATATTCAGGGAAGGCAACGAAGAGGATGTGAAAGCAAGGCAGAATTGCAGGAAACAGATTTCAGGAGGTAGATTCGAATCGCCTTTAAAGCACAGGAAAAGCGGCAAAACCTCGACAATGATGCCCTCGGCCAAAAAGGGCGTATGCGTTTTTTCCTGAATATATTCAGGAAAAAACGCATACGCCCTTTTTGGCCAACCAAGCAACCTGGAAAGGCAAATCAGCGCTACAAAGAAGTCTCGCTTCGCATCGGTCAAAAGGGCCATGCTGAATAAAGGGTCAAAACCAGAAATGCAGGACAGGCCACGGAGAAACGGGAGCCTTGCTACGCTGATGGGCGGGATGTAAATTGCCAACAGCCACTCTGGAGAAGTGTACGGTGTGTCCTGAAACATCTAAAAAACACAGCTTAGAGAGCATAGGGCACTTCCACTCATGGGCGTATACATTGGGAAAACTAAAAATCAGCAAGACACAGGCACCCCAAAGTTTAGGGCTTCTCTGTTGACAAGAATCTCCACTTCGTTACACCTTAAATATCCCAGGAAAGAGAAAAATGGATAAAGAAGTTGTGGTCCTTATGTACAAAGGAATATCACTCAGCCATGAAATCAACGTCATAAGGCTCGTAGCAGCATGATGAGTGGATTTAGGTACGACGATTCTAAGTGAAATAAGTCACACAGAAAAAGACACTTGCCATAAGATATCACTTATAGAGGGAATGGAAAAACCGCTACACTGGAACTGAATTACAAAACAGAACAGAGTCACACGTTTAGAAAACACACTATAGCTGCTTAACGGGAAAGGTGAGGTGGGGTGATGCCTAAAACAAGGGTTTCAAATTAGCTCAGATACCGTTCCATAAACCCAATATGTAATAGACAAGACCTACTCCTTGCTCAGTGAACTGGACTCAACACCCCCTATTCACCGCCCAAGAATATATCTGACTAGTAAGAATCTTAAAACCTATGTATTGATATCTCTCTGTAAGTGAGTCAAGTGCGTGTAAAGCGGCATAAAGACAGCAGTGAAAAGCAGCTAAACCCCATTATAAAAATCAATAACTTTTAAAAACCCGTGAAACAAAGACAGTGAAAGAGAGAGAAATTCTTACAAAATTCGTTCAGGGGCTGTGATGCCACCTGGATTGACCATATCTAGACCCACAGCTGATTGCGACATAAGGGTGGACACTCTTGGGGCTGAGAGGTTTGGTGAGGTTGGGTGAGCAAACGCAGACCCTTTAAAGTCATACTGCGTGGTACCCATCCCATGGGTCCCAAATCTCCAGGTTCAAGGGCATCTTCCTACATCGAAAACATGCATGAGAAACCCAGAAGATGGTACACCGTGTGATCGGGAAAGGTTGCTAAAACGCACCTCATTTCTCGTCTGATGGTGCTCGGGTTCGCCATTCCAGCCGCTTTACTAGCAATCTTCCTCCTTGGAGAATCAGCAGCTTTAACCTCCTGTTCCGTACAGGTTGCAATTTGTCCTGAGGATGAACGGGAAGAGGGGGAACCAATGGGAGACTAGCTCTAGGTGTTGGGACAGGCACAGGTCACTCTATTTTCCCATCAGGAAGAAGAATTAACCACAGGCTCATCCTGCCGCCCGGAACCCGAATAGGGTCTGAAGCAATCCTGCGCTTTTGCGGCCAGCTCCCAAGAAAGCGAGTTGAAAAATGGAGCTCAGGGGCACTGCAATTCACAAATCTGCAGAGTTATAAATGATAACTGTCGTCCACAAATATATTCAGGGAAGGCAACGAAGAGGATTTGAAAGCAAGGCAGAATTGCAGGAAACAGATTTCAGGAGGTAGATTCGAATCGCATTTAAAGCACAGGAAAAGCGGCAAAACCTCGACAATGATGCCCTTGGCCAAAAAGGGCGTATGCGTTTTTTCCTGAATATATTCAGGAAAAAACGCATACGCCCTTTTTGGCCAACCAAGCAACCTGGAAAGGCAAATCAGCGCTACAAAGAAGTCTCGCTTCGCATCGGTCAAAAGGGCCATGCTGAATAAAGGGTCAAAACCAGAAATGCAGGACAGGCCATGGAGAAACGGGAGCCTTGCTACGCTGATGGGCGGGATGTAAATTGCCAACAGCCACTCTGGAGAAGTGTACGGTGTGTCCTGAAACATCTAAAAAACACAGCTTAGAGAGCATAGGGCACTTCCACTCATGGGCGTATACATTGGGAAAACTAAAAATCAGCAAGTCACAGGCACCCCAAAGTTTAGGGCTGCTCTGTTGACAAGAACCTCCACTTCGTTACACCTTAAATATCCCAGGAAAGAGAAAAATGGATAAAGAAGTTGTGGTCCTTATGTACAAAGGAATATCACTCAGCCATGAAATCAACGTCATAAGGCTAGTAGCAGCATGATGAGTGGATTTAGGTACGACGATTCTAATTGAAATAAGTCACACAGAAAAAGACACTTGCCATAAGATATCACTTATAGAGGGAATGGAAAAACCGCTACACTGGAACTGAATTACAAAACAGAACAGAGTCACACGTTTAGAAAACACACTATAGCTGCTTAACGGGAAAGGTGAGGTGAGGTGATGCCTAAAACAAGGGTTTCAAATTAGCTCAGATACCGTTCCATAAACCCAATATTTAATAGACAAGACCTACTCCTTGCTCAGTGAACTGGACTC
Source organism: Eschrichtius robustus (assembly GCF_028021215.1). Lineage (NCBI taxonomy): Eukaryota > Metazoa > Chordata > Mammalia > Artiodactyla > Eschrichtiidae > Eschrichtius > Eschrichtius robustus. The sequence continues at coordinate 63,154,588 of NC_090830.1, read as the reverse complement.
AACACCCCCTATTCACCGCCCAAGAATATATCTGAGTAGTAAGAATCTTAAAACCTATGTATTGATATCTCTCTGTAAGTGAGTCAAGTGCGTGTAAAGCGGCATAAAGACAGCAGTGAAAAGCAGCTAAACCCCATTATAAAAATCAATAACTTTTAAAAACCCGTGAAACAAAGACAGTGAAAGAGAGAGAAATTCTTACAAAATTCGTTCAGGGGCTGTGATGCCACCTGGATTGACCATATCTAGACCCACAGCTGATTGCGACATAAGGGTGGACACTCTTGGGGCTGAGAGGTTTGGTGAGGTTGGGTGAGCAAACGCAGACCCTTTAAAGTAATACTGCGTGGTATCCATCCCATTGGTCCCAAATCTCCAGGTTAAAGGGCATCTTCCTACATCGAAAACATGCATGAGAAACCCAGAAGATGGTCCACCGAGTGATCGGGAAAGGTTTATAAAACGCACCTCATTTCTCATCTCCTTGTGCTCGGGTTCGCCATTCCAGCCGCTTTACTAGCAATCTCCCTCCTTGGAGAATCAGCAGCTTTAACCTCCTGTTCCGTACAGGTTGCAATTTGTCCTGAGGATGAACGGGAAGAGGGGGAACCAATGGGAGACTAGCTCTAGGTGTTGGGACATGCACAGGTCACTCTATTTTCCCATCAGGAAGAAGAATTAACCACAGGCTCAGCCTGCCGCCCGGAACCCGAATAGGGCCTGAAGCAATCCTGCGCTTTTGCGGCCAGCTCCCAAGAAAGCGAGTTGAAAAATGGAGCTCAGGGGCACTGCAATTCACAAACCTGCAGAGTTATAAATGATAACTCTCGTCCACAAATATATTCAGGGAAGGCAACGAAGAGGATTTGAAAGCAAGGCAGAATTGCAGGAAACAGATTTCAGGAGGTAGATTCGAATCGCCTTTAAAGCACAGGAAAAGCGGCAAAACCTCGACAATGATGCCCTTGGCCAAAAAGGGCGTATGCGTTTTTTCCTGAATATATTCAGGAAAAAACGCATACGCCCTTTTTGGCCAACCAAGCAACCTGGAAAGGCAAATCAGCGCTACAAAGAAGTCTCGCTTCGCATCGGTCAAAAGGGCCATGCTGAATAAAGGGTCAAAACCAGAAATGCAGGACAGGCCATGGAGAAACGGGAGCCTTGCTACGCTGATGGGCGGGATGTAAATTGCCAACAGCCACTCTGGAGAAGTGTACGGTGTGTCCTGAAACATCTAAAAAACACAGCTTAGAGAGCATAGGGCACTTCCACTCATGGGCGTATACATTGGGAAAACTAAAAATCAGCAAGACACAGGCACCCCAAAGTTTAGGGCTGCTCTGTTGACAAGAACCTCCACTTCGTTACACCTTAAATATCCCAGGAAAGAGAAAAATGGATAAAGAAGTTGTGGTCCTTATGTACAAAGGAATATCACTCAGCCATGAAATCAACGTCATAAGGCTCGTAGCAGCATGATGAGTGGATTTAGGTACGACGATTCTAAGTGAAATAAGTCACACAGAAAAAGACACTTGCCATAAGATATCACTTATAGAGGGAATGGAAAAACCGCTACACTGGAACTGAATTACAAAACAGAACAGAGTCACACGTTTAGAAAACACACTATAGCTGCTTAACAGGAAAGGTGAGGTGGGGTGATGCCTAAAACAAGGGTTTCAAATTAGCTCAGATACCGTTCCATAAACCCAATATGTAATAGACAAGACCTACTCCTTGCTCAGTGAACTGGACTCAACACCCCCTATTCACCGCCCAAGAATATATCTGACTAGTAAGAATCTTAAAACCTATGTATTGATATCTCTCTGTAAGTGAGTCAAGTGCGTGTAAAGCGGCATAAAGACAGCAGTGAAAAGCAGCTAAACCCCATTATAAAAATGAATAACTTTTAAAAACCCGTGAAACAAAGACAGTGAAAGAGAGAGAAATTCTTACAAAATTCGTTCAGGGGCTGTGATGCCACCTGGATTGACCATATCTAGACCCACAGCTGATTGCGACATAAGGGTGGACACTCTTGGGGCTGAGAGGTTTGGTGAGGTTGGGTGAGCAAACGCAGACCCTTTAAAGTCATACTGCTTGGTACCCATTCCATGGGTCCCAAATCTCCAGGTTCAAGGGCATCTTCCTACATTGAAAACATGCATGAGAAACCCAGAAGATGGTACACCGTGTGATCGGGAAAGGTTGCTAAAACGCACCTCATTTCTCGTCTGATGGTGCTCGGGTTCGCCATTCTAGCCGCTTTACTAGCAATCTTCCTCCTTGGAGAATCAGCAGCTTTAACCTCCTGTTCCGTACAGGTTGCAATTTGTCCTGAGGATGAACGGGAAGAGGGGGAACCAATGGGAGACTAGCTCTAGGTGTTGGGACAGGCACAGGTCACTCTATTTTCCCATCAGGAAGAAGAATTAACCACAGGCTCATCCTGCCGCCCGGAACCCGAATAGGGCCTGAAGCAATCCTGCGCTTTTGCGGCCAGCTCCCAAGAAAGCGAGTTGAAAAATGGAGCTCAGGGGCACTGCAATTCACAAACCTGCAGAGTTATAAATGATAACTCTCGTCCACAAATATATTCAGGGAAGGCAACGAAGAGGATTTGAAAGCAAGGCAGAATTGCAGGAAACAGATTTCAGGAGGTAGATTCGAATCGCCTTTAAAGCACAGGAAAAGCGGCAAAACCTCGACAATGACGCCCTTGGCCAAAAAGGGCGTATGCGTTTTTTCCTGAATATATTCAGGAAAAAACGCATACGCCCTTTTTGGCCAACCAAGCAACCTGGAAAGGCAAATCAGCGCTACAAAGAAGTCTCGCTTCGCATCGGTCAAAAGGGCCATGCTGAATAAAGGGTCAAAACCAGAAATGCAGGACAGGCCATGGAGAAACGGGAGCCTTGCTACGCTGATGGGCGGGATGTAAATTGCCAACAGCCACTCTGGAGAAGTGTACGGTGTGTCCTGAAACATCTAAAAAACACAGCTTAGAGAGCATAGGGCACTTCCACTCATGGGCGTATACATTGGGAAAACTAAAAATCAGCAAGACACAGGCACCCCAAAGTTTAGGGCTGCTCTGTTGACAAGAACCTCCACTTCGTTAAACCTTAAATATCCCAGGAAAGAGAAAAATGGATAAAGAAGTTGTGGTCCTTATGTACAAAGGAATATCACTCAGCCATGAAATCAACGTCATAAGGCTAGTAGCAGCATGATGAGTGGATTTAGGTACGACGATTCTAAGTGAAATAAGTCACACAGAAAAAGACACTTGCCATAAGATATCACTTATAGAGGGAATGGAAAAACCGCTACACTGGAACTGAATTACAAAACAGAACAGAGTCACACGTTTAGAAAACACACTATAGCTGCTTAACGGGAAAGGTGAGGTGGGGTGATGCCTAAAACAAGGGTTTCAAATTAGCTCAGATACCGTTCCATAAACCCAATATGTAATAGACAAGACCTACTCCTTGCTCAGTGAACTGGACTCAACACCCCCTATTCACCGCCCAAGAATATATCTGACTAGTAAGAATCTTAAAACCTATGTATTGATATCTCTCTGTAAGTGAGTCAAGTGCGTGTAAAGCGGCATAAAGACAGCAGTGAAAAGCAGCTAAACCCCATTATAAAAATCAATAACTTTTAAAAACCCGTGAAACAAAGACAGTGAAAGAGAGAGAAATTCTTACAAAATTCGTTCAGGGGCTGTGATGCCACCTGGATTGACCATATCTAGACCCACAGCTGATTGCGACATAAGGGTGGACACTCTTGGGGCTGAGAGGTTTGGTGAGGTTGGGTGAGCAAACGCAGACCCTTTAAAGTAATACTGCGTGGTACCCATCCCATTGGTCCCAAATCTCCAGGTTAAAGGGCATCTTCCTACATCGAAAACATGCATGAGAAACCCAGAAGATGGTCCACCGAGTGATCGGGAAAGGTTTATAAAACGCACCTCATTTCTCATCTCCTTGTGCTCGGGTTCGCCATTCCAGCCGCTTTACTAGCAATCTCCCTCCTTGGAGAATCAGCAGCTTTAACCTCCTGTTCCGTACAGGTTGCAATTTGTCCTGAGGATGAACGGGAAGAGGGGGAACCAATGGGAGACTAGCTCTAGGTGTTGGGACAGGCACAGGTCACTCTATTTTCCCATCAGGAAGAAGAATTAACCACAGGCTCATCCTGCCGCCCGGAACCCGAATAGGGCCTGAAGCAATCCTGCGCTTTTGCGGCCAGCTCCCAAGAAAGCGAGTTGAAAAATGGAGCTCAGGGGCACTGCAATTCACAAACCTGCAGAGTTATAAATGATAACTCTCGTCCACAAATATATTCAGGGAAGGCAACGAAGAGGATTTGAAAGCAAGGCAGAATTGCAGGAAACAGATTTCAGGAGGTAGATTCGAATCGCCTTTAAAGCACAGGAAAAGCGGCAAAACCTCGACAATGATGCCCTTGGCCAAAAAGGGCGTATGCGTTTTTTCCTGAATATATTCAGGAAAAAACGCATACGCCCTTTTTGGCCAACCAAGCAACCTGGAAAGGCAAATCAGCGCTACAAAGAAGTCTCGCTTCGCATCGGTCAAAAGGGCCATGCTGAATAAAGGGTCAAAACCAGAAATGCAGGACAGGCCATGGAGAAACGGGAGCCTTGCTACGCTGATGGGCGGGATGTAAATTGCCAACAGCCACTCTGGAGAAGTGTACGGTGTGTCCTGAAACATCTAAAAAACACAGCTTAGAGAGCATAGGGCACTTCCACTCATGGGCGTATACATTGGGAAAACTAAAAATCAGCAAGACACAGGCACCCCAAAGTTTAGGGCTGCTCTGTTGACAAGAACCTCCACTTCGTTACACCTTAAATATCCCAGGAAAGAGAAAAATGGATAAAGAAGTTGTGGTCCTTATGTACAAAGGAATATCACTCAGCCATGAAATCAACGTCATAAGGCTCGTAGCAGCATGATGAGTGGATTTAGGTACGACGATTCTAAGTGAAATAAGTCACACAGAAAAAGACACTTGCCATAAGATATCACTTATAGAGGGAATGGAAAAACCGCTACACTGGAACTGAATTACAAAACAGAACAGAGTCACACGTTTAGAAAACACACTATAGCTGCTTAACGGGAAAGGTGAGGTGGGGTGATGCCTAAAACAAGGGTTTCAAATTAGCTCAGATACCGTTCCATAAACCCAATATGTAATAGATAAGACCTACTCCTTGCTCAGTGAACTGGACTCAACACACCCTATTCACCGCCCAAGAATATATCTGACTAGTAAGAATCTTAAAACCTATGTATTGATATCTCTCTGTAAGTGAGTCAAGTGCGTGTAAAGCGGCATAAAGACAGCAGTGAAAAGCAGCTAAACCCCATTATAAAAATCAATAACTTTTAAAAACCCGTGAAACAAAGACAGTGAAAGAGAGAGAAATTCTTACAAAATTCGTTCAGGGGCTGTGATGCCACCTGGATTGACCATATCTAGACCCACAGCTGATTGCGACATAAGGGTGGACACTCTTGGGGCAGAGAGGTTTGGTGAGGTTGGGTGAGCAAACGCAGACCCTTTAAAGTAATACTGCTTGGTACCCATCCCATGGGTCCCAAATCTCCAGGTTCAAGGGCATCTTCCTACATCGAAAACATGCATGAGAAACCCAGAAGATGGTACACCGTGTGATCGGGAAAGGGTGCTAAAACGCACCTCATTTCTCGGCTGATGGTGCTCGGGTTCGCCATTCTAGCCGCTTTACTAGCAATCTTCCTCCTTGGAGAATCAGCAGCTTTAACCTCCTGTTCCGTACAGGTTGCAATTTGTCCTGAGGATGAACGGGAAGAGGGGGAACCAATGGGAGACTAGCTCTAGGTGTTGGGACAGGCACAGGTCACTCTATTTTCCCATCAGGAAGAAGAATTAACCACAGGCTCATCCTGCCGCCCGGAACCCGAATAGGGCCTGAAGCAATCCTGCGCTTTTGCGGCCAGCTCCCAAGAAAGCGAGTTGAAAAATGGAGCTCAGGGGCACTGCAATTCACAAACCTGCAGAGTTATAAATGATAACTCTCGTCCACAAATATATTCAGGGAAGGCAACGAAGAGGATTTGAAAGCAAGGCAGAATTGCAGGAAACAGATTTCAGGAGGTAGATTCGAATCGCCTTTAAAGCACAGGAAAAGCGGCAAAACCTCGACAATGATGCCCTTGGCCAAAAAGGGCGTATGCGTTTTTTCCTGAATATATTCAGGAAAAAACGCATACGCCCTTTTTGGCCAACCAAGCAACCTGGAAAGGCAAATCAGCGCTACAAAGAAGTCTCGCTTCGCATCGGTCAAAAGGGCCATGCTGAATAAAGGGTCAAAACCAGAAATGCAGGACAGGCCATGGAGAAACGGGAGCCTTGCTACGCTGATGGGCGGGATGTAAATTGCCAACAGCCACTCTGGAGAAGTGTACGGTGTGTCCTGAAACATCTAAAAAACACAGCTTAGAGAGCATAGGGCACTTCCACTCATGGGCGTATACATTGGGAAAACTAAAAATCAGCAAGACACAGGCACCCCAAAGTTTAGGGCTGCTCTGTTGACAAGAACCTCCACTTCGTTACACCTTAAATATCCCAGGAAAGAGAAAAATGGATAAAGAAGTTGTGGTCCTTATGTACAAAGGAATATCACTCAGCCATGAAATCAACGTCATAAGGCTCGTAGCAGCATGATGAGTGGATTTAGGTACGACAATTCTAAGTGAAATAAGTCACACAGAAAAACACACTTGCCATAAGATATCACTTATAGAGGGAATGTAAAAACCGCTACACTTGAACTGAATTACAAAACAGAACAGAGTCACACGTTTAGAAAACACACTATAGCTGCTTAACGGGAAAGGTGAGGTGGGGTGATGCCTAAAACAAGGGTTTCAAATTAGCTCAGATACCGTTCCATAAACCCAATATGTAATAGACAAGACCTACTCCTTGCTCAGTGAACTGGACTCAACACCCCCTATTCACCGCCCAAGAATATATCTGACTAGTAAGAATCTTAAAACCTATGTATTGATATCTCTCTGTAAGTGAGTCAAGTGCGTGTAAAGCGGCATAAAGACAGCAGTGAAAAGCAGCTAAACCCCATTATAAAAATCAATAACTTTTAAAAACCCGTGAAACAAAGACAGTGAAAGAGAGAGAAATTCTTACAAAATTCGTTCAGGGGCTGTGATGCCACCTGGATTGACCATATCTAGACCCACAGCTGATTGCGACATAAGGGTGGACACTCTTGGGGCTGAGAGGTTTGGTGAGGTTGGGTGAGCAAACGCAGACCCTTTAAAGTAATACTGCGTGGTACCCATCCCATTGGTCCCAAATCTCCAGGTTAAAGGGCATCTTCCTACATCGAAAACATGCATGAGAAACCCAGAAGATGGTCCACCGAGTGATCGGGAAAGGTTTATAAAACGCACCTCATTTCTCATCTCCTTGTGCTCGGGTTCGCCATTCCAGCCGCTTTACTAGCAATCTCCCTCCTTGGAGAATCAGCAGCTTTAACCTCCTGTTCCGTACAGGTTGCAATTTGTCCTGAGGATGAACGGGAAGAGGGGGAACCAATGGGAGACTAGCTCTAGGTGTTGGGACAGGCACAGGTCACTCTATTTTCCCATCAGGAAGAAGAATTAACCACAGGCTCAGCCTGCCGCCCGGAACCCGAATAGGGCCTGAAGCAATCCTGCGCTTTTGCGGCCAGCTCCCAAGAAAGCGAGTTGAAAAATGGAGCTCAGGGGCACTGCAATTCACAAACCTGCAGAGTTATAAATGATAACTCTCGTCCACAAATATATTCAGGGAAGGCAACGAAGAGGATTTGAAAGCAAGGCAGAATTGCAGGAAACAGATTTCAGGAGGTAGATTCGAATTGCCTTTAAAGCACAGGAAAAGCGGCAAAACCTCGACAATGATGCCCTTGGCCAAAAAGGGCGTATGCGTTTTTTCCTGAATATATTCAGGAAAAGACGCATACGCCCTTTTTGGCCAACCAAGCAACCTGGAAAGGCAAATCAGCGCTACAAAGAAGTCTCGCTTCGCATCGGTCAAAAGGGCCATGCTGAATAAAGGGTCAAAACCAGAAATGCAGGACAGGCCATGGAGAAACGGGAGCCTTGCTACGCTGATGGGCGGGATGTAAATTGCCAACAGCCACTCTGGAGAAGTGTACGGTGTGTCCTGAAACATCTAAAAAACACAGCTTAGAGAGCATAGGGCACTTCCACTCATGGGCGTATACATTGGGAAAACTAAAAATCAGCAAGACACAGGCACCCCAAAGTTTAGGGCTGCTCTGTTGACAAGAACCTCCACTTCGTTACACCTTAAATATCCCAGGAAAGAGAAAAATGGATAAAGAAGTTGTGGTCCTTATGTACAAAGGAATATCACTCAGCCATGAAATCAACGTCATAAGGCTCGTAGCAGCATGATGTGTTATTTAGGTACGACGATTCTAAGTGAAATAAGTCACACAGAAAAAGACACTTGCCATAAGATATCACTTATAGAGGGAATGGAAAAACCGCTACACTGGAACTGAATTACAAAACAGAACAGAGTCACACGTTTAGAAAACACACTATAGCTGCTTAACGGGAAAGGTGAGGTGGGGTGATGCCTAAAACAAGGGTTTCAAATTAGCTCAGATACCGTTCCATAAACCCAATATGTAATAGACAAGACCTACTCCTTGCTCAGTGAACTGGACTCAACACCCCCTATTCACCGCCCAAGAATATATCTGACTAGTAAGAATCTTAAAACCTATGTATTGATATCTCTCTGTAAGTGAGTCAAGTGCGTGTAAAGCGGCATAAAGACAGCAGTGAAAAGCAGCTAAACCCCATTATAAAAATCAATAACTTTTAAAAACCCGTGAAACAAAGACAGTGAAAGAGACGAGAAATTCTTACAAAATTCGTTCAGGGGCTGTGATGCCACCTGGATTGACCATATCTAGACCCACAGCTGATTGCGACATAAGGGTGGACACTCTTGGGACAGAGAGGTTTGGTGAGGTTGGGTGAGCAAACGCAGACCCTTTAAAGTCATACTGCTTGGTACCCATCCCATGGGTCCCAAATCTCCAGGTTCAAGGGCATCTTCCTACATCGAAAACATGCATGAGAAACCCAGAAGATGGTACACCGTGTGATCGGGAAAGGGTGCTAAAACGCACCTCATTTCTCGTCTGATGGTGCTCGGGTTCGCCATTCTAGCCGCTTTAACTAGCAATCTTCCTCCTTGGAGAATCAGCAGCTTTAACCTCCTGTTCCGTACAGGTTGCAATTTGTCCTGAGGATGAACGGGAAGAGGGGGAACCAATGGGAGACTAGCTCTAGGTGTTGGGACAGGCACAGGTCACTCTATTTTCCCATCAGGAAGAAGAATTAACCACAGGCTCATCCTGCCGCCCGGAACCCGAATAGGGCCTGAAGCAATCCTGCGCTTTTGCGGCCAGCTCCCAAGAAAGCGAGTTGAAAAATGGAGCTCAGGGGCACTGCAATTCACAAATCTGCAGAGTTATAAATGATAACTGTCGTCCACAAATATATTCAGGGAAGGCAACGAAGAGGATTTGAAAGCAAGGCAGAATTGCAGGAAACAGATTTCAGGAGGTAGATTCGAATCGCCTTTAAAGCACAGGAAAAGCGGCAAAACCTCGACAATGATGCCCTTGGCCAAAAAGGGCGTATGCGTTTTTTCCTGAATATATTCAGGAAAAAACGCATACGCCCTTTTTGACCAACCAAGCAACCTGGAAAGGCAAATCAGCGCTACAAAGAAGTCTCGCTTCGCATCGGTCAAAAGGGCCATGCTGAATAAAGGGTCAAAACCAGAAATGCAGGACAGGCCATGGAGAAACGGGAGCCTTGCTACGCTGATGGGCGGGATGTAAATTGCCAACAGCCACTCTGGAGAAGTGTACGGTGTGTCCTGAAACATCTAAAAAACACAGCTTAGAGAGCATAGGGCACTTCCACTCATGGGCATATACATTGGGAAAACTAAAAATCAGCAAGACACAGGCACCCCAAAGTTTAGGGCTGCTCTGTTGACAAGAACCTCCACTTCGTTACACCTTAAATATCCCAGGAAAGAGAAAAATGGATAAAGAAGTTGTGGTCCTTATGTACAAAGGAATATCACTCAGCCATGAAATCAACGTCATAAGGCTCGTAGCAGCATGATGAGTGGATTTAGTACGACAATTCTAAGTGAAATAAGTCACACAGAAAAACACACTTGCCATAAGATATCACTTATAGAGGGAATGTAAAAACCGCTACACTTGAACTGAATTACAAAACAGAACAGAGTCACACGTTTAGAAAACACACTATAGCTGCTTAACGGGAAAGGTGAGGTGGGGTGATGCCTAAAACAAGGGTTTCAAATTAGCTCAGATACCGTTCCATAAACCCAATATGTAATAGACAAGACCTACTCCTTGCTCAGTGAACTGGACTCAACACCCCCTATTCACCGCCCAAGAATATATCTGACTAGTAAAAATCTTAAAACGTATGTATTGATATCTCTCTGTAAGTGAGTCAAGTGCGTGTAAAGCGGCATAAAGACAGCAGTGAAAAGCAGCTAAACCCCATTATAAAAATCAATAACTTTTAAAAACCCGTGAAACAAAGACAGTGAAAGAGAGAGAAATTCTTACAAAATTCGTTCAGGGGCTGTGATGCCACCTGGATTGACCATATCTAGACCCACAGCTGATTGCGACATAAGGGTGGACACTCTTGGGGCTGAGAGGTTTGGTGAGGTTGGGTGAGCAAACGCAGACCCTTTAAAGTAATACTGCGTGGTACCCATCCCATGGGTCCCAAATCTCCAGGTTCAAGGGCATCTTCCTACATCGAAAACATGCATGAGAAACCCAGAAGATGGTACACCGTGTGATCGGGAAAGGTTGCTAAAACGCACCTCATTTCTCGTCTGATGGTGCTCGGGTTCGCCATTCCAGCCGCTTTACTAGCAATCTCCCTCCTTGGAGAATCAGCAGCTTTAACCTCCTGTTCCGTACAGGTTGCAATTTGTCCTGAGGATGAACGGGAAGAGGGGGAACCAATGGGAGACTAGCTCTAGGTGTTGGGACAGGCACAGGTCACTCTATTTTCCCATCAGGAAGAAGAATTAACCACAGGCTCATCCTGCCGCCCGGAACCCGAATAGGGCCTGAAGCAATCCTGCGCTTTTGCGGCCAGCTCCCAAGAAAGCGAGTTGAAAAATGGAGCTCAGGGGCACTGCAATTCACAAACCTGGAGAGTTATAAATGATAACTCTCGTCCACAAATATATTCAGGGAAGGCAACGAAGAGGATGTGAAAGCAAGGCAGAATTGCAGGAAACAGATTTCAGGAGGTAGATTCGAATCGCCTTTAAAGCACAGGAAAAGCGGCAAAACCTCGACAATGATGCCCTTGGCCAAAAAGGGCGTATGCGTTTTTTCCTGAATATATTCAGGAAAAAACGCATACGCCCTTTTTGGCCAACCAAGCAACCTGGAAAGGCAAATCAGCGCTACAAAGAAGTCTCGCTTCGCATCGGTCAAAAGGGCCATGCTGAATAAAGGGTCAAAACCAGAAATGCAGGACAGGCCATGGAGAAACGGGAGCCTTGCTACGCTGATGGGCGGGATGTAAATTGCCAACAGCCACTCTGGAGAAGTGTACGGTGTGTCCTAAAACATCTAAAAAACACAGCTTAGAGAGCATAGGGCACTTCCACTCATGGGCGTATACATTGGGAAAACTAAAAATCAGCAAGACACAGGCACCCCAAAGTTTAGGGCTGCTCTGTTGACAAGAACCTCCACTTCGTTACACCTTAAATATCCCAGGAAAGAGAAAAATGGATAAAGAAGTTGTGGTCCTTATGTACAAAGGAATATCACTCAGCCATGAAATCAACGTCATAAGGCTCGTAGCAGCATGATGAGTGGATTTAGGTACGACGATTCTAAGTGAAATAAGTCACACAGAAAAAGACACTTGCTATAAGATATCACTTATAGAGGGAATGGAAAAACCGCTACACTGGAACTGAATTACAAACAGAACAGAGTCACACGTTTAGAAAACACACTATAGCTGCTTAACGGGAAAGGTGAGGTGGGGTGATGCCTAAAACAAGGGTTTCAAATTAGCTCAGATACCGTTCCATCAACCCAATATGTAATAGACAAGACCTACTCCTTGCTCAGTGAACTGACTCAACACCCCCTATTCACCGCCCAAGAATATATCTGACTAGTAAGAATCTTAAAACCTATGTATTGATATCTCTCTGTAAGTGAGTCAAGTGCGTGTAAAGCGGCATAAAGACAGCAGTGAAAAGCAGCTAAACCCCATTATAAAAATCAATAACTTTTAAAAACCCGTGAAACAAAGACAGTGAAAGAGAGAGAAATTCTTACAAAATTCGTTCAGGGGCTGTGATGCCACCTGGATTGACCATATCTAGACCCACAGCTGATTGCGACATAAGGGTGGACACTCTTGGGGCTGAGAGGTTTGGTGAGGTTGGGTGAGCAAACGCAGACCCTTTAAAGTCATACTGCTTGGTACCCATTCCATGGGTCCGAAATCTCCAGGTTCAAGGGCATCTTCCTACATCGAAAACATGCATGAGAAACCCAGAAGATGGTACACCGTGTGATCGGGAAAGGTTGCTAAAACGCACCTCATTTCTCGTCTGATGGTGCTCGGGTTCGCCATTCTAGCCGCTCTACTAGCAATCTCCCTCCTTGGAGAATCAGCAGCTTTAACCTCCTGTTCCGTACAGGTTGCAATTTGTCCTGAGGATGAACGGGAAGAGGGGGAACCAATGGGAGACTAGCTCTAGGTGTTGGGACAGGCACAGGTCACTCTATTTTCCATCAGGAAGAAGAATTAACCACAGGCTCATCCTGCCGCCCGGAACCCGAATAGGGCCTGAAGCAATCCTGCGCTTTTGCGGCCAGCTCCCAAGAAAGCGAGTTGAAAAATGGAGCTCAGGGGCACTGCAATTCACAAACCTGGAGAGTTATAAATGATAACTCTCGTCCACAAATATATTCAGGGAAGGCAACGAAGAGGATGTGAAAGCAAGGCAGAATTGCAGGAAACAGATTTCAGGAGGTAGATTCGAATCGCCTTTAAAGCACAGGAAAAGCGGCAAAACCTCGACAATGATGCCCTTGGCCAAAAAGGGCGTATGCGTTTTTTCCTGAATATATTCAGGAAAAAACGCATACGCCCTTTTTGGCCAACCAAGCAACCTGGAAAGGCAAATCAGCGCTACAAAGAAGTCTCGCTTCGCATCGGTCAAAAGGGCCATGCTGAATAAAGGGTCAAAACCAGAAATGCAGGACAGGCCATGGAGAAACGGGAGCCTTGCTACGCTGATGGGCGGGATGTAAATTGCCAACAGCCACTCTGGAGAAGTGTACGGTGTGTCCTGAAACATCTAAAAAACACAGCTTAGAGAGCATAGGGCACTTCCACTCATGGGCGTATACATTGGGAAAACTAAAAATCAGCAAGTCACAGGCACCCCAAAGTTTAGGGCTGCTCTGTTGACAAGAACCTCCACTTCGTTACACCTTAAATATCCCAGGAAAGAGAAAAATGGATAAAGAAGTTGTGGTCCTTATGTACAAAGGAATATCACTCAGCCATGAAATCAACGTCATAAGGCTAGTAGCAGCATGATGAGTGGATTTAGGTACGACGATTCTAAGTGAAATAAGTCACACAGAAAAAGACACTTGCCATAAGATATCACTTATAGAGGGAATGGAAAAACCGCTACACTGGAACTGAATTACAAAACAGAACAGAGTCACACGTTTAGAAAACACACTGTAGCTGCTTAACGGGAAAGGTGAGGTGAGGTGATGCCTAAAACAAGGGTTTCAAATTAGCTCAGATACCGTTCCATAAACCCAATATGTAATAGACAAGACCTACTCCTTGCTCAGTGAACTGGACTCAACACCCCCTATTCACCGCCCAAGAATATATCTGAGTAGTAAGAATCTTAAAACCTATGTATTGATATCTCTCTGTAAGTGAGTCAAGTGCGTGTAAAGCGGCATAAAGACAGCAGTGAAAAGCAGCTAAACCCCATTATAAAAATCAATAACTTTTAAAAACCCGAGAAACAAAGACAGTGAAAGAGAGAGAAATTCTTACAAAATTCGTTCAGGGGCTGTGATGCCACCTGGATTGACCATATCTAGACCCACAGCTGATTGCGACATAAGGGTGGACACTCTTGGGGCTGAGAGGTTTGGTGAGGTTGGGTGAGCAAACGCAGACCCTTTAAAGTCATACTGCGTGGTACCCATCCCATGGGTCCCAAATCTCCAGGTTCAAGGGCATCTTCCTACATCGAAAACATGCATGAGAAACCCAGAAGATGGTACACCGTGTGATCGGGAAAGGTTGCTAAAACGCACCTCATTTCTCGTCTGATGGTGCTCGGGTTCGCCATTCCAGCCGCTTTACTAGCAATCTCCCTCCTTGGAGAATCAGCAGCTTTAACCTCCTGTTCCGTACAGGTTGCAATTTGTCCTGAGGATGAACGGGAAGAGGGGGAACCAATGGGAGACTAGCTCTAGGTGTTGGGACAGGCACAGGTCACTCTATTTTCCCATCAGGAAGAAGAATTAACCACAGGCTCATCCTGCCGCCCGGAACCCGAATAGGGCCTGAAGCAATCCTGCGCTTTTGCGGCCAGCTCCCAAGAAAGCGAGTTGAAAAATGGAGCTCAGGGGCACTGCAATTCACAAACCTGGAGAGTTATAAATGATAACTCTCGTCCACAAATATATTCAGGGAAGGCAACGAAGAGGATGTGAAAGCAAGGCAGAATTGCAGGAAACAGATTTCAGGAGGTAGATTCGAATCGCCTTTAAAGCACAGGAAAAGCGGCAAAACCTCGACAATGATGCCCTTGGCCAAAAAGGGCGTATGCGTTTTTTCCTGAATATATTCAGGAAAAAACGCATACGCCCTTTTTGGCCAACCAAGCAACCTGGAAAGGCAAATCAGCGCTACAAAGAAGTCTCGCTTCGCATCGGTCAAAAGGGCCATGCTGAATAAAGGGTCAAAACCAGAAATGCAGGACAGGCCATGGAGAAACGGGAGCCTTGCTACGCTGATGGGCGGGATGTAAATTGCCAACAGCCACTCTGGAGAAGTGTACGGTGTGTCCTGAAACATCTAAAAAACACAGCTTAGAGAGCATAGGGCACTTCCACTCATGGGCGTATACATTGGGAAAACTAAAAATCAGCAAGACACAGGCACCCCAAAGTTTAGGGCTGCTCTGTTGACAAGAACCTCCACTTCGTTACACCTTAAATATCCCAGGAAAGAGAAAAATGGATAAAGAAGTTGTGGTCCTTATGTACAAAGGAATATCACTCAGCCATGAAATCAACGTCATAAGGCTCGTAGCAGCATGATGAGTGGATTTAGGTACGACGATTCTAAGTGAAATAAGTCACACAGAAAAAGACACTTGCCATAAGATATCACTTATAGAGGGAATGGAAAAACCGCTACACTGGAACTGAATTACAAAACAGAACAGAGTCACACGTTTAGAAAACACACTATAGCTGCTTAACGGGAAAGGTGAGGTGGGGTGATGCCTAAAACAAGGGTTTCAAATTAGCTCAGATACCGTTCCATAAACCCAATATGTAATAGACAAGACCTACTCCTTGCTCAGTGAACTGGACTCAACACACCCTATTCACCGCCCAAGAATATATCTGACTAGTAAGAATCTTAAAACCTATGTATTGATATCTCTCTGTAAGTGAGTCAAGTGCGTGTAAAGCGGCATAAAGACAGCAGTGAAAAGCAGCTAAACCCCATTATAAAAATCAATAACTTTTAAAAACCCGTGAAACAAAGACAGTGAAAGAGAGAGAAATTCTTACAAAATTCGTTCAGGGGCTGTGATGCCACCTGGATTGACCATATCTAGACCCACAGCTGATTGCGACATAAGGGTGGACACTCTTGGGGCTGAGAGGTTTGGTGAGGTTGGGTGAGCAAACGCAGACCCTTTAAAGTCATACTGCGTGGTACCCATCCCATGGGTCCCAAATCTCCAGGTTCAAGGGCATCTTCCTACATCGAAAACATGCATGAGAAACCCAGAAGATGGTACACCGTGTGATCGGGAAAGGTTGCTAAAACGCACCTCATTTCTCGTCTGATGGTGCTCGGGTTCGCCATTCCAGCCGCTTTACTAGCAATCTCCCTCCTTGGAGAATCAGCAGCTTTAACCTCCTGTTCCGTACAGGTTGCAATTTGTCCTGAGGATGAACGGGAAGAGGGGGAACCAATGGGAGACTAGCTCTAGGTGTTGGGACAGGCACAGGTCACTCTATTTTCCCATCAGGAAGAAGAATTAACCACAGGCTCATCCTGCCGCCCGGAACCCGAATAGGGCCTGAAGCAATCCTGCGCTTTTGCGGCCAGCTCCCAAGAAAGCGAGTTGAAAAATGGAGCTCAGGGGCACTGCAATTCACAAACCTGGAGAGTTATAAATGATAACTCTCGTCCACAAATATATTCAGGGAAGGCAACGAAGAGGATGTGAAAGCAAGGCAGAATTGCAGGAAACAGATTTCAGGAGGTAGATTCGAATCGCCTTTAAAGCACAGGAAAAGCGGCAAAACCTCGACAATGATGCCCTTGGCCAAAAAGGGCGTATGCGTTTTTTCCTGAATATATTCAGGAAAAAACGCATACGCCCTTTTTGGCCAACCAAGCAACCTGGAAAGGCAAATCAGCGCTACAAAGAAGTCTCGCTTCGCATCGGTCAAAAGGGCCATGCTGAATAAAGGGTCAAAACCAGAAATGCAGGACAGGCCATGGAGAAACGGGAGCCTTGCTACGCTGATGGGCGGGATGTAAATTGCCAACAGCCACTCTGGAGAAGTGTACGGTGTGTCCTAAAACATCTAAAAAACACAGCTTAGAGAGCATAGGGCACTTCCACTCATGGGCGTATACATTGGGAAAACTAAAAATCAGCAAGACACAGGCACCCCAAAGTTTAGGGCTGCTCTGTTGACAAGAACCTCCACTTCGTTACACCTTAAATATCCCAGGAAAGAGAAAAATGGATAAAGAAGTTGTGGTCCTTATGTACAAAGGAATATCACTCAGCCATGAAATCAACGTCATAAGGCTCGTAGCAGCATGATGAGTGGATTTAGGTACGACGATTCTAAGTGAAATAAGTCACACAGAAAAAGACACTTGCTATAAGATATCACTTATAGAGGGAATGGAAAAACCGCTACACTGGAACTGAATTACAAAACAGAACAGAGTCACACGTTTAGAAAACACACTATAGCTGCTTAACGGGAAAGGTGAGGTGGGGTGATGCCTAAAACAAGGGTTTCAAATTAGCTCAGATACCGTTCCATCAACCCAATATGTAATAGACAAGACCTACTCCTTGCTCAGTGAACTGGACTCAACACCCCCTATTCACCGCCCAAGAATATATCTGACTAGTAAGAATCTTAAAACCTATGTATTGATATCTCTCTGTAAGTGAGTCAAGTGCGTGTAAAGCGGCATAAAGACAGCAGTGAAAAGCAGCTAAACCCCATTATAAAAATCAATAACTTTTAAAAACCCGTGAAACAAAGACAGTGAAAGAGAGAGAAATTCTTACAAAATTCGTTCAGGGGCTGTGATGCCACCTGGATTGACCATATCTAGACCCACAGCTGATTGCGACATAAGGGTGGACACTCTTGGGGCTGAGAGGTTTGGTGAGGTTGGGTGAGCAAACGCAGACCCTTTAAAGTCATACTGCTTGGTACCCATTCCATGGGTCCGAAATCTCCAGGTTCAAGGGCATCTTCCTACATCGAAAACATGCATGAGAAACCCAGAAGATGGTACACCGTGTGATCGGGAAAGGTTGCTAAAACGCACCTCATTTCTCGTCTGATGGTGCTCGGGTTCGCCATTCTAGCCGCTCTACTAGCAATCTCCCTCCTTGGAGAATCAGCAGCTTTAACCTCCTGTTCCGTACAGGTTGCAATTTGTCCTGAGGATGAACGGGAAGAGGGGGAACCAATGGGAGACTAGCTCTAGGTGTTGGGACAGGCACAGGTCACTCTATTTTCCCATCAGGAAGAAGAATTAACCACAGGCTCATCCTGCCGCCCGGAACCCGAATAGGGCCTGAAGCAATCCTGCGCTTTTGCGGCCAGCTCCCAAGAAAGCGAGTTGAAAAATGGAGCTCAGGGGCACTGCAATTCACAAACCTGGAGAGTTATAAATGATAACTCTCGTCCACAAATATATTCAGGGAAGGCAACGAAGAGGATGTGAAAGCAAGGCAGAATTGCAGGAAACAGATTTCAGGAGGTAGATTCGAATCGCCTTTAAAGCACAGGAAAAGCGGCAAAACCTCGACAATGATGCCCTTGGCCAAAAAGGGCGTATGCGTTTTTTCCTGAATATATTCAGGAAAAAACGCATACGCCCTTTTTGGCCAACCAAGCAACCTGGAAAGGCAAATCAGCGCTACAAAGAAGTCTCGCTTCGCATCGGTCAAAAGGGCCATGCTGAATAAAGGGTCAAAACCAGAAATGCAGGACAGGCCATGGAGAAACGGGAGCCTTGCTACGCTGATGGGCGGGATGTAAATTGCCAACAGCCACTCTGGAGAAGTGTACGGTGTGTCCTGAAACATCTAAAAAACACAGCTTAGAGAGCATAGGGCACTTCCACTCATGGGCGTATACATTGGGAAAACTAAAAATCAGCAAGTCACAGGCACCCCAAAGTTTAGGGCTGCTCTGTTGACAAGAACCTCCACTTCGTTACACCTTAAATATCCCAGGAAAGAGAAAAATGGATAAAGAAGTTGTGGTCCTTATGTACAAAGGAATATCACTCAGCCATGAAATCAACGTCATAAGGCTAGTAGCAGCATGATGAGTGGATTTAGGTACGACGATTCTAAGTGAAATAAGTCACACAGAAAAAGACACTTGCCATAAGATATCACTTATAGAGGGAATGGAAAAACCGCTACACTGGAACTGAATTACAAAACAGAACAGAGTCACACGTTTAGAAAACACACTGTAGCTGCTTAACGGGAAAGGTGAGGTGAGGTGATGCCTAAAACAAGGGTTTCAAATTAGCTCAGATACCGTTCCATAAACCCAATATGTAATAGACAAGACCTACTCCTTGCTCAGTGAACTGGACTCAACACCCCCTATTCACCGCCCAAGAATATATCTGAGTAGTAAGAATCTTAAAACCTATGTATTGATATCTCTCTGTAAGTGAGTCAAGTGCGTGTAAAGCGGCATAAAGACAGCAGTGAAAAGCAGCTAAACCCCATTATAAAAATCAATAACTTTTAAAAACCCGAGAAACAAAGACAGTGAAAGAGAGAGAAATTCTTACAAAATTCGTTCAGGGGCTGTGATGCCACCTGGATTGACCATATCTAGACCCACAGCTGATTGCGACATAAGGGTGGACACTCTTGGGGCTGAGAGGTTTGGTGAGGTTGGGTGAGCAAACGCAGACCCTTTAAAGTCATACTGCGTGGTACCCATCCCATGGGTCCCAAATCTCCAGGTTCAAGGGCATCTTCCTACATCGAAAACATGCATGAGAAACCCAGAAGATGGTACACCGTGTGATCGGGAAAGGTTGCTAAAACGCACCTCATTTCTCGTCTGATGGTGCTCGGGTTCGCCATTCCAGCCGCTTTACTAGCAATCTCCCTCCTTGGAGAATCAGCAGCTTTAACCTCCTGTTCCGTACAGGTTGCAATTTGTCCTGAGGATGAACGGGAAGAGGGGGAACCAATGGGAGACTAGCTCTAGGTGTTGGGACAGGCACAGGTCACTCTATTTTCCCATCAGGAAGAAGAATTAACCACAGGCTCATCCTGCCGCCCGGAACCCGAATAGGGCCTGAAGCAATCCTGCGCTTTTGCGGCCAGCTCCCAAGAAAGCGAGTTGAAAAATGGAGCTCAGGGGCACTGCAATTCACAAACCTGGAGAGTTATAAATGATAACTCTCGTCCACAAATATATTCAGGGAAGGCAACGAAGAGGATGTGAAAGCAAGGCAGAATTGCAGGAAACAGATTTCAGGAGGTAGATTCGAATCGCCTTTAAAGCACAGGAAAAGCGGCAAAACCTCGACAATGATGCCCTTGGCCAAAAAGGGCGTATGCGTTTTTTCCTGAATATATTCAGGAAAAAACGCATACGCCCTTTTTGGCCAACCAAGCAACCTGGAAAGGCAAATCAGCGCTACAAAGAAGTCTCGCTTCGCATCGGTCAAAAGGGCCATGCTGAATAAAGGGTCAAAACCAGAAATGCAGGACAGGCCATGGAGAAACGGGAGCCTTGCTACGCTGATGGGCGGGATGTAAATTGCCAACAGCCACTCTGGAGAAGTGTACGGTGTGTCCTGAAACATCTAAAAAACACAGCTTAGAGAGCATAGGGCACTTCCACTCATGGGCGTATACATTGGGAAAACTAAAAATCAGCAAGACACAGGCACCCCAAAGTTTAGGGCTGCTCTGTTGACAAGAACCTCCACTTCGTTACACCTTAAATATCCCAGGAAAGAGAAAAATGGATAAAGAAGTTGTGGTCCTTATGTACAAAGGAATATCACTCAGCCATGAAATCAACGTCATAAGGCTCGTAGCAGCATGATGAGTGGATTTAGGTACGACGATTCTAAGTGAAATAAGTCACACAGAAAAAGACACTTGCCATAAGATATCACTTATAGAGGGAATGGAAAAACCGCTACACTGGAACTGAATTACAAAACAGAACAGAGTCACACGTTTAGAAAACACACTATAGCTGCTTAACGGGAAAGGTGAGGTGGGGTGATGCCTAAAACAAGGGTTTCAAATTAGCTCAGATACCGTTCCATAAACCCAATATGTAATAGACAAGACCTACTCCTTGCTCAGTGAACTGGACTCAACACACCCTATTCACCGCCCAAGAATATATCTGACTAGTAAGAATCTTAAAACCTATGTATTGATATCTCTCTGTAAGTGAGTCAAGTGCGTGTAAAGCGGCATAAAGACAGCAGTGAAAAGCAGCTAAACCCCATTATAAAAATCAATAACTTTTAAAAACCCGTGAAACAAAGACAGTGAAAGAGAGAGAAATTCTTACAAAATTCGTTCAGGGGCTGTGATGCCACCTGGATTGACCATATCTAGACCCACAGCTGATTGCGACATAAGGGTGGACACTCTTGGGGCTGAGAGGTTTGGTGAGGTTGGGTGAGCAAACGCAGACCCTTTAAAGTCATACTGCGTGGTACCCATCCCATGGGTCCCAAATCTCCAGGTTCAAGGGCATCTTCCTACATCGAAAACATGCATGAGAAACCCAGAAGATGGTACACCGTGTGATCGGGAAAGGTTGCTAAAACGCACCTCATTTCTCGTCTGATGGTGCTCGGGTTCGCCATTCCAGCCGCTTTACTAGCAATCTCCCTCCTTGGAGAATCAGCAGCTTTAACCTCCTGTTCCGTACAGGTTGCAATTTGTCCTGAGGATGAACGGGAAGAGGGGGAACCAATGGGAGACTAGCTCTAGGTGTTGGGACAGGCACAGGTCACTCTATTTTCCCATCAGGAAGAAGAATTAACCACAGGCTCATCCTGCCGCCCGGAACCCGAATAGGGCCTGAAGCAATCCTGCGCTTTTGCGGCCAGCTCCCAAGAAAGCGAGTTGAAAAATGGAGCTCAGGGGCACTGCAATTCACAAACCTGGAGAGTTATAAATGATAACTCTCGTCCACAAATATATTCAGGGAAGGCAACGAAGAGGATGTGAAAGCAAGGCAGAATTGCAGGAAACAGATTTCAGGAGGTAGATTCGAATCGCCTTTAAAGCACAGGAAAAGCGGCAAAACCTCGACAATGATGCCCTTGGCCAAAAAGGGCGTATGCGTTTTTTCCTGAATATATTCAGGAAAAAACGCATACGCCCTTTTTGGCCAACCAAGCAACCTGGAAAGGCAAATCAGCGCTACAAAGAAGTCTCGCTTCGCATCGGTCAAAAGGGCCATGCTGAATAAAGGGTCAAAACCAGAAATGCAGGACAGGCCATGGAGAAACGGGAGCCTTGCTACGCTGATGGGCGGGATGTAAATTGCCAACAGCCACTCTGGAGAAGTGTACGGTGTGTCCTAAAACATCTAAAAAACACAGCTTAGAGAGCATAGGGCACTTCCACTCATGGGCGTATACATTGGGAAAACTAAAAATCAGCAAGACACAGGCACCCCAAAGTTTAGGGCTGCTCTGTTGACAAGAACCTCCACTTCGTTACACCTTAAATATCCCAGGAAAGAGAAAAATGGATAAAGAAGTTGTGGTCCTTATGTACAAAGGAATATCACTCAGCCATGAAATCAACGTCATAAGGCTCGTAGCAGCATGATGAGTGGATTTAGGTACGACGATTCTAAGTGAAATAAGTCACACAGAAAAAGACACTTGCTATAAGATATCACTTATAGAGGGAATGGAAAAACCGCTACACTGGAACTGAATTACAAAACAGAACAGAGTCACACGTTTAGAAAACACACTATAGCTGCTTAACGGGAAAGGTGAGGTGGGGTGATGCCTAAAACAAGGGTTTCAAATTAGCTCAGATACCGTTCCATCAACCCAATATGTAATAGACAAGACCTACTCCTTGCTCAGTGAACTGGACTCAACACCCCCTATTCACCGCCCAAGAATATATCTGACTAGTAAGAATCTTAAAACCTATGTATTGATATCTCTCTGTAAGTGAGTCAAGTGCGTGTAAAGCGGCATAAAGACAGCAGTGAAAAGCAGCTAAACCCCATTATAAAAATCAATAACTTTTAAAAACCCGTGAAACAAAGACAGTGAAAGAGAGAGAAATTCTTACAAAATTCGTTCAGGGGCTGTGATGCCACCTGGATTGACCATATCTAGACCCACAGCTGATTGCGACATAAGGGTGGACACTCTTGGGGCTGAGAGGTTTGGTGAGGTTGGGTGAGCAAACGCAGACCCTTTAAAGTCATACTGCTTGGTACCCATTCCATGGGTCCGAAATCTCCAGGTTCAAGGGCATCTTCCTACATCGAAAACATGCATGAGAAACCCAGAAGATGGTACACCGTGTGATCGGGAAAGGTTGCTAAAACGCACCTCATTTCTCGTCTGATGGTGCTCGGGTTCGCCATTCTAGCCGCTCTACTAGCAATCTCCCTCCTTGGAGAATCAGCAGCTTTAACCTCCTGTTCCGTACAGGTTGCAATTTGTCCTGAGGATGAACGGGAAGAGGGGGAACCAATGGGAGACTAGCTCTAGGTGTTGGGACAGGCACAGGTCACTCTATTTTCCCATCAGGAAGAAGAATTAACCACAGGCTCATCCTGCCGCCCGGAACCCGAATAGGGCCTGAAGCAATCCTGCGCTTTTGCGGCCAGCTCCCAAGAAAGCGAGTTGAAAAATGGAGCTCAGGGGCACTGCAATTCACAAACCTGGAGAGTTATAAATGATAACTCTCGT
Source organism: Eschrichtius robustus (assembly GCF_028021215.1). Classification (NCBI taxonomy): domain Eukaryota; kingdom Metazoa; phylum Chordata; class Mammalia; order Artiodactyla; family Eschrichtiidae; genus Eschrichtius; species Eschrichtius robustus. The sequence goes on along the minus strand of NC_090830.1, from coordinate 63,130,880 downwards.
CCACAAATATATTCAGGGAAGGCAACGAAGAGGATGTGAAAGCAAGGCAGAATTGCAGGAAACAGATTTCAGGAGGTAGATTCGAATCGCCTTTAAAGCACAGGAAAAGCGGCAAAACCTCGACAATGATGCCCTTGGCCAAAAAGGGCGTATGCGTTTTTTCCTGAATATATTCAGGAAAAAACGCATACGCCCTTTTTGGCCAACCAAGCAACCTGGAAAGGCAAATCAGCGCTACAAAGAAGTCTCGCTTCGCATCGGTCAAAAGGGCCATGCTGAATAAAGGGTCAAAACCAGAAATGCAGGACAGGCCATGGAGAAACGGGAGCCTTGCTACGCTGATGGGCGGGATGTAAATTGCCAACAGCCACTCTGGAGAAGTGTACGGTGTGTCCTGAAACATCTAAAAAACACAGCTTAGAGAGCATAGGGCACTTCCACTCATGGGCGTATACATTGGGAAAACTAAAAATCAGCAAGTCACAGGCACCCCAAAGTTTAGGGCTGCTCTGTTGACAAGAACCTCCACTTCGTTACACCTTAAATATCCCAGGAAAGAGAAAAATGGATAAAGAAGTTGTGGTCCTTATGTACAAAGGAATATCACTCAGCCATGAAATCAACGTCATAAGGCTAGTAGCAGCATGATGAGTGGATTTAGGTACGACGATTCTAAGTGAAATAAGTCACACAGAAAAAGACACTTGCCATAAGATATCACTTATAGAGGGAATGGAAAAACCGCTACACTGGAACTGAATTACAAAACAGAACAGAGTCACACGTTTAGAAAACACACTGTAGCTGCTTAACGGGAAAGGTGAGGTGAGGTGATGCCTAAAACAAGGGTTTCAAATTAGCTCAGATACCGTTCCATAAACCCAATATGTAATAGACAAGACCTACTCCTTGCTCAGTGAACTGGACTCAACACCCCCTATTCACCGCCCAAGAATATATCTGAGTAGTAAGAATCTTAAAACCTATGTATTGATATCTCTCTGTAAGTGAGTCAAGTGCGTGTAAAGCGGCATAAAGACAGCAGTGAAAAGCAGCTAAACCCCATTATAAAAATCAATAACTTTTAAAAACCCGAGAAACAAAGACAGTGAAAGAGAGAGAAATTCTTACAAAATTCGTTCAGGGGCTGTGATGCCACCTGGATTGACCATATCTAGACCCACAGCTGATTGCGACATAAGGGTGGACACTCTTGGGGCTGAGAGGTTTGGTGAGGTTGGGTGAGCAAACGCAGACCCTTTAAAGTCATACTGCGTGGTACCCATCCCATGGGTCCCAAATCTCCAGGTTCAAGGGCATCTTCCTACATCGAAAACATGCATGAGAAACCCAGAAGATGGTACACCGTGTGATCGGGAAAGGTTGCTAAAACGCACCTCATTTCTCGTCTGATGGTGCTCGGGTTCGCCATTCCAGCCGCTTTACTAGCAATCTCCCTCCTTGGAGAATCAGCAGCTTTAACCTCCTGTTCCGTACAGGTTGCAATTTGTCCTGAGGATGAACGGGAAGAGGGGGAACCAATGGGAGACTAGCTCTAGGTGTTGGGACAGGCACAGGTCACTCTATTTTCCCATCAGGAAGAAGAATTAACCACAGGCTCATCCTGCCGCCCGGAACCCGAATAGGGCCTGAAGCAATCCTGCGCTTTTGCGGCCAGCTCCCAAGAAAGCGAGTTGAAAAATGGAGCTCAGGGGCACTGCAATTCACAAACCTGGAGAGTTATAAATGATAACTCTCGTCCACAAATATATTCAGGGAAGGCAACGAAGAGGATGTGAAAGCAAGGCAGAATTGCAGGAAACAGATTTCAGGAGGTAGATTCGAATCGCCTTTAAAGCACAGGAAAAGCGGCAAAACCTCGACAATGATGCCCTTGGCCAAAAAGGGCGTATGCGTTTTTTCCTGAATATATTCAGGAAAAAACGCATACGCCCTTTTTGGCCAACCAAGCAACCTGGAAAGGCAAATCAGCGCTACAAAGAAGTCTCGCTTCGCATCGGTCAAAAGGGCCATGCTGAATAAAGGGTCAAAACCAGAAATGCAGGACAGGCCATGGAGAAACGGGAGCCTTGCTACGCTGATGGGCGGGATGTAAATTGCCAACAGCCACTCTGGAGAAGTGTACGGTGTGTCCTGAAACATCTAAAAAACACAGCTTAGAGAGCATAGGGCACTTCCACTCATGGGCGTATACATTGGGAAAACTAAAAATCAGCAAGACACAGGCACCCCAAAGTTTAGGGCTGCTCTGTTGACAAGAATCTCCACTTCGTTACACCTTAAATATCCCAGGAAAGAGAAAAATGGATAAAGAAGTTGTGGTCCTTATGTACAAAGGAATATCACTCAGCCATGAAATCAACGTCATAAGGCTCGTAGCAGCATGATGAGTGGATTTAGGTACGACGATTCTAAGTGAAATAAGTCACACAGAAAAAGACACTTGCCATAAGATATCACTTATAGAGGGAATGGAAAAACCGCTACACTGGAACTGAATTACAAAACAGAACAGAGTCACACGTTTAGAAAACACACTATAGCTGCTTAACGGGAAAGGTGAGGCGGGGTGATGCCTAAAACAAGGGTTTCAAATTAGCTCAGATACCGTTCCATAAACCCAATATGTAATAGACAAGACCTACTCCTTGCTCAGTGAACTGGACTCAACACCCCCTATTCACCGCCCAAGAATATATCTGACTAGTAAGAATCTTAAAACCTATGTATTGATATCTCTCTGTAAGTGAGTCAAGTGCGTGTAAAGCGGCATAAAGACAGCAGTGAAAAGCAGCTAAACCCCATTATAAAAATCAATAACTTTTAAAAACCCGTGAAACAAAGACAGTGAAAGAGAGAGAAATTCTTACAAAATTCGTTCAGGGGCTGTGATGCCACCTGGATTGACCATATCTAGACCCACAGCTGATTGCGACATAAGGGTGGACACTCTTGGGGCTGAGAGGTTTGGTGAGGTTGGGTGAGCAAACGCAGACCCTTTAAAGTCATACTGCGTGGTACCCATCCCATGGGTCCCAAATCTCCAGGTTCAAGGGCATCTTCCTACATCGAAAACATGCATGAGAAACCCAGAAGATGGTACACCGTGTGATCGGGAAAGGTTGCTAAAACGCACCTCATTTCTCGTCTGATGGTGCTCGGGTTCGCCATTCCAGCCGCTTTACTAGCAATCTCCCTCCTTGGAGAATCAGCAGCTTTAACCTCCTGTTCCGTACAGGTTGCAATTTGTCCTGAGGATGAACGGGAAGAGGGGGAACCAATGGGAGACTAGCTCTAGGTGTTGGGACAGGCACAGGTCACTCTATTTTCCCATCAGGAAGAAGAATTAACCACAGGCTCATCCTGCCGCCCGGAACCCGAATAGGGCCTGAAGCAATCCTGCGCTTTTGCGGCCAGCTCCCAAGAAAGCGAGTTGAAAAATGGAGCTCAGGGGCACTGCAATTCACAAACCTGGAGAGTTATAAATGATAACTCTCGTCCACAAATATATTCAGGGAAGGCAACGAAGAGGATGTGAAAGCAAGGCAGAATTGCAGGAAACAGATTTCAGGAGGTAGATTCGAATCGCCTTTAAAGCACAGGAAAAGCGGCAAAACCTCGACAATGATGCCCTTGGCCAAAAAGGGCGTATGCGTTTTTTCCTGAATATATTCAGGAAAAAACGCATACGCCCTTTTTGGCCAACCAAGCAACCTGGAAAGGCAAATCAGCGCTACAAAGAAGTCTCGCTTCGCATCGGTCAAAAGGGCCATGCTGAATAAAGGGTCAAAACCAGAAATGCAGGACAGGCCATGGAGAAACGGGAGCCTTGCTACGCTGATGGGCGGGATGTAAATTGCCAACAGCCACTCTGGAGAAGTGTACGGTGTGTCCTGAAACATCTAAAAAACACAGCTTAGAGAGCATAGGGCACTTCCACTCATGGGCGTATACATTGGGAAAACTAAAAATCAGCAAGACACAGGCACCCCAAAGTTTAGGGCTGCTCTGTTGACAAGAACCTCCACTTCGTTACACCTTAAATATCCCAGGAAAGAGAAAAATGGATAAAGAAGTTGTGGTCCTTATGTACAAAGGAATATCACTCAGCCATGAAATCAACGTCATAAGGCTCGTAGTAGCATGATGAGTGGATTTAGGTACGACGATTCTAAGTGAAATAAGTCACACAGAAAAAGACACTTGCCATAAGATATCACTTATAGAGGGAATGGAAAAACCGCTACACTGGAACTGAATTACAAAACAGAACAGAGTCACACGTTTAGAAAACACACTATAGCTGCTTAACGGGAAAGGTGAGGTGGGGTGATGCCTAAAACAAGGGTTTCAAATTAGCTCAGATACCGTTCCATAAACCCAATATGTAATAGACAAGACCTACTCCTTGCTCAGTGAACTGGACTCAACACACCCTATTCACCGCCCAAGAATATATCTGACTAGTAAGAATCTTAAAACCTATGTATTGATATCTCTCTGTAAGTGAGTCAAGTGCGTGTAAAGCGGCATAAAGACAGCAGTGAAAAGCAGCTAAACCCCATTATAAAAATCAATAACTTTTAAAAACCCGTGAAACAAAGACAGTGAAAGAGAGAGAAATTCTTACAAAATTCGTTCAGGGGCTGTGATGCCACCTGGATTGACCATATCTAGACCCACAGCTGATTGCGACATAAGGGTGGACACTCTTGGGGCAGAGAGGTTTGGTGAGGTTGGGTGAGCAAACGCAGACCCTTTAAAGTAATACTGCTTGGTACCCATCCCATGGGTCCCAAATCTCCAGGTTCAAGGGCATCTTCCTACATCGAAAACATGCATGAGAAACCCAGAAGATGGTACACCGTGTGATCGGGAAAGGGTGCTAAAACGCACCTCATTTCTCGTCTGATGGTGCTCGGGTTCGCCATTCTAGCCGCTTTACTAGCAATCTTCCTCCTTGGAGAATCAGCAGCTTTAACCTCCTGTTCCGTACAGGTTGCAATTTGTCCTGAGGATGAACGGGAAGAGGGGGAACCAATGGGAGACTAGCTCTAGGTGTTGGGACAGGCACAGGTCACTCTATTTTCCCATCAGGAAGAAGAATTAACCACAGGCTCATCCTGCCGCCCGGAACCCGAATAGGGCCTGAAGCAATCCTGCGCTTTTGCGGCCAGCTCCCAAGAAAGCGAGTTGAAAAATGGAGCTCAGGGGCACTGCAATTCACAAACCTGCAGAGTTATAAATGATAACTCTCGTCCACAAATATATTCAGGGAAGGCAACGAAGAGGATTTGAAAGCAAGGCAGAATTGCAGGAAACAGATTTCAGGAGGTAGATTCGAATCGCATTTAAAGCCCAGGAAAAGCGGCAAAACCTCGACAATGATGCCCTTGGCCAAAAAGGGCGTATGCGTTTTTTCCTGAATATATTCAGGAAAAAACGCATACGCCCTTTTTGGCCAACCAAGCAACCTGGAAAGGCAAATCAGCGCTACAAAGAAGTCTCGCTTCGCATCGGTCAAAAGGGCCATGCTGAATAAAGGGTCAAAACCAGAAATGCAGGACAGGCCATGGAGAAACGGGAGCCTTGCTACGCTGATGGGCGGGATGTAAATTGCCAACAGCCACTCTGGAGAAGTGTACGGTGTGTCCTGAAACATCTAAAAAACACAGCTTAGAGAGCATAGGGCACTTCCACTCATGGGCGTATACATTGGGAAAACTAAAAATCAGCAAGACACAGGCACCCCAAAGTTTAGGGCTGCTCTGTTGACAAGAACCTCCACTTCGTTACACCTTAAATATCCCAGGAAAGAGAAAAATGGATAAAGAAGTTGTGGTCCTTATGTACAAAGGAATATCACTCAGCCATGAAATCAACGTCATAAGGCTCGTAGCAGCATGATGAGTGGATTTAGGTACGACGATTCTAAGTGAAATAAGTCACACAGAAAAAGACACTTGCCATAAGATATCACTTATAGAGGGAATGGAAAAACCGCTACACTGGAACTGAATTACAAAACAGAACAGAGTCACACGTTTAGAAAACACACTGTAGCTGCTTAACGGGAAAGGTGAGGTGAGGTGATGCCTAAAACAAGGGTTTCAAATTAGCTCAGATACCGTTCCATAAACCCAATATGTAATAGACAAGACCTACTCCTTGCTCAGTGAACTGGACTCAACACCCCCTATTCACCGCCCAAGAATATATCTGAGTAGTAAGAATCTTAAAACCTATGTATTGATATCTCTCTGTAAGTGAGTCAAGTGCGTGTAAAGCGGCATAAAGACAGCAGTGAAAAGCAGCTAAACCCCATTATAAAAATCAATAACTTTTAAAAACCCGAGAAACAAAGACAGTGAAAGAGAGAGAAATTCTTACAAAATTCGTTCAGGGGCTGTGATGCCACCTGGATTGACCATATCTAGACCCACAGCTGATTGCGACATAAGGGTGGACACTCTTGGGGCTGAGAGGTTTGGTGAGGTTGGGTGAGCAAACGCAGACCCTTTAAAGTCATACTGCGTGGTACCCATCCCATGGGTCCCAAATCTCCAGGTTCAAGGGCATCTTCCTACATCGAAAACATGCATGAGAAACCCAGAAGATGGTACACCGTGTGATCGGGAAAGGTTGCTAAAACGCACCTCATTTCTCGTCTGATGGTGCTCGGGTTCGCCATTCCAGCCGCTTTACTAGCAATCTCCCTCCTTGGAGAATCAGCAGCTTTAACCTCCTGTTCCGTACAGGTTGCAATTTGTCCTGAGGATGAACGGGAAGAGGGGGAACCAATGGGAGACTAGCTCTAGGTGTTGGGACAGGCACAGGTCACTCTATTTTCCCATCAGGAAGAAGAATTAACCACAGGCTCATCCTGCCGCCCGGAACCCGAATAGGGCCTGAAGCAATCCTGCGCTTTTGCGGCCAGCTCCCAAGAAAGCGAGTTGAAAAATGGAGCTCAGGGGCACTGCAATTCACAAACCTGGAGAGTTATAAATGATAACTCTCGTCCACAAATATATTCAGGGAAGGCAACGAAGAGGATGTGAAAGCAAGGCAGAATTGCAGGAAACAGATTTCAGGAGGTAGATTCGAATCGCCTTTAAAGCACAGGAAAAGCGGCAAAACCTCGACAATGATGCCCTTGGCCAAAAAGGGCGTATGCGTTTTTTCCTGAATATATTCAGGAAAAAACGCATACGCCCTTTTTGGCCAACCAAGCAACCTGGAAAGGCAAATCAGCGCTACAAAGAAGTCTCGCTTCGCATCGGTCAAAAGGGCCATGCTGAATAAAGGGTCAAAACCAGAAATGCAGGACAGGCCATGGAGAAACGGGAGCCTTGCTACGCTGATGGGCGGGATGTAAATTGCCAACAGCCACTCTGGAGAAGTGTACGGTGTGTCCTGAAACATCTAAAAAACACAGCTTAGAGAGCATAGGGCACTTCCACTCATGGGCGTATACATTGGGAAAACTAAAAATCAGCAAGACACAGGCACCCCAAAGTTTAGGGCTGCTCTGTTGACAAGAACCTCCACTTCGTTACACCTTAAATATCCCAGGAAAGAGAAAAATGGATAAAGAAGTTGTGGTCCTTATGTACAAAGGAATATCACTCAGCCATGAAATCAACGTCATAAGGCTCGTAGCAGCATGATGAGTGGATTTAGGTACGACGATTCTAAGTGAAATAAGTCACACAGAAAAAGACACTTGCCATAAGATATCACTTATAGAGGGAATGGAAAAACCGCTACACTGGAACTGAATTACAAAACAGAACAGAGTCACACGTTTAGAAAACACACTATAGCTGCTTAACGGGAAAGGTGAGGTGGGGTGATGCCTAAAACAAGGGTTTCAAATTAGCTCAGATACCGTTCCATAAACCCAATATGTAATAGACAAGACCTACTCCTTGCTCAGTGAACTGGACTCAACACACCCTATTCACCGCCCAAGAATATATCTGACTAGTAAGAATCTTAAAACCTATGTATTGATATCTCTCTGTAAGTGAGTCAAGTGCGTGTAAAGCGGCATAAAGACAGCAGTGAAAAGCAGCTAAACCCCATTATAAAAATCAATAACTTTTAAAAACCCGTGAAACAAAGACAGTGAAAGAGAGAGAAATTCTTACAAAATTCGTTCAGGGGCTGTGATGCCACCTGGATTGACCATATCTAGACCCACAGCTGATTGCGACATAAGGGTGGACACTCTTGGGGCTGAGAGGTTTGGTGAGGTTGGGTGAGCAAACGCAGACCCTTTAAAGTCATACTGCGTGGTACCCATCCCATGGGTCCCAAATCTCCAGGTTCAAGGGCATCTTCCTACATCGAAAACATGCATGAGAAACCCAGAAGATGGTACACCGTGTGATCGGGAAAGGTTGCTAAAACGCACCTCATTTCTCGTCTGATGGTGCTCGGGTTCGCCATTCCAGCCGCTTTACTAGCAATCTCCCTCCTTGGAGAATCAGCAGCTTTAACCTCCTGTTCCGTACAGGTTGCAATTTGTCCTGAGGATGAACGGGAAGAGGGGGAACCAATGGGAGACTAGCTCTAGGTGTTGGGACAGGCACAGGTCACTCTATTTTCCCATCAGGAAGAAGAATTAACCACAGGCTCATCCTGCCGCCCGGAACCCGAATAGGGCCTGAAGCAATCCTGCGCTTTTGCGGCCAGCTCCCAAGAAAGCGAGTTGAAAAATGGAGCTCAGGGGCACTGCAATTCACAAACCTGGAGAGTTATAAATGATAACTCTCGTCCACAAATATATTCAGGGAAGGCAACGAAGAGGATGTGAAAGCAAGGCAGAATTGCAGGAAACAGATTTCAGGAGGTAGATTCGAATCGCCTTTAAAGCACAGGAAAAGCGGCAAAACCTCGACAATGATGCCCTTGGCCAAAAAGGGCGTATGCGTTTTTTCCTGAATATATTCAGGAAAAAACGCATACGCCCTTTTTGGCCAACCAAGCAACCTGGAAAGGCAAATCAGCGCTACAAAGAAGTCTCGCTTCGCATCGGTCAAAAGGGCCATGCTGAATAAAGGGTCAAAACCAGAAATGCAGGACAGGCCATGGAGAAACGGGAGCCTTGCTACGCTGATGGGCGGGATGTAAATTGCCAACAGCCACTCTGGAGAAGTGTACGGTGTGTCCTAAAACATCTAAAAAACACAGCTTAGAGAGCATAGGGCACTTCCACTCATGGGCGTATACATTGGGAAAACTAAAAATCAGCAAGACACAGGCACCCCAAAGTTTAGGGCTGCTCTGTTGACAAGAACCTCCACTTCGTTACACCTTAAATATCCCAGGAAAGAGAAAAATGGATAAAGAAGTTGTGGTCCTTATGTACAAAGGAATATCACTCAGCCATGAAATCAACGTCATAAGGCTCGTAGCAGCATGATGAGTGGATTTAGGTACGACGATTCTAAGTGAAATAAGTCACACAGAAAAAGACACTTGCTATAAGATATCACTTATAGAGGGAATGGAAAAACCGCTACACTGGAACTGAATTACAAAACAGAACAGAGTCACACGTTTAGAAAACACACTATAGCTGCTTAACGGGAAAGGTGAGGTGGGGTGATGCCTAAAACAAGGGTTTCAAATTAGCTCAGATACCGTTCCATCAACCCAATATGTAATAGACAAGACCTACTCCTTGCTCAGTGAACTGGACTCAACACCCCCTATTCACCGCCCAAGAATATATCTGACTAGTAAGAATCTTAAAACCTATGTATTGATATCTCTCTGTAAGTGAGTCAAGTGCGTGTAAAGCGGCATAAAGACAGCAGTGAAAAGCAGCTAAACCCCATTATAAAAATCAATAACTTTTAAAAACCCGTGAAACAAAGACAGTGAAAGAGAGAGAAATTCTTACAAAATTCGTTCAGGGGCTGTGATGCCACCTGGATTGACCATATCTAGACCCACAGCTGATTGCGACATAAGGGTGGACACTCTTGGGGCTGAGAGGTTTGGTGAGGTTGGGTGAGCAAACGCAGACCCTTTAAAGTCATACTGCTTGGTACCCATTCCATGGGTCCGAAATCTCCAGGTTCAAGGGCATCTTCCTACATCGAAAACATGCATGAGAAACCCAGAAGATGGTACACCGTGTGATCGGGAAAGGTTGCTAAAACGCACCTCATTTCTCGTCTGATGGTGCTCGGGTTCGCCATTCTAGCCGCTCTACTAGCAATCTCCCTCCTTGGAGAATCAGCAGCTTTAACCTCCTGTTCCGTACAGGTTGCAATTTGTCCTGAGGATGAACGGGAAGAGGGGGAACCAATGGGAGACTAGCTCTAGGTGTTGGGACAGGCACAGGTCACTCTATTTTCCCATCAGGAAGAAGAATTAACCACAGGCTCATCCTGCCGCCCGGAACCCGAATAGGGCCTGAAGCAATCCTGCGCTTTTGCGGCCAGCTCCCAAGAAAGCGAGTTGAAAAATGGAGCTCAGGGGCACTGCAATTCACAAACCTGGAGAGTTATAAATGATAACTCTCGTCCACAAATATATTCAGGGAAGGCAACGAAGAGGATGTGAAAGCAAGGCAGAATTGCAGGAAACAGATTTCAGGAGGTAGATTCGAATCGCCTTTAAAGCACAGGAAAAGCGGCAAAACCTCGACAATGATGCCCTTGGCCAAAAAGGGCGTATGCGTTTTTTCCTGAATATATTCAGGAAAAAACGCATACGCCCTTTTTGGCCAACCAAGCAACCTGGAAAGGCAAATCAGCGCTACAAAGAAGTCTCGCTTCGCATCGGTCAAAAGGGCCATGCTGAATAAAGGGTCAAAACCAGAAATGCAGGACAGGCCATGGAGAAACGGGAGCCTTGCTACGCTGATGGGCGGGATGTAAATTGCCAACAGCCACTCTGGAGAAGTGTACGGTGTGTCCTGAAACATCTAAAAAACACAGCTTAGAGAGCATAGGGCACTTCCACTCATGGGCGTATACATTGGGAAAACTAAAAATCAGCAAGTCACAGGCACCCCAAAGTTTAGGGCTGCTCTGTTGACAAGAACCTCCACTTCGTTACACCTTAAATATCCCAGGAAAGAGAAAAATGGATAAAGAAGTTGTGGTCCTTATGTACAAAGGAATATCACTCAGCCATGAAATCAACGTCATAAGGCTAGTAGCAGCATGATGAGTGGATTTAGGTACGACGATTCTAAGTGAAATAAGTCACACAGAAAAAGACACTTGCCATAAGATATCACTTATAGAGGGAATGGAAAAACCGCTACACTGGAACTGAATTACAAAACAGAACAGAGTCACACGTTTAGAAAACACACTGTAGCTGCTTAACGGGAAAGGTGAGGTGAGGTGATGCCTAAAACAAGGGTTTCAAATTAGCTCAGATACCGTTCCATAAACCCAATATGTAATAGACAAGACCTACTCCTTGCTCAGTGAACTGGACTCAACACCCCCTATTCACCGCCCAAGAATATATCTGAGTAGTAAGAATCTTAAAACCTATGTATTGATATCTCTCTGTAAGTGAGTCAAGTGCGTGTAAAGCGGCATAAAGACAGCAGTGAAAAGCAGCTAAACCCCATTATAAAAATCAATAACTTTTAAAAACCCGAGAAACAAAGACAGTGAAAGAGAGAGAAATTCTTACAAAATTCGTTCAGGGGCTGTGATGCCACCTGGATTGACCATATCTAGACCCACAGCTGATTGCGACATAAGGGTGGACACTCTTGGGGCTGAGAGGTTTGGTGAGGTTGGGTGAGCAAACGCAGACCCTTTAAAGTCATACTGCGTGGTACCCATCCCATGGGTCCCAAATCTCCAGGTTCAAGGGCATCTTCCTACATCGAAAACATGCATGAGAAACCCAGAAGATGGTACACCGTGTGATCGGGAAAGGTTGCTAAAACGCACCTCATTTCTCGTCTGATGGTGCTCGGGTTCGCCATTCCAGCCGCTTTACTAGCAATCTCCCTCCTTGGAGAATCAGCAGCTTTAACCTCCTGTTCCGTACAGGTTGCAATTTGTCCTGAGGATGAACGGGAAGAGGGGGAACCAATGGGAGACTAGCTCTAGGTGTTGGGACAGGCACAGGTCACTCTATTTTCCCATCAGGAAGAAGAATTAACCACAGGCTCATCCTGCCGCCCGGAACCCGAATAGGGCCTGAAGCAATCCTGCGCTTTTGCGGCCAGCTCCCAAGAAAGCGAGTTGAAAAATGGAGCTCAGGGGCACTGCAATTCACAAACCTGGAGAGTTATAAATGATAACTCTCGTCCACAAATATATTCAGGGAAGGCAACGAAGAGGATGTGAAAGCAAGGCAGAATTGCAGGAAACAGATTTCAGGAGGTAGATTCGAATCGCCTTTAAAGCACAGGAAAAGCGGCAAAACCTCGACAATGATGCCCTTGGCCAAAAAGGGCGTATGCGTTTTTTCCTGAATATATTCAGGAAAAAACGCATACGCCCTTTTTGGCCAACCAAGCAACCTGGAAAGGCAAATCAGCGCTACAAAGAAGTCTCGCTTCGCATCGGTCAAAAGGGCCATGCTGAATAAAGGGTCAAAACCAGAAATGCAGGACAGGCCATGGAGAAACGGGAGCCTTGCTACGCTGATGGGCGGGATGTAAATTGCCAACAGCCACTCTGGAGAAGTGTACGGTGTGTCCTGAAACATCTAAAAAACACAGCTTAGAGAGCATAGGGCACTTCCACTCATGGGCGTATACATTGGGAAAACTAAAAATCAGCAAGACACAGGCACCCCAAAGTTTAGGGCTGCTCTGTTGACAAGAACCTCCACTTCGTTACACCTTAAATATCCCAGGAAAGAGAAAAATGGATAAAGAAGTTGTGGTCCTTATGTACAAAGGAATATCACTCAGCCATGAAATCAACGTCATAAGGCTAGTAGCAGCATGATGAGTGGATTTAGGTACGACGATTCTAAGTGAAATAAGTCACACAGAAAAAGACACTTGCCATAAGATATCACTTATAGAGGGAATGGAAAAACCGCTACACTGGAACTGAATTACAAAACAGAACAGAGTCACACGTTTAGAAAACACACTATAGCTGCTTAACGGGAAAGGTGAGGTGGGGTGATGCCTAAAACAAGGGTTTCAAATTAGCTCAGATACCGTTCCATCAACCCAATATGTAATAGACAAGACCTACTCCTTGCTCAGTGAACTGGACTCAACACCCCCTATTCACCGCCCACGAATATATCTGACTAGTAAGAATCTTAAAACCTATGTATTGATATCTCTCTGTAAGTGAGTCAAGTGCGTGTAAAGCGGCATAAAGACAGCAGTGAAAAGCAGCTAAACCCCATTATAAAAATCAATAACTTTTAAAAACCCGTGAAACAAAGACAGTGAAAGAGAGAGAAATTCTTACAAAATTCGTTCAGGGGCTGTGATGCCACCTGGATTGACCATATCTAGACCCACAGCTGATTGCGACATAAGGGTGGACACTCTTGGGGCTGAGAGGTTTGGTGAGGTTGGGTGAGCAAACGCAGACCCTTTAAAGTCATACTGCTTGGTACCCATTCCATGGGTCCCAAATCTCCAGGTTCAAGGGCATCTTCCTACATCGAAAACATGCATGAGAAACCCAGAAGATGGTACACCGTGTGATCGGGAAAGGTTGCTAAAACGCACCTCATTTCTCGTCTGATGGTGCTCGGGTTCGCCATTCTAGCCGCTTTACTAGCAATCTCCCTCCTTGGAGAATCAGCAGCTTTAACCTCCTGTTCCGTACAGGTTGCAATTTGTCCTGAGGATGAACGGGAAGAGGGGGAACCAATGGGAGACTAGCTCTAGGTGTTGGGACAGGCACAGGTCACTCTATTTTCCCATCAGGAAGAAGAATTAACCACAGGCTCATCCTGCCGCCCGGAACCCGAATAGGGCCTGAAGCAATCCTGCGCTTTTGCGGCCAGCTCCCAAGAAAGCGAGTTGAAAAATGGAGCTCAGGGGCACTGCAATTCACAAATCTGCAGAGTTATAAATGATAACTGTCGTCCACAAATATATTCAGGGAAGGCAACGAAGAGGATTTGAAAGCAAGGCAGAATTGCAGGAAACAGATTTCAGAGAGGTAGATTCGAATCGCCTTTAAAGCACAGGAAAAGCGGCAAAACCTCGACAATGATGCCCTTGGCCAAAAAGGGCGTATGCGTTTTTTCCTGAATATATTCAGGAAAAAACGCATACGCCCTTTTTGGCCAACCAAGCAACCTGGAAAGGCAAATCAGCGCTACAAAGAAGTCTCGCTTCGCATCGGTCAAAGGGCCATGCTGAGTAAAGGGTCAAAACCAGAAATGCAGGACAGGCCATGGAGAAACGGGAGCCTTGCTACGCTGATGGGCGGGATGTAAATTGCCAACAGCCACTCTGGAGAAGTGTACGGTGTGTCCTGAAACATCTAAAAAACACAGCTTAGAGAGCATAGGGCACTTCCACTCATGGGCGTATACATTGGGAAAACTAAAAATCAGCAAGTCACAGGCACCCCAAAGTTTAGGGCTGCTCTGTTGACAAGAACCTCCACTTCGTTACACCTTAAATATCCCAGGAAAGAGAAAAATGGATAAAGAAGTTGTGGTCCTTATGGACAAAGGAATATCACTCAGCCATGAAATCAACGTCATAAGGCTAGTAGCAGCATGATGAGTGGATTTAGGTACGACGATTCTAAGTGAAATAAGTCACACAGAAAAAGACACTTGCCATAAGATATCACTTATAGAGGGAATGGAAAAACCGCTACACTGGAACTGAATTACAAAACAGAACAGAGTCACACGTTTAGAAAACACACTGTAGCTGCTTAACGGGAAAGGTGAGGTGAGGTGATGCCTAAAACAAGGGTTTCAAATTAGCTCAGATACCGTTCCATCAACCCAATATGTAATAGACAAGACCTACTCCTTGCTCAGTGAACTGGACTCAACACCCCCTATTCACCGCCCAAGAATATATCTGACTAGTAAGAATCTAAAAACCTATGTATTGATATCTCTCTGTAAGTGAGTCAAGTGCGTGTAAAGCGGCATAAAGACAGCAGTGAAAAGCAGCTAAACCCCATTATAAAAATCAATAACTTTTAAAAACCCGTGAAACAAAGACAGTGAAAGAGAGAGAAATTCTTACAAAATTCGTTCAGGGGCTGTGATGCCACCTGGATTGACCATATCTAGACCCACAGCTGATTGCGACATAAGGGTGGACACTCTTGGGGCTGAGAGGTTTGGTGAGGTTGGGTGAGCAAACGCAGACCCTTTAAAGTCATACTGCGTGGTACCCATCCCATGGGTCCCAAATCTCCAGGTTCAAGGGCATCTTCCTACATCGAAAACATGCATGAGAAACCCAGAAGATGGTACACCGTGTGATCGGGAAAGGTTGCTAAAACGCACCTCATTTCTCGTCTGATGGTGCTGGGGTTCGCCATTCCAGCCTCTTTACTAGCAATCTCCCTCCTTGGAGAATCAGCAGCTTTAACCTCCTGTTCCGTACAGGTTGCAATTTGTCCTGAGGATGAACGGGAAGAGGGGGAACCAATGGGAGACTAGCTCTAGGTGTTGGGACAGGCACAGGTCACTCTATTTTCCCATCAGGAAGAAGAATTAACCACAGGCTCATCCTGCCGCCCGGAACCCGAATAGGGCCTGAAGCAATCCTGCGCTTTTGCGGCCAGCTCCCAAGAAAGCGAGTTGAAAAATGGAGCTCAGGGGCACTGCAATTCACAAACCTGCAGAGTTATAAATGATAACTCTCGTCCACAAATATATTCAGGGAAGGCAACGAAGAGGATTTGAAAGCAAGGCAGAATTGCAGGAAACAGATTTCAGGAGGTAGATTCGAATCGCCTTTAAAGCACAGGAAAAGCGGCAAAACCTCGACAATGATGCCCTTGGCCAAAAAGGGCGTATGCGTTTTTTCCTGAATATATTCAGGAAAAAACGCATACGCCCTTTTTGGCCAACCAAGCAACCTGGAAAGGCAAATCAGCGCTACAAAGAAGTCTCGCTTCGCATCGGTCAAAAGGGCCATGCTGAATAAAGGGTCAAAACCAGAAATGCAGGACAGGCCATGGAGAAACGGGAGCCTTGCTACGCTGATGGGCGGGATGTAAATTGCCAACAGCCACTCTGGAGAAGTGTACGGTGTGTCCTGAAACATCTAAAAAACACAGCTTAGAGAGCATAGGGCACTTCCACTCATGGGTATATACATTGGGAAAACTAAAAATCAGCAAGTCACAGGCACCCCAAAGTTTAGGGCTGCTCTGTTGACAAGAACCTCCACTTCGTTACACCTTAAATATCCCAGGAAAGAGAAAAATGGATAAAGAAGTTGTGGTCCTTATGTACAAAGGAATATCACTCAGCCATGAAATCAACGTCATAAGGCTAGTAGCAGCATGATGAGTGGATTTAGGTACGACGATTCTAAGTGAAATAAGTCACACAGAAAAAGACACTTGCCATAAGATATCACTTATAGAGGGAATGGAAAAACCGCTACACTGGAACTGAATTACAAAACAGAACAGAGTCACACGTTTAGAAAACACACTATAGCTGCTTAACGGGAAAGGTGAGCTGGGGTGATGCCTAAAACAAGGGTTTCAAATTAGCTCAGATACCGTTCCATAAACCCAATATGTAATAGACAAGACCTACTCCTTGCTCAGTGAACTGGACTCAATACCCCCTATTCACCACCCAAGAATATATCTGACTAGTAAGAATCTTAAAACCTATGTATTGATATCTCTCTGTAAGTGAGTCAAGTGCGTGTAAAGCGGCATAAAGACAGCAGTGAAAAGCAGCTAAACCCCATTATAAAAATCAATAACTTTTAAAAACCCGTGAAACAAAGACAGTGAAAGAGAGAGAAATTCTTACAAAATTCGTTCAGGGGCTGTGATGCCACCTGGATTGACCATATCTAGACCCACAGTTGATTGTGACATAAGGGTGGACACTCTTGGGGCTGAGAGGTTTGGTGAGGTTGGGTGAGCAAACGCAGACTCTTTAAAGTCATACTGCTTGGTACCCATCCCATGGGTCCCAAATCTCCAGGTTCAAGGGCATCTTCCTACATCGAAAACATGCATGAGAAACCCAGAAGATGGTACACCGTGTGATCGGGAAAGGTTGCTAAAACGCACCTCATTTCTCGTCTGATGGTGCTCGGCTTCGCCATTCTAGCCGCTTTACTAGCAATCTTCCTCCTTGGAGAATCAGCAGCTTTAACCTCCTGTTCCGTACAGGTTGCAATTTGTCCTGAGGGTGAACGGGAAGAGGGGGAACCAATGGGAGACTAGCTCTAGGTGTTGGGACAGGCACAGGTCACTCTATTTTCCCATCAGGAAGAAGAATTAACCACAGGCTCATCCTGCCGCCCGGAACCCGAATAGGGCCTGAAGCAATCCTGCGCTTTTGCGGCCAGCTCCCAAGAAAGCGAGTTGAAAAATGGAGCTCAGGGGCACTGCAATTCACAAACCTGCAGAGTTATAAATGATAACTCTCGTCCACAAATATATTCAGGGAAGGCAACGAAGAGGATTTGAAAGCAAGGCAGAATTGCAGGAAACAGATTTCAGGAGGTAGATTCGAATCGCCTTTAAAGCACAGGAAAAGCGGCAAAACCTCGACAATGACGCCCTTGGCCAAAAAGGGCGTATGCGTTTTTTCCTGAATATATTCAGGAAAAAACGCATACGCCCTTTTTGGCCAACCAAGCAACCTGGAAAGGCAAATCAGCGCTACAAAGAAGTCTCGCTTCGCATCGGTCAAAAGGGCCATGCTGAATAAAGGGTCAAAACCAGAAATGCAGGACAGGCCATGGAGAAACGGGAGCCTTGCTACGCTGATGGGCGGGATGTAAATTGCCAACAGCCACTCTGGAGAAGTGTACGGTGTGTCCTGAAACATCTAAAAAACACAGCTTAGAGAGCATAGGGCACTTCCACTCATGGGCGTATACATTGGGAAAACTAAAAATCAGCAAGACACAGGCACCCCAAAGTTTAGGGCTGCTCTGTTGACAAGAACCTCCACTTCGTTACACCTTAAATATCCCAGGAAAGAGAAAAATGGATAAAGAAGTTGTGGTCCTTATGTACAAAGGAATATCACTCAGCCATGAAATCAACGTCATAAGGCTCGTAGCAGCATGATGAGTGGATTTAGGTACGACGATTCTAAGTGAAATAAGTCACACAGAAAAAGACACTTGCCATAAGATATCACTTATAGAGGGAATGTAAAAACCGCTACACTTGAACTGAATTACAAAACAGAACAGAGTCACACGTTTAGAAAACACACTATAGCTGCTTAACGGGAAAGGTGAGGTGGGGTGATGCCTAAAACAAGGGTTTCAAATTAGCTCAGATACCGTTCCATCAACCCAATATGTAATAGACAAGACCTACTCCTTGCTCAGTGAACTGGACTAAACACCCCCTATTCACCGCCCTAGAATATATCTGACTAGTAAGAATCTTAAAACCTATGTATTGATATCTCTCTGTAAGTGAGTCAAGTGCGTGTAAAGCGGCATAAAGACAGCAGTGAAAAGCAGCTAAACCCCATTATAAAAATCAATAACTTTTAAAAACCCGTGAAACAAAGACAGTGAAAGAGAGAGAAATTCTTACAAAATTCGTTCAGGGGCTGTGATGCCACCTGGATTGACCATATCTAGACCCACAGCTGATTGCGACATAAGGGTGGACACTCTTGGGGCTGAGAGGTTTGGTGAGGTTGGGTGAGCAAACGCAGACCCTTTAAAGTCATACTGCTTGGTACCCATTCCATGGGTCCCAAATCTCCAGGTTCAAGGGCATCTTCCTACATCGAAAACATGCATGAGAAACCCAGAAGATGGTACACCGTGTGATCGGGAAAGGTTGCTAAAACGCACCTCATTTCTCGTCTGATGGTGCTCGGGTTCGCCATTCTAGCCGCTTTACTAGCAATCTTCCTCCTTGGAGAATCAGCAGCTTTAACCTCCTGTTCCGTACAGGTTGCAATTTGTCCTGAGGATGAACGGGAAGTGGGGGAACCAATGGGAGACTAGCTCTAGGTGTTGGGACAGGCACAGGTCACTCTATTTTCCCATCAGGAAGAAGAATTAACCACAGGCTCATCCTGCCGCCCGGAACCCGAATAGGGCCTGAAGCAATCCTGCGCTTTTGCGGCCAGCTCCCAAGAAAGCGAGTTGAAAAATGGAGCTCAGGGGCACTGCAATTCACAAATCTGCAGAGTTATAAATGATAACTGTCGTCCACAAATATATTCAGGGAAGGCAACGAAGAGGATTTGAAAGCAAGGCAGAATTGCAGGAAACAGATTTCAGGAGGTAGATTCGAATCGCATTTAAAGCACAGGAAAAGCGGCAAAACCTCGACAATGATGCCCTTGGCCAAAAAGGGCGTATGCGTTTTTTCCTGAATATATTCAGGAAAAAACGCATACGCCCTTTTTGGCCAACCAAGCAACCTGGAAAGGCAAATCAGCGCTACAAAGAAGTCTCGCTTCGCATCGGTCAAAAGGGCCATGCTGAATAAAGGGTCAAAACCAGAAATGCAGGACAGGCCATGGAGAAACGGGAGCCTTGCTACGCTGATGGGCGGGATGTAAATTGCCAACAGCCACTCTGGAGAAGTGTACGGTGTGTCCTGAAACATCTAAAAAACACAGCTTAGAGAGCATAGGGCACTTCCACTCATGGGCGTATACATTGGGAAAACTAAAAATCAGCAAGT
This sequence comes from Eschrichtius robustus, assembly GCF_028021215.1. Classification (NCBI taxonomy): domain Eukaryota; kingdom Metazoa; phylum Chordata; class Mammalia; order Artiodactyla; family Eschrichtiidae; genus Eschrichtius; species Eschrichtius robustus. The sequence goes on along the minus strand of NC_090830.1, from coordinate 63,111,039 downwards.
CACAGGCACCCCAAAGTTTAGGGCTGCTCTGTTGACAAGAACCTCCACTTCGTTACACCTTAAATATCCCAGGAAAGAGAAAAATGGATAAAGAAGTTGTGGTCCTTATGTACAAAGGAATATCACTCAGCCATGAAATCAACGTCATAAGGCTAGTAGCAGCATGATGAGTGGATTTAGGTACGACGATTCTAAGTGAAATAAGTCACACAGAAAAAGACACTTGCCATAAGATATCACTTATAGAGGGAATGGAAAAACCGCTACACTGGAACTGAATTACAAAACAGAACAGAGTCACACGTTTAGAAAACACACTATAGCTGCTTAACGGGAAAGGTGAGGTGAGGTGATGCCTAAAACAAGGGTTTCAAATTAGCTCAGATACCGTTCCATAAACCCAATATTTAATAGACAAGACCTACTCCTTGCTCAGTGAACTGGACTCAACACCCCCTATTCACCGCCCAAGAATATATCTGAGTAGTAAGAATCTTAAAACCTATGTATTGATATCTCTCTGTAAGTGAGTCAAGTGCGTGTAAAGCGGCATAAAGACAGCAGTGAAAAGCAGCTAAACCCCATTATAAAAATCAATAACTTTTAAAAACCCGAGAAACAAAGACAGTGAAAGAGAGAGAAATTCTTACAAAATTCGTTCAGGGGCTGTGATGCCACCTGGATTGACCATATCTAGACCCACAGCTGATTGCGACATAAGGGTGGACACTCTTGGGGCTGAGAGGTTTGGTGAGGTTGGGTGAGCAAACGCAGACCCTTTAAAGTCATACTGCGTGGTACCATCCCATGGGTCCCAAATCTCCAGGTTCAAGGGCATCTTCCTACATCGAAAACATGCATGAGAAACCCAGAAGATGGTACACCGTGTGATAGGGAAAGGTTGCTAAAACGCACCTCATTTCTCGTCTGATGGTGCTCGGGTTCGCAATTCCAGCCGCTTTACTAGCAATCTCCCTCCTTGGAGAATCAGCAGCTTTAACCTCCTGTTCCGTACAGGTTGCAATTTGTCCTGAGGATGAACGGGAAGAGGGGGAACCAATGGGAGACTAGCTCTAGGTGTTGGGACAGGCACAGGTCACTCTATTTTCCCATCAGGAAGAAGAATTAACCACAGGCTCATCCTGCCGCCCGGAACCCGAATAGGGCCTGAAGCAATCCTGCGCTTTTGCGGCCAGCTCCCAAGAAAGCGAGTTGAAAAATGGAGCTCAGGGGCACTGCAATTCACAAACCTGGAGAGTTATAAATGATAACTCTCGTCCACAAATATATTCAGGGAAGGCAACGAAGAGGATGTGAAAGCAAGGCAGAATTGCAGGAAACAGATTTCAGGAGGTAGATTCGAATCGCCTTTAAAGCACAGGAAAAGCGGCAAAACCTCGACAATGATGCCCTTGGCCAAAAAGGGCGTATGCGTTTTTTCCTGAATATATTCAGGAAAAAACGCATACGCCCTTTTTGGCCAACCAAGCAACCTGGAAAGGCAAATCAGCGCTACAAAGAAGTCTCGCTTCCCATCGGTCAAAAGGGCCATGCTGAATAAAGTGTCAAAACCAGAAATGCAGGACAGGCCACGGAGAAACGGGAGCCTTGCTACGCTGATGGGCGGGATGTAAATTGCCAACAGCCACTCTGGAGAAGTGTACGGTGTGTCCTGAAACATTTACAAAACTCATCTTAGAGAGCATAGGGCACTTCCACTCATGGGCGTATAAATTGGGAAAACTAAAAATCAGCAAGACACAAGCACCCCAAAGTTTAGGGCTGCTCTGTTGACAAGAACCTCCACTTCGTTACACCTTAAATATCCCAGGAAAGAGAAAAATGGATAAAGAAGTTGTGGTCCTTATGTACAATGGAATATCACTCAGCAATGAAATCAACGTCATAAGGCTAGTAGCAGCATGATGAGTGGATTTAGGTATGACGATTCTAAGTCAAATAAGTCACACAGAAAAAGACACTTATCATAAGATATCACTTATAGAGGGAATGTAAAAACCGCTACCCTTGAACTGAATTACAAAACAGAACAGAGTCACACGGGTAGAAAACACACTATGGCTGCCTAACGGGAAAGGTGAGATGGGGTGATGCATAAAACAAGGGTTTCAAATTAGCTCAGATACCGTTCCATAAACCCAATACGTAATAGACAAGACCTACTCCTTGCTCAGGGAACTGGACTCAACACCCCCTATTCACCGCCCATGAATATATCTGACTAGTAAGAATCTTAAAACCTATGTATTGATATCTCTCTGTAAGTGAGTCAAGTGGGTGTAAAGCTGCATAAACACAGCAGTGAAAAGCAGCTAAACCTCATTATAAAACTCAATTAATTTTAAAAACCCGTGAAACAAAGACAGTGAAAGGGAGAGAAATTCTTACAAAATTCGTTCAGGCGCTGTGATGCCACCTGGATTGACCATATCTAGACCCGCAGCTGATTGAGACATAAGGGTGGACACTCTTGGGGCTGAGAGGTTTGGTGAGGTTGGCTGAGCAAACGCAGACGCTTTAAAGTAATACTGCGTGGTACCCATCCCATGGGTCCCAAATCTCCAGGTTCAAGGGCATCTTCCTACATCGAAAACATGCATGAGAAACCCAGAAGACGGTCCACCGAGTGATCGGGAAAGGTTTCTAAAACGCACCTCATTTCTTATCTCCTTGTGCTCGGGTTCGCCATTCCAGCCACTTTACTAGCAATCTCCCTCCTTGGAGAATCAGCACCTTTAACCTCCTGTTCCATACAGGTGGCAATTTGAACTGAGGATGAACGGGAAGACGGGGAACCAATGAGAGACTAGCTCTAGGTGTTGGGACAGGCACAGGTCACTCTATTTTCCCATCAGGAAGAAGAATTAACCACAGGCTCAGTCTGCCGCCCGGAAGCAGAATAGGGCCTAAAGCAATCCTGCGCTTTTGCGGCCAGCTCCCAAGAGAGCGAGTTGAAAAATGGAGCTCAGGGGCACTGCAATTCACAAACCTGCAGACTTATAAATGATAACTCTCGTCTACAAATATATTGAGGGTAGGCAACCAAGAGGATTTGAAAGCAAGGCAGAATTGCAGGAAACAGATTTCAGGAGGCAGATTCGAATCGCCTTTAAAGCACAGGAAAAGCGGCAAAACCTCGACAATGATGCCCTTGGCCAAAAAGGGCGTATGCGTTTTTTCCTGAATATATTCAGGAAAAAACGCATACGCCCTTTTTGGCCAACCAAGCAACCTGGAAAGGCAAATCAGCGCTACAAAGAAGTCTCGCTTCGCATCGGTCAAAAGGGCCATGCTGAGTAAAGGGTCAAAACCAGAAATGCAGGACAGGCCATGGAGAAACGGGAGCCTTGCTACGCTGATGGGCGGGATGTAAATTGCCAACAGCCACTCTGGAGAAGTGTACGGTGTGTCCTGAAACATCTAAAAAACACAGCTTAGAGAGCATAGGGCACTTCCACTAATGGGCGTATACATTGGGAAAACTAAAAATCAGCAAGTCACAGGCACCCCAAAGTTTAGGGCTGCTCTGTTGACAAGAACCTCCACTTCGTTACACCTTAAATATCCCAGGAAAGAGAAAAATGGATAAAGAAGTTGTGGTCCTTATGTACAAAGGAATATCACTCAGCCATGAAATCAACGTCATAAGGCTAGTAGCAGCATGATGAGTGGATTTAGGTACGACGATTCTAAGTGAAATAAGTCACACAGAAAAAGACACTTGCCATAAGATATCACTTATAGAGGGAATGGAAAAACCGCTACACTGGAACTGAATTACAAAACAGAACAGAGTCACACGTTTAGAAAACACACTGTAGCTGCTTAACGGGAAAGGTGAGGTGAGGTGATGCCTAAAACAAGGGTTTCAAATTAGCTCAGATACCGTTCCATAAACCCAATATGTAATAGACAAGACCTACTCCTTGCTCAGTGAACTGGACTCAACACCCCCTATTCACCGCCCAAGAATATATCTGACTAGTAAGAATCTAAAAACCTATGTATTGATATCTCTCTGTAAGTGAGTCAAGTGCGTGTAAAGCGGCATAAAGACAGCAGTGAAAAGCAGCTAAACCCCATTATAAAAATCAATAACTTTTAAAAACCCGTGAAACAAAGACAGTGAAAGAGAGAGAAATTCTTACAAAATTCGTTCAGGGGCTGTGATGCCACCTGGATTGACCATATCTAGACCCACAGCTGATTGCGACATAAGGGTGGACACTCTTGGGGCTGAGAGGTTTGGTGAGGTTGGGTGAGCAAACGCAGACCCTTTAAAGTCATACTGCGTGGTACCCATCCCATGGGTCCCAAATCTCCAGGTTCAAGGGCATCTTCCTACATCGAAAACATGCATGAGAAACCCAGAAGATGGTACACCGTGTGATCGGGAAAGGTTGCTAAAACGCACCTCATTTCTCGTCTGATGGTGCTGGGGTTCGCCATTCCAGCCTCTTTACTAGCAATCTCCCTCCTTGGAGAATCAGCAGCTTTAACCTCCTGTTCCGTACAGGTTGCAATTTGTCCTGAGGATGAACGGGAAGAGGGGGAACCAATGGGAGACTAGCTCTAGGTGTTGGGACAGGCACAGGTCACTCTATTTTCCCATCAGGAAGAAGAATTAACCACAGGCTCATCCTGCCGCCTGGAACCCGAATAGGGCCTGAAGCAATCCTGCGCTTTTGCGGCCAGCTCCCAAGAAAGCGAGTTGAAAAATGGAGCTCAGGGGCACTGCAATTCACAAACCTGCAGAGTTATAAATGATAACTCTCGTCCACAAATATATTCAGGGAAGGCAACGAAGAGGATTTGAAAGCAAGGCAGAATTGCAGGAAACAGATTTCAGGAGGTAGATTCGAATCGCCTTTAAAGCACAGGAAAAGCGGCAAAACCTCGACAATGACGCCCTTGGCCAAAAAGGGCGTATGCGTTTTTTCCTGAATATATTCAGGAAAAAACGCATACGCCCTTTTTGGCCAACCAAGCAACCTGGAAAGGCAAATCAGCGCTACAAAGAAGTCTCGCTTCGCATCGGTCAAAAGGGCCATGCTGAATAAAGGGTCAAAACCAGAAATGCAGGACAGGCCATGGAGAAACGGGAGCCTTGCTACGCTGATGGGCGGGATGTAAATTGCCAACAGCCACTCTGGAGAAGTGTACGGTGTGTCCTGAAACATCTAAAAAACACAGCTTAGAGAGCATAGGGCACTTCCACTCATGGGTATATACATTGGGAAAACTAAAAATCAGCAAGTCACAGGCACCCCAAAGTTTAGGGCTGCTCTGTTGACAAGAACCTCCACTTCGTTACACCTTAAATATCCCAGGAAAGAGAAAAATGGATAAAGAAGTTGTGGTCCTTATGTACAAAGGAATATCACTCAGCCATGAAATCAACGTCATAAGGCTAGTAGCAGCATGATGAGTGGATTTAGGTACGACGATTCTAAGTGAAATAAGTCACACAGAAAAAGACACTTGCCATAAGATATCACTTATAGAGGGAATGGAAAAACCGCTACACTGGAACTGAATTACAAAACAGAACAGAGTCACACGTTTAGAAAACACACTATAGCTGCTTAACGGGAAAGGTGAGCTGGGGTGATGCCTAAAACAAGGGTTTCAAATTAGCTCAGATACCGTTCCATAAACCCAATATGTAATAGACAAGACCTACTCCTTGCTCAGTGAACTGGACTCAATACCCCCTATTCACCACCCAAGAATATATCTGACTAGTAAGAATCTTAAAACCTATGTATTGATATCTCTCTGTAAGTGAGTCAAGTGCGTGTAAAGCGGCATAAAGACAGCAGTGAAAAGCAGCTAAACCCCATTATAAAAATCAATAACTTTTAAAAACCCGTGAAACAAAGACAGTGAAAGAGAGAGAAATTCTTACAAAATTCGTTCAGGGGCTGTGATGCCACCTGGATTGACCATATCTAGACCCACAGTTGATTGTGACATAAGGGTGGACACTCTTGGGGCTGAGAGGTTTGGTGAGGTTGGGTGAGCAAACGCAGACTCTTTAAAGTCATACTGCTTGGTACCCATCCCATGGGTCCCAAATCTCCAGGTTCAAGGGCATCTTCCTACATCGAAAACATGCATGAGAAACCCAGAAGATGGTACACCGTGTGATCGGGAAAGGTTGCTAAAACGCACCTCATTTCTCGTCTGATGGTGCTCGGCTTCGCCATTCTAGCCGCTTTACTAGCAATCTTCCTCCTTGGAGAATCAGCAGCTTTAACCTCCTGTTCCGTACAGGTTGCAATTTGTCCTGAGGGTGAACGGGAAGAGGGGGAACCAATGGGAGACTAGCTCTAGGTGTTGGGACAGGCACAGGTCACTCTATTTTCCCATCAGGAAGAAGAATTAACCACAGGCTCATCCTGCCGCCCGGAACCCGAATAGGGCCTGAAGCAATCCTGCGCTTTTGCGGCCAGCTCCCAAGAAAGCGAGTTGAAAAATGGAGCTCAGGGGCACTGCAATTCACAAACCTGCAGAGTTATAAATGATAACTCTCGTCCACAAATATATTCAGGGAAGGCAACGAAGAGGATTTGAAAGCAAGGCAGAATTGCAGGAAACAGATTTCAGGAGGTAGATTCGAATCGCCTTTAAAGCACAGGAAAAGCGGCAAAACCTCGACAATGACGCCCTTGGCCAAAAAGGGCGTATGCGTTTTTTCCTGAATATATTCAGGAAAAAACGCATACGCCCTTTTTGGCCAACCAAGCAACCTGGAAAGGCAAATCAGCGCTACAAAGAAGTCTCGCTTCGCATCGGTCAAAAGGGCCATGCTGAATAAAGGGTCAAAACCAGAAATGCAGGACAGGCCATGGAGAAACGGGAGCCTTGCTACGCTGATGGGCGGGATGTAAATTGCCAACAGCCACTCTGGAGAAGTGTACGGTGTGTCCTGAAACATCTAAAAAACACAGCTTAGAGAGCATAGGGCACTTCCACTCATGGGCGTATACATTGGGAAAACTAAAAATCAGCAAGACACAGGCACCCCAAAGTTTAGGGCTGCTCTGTTGACAAGAACCTCCACTTCGTTACACCTTAAATATCCCAGGAAAGAGAAAAATGGATAAAGAAGTTGTGGTCCTTATGTACAAAGGAATATCACTCAGCCATGAAATCAACGTCATAAGGCTCGTAGCAGCATGATGAGTGGATTTAGGTACGACGATTCTAAGTGAAATAAGTCACACAGAAAAAGACACTTGCCATAAGATATCACTTATAGAGGGAATGGAAAAACCGCTACACTTGAACTGAATTACAAAACAGAACAGAGTCACACGTTTAGAAAACACACTATAGCTGCTTAACGGGAAAGGTGAGGTGGGGTGATGCCTAAAACAAGGGTTTCAAATTAGCTCAGATACCGTTCCATCAACCCAATATGTAATAGACAAGACCTACTCCTTGCTCAGTGAACTGGACTAAACACCCCCTATTCACCGCCCTAGAATATATCTGACTAGTAAGAATCTTAAAACCTATGTATTGATATCTCTCTGTAAGTGAGTCAAGTGCGTGTAAAGCGGCATAAAGACAGCAGTGAAAAGCAGCTAAACCCCATTATAAAAATCAATAACTTTTAAAAACCCGTGAAACAAAGACAGTGAAAGAGAGAGAAATTCTTACAAAATTCGTTCAGGGGCTGTGATGCCACCTGGATTGACCATATCTAGACCCACAGCTGATTGCGACATAAGGGTGGACACTCTTGGGGCTGAGAGGTTTGGTGAGGTTGGGTGAGCAAACGCAGACCCTTTAAAGTCATACTGCTTGGTACCCATTCCATGGGTCCCAAATCTCCAGGTTCAAGGGCATCTTCCTACATCGAAAACATGCATGAGAAACCCAGAAGATGGTACACCGTGTGATCGGGAAAGGTTGCTAAAACGCACCTCATTTCTCGTCTGATGGTGCTCGGGTTCGCCATTCTAGCCGCTTTACTAGCAATCTTCCTCCTTGGAGAATCAGCAGCTTTAACCTCCTGTTCCGTACAGGTTGCAATTTGTCCTGAGGATGAACGGGAAGTGGGGGAACCAATGGGAGACTAGCTCTAGGTGTTGGGACAGGCACAGGTCACTCTATTTTCCCATCAGGAAGAAGAATTAACCACAGGCTCATCCTGCCGCCCGGAACCCGAATAGGGCCTGAAGCAATCCTGCGCTTTTGCGGCCAGCTCCCAAGAAAGCGAGTTGAAAAATGGAGCTCAGGGGCACTGCAATTCACAAATCTGCAGAGTTATAAATGATAACTGTCGTCCACAAATATATTCAGGGAAGGCAACGAAGAGGATTTGAAAGCAAGGCAGAATTGCAGGAAACAGATTTCAGGAGGTAGATTCGAATCGCATTTAAAGCACAGGAAAAGCGGCAAAACCTCGACAATGATGCCCTTGGCCAAAAAGGGCGTATGCGTTTTTTCCTGAATATATTCAGGAAAAAACGCATACGCCCTTTTTGGCCAACCAAGCAACCTGGAAAGGCAAATCAGCGCTACAAAGAAGTCTCGCTTCGCATCGGTCAAAAGGGCCATGCTGAATAAAGGGTCAAAACCAGAAATGCAGGACAGGCCATGGAGAAACGGGAGCCTTGCTACGCTGATGGGCGGGATGTAAATTGCCAACAGCCACTCTGGAGAAGTGTACGGTGTGTCCTGAAACATCTAAAAAACACAGCTTAGAGAGCATAGGGCACTTCCACTCATGGGCGTATACATTGGGAAAACTAAAAATCAGCAAGTCACAGGCACCCCAAAGTTTAGGGCTGCTCTGTTGACAAGAACCTCCACTTCGTTACACCTTAAATATCCCAGGAAAGAGAAAAATGGATAAAGAAGTTGTGGTCCTTATGTACAAAGGAATATCACTCAGCCATGAAATCAACGTCATAAGGCTAGTAGCAGCATGATGAGTGGATTTAGGTACGACGATTCTAAGTGAAATAAGTCACACAGAAAAAGACACTTGCCATAAGATATCACTTATAGAGGGAATGGAAAAACCGCTACACTGGAACTGAATTACAAAACAGAACAGAGTCACACGTTTAGAAAACACACTATAGCTGCTTAACGGGAAAGGTGAGGTGAGGTGATGCCTAAAACAAGGGTTTCAAATTAGCTCAGATACCGTTCCATAAACCCAATATTTAATAGACAAGACCTACTCCTTGCTCAGTGAACTGGACTCAACACCCCCTATTCACCGCCCAAGAATATATCTGAGTAGTAAGAATCTTAAAACCTATGTATTGATATCTCTCTGTAAGTGAGTCAAGTGCGTGTAAAGCGGCATAAAGACAGCAGTGAAAAGCAGCTAAACCCCATTATAAAAATCAATAACTTTTAAAAACCCGAGAAACAAAGACAGTGAAAGAGAGAGAAATTCTTACAAAATTCGTTCAGGGGCTGTGATGCCACCTGGATTGACCATATCTAGACCCACAGCTGATTGCGACATAAGGGTGGACACTCTTGGGGCTGAGAGGTTTGGTGAGGTTGGGTGAGCAAACGCAGACCCTTTAAAGTCATACTGCGTGGTACCATCCCATGGGTCCCAAATCTCCAGGTTCAAGGGCATCTTCCTACATCGAAAACATGCATGAGAAACCCAGAAGATGGTACACCGTGTGATAGGGAAAGGTTGCTAAAACGCACCTCATTTCTCGTCTGATGGTGCTCGGGTTCGCAATTCCAGCCGCTTTACTAGCAATCTCCCTCCTTGGAGAATCAGCAGCTTTAACCTCCTGTTCCGTACAGGTTGCAATTTGTCCTGAGGATGAACGGGAAGAGGGGGAACCAATGGGAGACTAGCTCTAGGTGTTGGGACAGGCACAGGTCACTCTATTTTCCCATCAGGAAGAAGAATTAACCACAGGCTCATCCTGCCGCCCGGAACCCGAATAGGGCCTGAAGCAATCCTGCGCTTTTGCGGCCAGCTCCCAAGAAAGCGAGTTGAAAAATGGAGCTCAGGGGCACTGCAATTCACAAACCTGGAGAGTTATAAATGATAACACTCGTCCACAAATATATTCAGGGAAGGCAACGAAGAGGATGTGAAAGCAAGGCAGAATTGCAGGAAACAGATTTCAGGAGGTAGATTCGAATCGCCTTTAAAGCACAGGAAAAGCGGCAAAACCTCGACAATGATGCCCTTGGCCAAAAAGGGCGTATGCGTTTTTTCCTGAATATATTCAGGAAAAAACGCATACGCCCTTTTTGGCCAACCAAGCAACCTGGAAAGGCAAATCAGCGCTACAAAGAAGTCTCGCTTCCCATCGGTCAAAAGGGCCATGCTGAATAAAGTGTCAAAACCAGAAATGCAGGACAGGCCACGGAGAAACGGGAGCCTTGCTACGCTGATGGGCGGGATGTAAATTGCCAACAGCCACTCTGGAGAAGTGTACGGTGTGTCCTGAAACATTTACAAAACTCAGCTTAGAGAGCATAGGGCACTTCCACTCATGGGCGTATAAATTGGGAAAACTAAAAATCAGCAAGACACAAGCACCCCAAAGTTTAGGGCTGCTCTGTTGACAAGAACCTCCACTTCGTTACACCTTAAATATCCCAGGAAAGAGAAAAATGGATAAAGAAGTTGTGGTCCTTATGTACAATGGAATATCACTCAGCAATGAAATCAACGTCATAAGGCTAGTAGCAGCATGATGAGTGGATTTAGGTATGACGATTCTAAGTCAAATAAGTCACACAGAAAAAGACACTTATCATAAGATATCACTTATAGAGGGAATGTAAAAACCGCTACCCTTGAACTGAATTACAAAACAGAACAGAGTCACACGGGTAGAAAACACACTATGGCTGCCTAACGGGAAAGGTGAGGTGGGGTGATGCATAAAACAAGGGTTTCAAATTAGCTCAGATACCGTTCCATAAACCCAATACGTAATAGACAAGACCTACTCCTTGCTCAGGGAACTGGACTCAACACCCCCTATTCACCGCCCATGAATATATCTGACTAGTAAGAATCTTAAAACCTATGTATTGATATCTCTCTGTAAGTGAGTCAAGTGGGTGTAAAGCTGCATAAACACAGCAGTGAAAAGCAGCTAAACCTCATTATAAAACTCAATTAATTTTAAAAACCCGTGAAACAAAGACAGTGAAAGGGAGAGAAATTCTTACAAAATTCGTTCAGGCGCTGTGATGCCACCTGGATTGACCATATCTAGACCCGCAGCTGATTGAGACATAAGGGTGGACACTCTTGGGGCTGAGAGGTTTGGTGAGGTTGGCTGAGCAAACGCAGACGCTTTAAAGTAATACTGCGTGGTACCCATCCCATGGGTCCCAAATCTCCAGGTTCAAGGGCATCTTCCTACATCGAAAACATGCATGAGAAACCCAGAAGACGGTCCACCGAGTGATCGGGAAAGGTTTCTAAAACGCACCTCATTTCTTATCTCCTTGTGCTCGGGTTCGCCATTCCAGCCACTTTACTAGCAATCTCCCTCCTTGGAGAATCAGCACCTTTAACCTCCTGTTCCATACAGGTGGCAATTTGAACTGAGGATGAACGGGAAGACGGGGAACCAATGAGAGACTAGCTCTAGGTGTTGGGACAGGCACAGGTCACTCTATTTTCCCATCAGGAAGAAGAATTAACCACAGGCTCAGTCTGCCGCCCGGAAGCAGAATAGGGCCTAAAGCAATCCTGCGCTTTTGCGGCCAGCTCCCAAGAGAGCGAGTTGAAAAATGGAGCTCAGGGGCACTGCAATTCACAAACCTGCAGACTTATAAATGATAACTCTCGTCTACAAATATATTGAGGGTAGGCAACCAAGAGGATTTGAAAGCAAGGCAGAATTGCAGGAAACAGATTTCAGGAGGCAGATTCGAATCGCCTTTAAAGCACAGGAAAAGCGGCAAAACCTCGACAATGATGCCCTTGGCCAAAAAGGGCGTATGCGTTTTTTCCTGAATATATTCAGGAAAAAACGCATACGCCCTTTTTGGCCAACCAAGCAACCTGGAAAGGCAAATCAGCGCTACAAAGAAGTCTCGCTTCCCATCGGTCAAAAGGGCCATGCTGAATAAAGTGTCAAAACCAGAAATGCAGGACAGGCCACGGAGAAACGGGAGCCTTGCTACGCTGATGGGCGGGATGTAAATTGCCAACAGCCACTCTGGAGAAGTGTACGGTGTGTCCTGAAACATTTACAAAACTCAGCTTAGAGAGCATAGGGCACTTCCACTCATGGGCGTATAAATTGGGAAAACTAAAAATCAGCAAGACACAAGCACCCCAAAGTTTAGGGCTGCTCTGTTGACAAGAACCTCCACTTCGTTACACCTTAAATATCCCAGGAAAGAGAAAAATGGATAAAGAAGTTGTGGTCCTTATGTACAATGGAATATCACTCAGCCATGAAATCAACGTCATAAGGCTAGTAGCAGCATGATGAGTGGATTTAGGTACGACGATTCTAAGTCAAATAAGTCACACAGAAAAAGACACTTATCATAAGATATCACTTATAGAGGGAATGTAAAAACCGCTACCCTTGAACTGAATTACAAAACAGAACAGAGTCACACGGTTAGAAAACACACTATGGCTGCCTAACGGGAAAGGTGAGGTGGGGTGATGCATAAAACAAGGGTTTCAAATTAGCTCAGATACCGTTCCATAAACCCAATACGTAATAGACAAGACCTACTCCTTGCTCAGGGAACTGGACTCAACACCCCCTATTCACCGCCCAAGAATATATCTGACTAGTAAGAATCTTAAAACCTATGTATTGATATCTCTCTGTAAGTGAGTCAAGTGGGTGTAAAGCTGCATAAACACAGCAGTGAAAAGCAGCTAAACCCCATTATAAAACTCAATTAATTTTAAAAACCCGTGAAACAAAGACAGTGAAAGGGAGAGAAATTCTTACAAAATTCGTTCAGGCGCTGTGATGCCACCTGGATTGACCATATCTAGACCCGCAGCTGATTGAGACATAAGGGTGGACACTCTGGGGGCTGAGAGGTTTGGTGAGGTTGGGTGAGCAAACGCAGACGCTTTAAAGTAATACTGCGTGGTACCCATCCCATGGGTCCCAAATCTCCAGGTTCAAGGGCATCTTCCTACATCGAAAACATGCATGAGAAACCCAGAAGATGGTCCACCGAGTGATCGGGAAAGGTTTCTAATACGCACCTCATTTCTCATCTCCTTGTGCTCGGGTTCGCCATTCCAGCCGCTTTACTAGCAATCTCCCTCCTAGGAGAATCAGCACCTTTAACCTCCTGTTCCATACAGGTGGCAATTTGAACTGAGGATGAACGGGAAGACGGGGAACCAATGAGAGACTAGCTCTAGGTGTTGGGACAGGCACAGGTCACTCTATTTTCCCATCAGGAAGAAGAATTAACCACAGGCTCAGTCTGCCGCCCGGAAGCAGAATAGGGCCTAAAGCAATCCTGCGCTTTTGCGGCCAGCTCCCAAGAGAGCGAGTTGAAAAATGGAGCTCAGGGGCACTGCAATTCACAAACCTGCAGACTTATAAATGATAACTCTCGTCTACAAATATATTGAGGGAAGGCAACCAAGAGGATTTGAAAGCAAGGCAGAATTGCAGGAAACAGATTTCAGGAGGCAGATTCGAATCGCCTTTAAAGCACAGGAAAAGCGGCAAAACCTCGACAATGATGCCCTTGGCCAAAAAGGGCGTATGCGTTTTTTCCTGAATATATTCAGGAAAAAACGCATACGCCCTTTTTGGCCAACCAAGCAACCTGGAAAGGCAAATCAGCGCTACAAAGAAGTCTCGCTTCCCATCGGTCAAAAGGGCCATGCTGAATAAAGTGTCAAAACCAGAAATGCAGGACAGGCCACGGAGAAACGATAGCCTTGCTACGCTGATGGGCGGGATGTAAATTGCCAACAGCCACTCTGGAGAAGTGTACGGTGTGTCCTGAAACATTTACAAAACTCAGCTTAGAGAGCATAGGGCACTTCCACTCATGGGCGTATAAATTGGGAAAACTAAAAATCAGCAAGACACAAGCACCCCAAAGTTTAGGGCTGCTCTGTTGACAAGAACCTCCACTTCGTTACACCTTAAATATCCCAGGAAAGAGAAAAATGGATAAAGAAGTTGTGGTCCTTATGTACAATGGAATATCACTCACCCATGAAATCAACGTCATAAGGCTAGTAGCAGCATGATGAGTGGAATTAGGTACGACGATTCTAAGTCAAATAAGTCACACAGAAAAAGACACTTATCATAAGATATCACTTATAGAGGGAATGTAAAAACCGCTACCCTTGAACTGAATTACAAAACAGAACAGAGTCACACGGTTAGAAAACACACTATGGCTGCCTAACGGGAAAGGTGAGGTGGGGTGATGCATAAAACAAGGGTTTCAAATTAGCTCAGATACCGTTCCATAAACCCAATACGTAATAGACAAGACCTACTCCTTGCTCAGGGAACTGGACTCAACACCCCCTATTCACCGCCCATGAATATATCTGACTAGTAAGAATCTTAAAACCTATGTATTGATATCTCTCTGTAAGTGAGTCAAGTGGGTGTAAAGCTGCATAAACACAGCAGTGAAAAGCAGCTAAACCCCATTATAAAACTCAATTAATTTTAAAAACCCGTGAAACAAAGACAGTGAAAGGGAGAGAAATTCTTACAAAATTCGTTCAGGCGCTGTGATGCCACCTGGATTGACCATATCTAGACCCGCAGCTGATTGAGACATAAGGGTGGACACTCTTGGGGCTGAGAGGTTTGGTGAGGTTGGCTGAGCAAACGCAGACGCTTTAAAGTAATACTGCGTGGTACCCATCCCATGGGTCCCAAATCTCCAGGTTCAAGGGCATCTTCCTACATCGAAAACATGCATGAGAAACCCAGAAGACGGTCCACCGAGTGATCGGGAAAGGTTTCTAAAACGCACCTCATTTCTCATCTCCTTGTGCTCGGGTTCGCCATTCCAGCCGCTTTACTAGCAATCTCCCTCCTTGGAGAATCAGCACCTTTAACCTCCTGTTCCATACAGGTGGCAATTTGAACTGAGGATGAACGGGAAGACGGGGAACCAATGAGAGACTAGCTCTAGGTTTTGGGACAGGCACAGGTCACTCTATTTTCCCATCAGGAAGAAGAATTAACCACAGGCTCAGTCTGCCGCCCGGAAGCAGAATAGGGCCTAAAGCAATCCTGTGCTTTTGCGGCCAGCTCCCAAGAGAGCGAGTTGAAAAATGGAGCTCAGGGGCACTGCAATTCACAAACCTGCAGACTTATAAATGATAACTCTCGTCTACAAATATATTGAGGGAAGGCAACCAAGAGGATTTGAAAGCAAGGCAGAATTGCAGGAAACAGATTTCAGGAGGCAGATTCGAATCGCCTTTAAAGCACAGGAAAAGCGGCAAAACCTCGACAATGATGCCCTTGGCCAAAAAGGGCGTATGCGTTTTTTCCTGAATATATTCAGGAAAAAACGCATACGCCCTTTTTGGACAAGCAAGCAACCTGGAAAGGCAAATCAGCGCTACAAAGAAGTCTCGCTTCCCATCGGTCAAAAGGGCCATGCTGAATAAAGTGTCAAAACCAGAAATGCAGGACAGGCCACGGAGAAACGGGAGCCTTGCTACGCTGATGGGCGGGATGTAAATTGCCAACAGCCACTCTGGAGAAGTGTACGGTGTGTCCTGAAACATTTACAAAACTCAGCTTAGAGAGCATAGGGCACTTCCACTCATGGGCGTATAAATTGGGAAAACTAAAAATCAGCAAGACACAAGCACCCCAAAGTTTAGGGCTGCTCTGTTGACAAGAACCTCCACTTCGTTACACCTTAAATATCCCAGGAAAGAGAAAAATGGATAAAGAAGTTGTGGTCCTTATGTACAAAGGAATATCACTCAGCCATGAAATCAACGTCATAAGGCTAGTAGCAGCATGATGAGTGGATTTAGGTACGACGATTCTAAGTGAAATAAGTCACACAGAAAAAGACACTTGCCATAAGATGTCACTTATAGAGGGAATGGAAAAACCGCTACACTGGAACTGAATTACAAAACAGAACAGAGTCACACGTTTAGAAAACACACTATAGCTGCTTAACGGGAAAGGTGAGCTGGGGTGATGCCTAAAACAAGGGTTTCAAATTAGCTCAGATACCGTTCCATAAACCCAATATGTAATAGACAAGACCTACTCCTTGCTCAGTGAACTGGACTCAACACCCCCTATTCACCACCCAAGAATATATCTGACTAGTAAGAATCTTAAAACCTATGTATTGATATCTCTCTGTAAGTGAGTCAAGTGCGTGTAAAGCGGCATAAAGACAGCAGTGAAAAGCAGCTAAACCCCATTATAAAAATCAATAACTTTTAAAAACCCGTGAAACAAAGACAGTGAAAGAGAGAGAAATTCTTACAAAATTCGTTCAGGGGCTGTGATGCCACCTGGATTGACCATATCTAGACCCACAGTTGATTGCGACATAAGGGTGGACACTCTTGGGGCTGAGAGGTTTGGTGAGGTTGGGTGAGCAAACGCAGACCCTTTAAAGTCATACTGCTTGGTACCCATCCCATGGGTCCCAAATCTCCAGGTTCAAGGGCATCTTCCTACATCGAAAACATGCATGAGAAACCCAGAAGATGGTACACCGTGTGATCGGGAAAGGTTGCTAAAACGCACCTCATTTCTCGTCTGATGGTGCTCGGGTTCGCCATTCTAGCCGCTTTACTAGCAATCTTCCTCCTTGGAGAATCAGCAGCTTTAACCTCCTGTTCCGTACAGGTTGCAATTTGTCCTGAGGATGAACGGGAAGAGGGGGAACCAATGGGAGACTAGCTCTAGGTGTTGGGACAGGCACAGGTCACTCTATTTTCCCATCAGGAAGAAGAATTAACCACAGGCTCATCCTGCCGCCCGGAACCCGAATAGGGCCTGAAGCAATCCTGCGCTTTTGCGGCCAGCTCCCAAGAAAGCGAGTTGAAAAATGGAGCTCAGGGGCACTGCAATTCACAAACCTGCAGAGTTATAAATGATAACTCTCGTCCACAAATATATTCAGGGAAGGCAACGAAGAGGATTTGAAAGCAAGGCAGAATTGCAGGAAACAGATTTCAGGAGGTAGATTCGAATCGCCTTTAAAGCACAGGAAAAGCGGCAAAACCTCGACAATGACGCCCTTGGCCAAAAAGGGCGTATGCGTTTTTTCCTGAATATATTCAGGAAAAAACGCATACGCCCTTTTTGGCCAACCAAGCAACCTGGAAAGGCAAATCAGCGCTACAAAGAAGTCTCGCTTCGCATCGGTCAAAAGGGCCATGCTGAATAAAGGGTCAAAACCAGAAATGCAGGACAGGCCATGGAGAAAGGGGAGCCTTGCTACGCTGATGGGCGGGATGTAAATTGCCAACAGCCACTCTGGAGAAGTGTACGGTGTGTCCTGAAACATCTAAAAAACACAGCTTAGAGAGCATAGGGCACTTCCACTCATGGGCATATACATTGGGAAAACTAAAAATCAGCAAGACACAGGCACCCCAAAGTTTAGGGCTGCTCTGTTGACAAGAACCTCCACTTCGTTACACCTTAAATATCCCAGGAAAGAGAAAAATGGATAAAGAAGTTGTGGTCCTTATGTACAAAGGAATATCACTCAGCCATGAAATCAACGTCATAATGCTCGTAGCAGCATGATGAGTGGATTTAGGTACGACAATTCTAAGTGAAATAAGTCACACAGAAAAAGACACTTGCCATAAGATATCACTTATAGAGGGAATGTAAAAACCGCTACACTTGAACTGAATTACAAAACAGAACAGAGTCACACGTTTAGAAAACACACTATAGCTGCTTAACGGGAAAGGTGAGGTGGGGTGATGCCTAAAACAAGGGTTTCAAATTAGCTCAGATACCGTTCCATAAACCCAATATGTAATAGACAAGACCTACTCCTTGCTCAGTGAACTGGACTCAACACCCCCTATTCACCGCCCAAGAATATATCTGACTAGTAAGAATCTTAAAACCTATGTATTGATATCTCTCTGAAAGTGAGTCAAGTGCGTGTAAAGCGGCATAAAGACAGCAGTGAAAAGCAGCTAAACCCCATTATAAAAATCAATAACTTTTAAAAACCCGTGAAACAAAGACAGTGAAAGAGAGAGAAATTCTTACAAAATTCGTTCAGGGGCTGTGATGCCACCTGGATTGACCATATCTAGACCCACAGCTGATTGCGACATAAGGGTGGACACTCTTGGGGCTGAGAGGTTTGGTGAGGTTGGGTGAGCAAACGCAGACCCTTTAAAGTCATACTGCTTGGTACCCATTCCATGGGTCAGAAATCTCCAGGTTCAAGGGCATCTTCCTACATCGAAAACATGCATGAGAAACCCAGAAGATGGTACACCGTGTGATCGGGAAAGGTTGCTAAAACGCACCTCATTTCTCGTCTGATGGTGCTCGGGTTCGCCATTCTAGCCGCTTTACTAGCAATCTTCCTCCTTGGAGAATCAGCAGCTTTAACCTCCTGTTCCGTACAGGTTGCAATTTGTCCTGAGGATGAACGGGAAGAGGGGGAACCAATGGGAGACTAGCTCTAGGTGTTGGGACAGGCACAGGTCACTCTATTTTCCCATCAGGAAGAAGAATTAACCACAGGCTCATCCTGCCGCCCGGAACCCGAATAGGGCCTGAAGCAATCCTGCGCTTTTGCGGCCAGCTCCCAAGAAAGCGAGTTGAAAAATGGAGCTCAGGGGCACTGCAATTCACAAACCTGGAGAGTTATAAATGATAACTCTCGTCCACAAATATATTCAGGGAAGGCAACGAAGAGGATGTGAAAGCAAGGCAGAATTGCAGGAAACAGATTTCAGGAGGTAGATACGAATCGCCTTTAAAGCACAGGAAAAGCGGCAAAACCTCGACAATGATGCCCTTGGCCAAAAAGGGCGTATGCGTTTTTTCCTGAATATATTCAGGAAAAAACGCATACGCCCTTTTTGGCCAACCAAGCAACCTGGAAAGGCAAATCAGCGCTACAAAGAAGTCTCGCTTCGCATCGGTCAAAAGGGCCATGCTGAATAAAGGGTCAAAACCAGAAATGCAGGACAGGCCATGGAGAAAAGGGAGCCTTGCTACGCTGATGGGCGGGATGTAAATTGCCAACAGCCACTCTGGAGAAGTGTACGGTGTGTCCTGAAACATCTAAAAAACACAGCTTAGAGAGCATAGGGCACTTCCACTCATGGGCGTATACATTGGGAAAACTAAAAATCAGCAAGTCACAGGCACCCCAAAGTTTAGGGCTGCTCTGTTGACAAGAACCTCCACTTCGTTACACCTTAAATATCCCAGGAAAGAGAAAAATGGATAAAGAAGTTGTGGTCCTTATGTACAAAGGAATATCACTCAGCCATGAAATCAACGTCATAAGGCTAGTAGCAGCATGATGAGTGGATTTAGGTACGACGATTCTAATTGAAATAAGTCACACAGAAAAAGACACTTGCCATAAGATATCACTTATAGAGGGAATGGAAAAACCGCTACACTGGAACTGAATTACAAAACAGAACAGAGTCACACGTTTAGAAAACACACTATAGCTGCTTAACGGGAAAGGTGAGGTGAGGTGATGCCTAAAACAAGGGTTTCAAATTAGCTCAGATACCGTTCCATAAACCCAATACGTAATAGAAAAGACCTACTACTTGCTCAGGGAACTGGACTCAACACCCCCTATTCACCGCCCAAGAGTATATCTGACTAGTAAGAATCTTAAAACCTATGTATTGATATCTCTCTGTAAGTGAGTCAAGTGGGTGTAAAGCTGCATAAACACAGCAGTGAAAAGCAGCTAAACCCCATTATAAAACTCAATTAATTTTAAAAACCCGTGAAACAAAGACAGTGAAAGGGAGAGAAATTCTTACAAAATTCGTTCAGGCGCTGTGATGCCACCTGGATTGACCATATCTAGACCCGCAGCTGATTGCGACATAAGGGTGGACACTCTTGGGGCTGAGGGGTTTGGTGAGGTTGGGTGAGCAAACGCAGACGCTTTAAAGTAATACTGCGTGGTACCCATCCCATGGGTCCCAAATCTCCAGGTTCAAGGGCATCTTCCTACATCGAAAACATGCATGAGTATCCCAGAAGATGGTCCACCGAGTGATCGGGAAAGGTTTCTAAAACGCACCTCATTTCTCATCTACTTGTGCTCGGGTTCGCCATTCCAGCCGCTTTACTAGCAATCTCCCTCCTTGGAGAATCAGCACCTTTAACCTCCTGTTCCATACAGGTTGCAATTTGTCCTGAGGGTGAACGGGAAGAGGGGGAACCAATGAGAGACTAGCTCTAGGTGTTGGGACAGGCACAGGTCACTCTATTTTCCCATCAGGAAGAAGAATTAACCACAGGCTCAGTCTGCCGCCCGGAAGCAGAATAGGGCCTAAAGCAATCCTGCGCTTTTGCGGCCAGCTCCCAAGAGAGCGAGTTGAAAAATGGAGCTCAGGGGCACTGCAATTCACAAACCTGCAGACTTATAAATGATAACTCTCGTCTACAAATATATTTAGGGAAGGCAACAAAGAGGATTTGAAAGCAAGGCAGAATTGCAGGAAACAGATTTCAGGAGGCAGATTCGAATCGCCTTTAAAGCACAGGAAAAGCGGCAAAACCTCGACAATGATGCCCTTGGCCAAAAAGGGCGTATGCGTTTTTTCCTGAATATATTCAGGAAAAAACGCATACGCCCTTTTTGGCCAACCAAGCAACCTGGAAAGGCAAATCAGCGCTACAAAGAAGTCTCGCTTCCCATCGGTCAAAAGGGCCATGCTGAATAAAGTGTCAAAACCAGAAATGCAGGACAGGCCACGGAGAAACGGAAGCCTTGCTACGCTGATGGGCGGGATGTAAATTGCCAACAGCCACTCTGGAGAAGTGTACGGTGTGTCCTGAAACATTTACAAAACTCAGCTTAGAGAGCATAGGGCACTTCCACTCATGGGCGTATAAATTGGGAAAACTAAAAATCAGCAAGACACAAGCACCCCAAAGTTTAGGGCTGCTCTGTTGACAAGAACCTCCACTTCGTTACACCTTAAATATCCCAGGAAAGAGAAAAAGGGATAAAGAAGTTGTGCTCCTTATGTACAATGGAATATCACTCAGCCATGAAATCAACGTCATAAGGCTAGTAGCAGCATGATGAGTGGATTTAGGTACGACGATTCTAAGTGAAATAAGTCACACAGAAAAAGACACTTGCCATAAGATATCACTTATAGAGGGAATGGAAAAACCGCTACACTGGAACTGAATTACAAAACAGAACAGAGTCACACGTTTAGAAAACACACTATTGCTGCTTAACGGGAAAGGTGAGCTGGGGTGATGCCTAAAACAAGGGTTTCAAATTAGCTCAGATACCGTTCCATAAACCCAATATGTAATAGACAAGACCTACTCCTTGCTCAGTGAACTGGACTCAACACCCCCTATTCACCACCCAAGAATATATCTGACTAGTAAGAATCTTAAAACCTATGTATTGATATCTCTCTGTAAGTGAGTCAAGTGCGTGTAAAGCGGCATAAAGACAGCAGTGAAAAGCAGCTAAACCCCATTATAAAAATCAATAACTTTTAAAAACCCGTGAAACAAAGACAGTGAAAGAGAGAGAAATTCTTACAAAATTCGTTCAGGGGCTGTGATGCCACCTGGATTGACCATATCTAGACCCACAGTTGATTGCGACATAAGGGTGGACACTCTTGGGGCTGAGAGGTTTGGTGAGGTTGGGTGAGCAAACGCAGACCCTTTAAAGTCATACTGCTTGGTACCCATCCCATGGGTCCCAAATCTCCAGGTTCAAGGGCATCTTCCTACATCGAAAACATGCATGAGAAACCCAGAAGATGGTACACCGTGTGATCGGGAAAGGTTGCTAAAACGCACCTCATTTCTCGTCTGATGGTGCTCGGGTTCGCCATTCTAGCCGCTTTACTAGCAATCTTCCTCCTTGGAGAATCAGCAGCTTTAACCTCCTGTTCCGTACAGGTTGCAATTTGTCCTGAGGATGAACGGGAAGAGGGGGAACCAATGGGAGACTAGCTCTAGGTGTTGGGACAGGCACAGGTCACTCTATTTTCCCATCAGGAAGAAGAATTAACCACAGGCTCATCCTGCCGCCCGGAACCCGAATAGGGCCTGAAGCAATCCTGCGCTTTTGCGGCCAGCTCCCAAGAAAGCGAGTTGAAAAATGGAGCTCAGGGGCACTGCAATTCACAAACCTGCAGAGTTATAAATGATAACTCTCGTCCACAAATATATTCAGGGAAGGCAACGAAGAGGATTTGAAAGCAAGGCAGAATTGCAGGAAACAGATTTCAGGAGGTAGATTCGAATCGCCTTTAAAGCACAGGAAAAGCGGCAAAACCTCGACAATGACGCTCTTGGCCAAAAAGGGCGTATGCGTTTTTTCCTGAATATATTCAGGAAAAAACGCATACGCCCTTTTTGGCCAACCAAGCAACCTGGAAAGGCAAATCAGCGCTACAAAGAAGTCTCGCTTCCCATCGGTCAAAAGGGCCATGCTGAATAAAGTGTCAAAACCAGAAATGCAGGACAGGCCACGGAGAAACGGGAGCCTTGCTACGCTGATGGGCGGGATGTAAATTGCCAACAGCCACTCTGGAGAAGTGTACGGTGTGTCCTGAAACATCTAAAAAACACAGCTTAGAGAGCATAGGGCACTTCCACTCATGGGCGTATACATTGGGAAAACTAAAAATCAGCAAGACACAAGCACCCCAAAGTTTAGGGCTGCTCTGTTGACAAGAACCTCCACTTCGTTACACCTTAAATATCCCAGGAAAGAGAAAAATGGATAAAGAAGTTGTGGTCCTTATGTACAAAGGAATATCACTCAGCCATGAAATCAACGTCATAAGGCTAGTAGCAGCATGATGAGTGGATTTAGGTACGACGATTCTAATTGAAATAAGTCACACAGAAAAAGACACTTGCCATAAGATATCACTTATAGAGGGAATGGAAAAACCGCTACACTGGAACTGAATTACAAAACAGAACAGAGTCACACGTTTAGAAAACACACTATAGCTGCTTAACGGGAAAGGTGAGGTGAGGTGATGCCTAAAACAAGGGTTTCAAATTAGCTCAGATACCGTTCCATAAACCCAATATTTAATAGACAAGACCTACTCCTTGATCAGTGAACTGGACTCAACACCCCCTATTCACCGCCCAAGAATATATCTGAGTAGTAAGAATCTTAAAACCTATGTATTGATATCTCTCTGTAAGTGAGTCAAGTGCGTGTAAAGCGGCATAAAGACAGCAGTGAAAAGCAGCTAAACCCCATTATAAAAATCAATAACTTTTAAAAACCCGAGAAACAAAGACAGTGAAAGAGAGAGAAATTCTTACAAAATTCGTTCAGGGGCTGTGATGCCACCTGGATTGACCATATCTAGACCCACAGCTGATTGCGACATAAGGGTGGACACTCTTGGGGCTGAGAGGTTTGGTGAGGTTGGGTGAGCAAACGCAGACCCTTTAAAGTCATACTGCGTGGTACCCATCCCATGGGTCCCAAATCTCCAGGTTCAAGGGCATCTTCCTACATCGAAAACATGCATGAGAAACCCAGAAGATGGTACACCGTGTGATCGGGAAAGGTTGCTAAAACGCACCTCATTTCTCGTCTGATGGTGCTCGGGTTCGCCATTCCAGCCGCTTTACTAGCAATCTCCCTCCTTGGAGAATCAGCAGCTTTAACCTCCTGTTCCGTACAGGTTGCAATTTGTCCTGAGGATGAACAGGAAGAGGGGGAACCAATGGGAGACTAGCTCTAGGTGTTGGGACAGGCACAGGTCACTCTATTTTCCCATCAGGAAGAAGAATTAACCACAGGCTCATCCTGCCGCCCGGAACCCGAATAGGGCCTGAAGCAATCCTGCGCTTTTGCGGCCAGCTCCCAAGAAAGCGAGTTGAAAAATGGAGCTCAGGGGCACTGCAATTCACAAACCTGGAGAGTTATAAATGATAACTCTCGTCCACAAATATATTCAGGGAAGGCAACGAAGAGGATGTGAAAGCAAGGCAGAATTGCAGGAAACAGATTTCAGGAGGTAGATACGAATCGCCCTTAAAGCACAGGAAAAGCGGCAAAACCTCGACAATGATGCCCTTGGCCAAAAAGGGCGTATGCGTTTTTTCCTGAATATATTCAGGAAAAAACGCATACGCCCTTTTTGGCCAACCAAGCAACCTGGAAAGGCAAATCAGCGCTACAAAGAAGTCTCGCTTCGCATCGGTCAAAAGGGCCATGCTGAATAAAGGGTCAAAACCAGAAATGCAGGACAGGCCATGGAGAAACGGGAGCCTTGCTACGCTGATGGGCGGGATGTAAATTGCCAACAGCCACTCTGGAGAAGTGTACGGTGTGTCCTGAAACATCTAAAAAACACAGCTTAGAGAGCATAGGGCACTTCCACTCATGGGCGTATACATTGGGAAAACTAAAAATCAGCAAGTCACAGGCACCCCAAAGTTTAGGGCTGCTCTGTTGACAAGAACCTCCACTTCGTTACACCTTAAATATCCCAGGAAAGAGAAAAATGGATAAAGAAGTTGTGGTCCTTATGTACAAAGGAATATCACTCAGCCATGAAATCAACGTCATAAGGCTAGTAGCAGCATGATGAGTGGATTTAGGTACGACGATTCTAATTGAAATAAGTCACACAGAAAAAGACACTTGCCATAAGATATCACTTATAGAGGGAATGGAAAAACCGCTACACTGGAACTGAATTACAAAACAGAACAGAGTCACAC
Organism: Eschrichtius robustus; assembly: GCF_028021215.1. NCBI lineage: Eukaryota > Metazoa > Chordata > Mammalia > Artiodactyla > Eschrichtiidae > Eschrichtius > Eschrichtius robustus. The sequence continues at coordinate 63,086,098 of NC_090830.1, read as the reverse complement.
GTTTAGAAAACACACTATAGCTGCTTAACGGGAAAGGTGAGGTGAGGTGATGCCTAAAACAAGGGTTTCAAATTAGCTCAGATACCGTTCCATAAACCCAATACGTAATAGAAAAGACCTACTACTTGCTCAGGGAACTGGACTCAACACCCCCTATTCACCGCCCAAGAGTATATCTGACTAGTAAGAATCTTAAAACCTATGTATTGATATCTCTCTGTAAGTGAGTCAAGTGGGTGTAAAGCTGCATAAACACAGCAGTGAAAAGCAGGTAAACCCCATTATAAAACTCAATTAATTTTAAAAACCCGTGAAACAAAGACAGTGAAAGGGAGAGAAATTCTTACAAAATTCGTTCAGGCGCTGTGATGCCACCTGGATTGACCATATCTAGACCCGCAGCTGATTGCGACATAAGGGTGGACACTCTTGGGGCTGAGGGGTTTGGTGAGGTTGGGTGAGCAAACGCAGACGCTTTAAAGTAATACTGCGTGGTACCCATCCCATGGGTCCCAAATCTCCAGGTTCAAGGGCATCTACCTACATCGAAAACATGCATGAGTATCCCAGAAGATGGTCCACCGAGTGATCGGGAAAGGTTTCTAAAACGCACCTCATTTCTCATCTCCTTGTGCTCGGGTTCGCCATTCCAGCCGCTTTACTAGCAATCTCCCTCCTTGGAGAATCAGCACCTTTAACCTCCTGTTCCATACAGGTTGCAATTTGTCCTGAGGGTGAACGGGAAGAGGGGGAACCAATGAGAGACTAGCTCTAGGTGTTGGGACAGGCACAGGTCACTCTATTTTCCCATCAGGAAGAAGAATTAACCACAGGCTCAGTCTGCCGCCCGGAAGCAGAATAGGGCCTAAAGCAATCCTGCGCTTTTGCGGCCAGCTCCCAAGAGAGCGAGTTGAAAAATGGAGCTCAGGGGCACTGCAATTCACAAACCTGCAGACTTATAAATGATAACTCTCGTCTACAAATATATTTAGGGAAGGCAACAAAGAGGATTTGAAAGCAAGGCAGAATTGCAGGAAACAGATTTCAGGAGGCAGATTCGAATCGCCTTTAAAGCACAGGAAAAGCGGCAAAACCTCGACAATGATGCCCTTGGCCAAAAAGGGCGTATGCGTTTTTTCCTGAATATATTCAGGAAAAAACGCATACGCCCTTTTTGGCCAACCAAGCAACCTGGAAAGGCAAATCAGCGCTACAAAGAAGTCTCGCTTCCCATCGGTCAAAAGGGCCATGCTGAATAAAGTGTCAAAACCAGAAATGCAGGACAGGCCACGGAGAAACGGAAGCCTTGCTACGCTGATGGGCGGGATGTAAATTGCCAACAGCCACTCTGGAGAAGTGTACGGTGTGTCCTGAAACATTTACAAAACTCAGCTTAGAGAGCATAGGGCACTTCCACTCATGGGCGTATAAATTGGGAAAACTAAAAATCAGCAAGACACAAGCACCCCAAAGTTTAGGGCTGCTCTGTTGACAAGAACCTCCACTTCGTTACACCTTAAATATCCCAGGAAAGAGAAAAATGGATAAAGAAGTTGTGCTCCTTATGTACAATGGAATATCACTCAGCCATGAAATCAACGTCATAAGGCTAGTAGCAGCATGATGAGTGGATTTAGTTACGACGATTCTAAGTCAAATAAGTCACACAGAAAAAGACACTTATCATAAGATATCACCTATAGAGGGAATGTAAAAACCGCTACCCTTGAACTGAATTACAAAACAGAACAGAGTCACACGGTTAGAAAACACACTATGGCTGCCTAACGGGAAAGGTGAGGTGGGGTGATGCATAAAACAAGGGTTTCAAATTAGCTCAGATACCGTTTCATAAACCCAGTACGTAATAGACAAGACCTACTCCTTGCTCAGGGAACTGGACACAACACCCCCTATTCACCGCCCAAGAGTATATCTGACTAGTAAGAATCTTAAAACCTATGTATTGATATCTCTCTGTAAGTGAGTCAAGTGGGTGTAAAGCTGCATAAACACAGCAGTGAAAAGCAGCTAAACCCCATTATAAAACTCAATTAATTTTAAAAACCCGTGAAACAAAGACAGTGAAAGGGAGAGAAATTCTTACAAAATTCGTTCAGGCGCTGTGATGCCACCTGGATTGACCATATCTAGACCCGCAGCTGATTGAGACATAAGGGTGGACACTCTTGGGGCTGAGGGGTTTGGTGAGGTTCGGTGAGCAAACACAGACGCTTTAAAGTAATACTGCGTGGTACCCATCCCATGGGTCCCAAATCTCCAGGTTCAAGGGCATCTTCCTACATCGAAAACATGCATGAGAAACCCAGAAGATGGTCCACCGAGTGATCGGGAAAGGTTTCTAAAACGCACCTCATTTCTCATCTCCTTGTGCTCGGGTTCGCCATTCCAGCCGCTTTACTAGCAATCTCCCTCCTTGGAGAATCAGCACCTTTAACCTCCTGTTCCATACAGGTTGCAATTTGTCCTGAGGGTGAACGGGAAGAGGGGGAACCAATGAGAGACTAGCTCTAGGTGTTGGGACAGGCACAGGTCACTCTATTTTCCCATCAGGAAGAAGAATTAACCACAGGCTCAGTCTGCCGCCCGGAAGCAGAATAGGGCCTAAAGCAATCCTGCGCTTTTGCGGCCAGCTCCCAAGAGAGCGAGTTGAAAAATGGAGCTCAGGGGCACTGCAATTCACAAACCTGCAGACTTATAAATGATAACTCTCGTCTACAAATATATTGAGGGAAGGCAACCAACAGGATTTGAAAGCAAGGCAGAATTGCAGGAAACAGATTTCAGGAGGCAGATTCGAATCGCCTTTAAAGCACAGGAAAAGCGGCAAAACCTCGACAATGATGCCCTTGGCCAAAAAGGGCGTATGCGTTTTTTCCTGAATATATTCAGGAAAAAACGCATACGCCCTTTTTGGCCAACCAAGCAACCTGGAAAGGCAAATCAGCGCTACAAAGAAGTCTCGCTTCCCATCGGTCAAATGGGCCATGATGAATAAAGTGTCAAAACCAGAAATGCAGGACAGGCCACGGAGAAACGGGAGCCTTGCTACGCTGATGGGTGGGATGTAAATTGCCAACAGCCACTCTGGAGAAGTGTACGGTGTGTCCTGAAACATTTACAAAACTCAGCTTAGAGAGCATAGGGCACTTCCACTCATGGGCGTATAAATTGGGAAAACTAAAAATCAGCAAGACACAAGCACCCCAAAGTTTAGGGCTGCTCTGTTGACAAGAACCTCCACTTCGTTACACCTTAAATATCCCAGGAAAGAGAAAAATGGATAAAGAAGTTGTGGTCCTTATGTACAATGGAATATCACTCAGCCATGAAATCAACGTCATAAGGCTAGTAGCAGCATGATGAGTGGATTTAGGTACGACGATTCTAAGTCAAATAAGTCACACAGAAAAAGACACTTATCATAAGATATCACCTATAGAGGGAATGTAAAAACCGCTACCCTTGAACTGAATTACAAAACAGAACAGAGTCACACGGTTAGAAAACACACTATGGCTGCCTAACGGGAAAGGTGAGGTGGGGTGATGCATAAAACAAGGGTTTCAAATTAGCTCAGATACCGTTCCATAAACCCAATACGTAATAGACAAGACCTACTCCTTGCTCAGGGAACTGGACTCAACACCCCCTATTCACCGCCCAAGAGTATATCTGACTAGTAAGAATCTTAAAACCTATGTATTGATATCTCTCTGTAAGTGAGTCAAGTGGGTGTAAAGCTGCATAAACACAGCAGTGAAAAGCAGCTAAACCCTATTATAAAACTCAATTAATTTTAAAAAACCCGTGAAACAAAGACAGTGAAAGGGAGAGAAATTCTTACAAAATTCGTTCAGGCGCTGTGATGCCACCTGGATTGACCATATCTAGACCCGCAATTGATTGAGACATAAGGGTGGACACTCTTGGGGCTGAGGGGTTTGGTGAGGTTCGGTGAGCAAACGCAGACGCTTTAAAGTAATACTGCGTGGTACCCATCCCATGGGTCCCAAATCTCCAGGTTCAAGGGCATCTTCCTACATCGAAAACATGCATGAGAAACCCAGAAGATGGTCCACCGAGTGATCGGGAAAGGTTTCTAAAACGCACCTCATTTCTCATCTCCTTGTGCTCGGGTTCGCCATTCCAGCCGCTTTACTAGCAATCTCCCTCCTTGGAGAATCAGCACCTTTAACCTCCTGTTCCATACAGGTGGCAATTTGTCCTGAGGGTGAACAGGAAGAGGGGGAACCAATGAGAGACTAGCTCTAGGTGTTGGGACAGGCACAGGTCACTCTATTTTCCCATCAGGAAGAAGAATTAACCACAGGCTCAGTGTGCTGCCCGGAAGCAGAATAGGGCCTAAAGCAATCCTGCGATTTTGCGGCGAGCTCCCAAGAGAGCGAGTTGAAAAATGGAGCTCAGGGGCACTGCAATTCACAAACCTGCAGACTTATAAATGATAACTCTCGTCTACAAATATATTGAGGGAAGGCAACAAAGAGGATTTGAAAGCAAGGCAGAATTGCAGGAAACAGATTTCAGGAGGCAGATTCGAATCGCCTTTAAAGCACAGGAAAAGCGGCAAAACCTCGACAATGATGCCCTTGGCCAAAAAGGGCGTATGCGTTTTTTCCTGAATATATTCAGGAAAAAACGCATACGCCCTTTTTGGCCAACCAAGCAACCTGGAAAGGCAAATCAGCGCTACAAAAAAGTCTCGCTTCCCATCGGTCAAAAGGGCTATGCTGAATAAAGTGTCAAAACCAGAAATGCAGGACAGGCCACGGAGAAACGGAAGCCTTGCTACGCTGATGGGCGGGATGTAAATTGCCAACAGCCACCTTGGAGAAGTGTACGGTGTGTCCTGAAACATTTACAAAACTCAGCTTAGAGAGCATAGGGCACTTCCACTCATGGGCGTATAAATTGGGAAAACTAAAAATCAGCAAGACACAAGCACCCCAAAGTTTAGGGCTGCTCTGTTGACAAGAACCTCCACTTCGTTACACCTTAAATATCCCAGGAAAGAGAAAAATGGATAAGGAAGTTGTGGTCCTTATGTACAATGGAATATCACTCAGCCATGAAATCAACGTCATAAGGCTAGTAGCAGCATGATGAGTGGATTTAGGTACGATGATTCTAAGTCAAATAAGTCACACAGAAAAAGACACTTATCATAAGATATCACCTATAGAGGGAATGTAAAAACCGCTACCCTTGAACTCAATTACAAAACAGAACAGAGTCACACGGTTAGAAAACACACTATGGCTGCATAACGGGAAAGGTGAGGTGGGGTGATGCATAAAACAAGGGTTTCAAATTAGCTCAGATACCGTTCCATAAACCCAATACGTAATAGACAAGACCTACTCCTTGCTCAGGGAACTGGACTCAACACCCCCTATTCACCGCCCAAGAGTATATCTGACTAGTAAGAATCTTAAAACCTATGTATTGATATCTCTCTGTAAGTGAGTCAAGTGGGTGTAAAGCTGCATAAACACAGCAGTGAAAAGCAGCTAAACCCTATTATAAAACTCAATTAATTTTAAAAACCCGTGAAACAAAGACAGTGAAAGGGAGAGAAATTCTTACAAAATTCGTTCAGGCGCTGTGATGCCACCTGGATTGACCATATCTAGACCCGCAATTGATTGAGACATAAGGGTGGACACTCTTGGGGCTGAGGGGTTTGGTGAGGTTCGGTGAGCAAACGCAGACGCTTTAAAGTAATACTGCGTGGTACCCATCCCATGGGTCCCAAATCTCCAGGTTCAAGGGCATCTTCCTACATCGAAAACATGCATGAGAAACCCAGAAGATGGTCCACCGAGTGATCGGGAAAGGTTTCTAAAACGCACCTCATTTCTCATCTCCTTGTGCTCGGGTTCGCCATTCCAGCCGCTTTACTAGCAATCTCCCTCCTTGGAGAATCAGCACCTTTAACCTCCTGTTCCATACAGGTGGCAATTTGAACTGAGGATGAACGGGAAGACGGGGAACCAATGAGAGACTAGCTCTAGGTGTTGGGACAGGCACAGGTCACTCTATTTTCCCATCAGGAAGAAGAATTAACCACAGGCTCAGTCTGCCGCCCGGAAGCAGAATAGGGCCTAAAGCAATCCTGCGCTTTTGCGGCCAGCTCCCAAGAGAGCGAGTTGAAAAATGGAGCTCAGGGGCACTGCAATTCACAAACCTGCAGACTTATAAATGATAACTCTCGTCTACAAATATATTGAGGGAAGGCAACAAAGAGGATTTGAAAGCAAGGCAGAATTGCAGGAAACAGATTTCAGGAGGCAGATTCGAATCGCCTTTAAAGCACAGGAAAAGCGGCAAAACCTCGACAATGATGCCCTTGGCCAAAAAGGGCGTATGCGTTTTTTCCTGAATATAATCAGGAAAAAAAGCATACGCCCTTTTTGGCCAACCAAGCAACCTGGAAAGGCAAATCAGCGCTACAAAGAAGTCTCGCTTCCCATCGGTCAAAAGGGCCATGCTGAATAAAGTGTCAAAACCAGAAATGCAGGACAGGCCACGGAGAAACGGGAGCCTTGCTACGCTGATGGGCGGGATGTAAATTGCCAACAGCCACTCTGGAGAAGTGTACGGTGTGTCCTGAAACATTTACAAAACTCAGCTTAGAGAGCATAGGGCACTTCCACTCATGGGCGTATAAATTGGGAAAACTAAAAATCAGCAAGACACAAGCACCCCAAAGTTTAGGGCTGCTCTGTTGACAAGAACCTCCACTTCGTTACACCTTAAATATCCCAGGAAAGAGAAAAATGGATAAAGAAGTTGTGGTCCTTATGTACAATGGAATATCACTCAGCCATGAAATCAACGTCATAAGGCTAGTAGCAGCATGATGAGTGGATTTAGGTACGACGATTCTAAGTCAAATAAGTCACACAGAAAAAGACACTTATCATAAGATATCACCTATAGAGGGAATGTAAAAACCGCTACCCTTGAACTCAATTACAAAACAGAACAGAGTCACACGGTTAGAAAACACACTATGGCTGCCTAACGGGAAAGGTGAGGTGGGGTGATGCATAAAACAAGGGTTTCAAATTAGCTCAGATACCGTTTCATAAACCCAGTACGTAATAGACAAGACCTACTCCTTGCTCAGGGAACTGGACACAACACCCCCTATTCACCGCCCAAGAGTATATCTGACTAGTAAGAATCTTAAAACCTATGTATTGATATCTCTCTGTAAGTGAGTCAAGTGGGTGTAAAGCTGCATAAACACAGCAGTGAAAAGCAGCTAAACCCCATTATAAAACTCAATTAATTTTAAAAACCCGTGAAACAAAGACAGTGAAAGGGAGAGAAATTCTTACAAAATTCGTTCAGGCGCTGTGATGCCACCTGGATTGACCATATCTAGACCCGCAGCTGATTGAGACATAAGGGTGGACACTCTTGGGGCTGAGGGGTTTGGTGAGGTTCGGTGAGCAAACGCAGACGCTTTAAAGTAATACTGCGTGGTACCCATCCCATGGGTCCCAAATCTCCAGGTTCAAGGGCATCTTCCTACATCGAAAACATGCATGAGAAACCCAGAAGATGGTCCACCGAGTGATCGGGAAAGGTTTCTAAAACGCACCTCATTTCTCATCTCCTTGTGCTCGGGTTCGCCATTCCAGCCGCTTTACTAGCAATCTCCCTCCTTGGAGAATCAGCACCTTTAACCTCCTGTTCCATACAGGTGGCAATTTGTCCTGAGGGTGAACAGGAAGAGGGGGAACCAATGAGAGACTAGCTCTAGGTGTTGGGACAGGCACAGGTCACTCTATTTTCCCATCAGGAAGAAGAATTAACCACAGGCTCAGTGTGCTGCCCGGAAGCAGAATAGGGCCTAAAGCAATCCTGCGATTTTGCGGCGAGCTCCCAAGAGAGCGAGTTGAAAAATGGAGCTCAGGGGCACTGCAATTCACAAACCTGCAGACTTATAAATGATAACTCTCGTCTACAAATATATTGAGGGAAGGCAACAAAGAGGATTTGAAAGCAAGGCAGAATTGCAGGAAACAGATTTCAGGAGGCAGATTCGAATCGCCTTTAAAGCACAGGAAAAGCGGCAAAACCTCGACAATGATGCCCTTGGCCAAAAAGGGCGTATGCGTTTTTTCCTGAATATATTCAGGAAAAAACGCATACGCCCTTTTTGGCCAACCAAGCAACCTGGAAAGGCAAATCAGCGCTACAAAAAAGTCTCGCTTCCCATCGGTCAAAAGGGCTATGCTGAATAAAGTGTCAAAACCAGAAATGCAGGACAGGCCACGGAGAAACGGAAGCCTTGCTACGCTGATGGGCGGGATGTAAATTGCCAACAGCCACCTTGGAGAAGTGTACGGTGTGTCCTGAAACATTTACAAAACTCAGCTTAGAGAGCATAGGGCACTTCCACTCATGGGCGTATAAATTGGGAAAACTAAAAATCAGCAAGACACAAGCACCCCAAAGTTTAGGGCTGCTCTGTTGACAAGAACCTCCACTTCGTTACACCTTAAATATCCCAGGAAAGAGAAAAATGGATAAGGAAGTTGTGGTCCTTATGTACAATGGAATATCACTCAGCCATGAAATCAACGTCATAAGGCTAGTAGCAGCATGATGAGTGGATTTAGGTACGATGATTCTAAGTCAAATAAGTCACACAGAAAAAGACACTTATCATAAGATATCACCTATAGAGGGAATGTAAAAACCGCTACCCTTGAACTCAATTACAAAACAGAACAGAGTCACACGGTTAGAAAACACACTATGGCTGCATAACGGGAAAGGTGAGGTGGGGTGATGCATAAAACAAGGGTTTCAAATTAGCTCAGATACCGTTCCATAAACCCAATACGTAATAGACAAGACCTACTCCTTGCTCAGGGAACTGGACTCAACACCCCCTATTCACCGCCCAAGAGTATATCTGACTAGTAAGAATCTTAAAACCTATGTATTGATATCTCTCTGTAAGTGAGTCAAGTGGGTGTAAAGCTGCATAAACACAGCAGTGAAAAGCAGCTAAACCCTATTATAAAACTCAATTAATTTTAAAAACCCGTGAAACAAAGACAGTGAAAGGGAGAGAAATTCTTACAAAATTCGTTCAGGCGCTGTGATGCCACCTGGATTGACCATATCTAGACCCGCAATTGATTGAGACATAAGGGTGGACACTCTTGGGGCTGAGGGGTTTGGTGAGGTTCGGTGAGCAAACGCAGACGCTTTAAAGTAATACTGCGTGGTACCCATCCCATGGGTCCCAAATCTCCAGGTTCAAGGGCATCTTCCTACATCGAAAACATGCATGAGAAACCCAGAAGATGGTCCACCGAGTGATCGGGAAAGGTTTCTAAAACGCACCTCATTTCTCATCTCCTTGTGCTCGGGTTCGCCATTCCAGCCGCTTTACTAGCAATCTCCCTCCTTGGAGAATCAGCACCTTTAACCTCCTGTTCCATACAGGTGGCAATTTGAACTGAGGATGAACGGGAAGACGGGGAACCAATGAGAGACTAGCTCTAGGTGTTGGGACAGGCACAGGTCACTCTATTTTCCCATCAGGAAGAAGAATTAACCACAGGCTCAGTCTGCCGCCCGGAAGCAGAATAGGGCCTAAAGCAATCCTGCGCTTTTGCGGCCAGCTCCCAAGAGAGCGAGTTGAAAAATGGAGCTCAGGGGCACTGCAATTCACAAACCTGCAGACTTATAAATGATAACTCTCGTCTACAAATATATTGAGGGAAGGCAACAAAGAGGATTTGAAAGCAAGGCAGAATTGCAGGAAACAGATTTCAGGAGGCAGATTCGAATCGCCTTTAAAGCACAGGAAAAGCGGCAAAACCTCGACAATGATGCCCTTGGCCAAAAAGGGCGTATGCGTTTTTTCCTGAATATAATCAGGAAAAAAAGCATACGCCCTTTTTGGCCAACCAAGCAACCTGGAAAGGCAAATCAGCGCTACAAAGAAGTCTCGCTTCCCATCGGTCAAAAGGGCCATGCTGAATAAAGTGTCAAAACCAGAAATGCAGGACAGGCCACGGAGAAACGGGAGCCTTGCTACGCTGATGGGCGGGATGTAAATTGCCAACAGCCACTCTGGAGAAGTGTACGGTGTGTCCTGAAACATTTACAAAACTCAGCTTAGAGAGCATAGGGCACTTCCACTCATGGGCGTATAAATTGGGAAAACTAAAAATCAGCAAGACACAAGCACCCCAAAGTTTAGGGCTGCTCTGTTGACAAGAACCTCCACTTCGTTACACCTTAAATATCCCAGGAAAGAGAAAAATGGATAAAGAAGTTGTGGTCCTTATGTACAATGGAATATCACTCAGCCATGAAATCAACGTCATAAGGCTAGTAGCAGCATGATGAGTGGATTTAGGTACGACGATTCTAAGTCAAATAAGTCACACAGAAAAAGACACTTATCATAAGATATCACCTATAGAGGGAATGTAAAAACCGCTACCCTTGAACTCAATTACAAAACAGAACAGAGTCACACGGTTAGAAAACACACTATGGCTGCCTAACGGGAAAGGTGAGGTGGGGTGATGCATAAAACAAGGGTTTCAAATTAGCTCAGATACCGTTTCATAAACCCAGTACGTAATAGACAAGACCTACTCCTTGCTCAGGGAACTGGACACAACACCCCCTATTCACCGCCCAAGAGTATATCTGACTAGTAAGAATCTTAAAACCTATGTATTGATATCTCTCTGTAAGTGAGTCAAGTGGGTGTAAAGCTGCATAAACACAGCAGTGAAAAGCAGCTAAACCCCATTATAAAACTCAATTAATTTTAAAAACCCGTGAAACAAAGACAGTGAAAGGGAGAGAAATTCTTACAAAATTCGTTCAGGCGCTGTGATGCCACCTGGATTGACCATATCTAGACCCGCAGCTGATTGAGACATAAGGGTGGACACTCTTGGGGCTGAGGGGTTTGGTGAGGTTCGGTGAGCAAACGCAGACGCTTTAAAGTAATACTGCGTGGTACCCATCCCATGGGTCCCAAATCTCCAGGTTCAAGGGCATCTTCCTACATCGAAAACATGCATGAGAAACCCAGAAGATGGTCCACCGAGTGATCGGGAAAGGTTTCTAAAACGCACCTCATTTCTCATCTCCTTGTGCTCGGGTTCGCCATTCCAGCCGCTTTACTAGCAATCTCCCTCCTTGGAGAATCAGCACCTTTAACCTCCTGTTCCATACAGGTTGCAATTTGTCCTGAGGGTGAACGGGAAGAGGGGGAACCAATGAGAGACTAGCTCTAGGTGTTGGGACAGGCACAGGTCACTCTATTTTCCCATCAGGAAGAAGAATTAACCACAGGCTCAGTCTGCCGCCCGGAAGCAGAATAGGGCCTAAAGCAATCCTGCGCTTTTGCGGCCAGCTCCCAAGAGAGCGAGTTGAAAAATGGAGCTCAGGGGCACTGCAATTCACAAACCTGCAGACTTATAAATGATAACTCTCGTCTACAAATATATTGAGGGAAGGCAACCAAGAGGATTTGAAAGCAAGGCAGAATTGCAGGAAACAGATTTCAGGAGACAGATTCGAATCGCCTTTAAAGCACAGGAAAAGCGGCAAAACCTCGACAATGATGCCCTTGGCCAAAAAGGGCGTATGCGTTTTTTCCTGAATATATTCAGGAAAAAACGCATACGCCCTTTTTGGCCAACCAAGCAACCTGGAAAGGCAAATCAGCGCTACAAAGAAGTCTCGCTTCCCATCGGTCAAATGGGCCATGCTGAATAAAGTGTCAAAACCAGAAATGCAGGACAGGCCACGGAGAAACGGGAGCCTTGCTACGCTGATGGGCGGGATGTAAATTGCCAACAGCCACTCTGGAGAAGTGTACGGTGTGTCCTGAAACATTTACAAAACTCAGCTTAGAGAGCATAGGGCACTTCCACTCATGGGCGTATAAATTGGGAAAACTAAAAATCAGCAAGACACAAGCACCCCAAAGTTTAGGGCTGCTCTGTTGACAAGAACCTCCACTTCGTTACACCTTAAATATCCCAGGAAAGAGAAAAATGGATAAAGAAGTTGTGGTCCTTATGTACAATGGAATATCACTCAGCCATGAAATCAACGTCATAAGGCTAGTAGCAGCATGATGAGTGGATTTAGGTACGACGATTCTAAGTCAAATAAGTCACACAGAAAAAGACACTTATCATAAGATATCACCTATAGAGGGAATGTAAAAACCGCTACCCTTGAACTCAATTACAAAACAGAACAGAGTCACACGGTTAGAAAACACACTATGGCTGCCTAACGGGAAAGGTGAGGTGGGGTGATGCATAAAACAAGGGTTTCAAATTAGCTCAGATACCGTTCCATAAACCCAATACGTAATAGACAAGACCTACTCCTTGCTCAGGGAACTGGACTCAACACCCCCTATTCACCGCGCAAGAGTATATCTGACTAGTAAGAATCTTAAAACCTATGTATTGATATCTCTCTGTAAGTGAGTCAAGTGGGTGTAAAGCTGCATAAACACAGCAGTGAAAAGCAGCTAAACCCCATTATAAAACTCAATTAATTTTAAAAACCCGTGAAACAAAGACAGTGAAAGGGAGAGAAATTCTTACAAAATTCATTCAGGCGCTGTGATGCCACCTGGATTGACCATATCTAGACCTGCAGCTGATTGAGACATAAGGGTGGACACTCTTGGGGCTGAGAGGTTTGGTGAGGTTGGGTGAGCAAACGCAGACGCTTTAAAGTAATACTGCGTGGTACCCATCCCATGGGTCCCAAATCTCCAGGTTCAAGGGCATCTTCCTACATCGAAAACATGCATGAGAAACCCAGAAGATGGTCCACCGAGTGATCGGGAAAGGTTTCTAAAACGCACCTCATTTCTCATCTCCTTGTGCTCGGGTTCGCCATTCCAGCCGCTTTACTAGCAATCTCCCTCCTTGGAGAATCAGCACCTTTAACCTCCTGTTCCATACAGGTGGCAATTTGTCCTGAGGGTGAACAGGAAGAGGGGGAACCAATGAGAGACTAGCTCTAGGTGTTGGGACAGGCACAGGTCACTCTATTTTCCCATCAGGAAGAAGAATTAACCACAGGCTCAGTGTGCTGCCCGGAAGCAGAATAGGGCCTAAAGCAATCCTGCGATTTTGCGGCGAGCTCCCAAGAGAGCGAGTTGAAAAATGGAGCTCAGGGGCACTGCAATTCACAAACCTGCAGACTTATAAATGATAACTCTCGTCTACAAATATATTGAGGGAAGGCAACAAAGAGGATTTGAAAGCAAGGCAGAATTGCAGGAAACAGATTTCAGGAGGCAGATTCGAATCGCCTTTAAAGCACAGGAAAAGCGGCAAAACCTCGACAATGATGCCCTTGGCCAAAAAGGGCGTATGCGTTTTTTCCTGAATATATTCAGGAAAAAACGCATACGCCCTTTTTGGCCAACCAAGCAACCTGGAAAGGCAAATCAGCGCTACAAAAAAGTCTCGCTTCCCATTGGTCAAAAGGGCTATGCTGAATAAAGTGTCAAAACCAGAAATGCAGGACAGGCCACGGAGAAACGGAAGCCTTGCTACGCTGATGGGCGGGATGTAAATTGCCAACAGCCACCTTGGAGAAGTGTACGGTGTGTCCTGAAACATTTACAAAACTCAGCTTAGAGAGCATAGGGCACTTCCACTCATGGGCGTATAAATTGGGAAAACTAAAAATCAGCAAGACACAAGCACCCCAAAGTTTAGGGCTGCTCTGTTGACAAGAACCTCCACTTCGTTACACCTTAAATATCCCAGGAAAGAGAAAAATGGATAAGGAAGTTGTGGTCCTTATGTACAATGGAATATCACTCAGCCATGAAATCAACGTCATAAGGCTAGTAGCAGCATGATGAGTGGATTTAGGTACGATGATTCTAAGTCAAATAAGTCACACAGAAAAAGACACTTATCATAAGATATCACCTATAGAGGGAATGTAAAAACCGCTACCCTTGAACTCAATTACAAAACAGAACAGAGTCACACGGTTAGAAAACACACTATGGCTGCCTAACGGGAAAGGTGAGGTGGGGTGATGCATAAAACAAGGGTTTCAAATTAGCTCAGATACCGTTCCATAAACCCAATACGTAATAGACAAGACCTACTCCTTGCTCAGGGAACTGGACTCAACACCCCCTATTCACCGCCCAAGAGTATATCTGACTAGTAAGAATCTTAAAACCTATGTATTGATATCTCTCTGTAAGTGAGTCAAGTGGGTGTAAAGCTGCATAAACACAGCAGTGAAAAGCAGCTAAACCCTATTATAAAACTCAATTAATTTTAAAAACCCGTGAAACAAAGACAGTGAAAGGGAGAGAAATTCTTACAAAATTCGTTCAGGCGCTGTGATGCCACCTGGATTGACCATATCTAGACCCGCAATTGATTGAGACATAAGGGTGGACACTCTTGGGGCTGAGGGGTTTGGTGAGGTTCGGTGAGCAAACGCAGACGCTTTAAAGTAATACTGCGTGGTACCCATCCCATGGGTCCCAAATCTCCAGGTTCAAGGGCATCTTCCTACATCGAAAACATGCATGAGAAACCCAGAAGATGGTCCACCGAGTGATCGGGAAAGGTTTCTAAAACGCACCTCATTTCTCATCTCCTTGTGCTCGGGTTCGCCATTCCAGCCGCTTTACTAGCAATCTCCCTCCTTGGAGAATCAGCACCTTTAACCTCCTGTTCCATACAGGTGGCAATTTGAACTGAGGATGAACGGGAAGACGGGGAACCAATGAGAGACTAGCTCTAGGTGTTGGGACAGGCACAGGTCACTCTATTTTCCCATCAGGAAGAAGAATTAACCACAGGCTCAGTCTGCCGCCCGGAAGCAGAATAGGGCCTAAAGCAATCCTGCGCTTTTGCGGCCAGCTCCCAAGAGAGCGAGTTGAAAAATGGAGCTCAGGGGCACTGCAATTCACAAACCTGCAGACTTATAAATGATAACTCTCGTCTACAAATATATTGAGGGAAGGCAACAAAGAGGATTTGAAAGCAAGGCAGAATTGCAGGAAACGGATTTCAGGAGGCAGATTCGAATCGCCTTTAAAGCACAGGAAAAGCGGCAAAACCTCGACAATGATGCCCTTGGCCAAAAAGGGCGTATGCGTTTTTTCCTGAATATAATCAGGAAAAAACGCATACGCCCTTTTTGGCCAACCAAGCAACCTGGAAAGGCAAATCAGCGCTACAAAGAAGTCTCGCTTCCCATCGGTCAAAAGGGCCATGCTGAATAAAGTGTCAAAACCAGAAATGCAGGACAGGCCACGGAGAAACGGGAGCCTTGCTACGCTGATGGGCGGGATGTAAATTGCCAACAGCCACTCTGGAGAAGTGTACGGTGTGTCCTGAAACATTTACAAAACTCAGCTTAGAGAGCATAGGGCACTTCCACTCATGGGCGTATAAATTGGGAAAACTAAAAATCAGCAAGACACAAGCACCCCAAAGTTTAGGGCTGCTCTGTTGACAAGAACCTCCACTTCGTTACACCTTAAATATCCCAGGAAAGAGAAAAATGGATAAAGAAGTTGTGGTCCTTATGTACAATGGAATATCACTCAGCCATGAAATCAACGTCATAAGGCTAGTAGCAGCATGATGAGTGGATTTAGGTACGACGATTCTAAGTCAAATAAGTCACACAGAAAAAGACACTTATCATAAGATATCACCTATAGAGGGAATGTAAAAACCGCTACCCTTGAACTCAATTACAAAACAGAACAGAGTCACACGGTTAGAAAACACACTATGGCTGCCTAACGGGAAAGGTGAGGTGGGGTGATGCATAAAACAAGGGTTTCAAATTAGCTCAGATACCGTTCCATAAACCCAATACGTAATAGACAAGACCTACACCTTGCTCAGGGAACTGGACTCAACACCCCCTATTCACCGCCCAAGAGTATATCTGACTAGTAAGAATCTTAAAACCTATGTATTGATATCTCTCTGTAAGTGAGTCAAGTGGGTGTAAAGCTGCATAAACACAGCAGTGAAAAGCAGCTAAACCCCATTATAAAACTCAATTAATTTTAAAAACCCGTGAAACAAAGACAGTGAAAGGGAGAGAAATTCTTACAAAATTCATTCAGGCGCTGTGATGCCACCTGGATTGACCATATCTAGACCTGCAGCTGATTGAGACATAAGGGTGGACACTCTTGGGGCTGAGAGGTTTGGTGAGGTTGGGTGAGCAAACGCAGACGCTTTAAAGTAATACTGCGTGGTACCCATCCCATGGGTCCCAAATCTCCAGGTTCAAGGGCATCTTCCTACATCGAAAACATGCATGAGAAACCCAGAAGATGGTCCACCGAGTGATCGGGAAAGGTTTCTAAAACGCACCTCATTTCTCATCTCCTTGTGCTCGGGTTCGCCATTCCAGCCGCTTTACTAGCAATCTCCCTCCTTGGAGAATCAGCACCTTTAACCTCCTGTTCCATACAGGTGGCAATTTGTCCTGAGGGTGAACAGGAAGAGGGGGAACCAATGAGAGACTAGCTCTAGGTGTTGGGACAGGCACAGGTCACTCTATTTTCCCATCAGGAAGAAGAATTAACCACAGGCTCAGTGTGCTGCCCGGAAGCAGAATAGGGCCTAAAGCAATCCTGCGATTTTGCGGCGAGCTCCCAAGAGAGCGAGTTGAAAAATGGAGCTCAGGGGCACTGCAATTCACAAACCTGCAGACTTATAAATGATAACTCTCGTCTACAAATATATTGAGGGAAGGCAACAAAGAGGATTTGAAAGCAAGGCAGAATTGCAGGAAACAGATTTCAGGAGGCAGATTCGAATCGCCTTTAAAGCACAGGAAAAGCGGCAAAACCTCGACAATGATGCCCTTGGCCAAAAAGGGCGTATGCGTTTTTTCCTGAATATATTCAGGAAAAAACGCATACGCCCTTTTTGGCCAACCAAGCAACCTGGAAAGGCAAATCAGCGCTACAAAAAAGTCTCGCTTCCCATTGGTCAAAAGGGCTATGCTGAATAAAGTGTCAAAACCAGAAATGCAGGACAGGCCACGGAGAAACGGAAGCCTTGCTACGCTGATGGGCGGGATGTAAATTGCCAACAGCCACCTTGGAGAAGTGTACGGTGTGTCCTGAAACATTTACAAAACTCAGCTTAGAGAGCATAGGGCACTTCCACTCATGGGCGTATAAATTGGGAAAACTAAAAATCAGCAAGACACAAGCACCCCAAAGTTTAGGGCTGCTCTGTTGACAAGAACCTCCACTTCGTTACACCTTAAATATCCCAGGAAAGAGAAAAATGGATAAGGAAGTTGTGGTCCTTATGTACAATGGAATATCACTCAGCCATGAAATCAACGTCATAAGGCTAGTAGCAGCATGATGAGTGGATTTAGGTACGATGATTCTAAGTCAAATAAGTCACACAGAAAAAGACACTTATCATAAGATATCACCTATAGAGGGAATGTAAAAACCGCTACCCTTGAACTCAATTACAAAACAGAACAGAGTCACACGGTTAGAAAACACACTATGGCTGCCTAACGGGAAAGGTGAGGTGGGGTGATGCATAAAACAAGGGTTTCAAATTAGCTCAGATACCGTTCCATAAACCCAATACGTAATAGACAAGACCTACTCCTTGCTCAGGGAACTGGACTCAACACCCCCTATTCACCGCCCAAGAGTATATCTGACTAGTAAGAATCTTAAAACCTATGTATTGATATCTCTCTGTAAGTGAGTCAAGTGGGTGTAAAGCTGCATAAACACAGCAGTGAAAAGCAGCTAAACCCTATTATAAAACTCAATTAATTTTAAAAACCCGTGAAACAAAGACAGTGAAAGGGAGAGAAATTCTTACAAAATTCGTTCAGGCGCTGTGATGCCACCTGGATTGACCATATCTAGACCCGCAATTGATTGAGACATAAGGGTGGACACTCTTGGGGCTGAGGGGTTTGGTGAGGTTCGGTGAGCAAACGCAGACGCTTTAAAGTAATACTGCGTGGTACCCATCCCATGGGTCCCAAATCTCCAGGTTCAAGGGCATCTTCCTACATCGGAAACATGCATGAGAAACCCAGAAGATGGTCCACCGAGTGATCGGGAAAGGTTTCTAAAACGCACCTCATTTCTCATCTCCTTGTGCTCGGGTTCGCCATTCCAGCCGCTTTACTAGCAATCTCCCTCCTTGGAGAATCAGCACCTTTAACCTCCTGTTCCATACAGGTGGCAATTTGAACTGAGGATGAACGGGAAGACGGGGAACCAATGAGAGACTAGCTCTAGGTGTTGGGACAGGCACAGGTCACTCTATTTTCCCATCAGGAAGAAGAATTAACCACAGGCTCAGTCTGCCGCCCGGAAGCAGAATAGGGCCTAAAGCAATCCTGCGCTTTTGCGGCCAGCTCCCAAGAGAGCGAGTTGAAAAATGGAGCTCAGGGGCACTGCAATTCACAAACCTGCAGACTTATAAATGATAACTCTCGTCTACAAATATATTGAGGGAAGGCAACAAAGAGGATTTGAAAGCAAGGCAGAATTGCAGGAAACAGATTTCAGGAGGCAGATTCGAATCGCCTTTAAAGCACAGGAAAAGCGGCAAAACCTCGACAATGATGCCCTTGGCCAAAAAGGGCGTATGCGTTTTTTCCTGAATATATTCAGGAAAAAACGCATACGCCCTTTTTGGCCAACCAAGCAACCTGGAAAGGCAAATCAGCGCTACAAAGAAGTCTCGCTTCCCATCGGTCAAAAGGGCCATGCTGAATAAAGTGTCAAAACCAGAAATGCAGGACAGGCCACGGAGAAACGGGAGCCTTGCTACGCTGATGGGCGGGATGTAAATTGCCAACAGCCACTCTGGAGAAGTGTACGGTGTGTCCTGAAACATTTACAAAACTCAGCTTAGAGAGCATAGGGCACTTCCACTCATGGGCGTATAAATTGGGAAAACTAAAAATCAGCAAGACACAAGCACCCCAAAGTTTAGGGCTGCTCTGTTGACAAGAACCTCCACTTCGTTACACCTTAAATATCCCAGGAAAGAGAAAAATGGATAAAGAAGTTGTGGTCCTTATGTACAATGGAATATCACTCAGCCATGAAATCAACGTCATAAGGCTAGTAGCAGCATGATGAGTGGATTTAGGTACGACGATTCTAAGTCAAATAAGTCACACAGAAAAAGACACTTATCATAAGATATCACCTATAGAGGGAATGTAAAAACCGCTACCCTTGAACTCAATTACAAAACAGAACAGAGTCACACGGTTAGAAAACACACTATGGCTGCCTAACGGGAAAGGTGAGGTGGGGTGATGCATAAAACAAGGGTTTCAAATTAGCTCAGATACCGTTCCATAAACCCAATACGTAATAGACAAGACCTACTCCTTGCTCAGGGAACTGGACTCAACACCCCCTATTCACCGCCCAAGAGTATATCTGACTAGTAAGAATCTTAAAACCTATGTATTGATATCTCTCTGTAAGTGAGTCAAGTGGGTGTAAAGCTGCATAAACACAGCAGTGAAAAGCAGCTAAACCCCATTATAAAACTCAATTAATTTTAAAAACCCGTGAAACAAAGACAGTGAAAGGGAGAAAAATTCTTACAAAATTCGTTCAGGCGCTGTGATGCCACCTGGATTGACCATATCTAGACCCGCAGCTGATTGAGACATAAGGGTGGACACTCTTGGGGCTGAGGGGTTTGGTGAGGTTGGGTGAGCAAACGCAGACGCTTTAAAGTAATACTGCGTGGTACCCGTCCCATGGGTCCCAAATCTCCAGGTTCAAGGGCATCTTCCTACATCGAAAACATGCATGAGAATCCCAGAAGATGGTCCACCGAGTGATCGGGAAAGGTTTCTAAAACGCACCTCATTTCTCATCTCCTTGTGCTCGGGTTCGCCATTCCAGCCGCTTTACTAGCAATCTCCCTCCTTGGAGAATCAGCACCTTTAACCTCCTGTTCCATACAGGTTGCAATTTGTCCTGAGGGTGAACGGGAAGAGGGGGAACCAATGAGAGACTAGCTCTAGGTGTTGGGACAGGCACAGGTCACTCTATTTTCCCATCAGGAAGAAGAATTAACCACAGGCTCAGTCTGCCGCCCGGAAGCAGAATAGGGCCTAAAGCAATCCTGCGCTTTTGCGGCCAGCTCCCAAGAGAGCGAGTTGAAAAATGGAGCTCAGGGGCACTGCAATTCACAAACCTGCAGACTTATAAATGATAACTCTCGTCTACAAATATATTGAGGGAAGGCAACCAAGAGGATTTGAAAGCAAGGCAGAATTGCAGGAAACAGATTTCAGGAGGCAGATTCGAATCGCCTTTAAAGCACAGGAAAAGCGGCAAAACCTCGACAATGATGCCCTTGGCCAAAAAGGGCGTATGCGTTTTTTCCTGAATATATTCAGGAAAAAACGCATACGCCCTTTTTGGCCAAACAAGCAACCTGGAAAGGCAAATCAGCGCTACAAAGAAGTCTCGCTTCCCATCGGTCAAAAGGGCCATGCTGAATAAAGTGTCAAAACCAGAAATGCAGGACAGGCCACGGAGAAACGGGAGCCTTGCTACGCTGATGGGCGGGATGTAAATTGCCAACAGCCACTCTGGAGAAGTGTACGGTGTGTCCTGAAACATTTACAAAACTCAGCTTAGAGAGCATAGGGCACTTCCACTCATGGGCGTATAAATTGGGAAAACTAAAAATCAGCAAGACACAAGCACCCCAAAGTTTAGGGCTGCTCTGTTGACAAGAACCTCCACTTCGTTACACCTTAAATATCCCAGGAAAGAGAAAAATGGATAAAGAAGTTGTGGTCCTTATGTACAAAGGAATATCACTCAGCCATGAAATCAACGTCATAAGGCTAGTAGCAGCATGATGAGTGGATTTAGGTACGACGATTCTAAGTGAAATAAGTCACACAGAAAAAGACACTTGCCATAAGATATCACTTATAGAGGGAATGGAAAAACCGCTACACTGGAACTGAATTACAAAACAGAACAGAGTCACACGTTTAGAAAACGCACTATAGCTGCTTAACGGGAAAGGTGAGCTGGGGTGATGCCTAAAACAAGGGTTTCAAATTAGCTCAGATACCGTTCCATAAACCCAATATGTAATAGACAAGACCTACTCCTTGCTCAGTGAACTGGACTCAACACCCCCTATTCACCACCCAAGAATATATCTGACTAGTAAGAATCTTAAAACCTATGTATTGATATCTCTCTGTAAGTGAGTCAAGTGCGTGTAAAGCGGCATAAAGACAGCAGTGAAAAGCAGCTAAACCCCATTATAAAAATCAATAACTTTTAAAAACCCGTGAAACAAAGACAGTGAAAGAGAGAGAAATTCTTACAAAATTCGTTCAGGGGCTGTGATGCCACCTGGATTGACCATATCTAGACCCACAGTTGATTGCGACATAAGGGTGGACACTCTTGGGGCTGAGAGGTTTGGTGAGGTTGGGTGAGCAAACGCAGACCCTTTAAAGTCATACTGCTTGGTACCCATCCCATGGGTCCCAAATCTCCAGGTTCAAGGGCATCTTCCTACATCGAAAACATGCATGAGAAACCCAGAAGATGGTACACCGTGTGATCGGGAAAGGTTGCTAAAACGCACCTCATTTCTCGTCTGATGGTGCTCGGGTTCGCCATTCTAGCCGCTTTACTAGCAATCTTCCTCCTTGGAGAATCAGCAGCTTTAACCTCCTGTTCCGTACAGGTTGCAATTTGTCCTGAGGATGAACGGGAAGAGGGGGAACCAATGGGAGACTAGCTCTAGGTGTTGGGACAGGCACAGGTCACTCTATTTTCCCATCAGGAAGAAGAATTAACCACAGGCTCATCCTGCCGCCCGGAACCCGAATAGGGCCTGAAGCAATCCTGCGCTTTTGCGGCCAGCTCCCAAGAAAGCGAGTTGAAAAATGGAGCTCAGGGCCACTGCAATTCACAAACCTGCAGAGTTATAAATGATAACTCTCGTCCACAAATATATTCAGGGAAGGCAACGAAGAGGATTTGAAAGCAAGGCAGAATTGCAGGAAACAGATTTCAGGAGGTAGATTCGAATCGCCTTTAAAGCACAGGAAAAGCGGCAAAACCTCGACAATGACGCCCTTGGCCAAAAAGGGCGTATGCGTTTTTTCCTGAATATATTCAGGAAAAAACGCATACGCCCTTTTTGGCCAACCAAGCAACCTGGAAAGGCAAATCAGCGCTACAAAGAAGTCTCGCTTCGCATCGGTTAAAAGGGCCATGCTGAATAAAGGGTCAAAACCAGAAATGCAGGACAGGCCATGGAGAAACGGAAGCCTTGCTACGCTGATGGGCGGGATGTAAATTGCCAACAGCCACTCTGGAGAAGTGTACGGTGTGTCCTGAAACATCTAAAAAACACAGCTTAGAGAGCATAGGGCACTTCCACTCATGGGCGTATACATTGGGAAAACTAAAAATCAGCAAGACACAGGCACCCCAAAGTTTAGGGCTGCTCTGTTGACAAGAACCTCCACTTCGTTACACCTTAAATATCCCAGGAAAGAGAAAAATGGATAAAGAAGTTGTGGTCCTTATGTACAAAGGAATATCACTCAGCCATGAAATCAACGTCATAAGGCTCGTAGCAGCATGATGAGTGGATTTAGGTACGACAATTCTAAGTGAAATAAGTCACACAGAAAAAGACACTTGCCATAAGATATCACTTATAGAGGGAATGTAAAAACCGCTACACTTGAACTGAATTACAAAACAGAACAGAGTCACACGTTTAGAAAACACACTATAGCTGCTTAACGGGAAAGGTGAGGTGGGGTGATGCCTAAAACAAGGGTTTCAAATTAGCTCAGATACCGTTCCATAAACCCAATATGTAATAGACAAGACCTACTCCTTGCTCAGTGAACTGGACTCAACACCCCCTATTCACCGCCCAAGAATATATCTGACTAGTAAGAATCTTAAAACCTATGTATTGATATCTCTCTGTAAGTGAGTCAAGTGCGTGTAAAGCGGCATAAAGACAGCAGTGAAAAGCAGCTAAACCCCATTATAAAAATCAATAACTTTTAAAAACCCGAGAAACAAAGACAGTGAAAGAGAGAGAAATTCTTACAAAATTCGTTCAGGGGCTGTGATGCCACCTGGATTGACCTTATCTAGACCCACAGCTGATTGCGACATAAGGGTGGACACTCTTGGGGCTGAGAGGTTTGGTGAGGTTGGGTGAGCAAACGCAGACCCTTTAAAGTCATACTGCGTGGTACCCATCCCATGGGTCCCAAATCTCCAGGTTCAAGGGCATCTTCCTACATCGAAAACATGCATGAGAACCCCAGAAGATGGTACACCGTGTGATCGGGAAAGGTTGCTAAAACGCACCTCATTTCTCGTCTGATGGTGCTCGGGTTCGCCATTCCAGCCGCTTTACTAGCAATCTCCCTCCTTGGAGAATCAGCAGCTTTAACCTCCTGTTCCGTACAGGTTGCAATTTGTCCTGAGGATGAACGGGAAGAGGGGGAACCAATGGGAGACTAGCTCTAGGTGTTGGGACAGGCACAGGTCACTCTATTTTCCCATCAGGAAGAAGAATTAACCACAGGCTCATCCTGCCGCCCGGAACCCGAATAGGGCCTGAAGCAATCCTGCGCTTTTGCGGCCAGCTCCCAAGAAAGCGAGTTGAAAAATGGAGCTCAGGGGCACTGCAATTCACAAACCTGGAGAGTTATAAATGATAACTCTCGTCCACAAATATATTCAGGGAAGGCAACGAAGAGGATGTGAAAGCAAGGCAGAATTGCAGGAAACAGATTTCAGGAGGTAGATTCGAATCGCCTTTAAAGCACAGGAAAAGCGGCAAAACCTCGACAATGATGCCCTTGGCCAAAAAGGGCGTATGCGTTTTTTCCTGAATATATTCAGGAAAAAACGCATACGCCCTTTTTGGCCAACCAAGCAACCTGGAAAGGCAAATCAGCGCTACAAAGAAGTCTCGCTTCGCATCGGTCAAAAGGGCCATGCTGAATAAAGGGTCAAAACCAGAAATGCAGGACAGGCCATGGAGAAACGGGAGCCTTGCTACGCTGATGGGCGGGATGTAAATTGCCAACAGCCACTCTGGAGAAGTGTACGGTGTGTCCTGAAACATCTAAAAAACACAGCTTAGAGAGCATAGGGCACTTCCACTCATGGGCGTATACATTGGGAAAACTAAAAATCAGCAAGTCACAGGCACCCCAAAGTTTAGGGCTGCTCTGTTGACAAGAACCTCCACTTCGTTACACCTTAAATATCCCAGGAAAGAGAAAAATGGATAAAGAAGTTGTGGTCCTTATGTACAAAGGAATATCACTCAGCCATGAAATCAACGTCATAAGGCTAGTAGCAGCATGATGAGTGGATTTAGGTACGACGATTCTAATTGAAATAAGTCACACAGAAAAAGACACTTGCCATAAGATATCACTTATAGAGGGAATGGAAAAACCGCTACACTGGAACTGAATTACAAAACAGAACAGAGTCACACGTTTAGAAAACACACTATAGCTGCTTAACGGGAAAGGTGAGGTGAGGTGATGCCTAAAACAAGGGTTTCAAATTAGCTCAGATACCGTTCCATAAACCCAATACGTAATAGACAAGACCTACTACTTGCTCAGGGAACTGGACTCAACACCCCCTATTCACCGCCTAAGAGTATATCTGACTAGTAAGAATCTTAAAACCTATGTATTGATATCTCTCTGTAAGTGAGTCAAGTGGGTGTAAAGCTGCATAAACACAGCAGTGAAAAGCAGCTAAACCCCATTATAAAACTCAATTAATTTTAAAAACCCGTGAAACAAAGACAGTGAAAGGGAGAGAAATTCTTACAAAATTCGTTCAGGCGCTGTGATGCCACCTGGATTGACCATATCTAGACCCGCAGCTGATTGAGACATAAGGGTGGACACTCTTGGGGCTGAGGGGTTTGGTGAGGTTGGGTGAGCAAACGCAGACGCTTTAAAGTAATACTGCGTGGTACCCATCCCATGGGTCCCAAATCTCCAGGTTCAAGGGCATCTTCCTACATCGAAAACATGCATGAGAATCCCAGAAGATGGTCCACCGAGTGATCGGGAAAGGTTTCTAAAACGCACCTCATTTCTCATCTCCTTGTGCTCGGGTTCGCCATTCCAGCCGCTTTACTAGCAATCTCCCTCCTTGGAGAATCAGCACCTTTAACCTCCTGTTCCATACAGGTTGCAATTTGTCCTGAGGGTGAACGGGAAGAGGGGGAACCAATGAGAGACTAGCTCTAGGTGTTGGGACAGGCACAGGTCACTCTATTTTCCCATCAGGAAGAAGAATTAACCACAGGCTCAGTGTGCTGCCCGGAAGCAGAATAGGGCCTAAAGCAATCCTGCGATTTTGCGGCGAGCTCCCAAGAGAGCGAGTTGAAAAATGGAGATCAGGGGCACTGCAATTCACAAACCTGCAGACTTATAAATGATAACTCTCGTCTACAAATATATTGAGGGAAGGCAACAAAGAGGATTTGAAAGCAAGGCAGAATTGCAGGAAACAGATTTCAGGAGGCAGATTCGAATCGCCTTTAAAGCACAGGAAAAGCGGCAAAACCTCGACAATGATGCCCTTGGCTAAAAAGGGCGTATGCGTTTTTTCCTGAATATATTCAGGAAAAAACGCATACGCCCTTTTTGGCCAACCAAGCAACCTGGAAAGGCAAATCAGCGCTACAAAAAAGTCTCGCTTCCCATCGGTCAAAAGGGCTATGCTGAATAAAGTGTCAAAACCAGAAATGCAGGACAGGCCACGGAGAAACGGAAGCCTTGCTACGCTGATGGGCGGGATGTAAATTGCCAACAGCCACCTTGGAGAAGTGTACGGTGTGTCCTGAAACATTTACAAAACTCAGCTTAGAGAGCATAGGGCACTTCCACTCATGGGCGTATAAATTGGGAAAACTAAAAATCAGCAAGACACAAGCACCCCAAAGTTTAGGGCTGCTCTGTTGACAAGAACCTCCACTTCGTTACACCTTAAATATCCCAGGAAAGAGAAAAATGGATAAGGAAGTTGTGGTCCTTATGTACAATGGAATATCACTCAGCCATGAAATCAACGTCATAAGGCTAGTAGCAGCATGATGAGTGGATTTAGGTACGATGATTCTAAGTCAAATAAGTCACACAGAAAAAGACACTTATCATAAGATATCACCTATAGAGGGAATGTAAAAACCGCTACCCTTGAACTCAATTACAAAACAGAACAGAGTCACACGGTTAGAAAACACACTATGGCTGCCTAACGGGAAAGGTGAGGTGGGGTGATGCATAAAACAAGGGTTTCAAATTAGCTCAGATACCGTTCCATAAACCCAATACGTAATAGACAAGACCTACTCCTTGCTCAGGGAACTGGACTCAACACCCCCTATTCACCGCCCAAGAGTATATCTGACTAGTAAGAATCTTAAAACCTATGTATTGATATCTCTCTGTAAGTGAGTCAAGTGGGTGTAAAGCTGCATAAACACAGCAGTGAAAAGCAGCTAAACCCTATTATAAAACTCAATTAATTTTAAAAACCCGTGAAACAAAGACAGTGAAAGGGAGAGAAATTCTTACAAAATTCGTTCAGGCGCTGTGATGCCACCTGGATTGACCATATCTAGACCCGCAATTGATTGAGACATAAGGGTGGACACTCTTGGGGCTGAGGGGTTTGGTGAGGTTCGGTGAGCAAACGCAGACGCTTTAAAGTAATACTGCGTGGTACCCATCCCATGGGTCCCAAATCTCCAGGTTCAAGGGCATCTTCCTACATCGAAAACATGCATGAGAAACCCAGAAGATGGTCCACCGAGTGATCGGGAAAGGTTTCTAAAACGCACCTCATTTCTCATCTCCTTGTGCTCGGGTTCGCCATTCCAGCCGCTTTACTAGCAATCTCCCTCCTTGGAGAATCAGCACCTTTAACCTCCTGTTCCATACAGGTGGCAATTTGAACTGAGGATGAACGGGAAGACGGGGAACCAATGAGAGACTAGCTCTAGGTGTTGGGACAGGCACAGGTCACTCTATTTTCCCATCAGGAAGAAGAATTAACCACAGGCTCAGTCTGCCGCCCGGAAGCAGAATAGGGCCTAAAGCAATCCTGCGCTTTTGCGGCCAGCTCCCAAGAGAGCGAGTTGAAAAATGGAGCTCAGGGGCACTGCAATTCACAAACCTGCAGACTTATAAATGATAACTCTCGTCTACAAATATATTGAGGGAAGGCAACAAAGAGGATTTGAAAGCAAGGCAGAATTGCAGGAAACAGATTTCAGGAGGCAGATTCGAATCGCCTTTAAAGCACAGGAAAAGCGGCAAAACCTCGACAATGATGCCCTTGGCCAAAAAGGGCGTATGCGTTTTTTCCTGAATATATTCAGGAAAAAACGCATACGCCCTTTTTGGCCAACCAAGCAACCTGGAAAGGCAAATCAGCGCTACAAAGAAGTCTCGCTTCCCATCGGTCAAAAGGGCCATGCTGAATAAAGTGTCAAAACCAGAAATGCAGGACAGGCCACGGAGAAACGGGAGCCTTGCTACGCTGATGGGCGGGATGTAAATTGCCAACAGCCACTCTGGAGAAGTGTACGGTGTGTCCTGAAACATTTACAAAACTCAGCTTAGAGAGCATAGGGCACTTCCACTCATGGGCGTATAAATTGGGAAAACTAAAAATCAGCAAGACACAAGCACCCCAAAGTTTAGGGCTGCTCTGTTGACAAGAACCTCCACTTCGTTACACCTTAAATATCCCAGGAAAGAGAAAAATGGATAAAGAAGTTGTGGTCCTTATGTACAATGGAATATCACTCAGCCATGAAATCAACGTCATAAGGCTAGTAGCAGCATGATGAGTGGATTTAGGTACGACGATTCTAAGTCAAATAAGTCACACAGAAAAAGACACTTATCATAAGATATCACCTATAGAGGGAATGTAAAAACCGCTACCCTTGAACTCAATTACAAAACAGAACAGAGTCACACGGTTAGAAAACACACTATGGCTGCCTAACGGGAAAGGTGAGGTGGGGTGATGCATAAAACAAGGGTTTCAAATTAGCTCAGATACCGTTCCATAAACCCAATACGTAATAGACAAGACCTACTCCTTGCTCAGGGAACTGGACTCAACACCCCCTATTCACCGCCCAAGAGTATATCTGACTAGTAAGAATCTTAAAACCTATGTATTGATATCTCTCTGTAAGTGAGTCAAGTGGGTGTAAAGCTGCATAAACACAGCAGTGAAAAGCAGCTAAACCCCATTATAAAACTCAATTAATTTTAAAAACCCGTGAAACAAAGACAGTGAAAGGGAGAAAAATTCTTACAAAATTCGTTCAGGCGCTGTGATGCCACCTGGATTGACCATATCTAGACCCGCAGCTGATTGAGACATAAGGGTGGACACTCTTGGGGCTGAGGGGTTTGGTGAGGTTGGGTGAGCAAACGCAGACGCTTTAAAGTAATACTGCGTGGTACCCGTCCCATGGGTCCCAAATCTCCAGGTTCAAGGGCATCTTCCTACATCGAAAACATGCATGAGAATCCCAGAAGATGGTCCACCGAGTGATCGGGAAAGGTTTCTAAAACGCACCTCATTTCTCATCTCCTTGTGCTCGGGTTCGCCATTCCAGCCGCTTTACTAGCAATCTCCCTCCTTGGAGAATCAGCACCTTTAACCTCCTGTTCCATACAGGTTGCAATTTGTCCTGAGGGTGAACGGGAAGAGGGGGAACCAATGAGAGACTAGCTCTAGGTGTTGGGACAGGCACAGGTCACTCTATTTTCCCATCAGGAAGAAGAATTAACCACAGGCTCAGTCTGCCGCCCGGAAGCAGAATAGGGCCTAAAGCAATCCTGCGCTTTTGCGGCCAGCTCCCAAGAGAGCGAGTTGAAAAATGGAGCTCAGGGGCACTGCAATTCACAAACCTGCAGACTTATAAATGATAACTCTCGTCTACAAATATATTGAGGGAAGGCAACCAAGAGGATTTGAAAGCAAGGCAGAATTGCAGGAAACAGATTTCAGGAGGCAGATTCGAATCGCCTTTAAAGCACAGGAAAAGCGGCAAAACCTCGACAATGATGCCCTTGGCCAAAAAGGGCGTATGCGTTTTTTCCTGAATATATTCAGGAAAAAACGCATACGCCCTTTTTGGCCAAACAAGCAACCTGGAAAGGCAAATCAGCGCTACAAAGAAGTCTCGCTTCCCATCGGTCAAAAGGGCCATGCTGAATAAAGTGTCAAAACCAGAAATGCAGGACAGGCCACGGAGAAACGGGAGCCTTGCTACGCTGATGGGCGGGATGTAAATTGCCAACAGCCACTCTGGAGAAGTGTACGGTGTGTCCTGAAACATTTACAAAACTCAGCTTAGAGAGCATAGGGCACTTCCACTCATGGGCGTATAAATTGGGAAAACTAAAAATCAGCAAGACACAAGCACCCCAAAGTTTAGGGCTGCTCTGTTGACAAGAACCTCCACTTCGTTACACCTTAAATATCCCAGGAAAGAGAAAAATGGATAAAGAAGTTGTGGTCCTTATGTACAAAGGAATATCACTCAGCCATGAAATCAACGTCATAAGGCTAGTAGCAGCATGATGAGTGGATTTAGGTACGACGATTCTAAGTGAAATAAGTCACACAGAAAAAGACACTTGCCATAAGATATCACTTATAGAGGGAATGGAAAAACCGCTACACTGGAACTGAATTACAAAACAGAACAGAGTCACACGTTTAGAAAACGCACTATAGCTGCTTAACGGGAAAGGTGAGCTGGGGTGATGCCTAAAACAAGGGTTTCAAATTAGCTCAGATACCGTTCCATAAACCCAATATGTAATAGACAAGACCTACTCCTTGCTCAGTGAACTGGACTCAACACCCCCTATTCACCACCCAAGAATATATCTGACTAGTAAGAATCTTAAAACCTATGTATTGATATCTCTCTGTAAGTGAGTCAAGTGCGTGTAAAGCGGCATAAAGACAGCAGTGAAAAGCAGCTAAACCCCATTATAAAAATCAATAACTTTTAAAAACCCGTGAAACAAAGACAGTGAAAGAGAGAGAAATTCTTACAAAATTCGTTCAGGGGCTGTGATGCCACCTGGATTGACCATATCTAGACCCACAGTTGATTGCGACATAAGGGTGGACACTCTTGGGGCTGAGAGGTTTGGTGAGGTTGGGTGAGCAAACGCAGACCCTTTAAAGTCATACTGCTTGGTACCCATCCCATGGGTCCCAAATCTCCAGGTTCAAGGGCATCTTCCTACATCGAAAACATGCATGAGAAACCCAGAAGATGGTACACCGTGTGATCGGGAAAGGTTGCTAAAACGCACCTCATTTCTCGTCTGATGGTGCTCGGGTTCGCCATTCTAGCCGCTTTACTAGCAATCTTCCTCCTTGGAGAATCAGCAGCTTTAACCTCCTGTTCCGTACAGGTTGCAATTTGTCCTGAGGATGAACGGGAAGAGGGGGAACCAATGGGAGACTAGCTCTAGGTGTTGGGACAGGCACAGGTCACTCTATTTTCCCATCAGGAAGAAGAATTAACCACAGGCTCATCCTGCCGCCCGGAACCCGAATAGGGCCTGAAGCAATCCTGCACTTTTGCGGCCAGCTCCCAAGAAAGCGAGTTGAAAAATGGAGCTCAGGGCCACTGCAATTCACAAACCTGCAGAGTTATAAATGATAACTCTCGTCCACAAATATATTCAGGGAAGGCAACGAAGAGGATTTGAAAGCAAGGCAGAATTGCAGGAAACAGATTTCAGGAGGTAGATTCGAATCGCCTTTAAAGCACAGGAAAAGCGGCAAAACCTCGACAATGACGCCCTTGGCCAAAAAGGGCGTATGCGTTTTTTCCTGAATATATTCAGGAAAAAACGCATACGCCCTTTTTGGCCAACCAAGCAACCTGGAAAGGCAAATCAGCGCTACAAAGAAGTCTCGCTTCGCATCGGTTAAAAGGGCCATGCTGAATAAAGGGTCAAAACCAGAAATGCAGGACAGGCCATGGAGAAACGGAAGCCTTGCTACGCTGATGGGCGGGATGTAAATTGCCAACAGCCACTCTGGAGAAGTGTACGGTGTGTCCTGAAACATCTAAAAAACACAGCTTAGAGAGCATAGGGCACTTCCACTCATGGGCGTATACATTGGGAAAACTAAAAATCAGCAAGACACAGGCACCCCAAAGTTTAGGGCTGCTCTGTTGACAAGAACCTCCACTTCGTTACACCTTAAATATCCCAGGAAAGAGAAAAATGGATAAAGAAGTTGTGGTCCTTATGTACAAAGGAATATCACTCAGCCATGAAATCAACGTCATAAGGCTCGTAGCAGCATGATGAGTGGATTTAGGTACGACAATTCTAAGTGAAATAAGTCACACAGAAAAAGACACTTGCCATAAGATATCACTTATAGAGGGAATGTAAAAACCGCTACACTTGAACTGAATTACAAAACAGAACAGAGTCACACGTTTAGAAAACACACTATAGCTGCTTAACGGGAAAGGTGAGGTGGGGTGATGCCTAAAACAAGGGTTTCAAATTAGCTCAGATACCGTTCCATAAACCCAATATGTAATAGACAAGACCTACTCCTTGCTCAGTGAACTGGACTCAACACCCCCTATTCACCGCCCAAGAATATATCTGACTAGTAAGAATCTTAAAACCTATGTATTGATATCTCTCTGTAAGTGAGTCAAGTGCGTGTAAAGCGGCATAAAGACAGCAGTGAAAAGCAGCTAAACCCCATTATAAAAATCAATAACTTTTAAAAACCCGAGAAACAAAGACAGTGAAAGAGAGAGAAATTCTTACAAAATTCGTTCAGGGGCTGTGATGCCACCTGGATTGACCTTATCTAGACCCACAGCTGATTGCGACATAAGGGTGGACACTCTTGGGGCTGAGAGGTTTGGTGAGGTTGGGTGAGCAAACGCAGACCCTTTAAAGTCATACTGCGTGGTACCCATCCCATGGGTCCCAAATCTCCAGGTTCAAGGGCATCTTCCTACATCGAAAACATGCATGAGAACCCCAGAAGATGGTACACCGTGTGATCGGGAAAGGTTGCTAAAACGCACCTCATTTCTCGTCTGATGGTGCTCGGGTTCGCCATTCCAGCCGCTTTACTAGCAATCTCCCTCCTTGGAGAATCAGCAGCTTTAACCTCCTGTTCCGTACAGGTTGCAATTTGTCCTGAGGATGAACGGGAAGAGGGGGAACCAATGGGAGACTAGCTCTAGGTGTTGGGACAGGCACAGGTCACTCTATTTTCCCATCAGGAAGAAGAATTAACCACAGGCTCATCCTGCCGCCCGGAACCCGAATAGGGCCTGAAGCAATCCTGCGCTTTTGCGGCCAGCTCCCAAGAAAGCGAGTTGAAAAATGGAGCTCAGGGGCACTGCAATTCACAAACCTGGAGAGTTATAAATGATAACTCTCGTCCACAAATATATTCAGGGAAGGCAACGAAGAGGATGTGAAAGCAAGGCAGAATTGCAGGAAACAGATTTCAGGAGGTAGATTCGAATCGCCTTTAAAGCACAGGAAAAGCGGCAAAACCTCGACAATGATGCCCTTGGCCAAAAAGGGCGTATGCGTTTTTTCCTGAATATATTCAGGAAAAAACGCATACGCCCTTTTTGGCCAACCAAGCAACCTGGAAAGGCAAATCAGCGCTACAAAGAAGTCTCGCTTCGCATCGGTCAAAAGGGCCATGCTGAATAAAGGGTCAAAACCAGAAATGCAGGACAGGCCATGGAGAAACGGGAGCCTTGCTACGCTGATGGGCGGGATGTAAATTGCCAACAGCCACTCTGGAGAAGTGTACGGTGTGTCCTGAAACATCTAAAAAACACAGCTTAGAGAGCATAGGGCACTTCCACTCATGGGCGTATACATTGGGAAAACTAAAAATCAGCAAGTCACAGGCACCCCAAAGTTTAGGGCTGCTCTGTTGACAAGAACCTCCACTTCGTTACACCTTAAATATCCCAGGAAAGAGAAAAATGGATAAAGAAGTTGTGGTCCTTATGTACAAAGGAATATCACTCAGCCATGAAATCAACGTCATAAGGCTAGTAGCAGCATGATGAGTGGATTTAGGTACGACGATTCTAATTGAAATAAGTCACACAGAAAAAGACACTTGCCATAAGATATCACTTATAGAGGGAATGGAAAAACCGCTACACTGGAACTGAATTACAAAACAGAACAGAGTCACACGTTTAGAAAACACACTATAGCTGCTTAACGGGAAAGGTGAGGTGAGGTGATGCCTAAAACAAGGGTTTCAAATTAGCTCAGATACCGTTCCATAAACCCAATACGTAATAGACAAGACCTACTACTTGCTCAGGGAACTGGACTCAACACCCCCTATTCACCGCCTAAGAGTATATCTGACTAGTAAGAATCTTAAAACCTATGTATTGATATCTCTCTGTAAGTGAGTCAAGTGGGTGTAAAGCTGCATAAACACAGCAGTGAAAAGCAGCTAAACCCCATTATAAAACTCAATTAATTTTAAAAACCCGTGAAACAAAGACAGTGAAAGGGAGAGAAATTCTTACAAAATTCGTTCAGGCGCTGTGATGCCACCTGGATTGACCATATCTAGACCCGCAGCTGATTGAGACATAAGGGTGGACACTCTTGGGGCTGAGGGGTTTGGTGAGGTTGGGTGAGCAAACGCAGACGCTTTAAAGTAATACTGCGTGGTACCCATCCCATGGGTCCCAAATCTCCAGGTTCAAGGGCATCTTCCTACATCGAAAACATGCATGAGAATCCCAGAAGATGGTCCACCGAGTGATCGGGAAAGGTTTCTAAAACGCACCTCATTTCTCATCTCCTTGTGCTCGGGTTCGCCATTCCAGCCGCTTTACTAGCAATCTCCCTCCTTGGAGAATCAGCACCTTTAACCTCCTGTTCCATACAGGTTGCAATTTGTCCTGAGGGTGAACGGGAAGAGGGGGAACCAATGAGAGACTAGCTCTAGGTGTTGGGACAGGCACAGGTCACTCTATTTTCCCATCAGGAAGAAGAATTAACCACAGGCTCAGTGTGCTGCCCGGAAGCAGAATAGGGCCTAAAGCAATCCTGCGATTTTGCGGCGAGCTCCCAAGAGAGCGAGTTGAAAAATGGAGATCAGGGGCACTGCAATTCACAAACCTGCAGACTTATAAATGATAACTCTCGTCTACAAATATATTGAGGGAAGGCAACAAAGAGGATTTGAAAGCAAGGCAGAATTGCAGGAAACAGATTTCAGGAGGCAGATTCGAATCGCCTTTAAAGCACAGGAAAAGCGGCAAAACCTCGACAATGATGCCCTTGGCTAAAAAGGGCGTATGCGTTTTTTCCTGAATATATTCAGGAAAAAACGCATACGCCCTTTTTGGCCAACCAAGCAACCTGGAAAGGCAAATCAGCGCTACAAAAAAGTCTCGCTTCCCATCGGTCAAAAGGGCTATGCTGAATAAAGTGTCAAAACCAGAAATGCAGGACAGGCCACGGAGAAACGGAAGCCTTGCTACGCTGATGGGCGGGATGTAAATTGCCAACAGCCACCTTGGAGAAGTGTACGGTGTGTCCTGAAACATTTACAAAACTCAGCTTAGAGAGCATAGGGCACTTCCACTCATGGGCGTATAAATTGGGAAAACTAAAAATCAGCAAGACACAAGCACCCCAAAGTTTAGGGCTGCTCTGTTGACAAGAACCTCCACTTCGTTACACCTTAAATATCCCAGGAAAGAGAAAAATGGATAAGGAAGTTGTGGTCCTTATGTACAATGGAATATCACTCAGCCATGAAATCAACGTCATAAGGCTAGTAGCAGCATGATGAGTGGATTTAGGTACGATGATTCTAAGTCAAATAAGTCACACAGAAAAAGACACTTATCATAAGATATCACCTATAGAGGGAATGTAAAAACCGCTACCCTTGAACTGAATTACAAAACAGAACAGAGTCACACGGTTAGAAAACACACTATGGCTGCCTAACGGGAAAGGTGAGGTGGGGTGATGCATAAAACAAGGGTTTCAAATTAGCTCAGATACCGTTCCATAAACCCAATACGTAATAGACAAGACCTACTCCTTGCTCAGGGAACTGGACTCAACACCCCCTATTCACCGCCCAAGAGTATATCTGACTAGTAAGAATCTTAAAACCTATGTATTGATATCTCTCTGTAAGTGAGTCAAGTGGGTGTAAAGCTGCATAAACACAGCAGTGAAAAGCAGCTAAACCCTATTATAAAACTCAATTAATTTTAAAAACCCGTGAAACAAAGACAGTGAAAGGGAGAGAAATTCTTACAAAATTCGTTCAGGCGCTGTGATGCCACCTGGATTGACCATATCTAGACCCGCAATTGATTGAGACATAAGGGTGGACACTCTTGGGGCTGAGGGGTTTGGTGAGGTTCGGTGAGCAAACGCAGACGCTTTAAAGTAATACTGCGTGGTACCCATCCCATGGGTCCCAAATCTCCAGGTTCAAGGGCATCTTCCTACATCGAAAACATGCATGAGAAACCCAGAAGATGGTCCACCGAGTGATCGGGAAAGGTTTCTAAAACGCACCTCATTTCTCATCTCCTTGTGCTCGGGTTCGCCATTCCAGCCGCTTTACTAGCAATCTCCCTCCTTGGAGAATCAGCACCTTTAACCTCCTGTTCCATACAGGTGGCAATTTGAACTGAGGATGAACGGGAAGACGGGGAACCAATGAGAGACTAGCTCTAGGTGTTGGGACAGGCACAGGTCACTCTATTTTCCCATCAGGAAGAAGAATTAACCACAGGCTCAGTCTGCCGCCCGGAAGCAGAATAGGGCCTAAAGCAATCCTGTGCTTTTGCGGCCAGCTCCCAAGAGAGCGAGTTGAAAAATGGAGCTCAGGGGCACTGCAAGTCACAAACCTGCAGACTTATAAATGATAACTCTCGTCTACAAATATATTGAGGGAAGGCAACAAAGAGGATTTGAAAGCAAGGCAGAATTGCAGGAAACAGATTTCAGGAGGCAGATTCGAATCGCCTTTAAAGCACAGGAAAAGCGGCAAAACCTCGACAATGATGCCCTTGGCCAAAAAGGGCGTATGCGTTTTTTCCTGAATATATTCAGGAAAAAACGCATACGCCCTTTTTGGCCAACCAAGCAACCTGGAAAAGCAAATCAGCGCTACAAAGAAGTCTCGCTTCCCATCGGTCAAAAGGGCCATGCTGAATAAAGTGTCAAAACCAGAAATGCAGGACAGGCCACGGAGAAACGGGAGCCTTGCTACGCTGATGGGCGGGATGTAAATTGCCAACAGCCACTCTGGAGAAGTGTACGGTGTGTCCTGAAACATTTACAAAACTCAGCTTAGAGAGCATAGGGCACTTCCACTCATGGGCGTATAAATTGGGAAAACTAAAAATCAGCAAGACACAAGCACCCCAAAGTTTAGGGCTGCTCTGTTGACAAGAACCTCCACTTCGTTACACCTTAAATATCCCAGGAAAGAGAAAAATGGATAAGGAAGTTGTGGTCCTTATGTACAATGGAATATCACTCAGCCATGAAATCAACGTCATAAGGCTAGTAGCAGCATGATGAGTGGATTTAGGTACGATGATTCTAAGTCAAATAAGTCACACAGAAAAAGACACTTATCATAAGATATCACCTATAGAGGGAATGTAAAAACCGCTACCCTTGAACTCAATTACAAAACAGAACAGAGTCACACGGTTAGAAAACACACTATGGCTGCCTAACGGGAAAGGTGAGGTGGGGTGATGCATAAAACAAGGGTTTCAAATTAGCTCAGATACCGTTCCATAAACCCAATACGTAATAGACAAGACCTACTCCTTGCTCAGGGAACTGGACTCAACACCCCCTATTCACCGCCCAAGAGTATATCTGACTAGTAAGAATCTTAAAACCTATGTATTGATATCTCTCTGTAAGTGAGTCAAGTGGGTGTAAAGCTGCATAAACACAGCAGTGAAAAGCAGCTAAACCCTATTATAAAACTCAATTAATTTTAAAAACCCGTGAAACAAAGACAGTGAAAGGGAGAGAAATTCTTACAAAATTCGTTCAGGCGCTGTGATGCCACCTGGATTGACCATATCTAGACCCGCAATTGATTGAGACATAAGGGTGGACACTCTTGGGGCTGAGGGGTTTGGTGAGGTTCGGTGAGCAAACGCAGACGCTTTAAAGTAATACTGCGTGGTACCCATCCCATGGGTCCCAAATCTCCAGGTTCAAGGGCATCTTCCTACATCGAAAACATGCATGAGAAACCCAGAAGATGGTCCACCGAGTGATCGGGAAAGGTTTCTAAAACGCACCTCATTTCTCATCTCCTTGTGCTCGGGTTCGCCATTCCAGCCGCTTTACTAGCAATCTCCCTCCTTGGAGAATCAGCACCTTTAACCTCCTGTTCCATACAGGTGGCAATTTGAACTGAGGATGAACGGGAAGACGGGGAACCAATGAGAGACTAGCTCTAGGTGTTGGGACAGGCACAGGTCACTCTATTTTCCCATCAGGAAGAAGAATTAACCACAGGCTCAGTCTGCCGCCCGGAAGCAGAATAGGGCCTAAAGCAATCCTGCGCTTTTGCGGCCAGCTCCCAAGAGAGCGAGTTGAAAAATGGAGCTCAGGGGCACTGCAATTCACAAACCTGCAGACTTATAAATGATAACTCTCGTCTACAAATATATTGAGGGAAGGCAACAAAGAGGATTTGAAAGCAAGGCAGAATTGCAGGAAACAGATTTCAGGAGGCAGATTCGAATCGCCTTTAAAGCACAGGAAAAGCGGCAAAACCTCGACAATGATGCCCTTGGCCAAAAAGGGCGTATGCGTTTTTTCCTGAATATATTCAGGAAAAAACGCATACGCCCTTTTTGGCCAACCAAGCAACCTGGAAAGGCAAATCAGCGCTACAAAGAAGTCTCGCTTCCCATCGGTCAAAAGGGCCATGCTGAATAAAGTGTCAAAACCAGAAATGCAGGACAGGCCACGGAGAAACGGGAGCCTTGCTACGCTGATGGGCGGGATGTAAATTGCCAACAGCCACTCTGGAGAAGTGTACGGTGTGTCCTGAAACATTTACAAAACTCAGCTTAGAGAGCATAGGGCACTTCCACTCATGGGCGTATAAATTGGGAAAACTAAAAATCAGCAAGACACAAGCACCCCAAAGTTTAGGGCTGCTCTGTTGACAAGAACCTCCACTTCGTTACACCTTAAATATCCCAGGAAAGAGAAAAATGGATAAAGAAGTTGTGGTCCTTATGTACAATGGAATATCACTCAGCCATGAAATCAACGTCATAAGGCTAGTAGCAGCATGATGAGTGGATTTAGGTACGACGATTCTAAGTCAAATAAGTCACACAGAAAAAGACACTTATCATAAGATATCACCTATAGAGGGAATGTAAAAACCGCTACCCTTGAACTCAATTACAAAACAGAACAGAGTCACACGGTTAGAAAACACACTATGGCTGCCTAACGGGAAAGGTGAGGTGGGGTGATGCATAAAACAAGGGTTTCAAATTAGCTCAGATACCGTTCCATAAACCCAATACGTAATAGACAAGACCTACTCCTTGCTCAGGGAACTGGACTCAACACCCCCTATTCACCGCCCAAGAGTATATCTGACTAGTAAGAATCTTAAAACCTATGTATTGATATCTCTCTGTAAGTGAGTCAAGTGGGTGTAAAGCTGCATAAACACAGCAGTGAAAAGCAGCTAAACCCCATTATAAAACTCAATTAATTTTAAAAACCCGTGAAACAAAGACAGTGAAAGGGAGAAAAATTCTTACAAAATTCGTTCAGGCGCTGTGATGCCACCTGGATTGACCATATCTAGACCCGCAGCTGATTGAGACATAAGGGTGGACACTCTTGGGGCTGAGGGGTTTGGTGAGGTTGGGTGAGCAAACGCAGACGCTTTAAAGTAATACTGCGTGGTACCCGTCCCATGGGTCCCAAATCTCCAGGTTCAAGGGCATCTTCCTACATCGAAAACATGCATGAGAATCCCAGAAGATGGTCCACCGAGTGATCGGGAAAGGTTTCTAAAACGCACCTCATTTCTCATCTCCTTGTGCTCGGGTTCGCCATTCCAGCCGCTTTACTAGCAATCTCCCTCCTTGGAGAATCAGCACCTTTAACCTCCTGTTCCATACAGGTTGCAATTTGTCCTGAGGGTGAACGGGAAGAGGGGGAACCAATGAGAGACTAGCTCTAGGTGTTGGGACAGGCACAGGTCACTCTATTTTCCCATCAGGAAGAAGAATTAACCACAGGCTCAGTCTGCCGCCCGGAAGCAGAATAGGGCCTAAAGCAATCCTGCGCTTTTGCGGCCAGCTCCCAAGAGAGCGAGTTGAAAAATGGAGCTCAGGGGCACTGCAATTCACAAACCTGCAGACTTATAAATGATAACTCTCGTCTACAAATATATTGAGGGAAGGCAACCAAGAGGATTTGAAAGCAAGGCAGAATTGCAGGAAACAGATTTCAGGAGGCAGATTCGAATCGCCTTTAAAGCACAGGAAAAGCGGCAAAACCTCGACAATGATGCCCTTGGCCAAAAAGGGCGTATGCGTTTTTTCCTGAATATATTCAGGAAAAAACGCATACGCCCTTTTTGGCCAAACAAGCAACCTGGAAAGGCAAATCAGCGCTACAAAGAAGTCTCGCTTCCCATCGGTCAAAAGGGCCATGCTGAATAAAGTGTCAAAACCAGAAATGCAGGACAGGCCACGGAGAAACGGGAGCCTTGCTACGCTGATGGGCGGGATGTAAATTGCCAACAGCCACTCTGGAGAAGTGTACGGTGTGTCCTGAAACATTTACAAAACTCAGCTTAGAGAGCATAGGGCACTTCCACTCATGGGCGTATAAATTGGGAAAACTAAAAATCAGCAAGACACAAGCACCCCAAAGTTTAGGGCTGCTCTGTTGACAAGAACCTCCACTTCGTTACACCTTAAATATCCCAGGAAAGAGAAAAATGGATAAAGAAGTTGTGGTCCTTATGTACAAAGGAATATCACTCAGCCATGAAATCAACGTCATAAGGCTAGTAGCAGCATGATGAGTGGATTTAGGTACGACGATTCTAAGTGAAATAAGTCACACAGAAAAAGACACTTGCCATAAGATATCACTTATAGAGGGAATGGAAAAACCGCTACACTGGAACTGAATTACAAAACAGAACAGAGTCACACGTTTAGAAAACGCACTATAGCTGCTTAACGGGAAAGGTGAGCTGGGGTGATGCCTAAAACAAGGGTTTCAAATTAGCTCAGATACCGTTCCATAAACCCAATATGTAATAGACAAGACCTACTCCTTGCTCAGTGAACTGGACTCAACACCCCCTATTCACCACCCAAGAATATATCTGACTAGTAAGAATCTTAAAACCTATGTATTGATATCTCTCTGTAAGTGAGTCAAGTGCGTGTAAAGCGGCATAAAGACAGCAGTGAAAAGCAGCTAAACCCCATTATAAAAATCAATAACTTTTAAAAACCCGTGAAACAAAGACAGTGAAAGAGAGAGAAATTCTTACAAAATTCGTTCAGGGGCTGTGATGCCACCTGGATTGACCATATCTAGACCCACAGTTGATTGCGACATAAGGGTGGACACTCTTGGGGCTGAGAGGTTTGGTGAGGTTGGGTGAGCAAACGCAGACCCTTTAAAGTCATACTGCTTGGTACCCATCCCATGGGTCCCAAATCTCCAGGTTCAAGGGCATCTTCCTACATCGAAAACATGCATGAGAAACCCAGAAGATGGTACACCGTGTGATCGGGAAAGGTTGCTAAAACGCACCTCATTTCTCGTCTGATGGTGCTCGGGTTCGCCATTCTAGCCGCTTTACTAGCAATCTTCCTCCTTGGAGAATCAGCAGCTTTAACCTCCTGTTCCGTACAGGTTGCAATTTGTCCTGAGGATGAACGGGAAGAGGGGGAACCAATGGGAGACTAGCTCTAGGTGTTGGGACAGGCACAGGTCACTCTATTTTCCCATCAGGAAGAAGAATTAACCACAGGCTCATCCTGCCGCCCGGAACCCGAATAGGGCCTGAAGCAATCCTGCACTTTTGCGGCCAGCTCCCAAGAAAGCGAGTTGAAAAATGGAGCTCAGGGCCACTGCAATTCACAAACCTGCAGAGTTATAAATGATAACTCTCGTCCACAAATATATTCAGGGAAGGCAACGAAGAGGATTTGAAAGCAAGGCAGAATTGCAGGAAACAGATTTCAGGAGGTAGATTCGAATCGCCTTTAAAGCACAGGAAAAGCGGCAAAACCTCGACAATGACGCCCTTGGCCAAAAAGGGCGTATGCGTTTTTTCCTGAATATATTCAGGAAAAAACGCATACGCCCTTTTTGGCCAACCAAGCAACCTGGAAAGGCAAATCAGCGCTACAAAGAAGTCTCGCTTCGCATCGGTTAAAAGGGCCATGCTGAATAAAGGGTCAAAACCAGAAATGCAGGACAGGCCATGGAGAAACGGAAGCCTTGCTACGCTGATGGGCGGGATGTAAATTGCCAACAGCCACTCTGGAAAAGTGTACGGTGTGTCCTGAAACATCTAAAAAACACAGCTTAGAGAGCATAGGGCACTTCCACTCATGGGCGTATACATTGGGAAAACTAAAAATCAGCAAGACACAGGCACCCCAAAGTTTAGGGCTGCTCTGTTGAC
Source organism: Eschrichtius robustus (assembly GCF_028021215.1). Taxonomy (NCBI): domain Eukaryota; kingdom Metazoa; phylum Chordata; class Mammalia; order Artiodactyla; family Eschrichtiidae; genus Eschrichtius; species Eschrichtius robustus. The sequence goes on along the minus strand of NC_090830.1, from coordinate 63,044,124 downwards.
AAGAACCTCCACTTCGTTACACCTTAAATATCCCAGGAAAGAGAAAAATGGATAAAGAAGTTGTGGTCCTTATGTACAAAGGAATATCACTCAGCCATGAAATCAACGTCATAAGGCTCGTAGCAGCATGATGAGTGGATTTAGGTACGACAATTCTAAGTGAAATAAGTCACACAGAAAAAGACACTTGCCATAAGATATCACTTATAGAGGGAATGTAAAAACCGCTACACTTGAACTGAATTACAAAACAGAACAGAGTCACACGTTTAGAAAACACACTATAGCTGCTTAACGGGAAAGGTGAGGTGGGGTGATGCCTAAAACAAGGGTTTCAAATTAGCTCAGATACCGTTCCATAAACCCAATATGTAATAGACAAGACCTACTCCTTGCTCAGTGAACTGGACTCAACACCCCCTATTCACCGCCCAAGAATATATCTGACTAGTAAGAATCTTAAAACCTATGTATTGATATCTCTCTGTAAGTGAGTCAAGTGCGTGTAAAGCGGCATAAAGACAGCAGTGAAAAGCAGCTAAACCCCATTATAAAAATCAATAACTTTTAAAAACCCGAGAAACAAAGACAGTGAAAGAGAGAGAAATTCTTACAAAATTCGTTCAGGGGCTGTGATGCCACCTGGATTGACCTTATCTAGACCCACAGCTGATTGCGACATAAGGGTGGACACTCTTGGGGCTGAGAGGTTTGGTGAGGTTGGGTGAGCAAACGCAGACCCTTTAAAGTCATACTGCGTGGTACCCATCCCATGGGTCCCAAATCTCCAGGTTCAAGGGCATCTTCCTACATCGAAAACATGCATGAGAACCCCAGAAGATGGTACACCGTGTGATCGGGAAAGGTTGCTAAAACGCACCTCATTTCTCGTCTGATGGTGCTCGGGTTCGCCATTCCAGCCGCTTTACTAGCAATCTCCCTCCTTGGAGAATCAGCAGCTTTAACCTCCTGTTCCGTACAGGTTGCAATTTGTCCTGAGGATGAACGGGAAGAGGGGGAACCAATGGGAGACTAGCTCTAGGTGTTGGGACAGGCACAGGTCACTCTATTTTCCCATCAGGAAGAAGAATTAACCACAGGCTCATCCTGCCGCCCGGAACCCGAATAGGGCCTGAAGCAATCCTGCGCTTTTGCGGCCAGCTCCCAAGAAAGCGAGTTGAAAAATGGAGCTCAGGGGCACTGCAATTCACAAACCTGGAGAGTTATAAATGATAACTCTCGTCCACAAATATATTCAGGGAAGGCAACGAAGAGGATGTGAAAGCAAGGCAGAATTGCAGGAAACAGATTTCAGGAGGTAGATTCGAATCGCCTTTAAAGCACAGGAAAAGCGGCAAAACCTCGACAATGATGCCCTTGGCCAAAAAGGGCGTATGCGTTTTTTCCTGAATATATTCAGGAAAAAACGCATACGCCCTTTTTGGCCAACCAAGCAACCTGGAAAGGCAAATCAGCGCTACAAAGAAGTCTCGCTTCGCATCGGTCAAAAGGGCCATGCTGAATAAAGGGTCAAAACCAGAAATGCAGGACAGGCCATGGAGAAACGGGAGCCTTGCTACGCTGATGGGCGGGATGTAAATTGCCAACAGCCACTCTGGAGAAGTGTACGGTGTGTCCTGAAACATCTAAAAAACACAGCTTAGAGAGCATAGGGCACTTCCACTCATGGGCGTATACATTGGGAAAACTAAAAATCAGCAAGTCACAGGCACCCCAAAGTTTAGGGCTGCTCTGTTGACAAGAACCTCCACTTCGTTACACCTTAAATATCCCAGGAAAGAGAAAAATGGATAAAGAAGTTGTGGTCCTTATGTACAAAGGAATATCACTCAGCCATGAAATCAACGTCATAAGGCTAGTAGCAGCATGATGAGTGGATTTAGGTACGACGATTCTAATTGAAATAAGTCACACAGAAAAAGACACTTGCCATAAGATATCACTTATAGAGGGAATGGAAAAACCGCTACACTGGAACTGAATTACAAAACAGAACAGAGTCACACGTTTAGAAAACACACTATAGCTGCTTAACGGGAAAGGTGAGGTGAGGTGATGCCTAAAACAAGGGTTTCAAATTAGCTCAGATACCGTTCCATAAACCCAATACGTAATAGACAAGACCTACTACTTGCTCAGGGAACTGGACTCAACACCCCCTATTCACCGCCTAAGAGTATATCTGACTAGTAAGAATCTTAAAACCTATGTATTGATATCTCTCTGTAAGTGAGTCAAGTGGGTGTAAAGCTGCATAAACACAGCAGTGAAAAGCAGCTAAACCCCATTATAAAACTCAATTAATTTTAAAAACCCGTGAAACAAAGACAGTGAAAGGGAGAGAAATTCTTACAAAATTCGTTCAGGCGCTGTGATGCCACCTGGATTGACCATATCTAGACCCGCAGCTGATTGAGACATAAGGGTGGACACTCTTGGGGCTGAGGGGTTTGGTGAGGTTGGGTGAGCAAACGCAGACGCTTTAAAGTAATACTGCGTGGTACCCATCCCATGGGTCCCAAATCTCCAGGTTCAAGGGCATCTTCCTACATCGAAAACATGCATGAGAATCCCAGAAGATGGTCCACCGAGTGATCGGGAAAGGTTTCTAAAACGCACCTCATTTCTCATCTCCTTGTGCTCGGGTTCGCCATTCCAGCCGCTTTACTAGCAATCTCCCTCCTTGGAGAATCAGCACCTTTAACCTCCTGTTCCATACAGGTTGCAATTTGTCCTGAGGGTGAACGGGAAGAGGGGGAACCAATGAGAGACTAGCTCTAGGTGTTGGGACAGGCACAGGTCACTCTATTTTCCCATCAGGAAGAAGAATTAACCACAGGCTCAGTGTGCTGCCCGGAAGCAGAATAGGGCCTAAAGCAATCCTGCGATTTTGCGGCGAGCTCCCAAGAGAGCGAGTTGAAAAATGGAGATCAGGGGCACTGCAATTCACAAACCTGCAGACTTATAAATGATAACTCTCGTCTACAAATATATTGAGGGAAGGCAACAAAGAGGATTTGAAAGCAAGGCAGAATTGCAGGAAACAGATTTCAGGAGGCAGATTCGAATCGCCTTTAAAGCACAGGAAAAGCGGCAAAACCTCGACAATGATGCCCTTGGCTAAAAAGGGCGTATGCGTTTTTTCCTGAATATATTCAGGAAAAAACGCATACGCCCTTTTTGGCCAACCAAGCAACCTGGAAAGGCAAATCAGCGCTACAAAAAAGTCTCGCTTCCCATCGGTCAAAAGGGCTATGCTGAATAAAGTGTCAAAACCAGAAATGCAGGACAGGCCACGGAGAAACGGAAGCCTTGCTACGCTGATGGGCGGGATGTAAATTGCCAACAGCCACCTTGGAGAAGTGTACGGTGTGTCCTGAAACATTTACAAAACTCAGCTTAGAGAGCATAGGGCACTTCCACTCATGGGCGTATAAATTGGGAAAACTAAAAATCAGCAAGACACAAGCACCCCAAAGTTTAGGGCTGCTCTGTTGACAAGAACCTCCACTTCGTTACACCTTAAATATCCCAGGAAAGAGAAAAATGGATAAGGAAGTTGTGGTCCTTATGTACAATGGAATATCACTCAGCCATGAAATCAACGTCATAAGGCTAGTAGCAGCATGATGAGTGGATTTAGGTACGATGATTCTAAGTCAAATAAGTCACACAGAAAAAGACACTTATCATAAGATATCACCTATAGAGGGAATGTAAAAACCGCTACCCTTGAACTGAATTACAAAACAGAACAGAGTCACACGGTTAGAAAACACACTATGGCTGCCTAACGGGAAAGGTGAGGTGGGGTGATGCATAAAACAAGGGTTTCAAATTAGCTCAGATACCGTTCCATAAACCCAATACGTAATAGACAAGACCTACTCCTTGCTCAGGGAACTGGACTCAACACCCCCTATTCACCGCCCAAGAGTATATCTGACTAGTAAGAATCTTAAAACCTATGTATTGATATCTCTCTGTAAGTGAGTCAAGTGGGTGTAAAGCTGCATAAACACAGCAGTGAAAAGCAGCTAAACCCTATTATAAAACTCAATTAATTTTAAAAACCCGTGAAACAAAGACAGTGAAAGGGAGAGAAATTCTTACAAAATTCGTTCAGGCGCTGTGATGCCACCTGGATTGACCATATCTAGACCCGCAATTGATTGAGACATAAGGGTGGACACTCTTGGGGCTGAGGGGTTTGGTGAGGTTCGGTGAGCAAACGCAGACGCTTTAAAGTAATACTGCGTGGTACCCATCCCATGGGTCCCAAATCTCCAGGTTCAAGGGCATCTTCCTACATCGAAAACATGCATGAGAAACCCAGAAGATGGTCCACCGAGTGATCGGGAAAGGTTTCTAAAACGCACCTCATTTCTCATCTCCTTGTGCTCGGGTTCGCCATTCCAGCCGCTTTACTAGCAATCTCCCTCCTTGGAGAATCAGCACCTTTAACCTCCTGTTCCATACAGGTGGCAATTTGAACTGAGGATGAACGGGAAGACGGGGAACCAATGAGAGACTAGCTCTAGGTGTTGGGACAGGCACAGGTCACTCTATTTTCCCATCAGGAAGAAGAATTAACCACAGGCTCAGTCTGCCGCCCGGAAGCAGAATAGGGCCTAAAGCAATCCTGTGCTTTTGCGGCCAGCTCCCAAGAGAGCGAGTTGAAAAATGGAGCTCAGGGGCACTGCAAGTCACAAACCTGCAGACTTATAAATGATAACTCTCGTCTACAAATATATTGAGGGAAGGCAACAAAGAGGATTTGAAAGCAAGGCAGAATTGCAGGAAACAGATTTCAGGAGGCAGATTCGAATCGCCTTTAAAGCACAGGAAAAGCGGCAAAACCTCGACAATGATGCCCTTGGCCAAAAAGGGCGTATGCGTTTTTTCCTGAATATATTCAGGAAAAAACGCATACGCCCTTTTTGGCCAACCAAGCAACCTGGAAAAGCAAATCAGCGCTACAAAGAAGTCTCGCTTCCCATCGGTCAAAAGGGCCATGCTGAATAAAGTGTCAAAACCAGAAATGCAGGACAGGCCACGGAGAAACGGGAGCCTTGCTACGCTGATGGGCGGGATGTAAATTGCCAACAGCCACTCTGGAGAAGTGTACGGTGTGTCCTGAAACATTTACAAAACTCAGCTTAGAGAGCATAGGGCACTTCCACTCATGGGCGTATAAATTGGGAAAACTAAAAATCAGCAAGACACAAGCACCCCAAAGTTTAGGGCTGCTCTGTTGACAAGAACCTCCACTTCGTTACACCTTAAATATCCCAGGAAAGAGAAAAATGGATAAGGAAGTTGTGGTCCTTATGTACAATGGAATATCACTCAGCCATGAAATCAACGTCATAAGGCTAGTAGCAGCATGATGAGTGGATTTAGGTACGATGATTCTAAGTCAAATAAGTCACACAGAAAAAGACACTTATCATAAGATATCACCTATAGAGGGAATGTAAAAACCGCTACCCTTGAACTGAATTACAAAACAGAACAGAGTCACACGGTTAGAAAACACACTATGGCTGCCTAACGGGAAAGGTGAGGTGGGGTGATGCATAAAACAAGGGTTTCAAATTAGCTCAGATACCGTTCCATAAACCCAATACGTAATAGACAAGACCTACTCCTTGCTCAGGGAACTGGACTCAACACCCCCTATTCACCGCCCAAGAGTATATCTGACTAGTAAGAATCTTAAAACCTATGTATTGATATCTCTCTGTAAGTGAGTCAAGTGGGTGTAAAGCTGCATAAACACAGCAGTGAAAAGCAGCTAAACCCTATTATAAAACTCAATTAATTTTAAAAACCCGTGAAACAAAGACAGTGAAAGGGAGAGAAATTCTTACAAAATTCGTTCAGGCGCTGTGATGCCACCTGGATTGACCATATCTAGACCCGCAATTGATTGAGACATAAGGGTGGACACTCTTGGGGCTGAGGGGTTTGGTGAGGTTCGGTGAGCAAACGCAGACGCTTTAAAGTAATACTGCGTGGTACCCATCCCATGGGTCCCAAATCTCCAGGTTCAAGGGCATCTTCCTACATCGAAAACATGCATGAGAAACCCAGAAGATGGTCCACCGAGTGATCGGGAAAGGTTTCTAAAACGCACCTCATTTCTCATCTCCTTGTGCTCGGGTTCGCCATTCCAGCCGCTTTACTAGCAATCTCCCTCCTTGGAGAATCAGCACCTTTAACCTCCTGTTCCATACAGGTTGCAATTTGTCCTGAGGATGAACGGGAAGACGGGGAACCAATGAGAGACTAGCTCTAGGTGTTGGGACAGGCACAGGTCACTCTATTTTCCCATCAGGAAGAAGAATTAACCACAGGCTCAGTCTGCCGCCCGGAAGCAGAATAGGGCCTAAAGCAATCCTGCGCTTTTGCGGCCAGCTCCCAAGAGAGCGAGTTGAAAAATGGAGCTCAGGGGCACTGCAATTCACAAACCTGCAGACTTATAAATGATAACTCTCGTCTACAAATATATTGAGGGAAGGCAACAAAGAGGATTTGAAAGCAAGGCAGAATTGCAGGAAACAGATTTCAGGAGGCAGATTCGAATCGCCTTTAAAGCACAGGAAAAGCGGCAAAACCTCGACAATGATGCCCTTGGCCAAAAAGGGCGTATGCGTTTTTTCCTGAATATATTCAGGAAAAAACGCATACGCCCTTTTTGGCCAACCAAGCAACCTGGAAAGGCAAATCAGCGCTACAAAGAAGTCTCGCTTCCCATCGGTCAAAAGGGCCATGCTGAATAAAGTGTCAAAACCAGAAATGCAGGACAGGCCACGGAGAAACGGAAGCCTTGCTACGCTGATGGGCGGGATGTAAATTGCCAACAGCCACCTTGGAGAAGTGTACGGTGTGTCCTGAAACATTTACAAAACTCAGCTTAGAGAGCATAGGGCACTTCCACTCATGGGCGTATAAATTGGGAAAACTAAAAATCAGCAAGACACAAGCACCCCAAAGTTTAGGGCTGCTCTGTTGACAAGAACCTCCACTTCGTTACACCTTAAATATCCCAGGAAAGAGAAAAATGGATAAAGAAGTTGTGGTCCTTATGTACAATGGAATATCACTCAGCCATGAAATCAAAGTCATAAGGCTAGTAGCAGCATGATGAGTGGATTTAGGTACGACGATTCTAAGTCAAATAAGTCACACAGAAAAAGACACTTATCATAAGATATCACCTATAGAGGGAATGTAAAAACCGCTACCCTTGAACTCAATTACAAAACAGAACAGAGTCACACGGTTAGAAAACACACTATGGCTGCCTAACGGGAAAGGTGAGGTGGGGTGATGCATAAAACAAGGGTTTCAAATTAGCTCAGATACCGTTCCATAAACCCAGTACGTAATAGACAAGACCTACTCCTTGCTCAGGGAACTGGACACAACACCCCCTATTCACCGCCCAAGAGTATATCTGACTAGTAAGAATCTTAAAACCTATGTATTGATATCTCTCTGTAAGTGAGTCAAGTGGGTGTAAAGCTGCATAAACACAGCAGTGAAAAGCAGCTAAACCCCATTATAAAACTCAATTAATTTTAAAAACCCGTGAAACAAAGACAGTGAAAGGGAGAGAAATTCTTACAAAATTCGTTCAGGCGCTGCGATGCCACCTGGATTGACCATATCTAGACCCGCAGCTGATTGAGACATAAGGGTGGACACTCTTGGGGCTGAGGGGTTTGGTGAGGTTCGGTGAGCAAACGCAGACGCTTTAAAGTAATACTGCGTGGTACCCATCCCATGGGTCCCAAATCTCCAGGTTCAAGGGCATCTTCCTACATCGAAAACATGCATGAGAAACCCAGAAGATGGTCCACCGAGTGATCGGGAAAGGTTTCTAAAACGCACCTCATTTCTCATCTCCTTGTGCTCGGGTTCGCCATTCCAGCCGCTTTACTAGCAATCTCCCTCCTTGGAGAATCCGCACCTTTAACCTCCTGTTCCATACAGGTTGCAATTTGTCCTGAGGGTGAACGGGAAGAGGGGGAACCAATGAGAGACTAGCTCTAGGTGTTGGGACAGGCACAGGTCACTCTATTTTCCCATCAGGAAGAAGAATTAACCACAGGCTCAGTCTGCCGCCCGGAAGCAGAATAGGGCCTAAAGCAATCCTGCGCTTTTGCGGCCAGCTCCCAAGAGAGCGAGTTGAAAAATGGAGCTCAGGGGCACTGCAATTCACAAACCTGCAGACTTATAAATGATAACTCTCGTCTACAAATATATTGAGGGAAGGCAACCAAGAGGATTTGAAAGCAAGGCAGAATTGCAGGAAACAGATTTCAGGAGGCAGATTCGAATCGCCTTTAAAGCACAGGAAAAGCGGCAAAACCTCGACAATGATGCCCTTGGCCAAAAAGGGCGTATGCGTTTTTTCCTGAATATATTCAGGAAAAAACGCATACGCCCTTTTTGGCCAACCAAGCAACCTGGAAAGGCAAATCAGCGCTACAAAGAAGTCTCGCTTCCCATCGGTCAAATGGGCCATGCTGAATAAAGTGTCAAAACCAGAAATGCAGGACAGGCCACGGAGAAACGGGAGCCTTGCTACGCTGATGGGTGGGATGTAAATTGCCAACAGCCACTCTGGAGAAGTGTACGGTGTGTCCTGAAACATTTACAAAACTCAGCTTAGAGAGCATAGGGCACTTCCACTCATGGGCTTATAAATTGGGAAAACTAAAAATCAGCAAGACACAAGCACCCCAAAGTTTAGGGCTGCTCTGTTGACAAGAACCTCCACTTCGTTACACCTTAAATATCCCAGGAAAGAGAAAAATGGATAAAGAAGTTGTGGTCCTTATGTACAATGGAATATCACTCAGCCATGAAATCAACGTCATAAGGCTAGTAGCAGCATGATGAGTGGATTTAGGTACGACGATTCTAAGTCAAATAAGTCACACAGAAAAAGACACTTATCATAAGATATCACCTATAGAGGGAATGTAAAAACCGCTACCCTTGAACTCAATTACAAAACAGAACAGAGTCACACGGTTAGAAAACACACTATGGCTGCCTAACGGGAAAGGTGAGGTGGGGTGATGCATAAAACAAGGGTTTCAAATTAGCTCAGATACCGTTCCATAAACCCAATACGTAATAGACAAGACCTACTCCTTGCTCAGGGAACTGGACTCAACACCCCCTATTCACCGCCCAAGAGTATATCTGACTAGTAAGAATCTTAAAACCTATGTATTGATATCTCTCTGTAAGTGAGTCAAGTGGGTGTAAAGCTGCATAAACACAGCAGTGAAAAGCAGCTAAACCCCATTATAAAACTCAATTAATTTTAAAAACCCGTGAAACAAAGACAGTGAAAGGGAGAGAAATTCTTACAAAATTCATTCAGGCGCTGGGATGCCACCTGGATTGACCATATCTAGACCCACAGCTGATTGCGACATAAGGGTGGACACTCTTGGGGCTGAGAGGTTTGGTGAGGTTGGGTGAGCAAACGCAGACCCTTTAAAGTCATACTGCTTGGTACCCATTCCATGGGTCCGAAATCTCCAGGTTCAAGGGCATCTTCCTACATCGAAAACATGCATGAGAAACCCAGAAGATGGTACACCGTGTGATCGGGAAAGGTTTCTAAAACGCACCTCATTTCTCGTCTGATGGTGCTCGGGTTCGCCATTCTAGCCGCTCTACTAGCAATCTCCCTCCTTGGAGAATCAGCAGCTTTAACCTCCTGTTCCGTACAGGTGGCAATTTGTCCTGAGGGTGAACAGGAAGAGGGGGAACCAATGAGAGACTAGCTCTAGGTGTTGGGACAGGCACAGGTCACTCTATTTTCCCATCAGGAAGAAGAATTAACCACAGGCTCAGTGTGCTGCCCGGAAGCAGAATAGGGCCTAAAGCAATCCTGCGATTTTGCGGCGAGCTCCCAAGAGAGCGAGTTGAAAAATGGAGCTCAGGGGCACTGCAATTCACAAACCTGCAGACTTATAAATGATAACTCTCGTCTACAAATATATTGAGGGAAGGCAACAAAGAGGATTTGAAAGCAAGGCAGAATTGCAGGAAACAGATTTCAGGAGGCAGATTCGAATCGCCTTTAAAGCACAGGAAAAGCGGCAAAACCTCGACAATGATGCCCTTGGCCAAAAAGGGCGTATGCGTTTTTTCCTGAATATATTCAGGAAAAAACGCATACGCCCTTTTTGGCCAACCAAGCAACCTGGAAAGGCAAATCAGCGCTACAAAAAAGTCTCGCTTCCCATCGGTCAAAAGGGCTATGCTGAATAAAGTGTCAAAACCAGAAATGCAGGACAGGCCACGGAGAAACGGGAGCCTTGCTACGCTGATGGGCGGGATGTAAATTGCCAACAGCCACCTTGGAGAAGTGTACGGTGTGTCCTGAAACATTTACAAAACTCAGCTTAGAGAGCATAGGGCACTTCCACTCATGGGCGTATAAATTGGGAAAACTAAAAATCAGCAAGACACAAGCACCCCAAAGTTTAGGGCTGCTCTGTTGACAAGAACCTCCACTTCGTTACACCTTAAATATCCCAGGAAAGAGAAAAATGGATAAGGAAGTTGTGGTCCTTATGTACAATGGAATATCACTCAGCCATGAAATCAACGTCATAAGGCTAGTAGCAGCATGATGAGTGGATTTAGGTACGATGATTCTAAGTCAAATAAGTCACACAGAAAAAGACACTTATCATAAGATATCACCTATAGAGGGAATGTAAAAACCGCTACCCTTGAACTGAATTACAAAACAGAACAGAGTCACACGGTTAGAAAACACACTATGGCTGCTTAACGGGAAAGGTGAGGTGAGGTGATGCCTAAAACAAGGTTTTCAAATTAGCTCAGATACCGTTCCATAAACCCAATACGTAATAGACAAGACCTACTCCTTGCTCAGGGAACTGGACTCAACACCCCCTATTCACCGCCCAAGAGTATATCTGACTAGTAAGAATCTTAAAACCTATGTATTGATATCTCTCTGTAAGTGAGTCAAGTGGGTGTAAAGCTGCATAAACACAGCAGTGAAAAGCAGCTAAACCCTATTATAAAACTCAATTAATTTTAAAAACCCGTGAAACAAAGACAGTGAAAGGGAGAGAAATTCTTACAAAATTCGTTCAGGCGCTGTGATGCCACCTGGATTGACCATATCTAGACCCGCAATTGATTGAGACATAAGGGTGGACACTCTTGGGGCTGAGGGGTTTGGTGAGGTTCGGTGAGCAAACGCAGACGCTTTAAAGTAATACTGCGTGGTACCCATCCCATGGGTCCCAAATCTCCAGGTTCAAGGGCATCTTCCTACATCGAAAACATGCATGAGAAACCCAGAAGATGGTCCACCGAGTGATCGGGAAAGGTTTCTAAAACGCACCTCATTTCTCATCTCCTTGTGCTCGGGTTCGCCATTCCAGCCGCTTTACTAGCAATCTCCCTCCTTGGAGAATCAGCACCTTTAACCTCCTGTTCCATACAGGTGGCAATTTGAACTGAGGATGAACGGGAAGACGGGGAACCAATGAGAGACTAGCTCTAGGTGTTGGGACAGGCACAGGTCACTCTATTTTCCCATTAGGAAGAAGAATTAACCACAGGCTCAGTCTGCCGCCCGGAAGCAGAATAGGGCCTAAAGCAATCCTGCGCTTTTGCGGCCAGCTCCCAAGAGAGCGAGTTGAAAAATGGAGCTCAGGGGCACTGCAATTCACAAACCTGCAGACTTATAAATGATAACTCTCGTCTACAAATATATTGAGGGAAGGCAACCAAGAGGATTTGAAAGCAAGGCAGAATTGCAGGAAACAGATTTCAGGAGGCAGATTCGAATCGCCTTTAAAGCACAGGAAAAGCGGCAAAACCTCGACAATGATGCCCTTGGCCAAAAAGGGCGTATGCGTTTTTTCCTGAATATATTCAGGAAAAAACGCATACGCCCTTTTTGGCCAACCAAGCAACCTGGAAAAGCAAATCAGCGCTACAAAGAAGTCTCGCTTCCCATCGGTCAAAAGGGCCATGCTGAATAAAGTGTCAAAACCAGAAATGCAGGACAGGCCACGGAGAAACGGGAGCCTTGCTACGCTGATGGGCGGGATGTAAATTGCCAACAGCCACTCTGGAGAAGTGTACGGTGTGTCCTGAAACATTTACAAAACTCAGCTTAGAGAGCATAGGGCACTTCCACTCATGGGCGTATAAATTGGGAAAACTAAAAATCAGCAAGACACAAGCACCCCAAAGTTTAGGGCTGCTCTGTTGACAAGAACCTCCACTTCGTTACACCTTAAATATCCCAGGAAAGAGAAAAATGGATAAGGAAGTTGTGGTCCTTATGTACAATGGAATATCACTCAGCCATGAAATCAACGTCATAAGGCTAGTAGCAGCATGATGAGTGGATTTAGGTACGATGATTCTAAGTCAAATAAGTCACACAGAAAAAGACACTTATCATAAGATATCACCTATAGAGGGAATGTAAAAACCGCTACCCTTGAACTGAATTACAAAACAGAACAGAGTCACACGGTTAGAAAACACACTATGGCTGCCTAACGGGAAAGGTGAGGTGGGGTGATGCATAAAACAAGGGTTTCAAATTAGCTCAGATACCGTTCCATAAACCCAATACGTAATAGACAAGACCTACTCCTTGCTCAGGGAACTGGACTCAACACCCCCTATTCACCGCCCAAGAGTATATCTGACTAGTAAGAATCTTAAAACCTATGTATTGATATCTCTCTGTAAGTGAGTCAAGTGGGTGTAAAGCTGCATAAACACAGCAGTGAAAAGCAGCTAAACCCTATTATAAAACTCAATTAATTTTAAAAACCCGTGAAACAAAGACAGTGAAAGGGAGAGAAATTCTTACAAAATTCGTTCAGGCGCTGTGATGCCACCTGGATTGACCATATCTAGACCCGCAATTGATTGAGACATAAGGGTGGACACTCTTGGGGCTAAGGGGTTTGGTGAGGTTCGGTGAGCAAACGCAGACGCTTTAAAGTAATACTGCGTGGTACCCATCCCATGGGTCCCAAATCTCCAGGTTCAAGGGCATCTTCCTACATCGAAAACATGCATGAGAAACCCAGAAGATGGTCCACCGAGTGATCGGGAAAGGTTTCTAAAACGCACCTCATTTCTCATCTCCTTGTGCTCGGGTTCGCCATTCCAGCCGCTTTACTAGCAATCTCCCTCCTTGGAGAATCAGCACCTTTAACCTCCTGTTCCATACAGGTGGCAATTTGAAATGAGGATGAACGGGAAGACGGGGAACCAATGAGAGACTAGCTCTAGGTGTTGGGACAGGCACAGGTCACTCTATTTTCCCATCAGGAAGAAGAATTAACCACAGGCTCAGTCTGCCGCCCGGAAGCAGAATAGGGCCTAAAGCAATCCTGCGCTTTTGCGGCCAGCTCCCAAGAGAGCGAGTTGAAAAATGGAGCTCAGGGGCACTGCAATTCACAAACCTGCAGACTTATAAATGATAACTCTCGTCTACAAATATATTGAGGGAAGGCAACAAAGAGGATTTGAAAGCAAGGCAGAATTGCAGGAAACAGATTTCAGGAGGCAGATTCGAATCGCCTTTAAAGCACAGGAAAAGCGGCAAAACCTCGACAATGATGCCCTTGGCCAAAAAGGGCGTATGCGTTTTTTCCTGAATATATTCAGGAAAAAACGCATACGCCCTTTTTGGCCAACCAAGCAACCTGGAAAAGCAAATCAGCGCTACAAAGAAGTCTCGCTTCCCATCGGTCAAAAGGGCCATGCTGAATAAAGTGTCAAAACCAGAAATGCAGGACAGGCCACGGAGAAACGGGAGCCTTGCTACGCTGATGGGCGGGATGTAAATTGCCAACAGCCACTCTGGAGAAGTGTACGGTGTGTCCTGAAACATTTACAAAACTCAGCTTAGAGAGCATAGGGCACTTCCACTCATGGGCGTATAAATTGGGAAAACTAAAAATCAGCAAGACACAAGCACCCCAAAGTTTAGGGCTGCTCTGTTGACAAGAACCTCCACTTCGTTACACCTTAAATATCCCAGGAAAGAGAAAAATGGATAAGGAAGTTGTGGTCCTTATGTACAATGGAATATCACTCAGCCATGAAATCAACGTCATAAGGCTAGTAGCAGCATGATGAGTGGATTTAGGTACGATGATTCTAAGTCAAATAAGTCACACAGAAAAAGACACTTATCATAAGATATCACCTATAGAGGGAATGTAAAAACCGCTACCCTTGAACTGAATTACAAAACAGAACAGAGTCACACGGTTAGAAAACACACTATGGCTGCCTAACGGGAAAGGTGAGGTGGGGTGATGCATAAAACAAGGGTTTCAAATTAGCTCAGATACCGTTCCATAAACCCAATACGTAATAGACAAGACCTACTCCTTGCTCAGGGAACTGGACTCAACACCCCCTATTCACCGCCCAAGAGTATATCTGACTAGTAAGAATCTTAAAACCTATGTATTGATATCTCTCTGTAAGTGAGTCAAGTGGGTGTAAAGCTGCATAAACACAGCAGTGAAAAGCAGCTAAACCCTATTATAAAACTCAATTAATTTTAAAAACCCGTGAAACAAAGACAGTGAAAGGGAGAGAAATTCTTACAAAATTCGTTCAGGCGCTGTGATGCCACCTGGATTGACCATATCTAGACCCGCAATTGATTGAGACATAAGGGTGGACACTCTTGGGGCTGAGGGGTTTGGTGAGGTTCGGTGAGCAAACGCAGACGCTTTAAAGTAATACTGCGTGGTACCCATCCCATGGGTCCCAAATCTCCAGGTTCAAGGGCATCTTCCTACATCGAAAACATGCATGAGAAACCCAGAAGATGGTCCACCGAGTGATCGGGAAAGGTTTCTAAAACGCACCTCATTTCTCATCTCCTTGTGCTCGGGTTCGCCATTCCAGCCGCTTTACTAGCAATCTCCCTCCTTGGAGAATCAGCACCTTTAACCTCCTGTTCCATACAGGTGGCAATTTGAACTGAGGATGAACGGGAAGACGGGGAACCAATGAGAGACTAGCTCTAGGTGTTGGGACAGGCACAGGTCACTCTATTTTCCCATCAGGAAGAAGAATTAACCACAGGCTCAGTCTGCCGCCCGGAAGCAGAATAGGGCCTAAAGCAATCCTGCGCTTTTGCGGCCAGCTCCCAAGAGAGCGAGTTGAAAAATGGAGCTCAGGGGCACTGCAATTCACAAACCTGCAGACTTATAAATGATAACTCTCGTCTACAAATATATTGAGGGAAGGCAACAAAGAGGATTTGAAAGCAAGGCAGAATTGCAGGAAACAGATTTCAGGAGGCAGATTCGAATCGCCTTTAAAGCACAGGAAAAGCGGCAAAACCTCGACAATGATGCCCTTGGCCAAAAAGGGCGTATGCGTTTTTTCCTGAATATATTCAGGAAAAAACGCATACGCCCTTTTTGGCCAACCAAGCAACCTGGAAAGGCAAATCAGCGCTACAAAGAAGTCTCGCTTCCCATCGGTCAAAAGGGCCATGCTGAATAAAGTGTCAAAACCAGAAATGCAGGACAGGCCACGGAGAAACGGGAGCCTTGCTACGCTGATGGGCGGGATGTAAATTGCCAACAGCCACTCTGGAGAAGTGTACGGTGTGTCCTGAAACATTTACAAAACTCAGCTTAGAGAGCATAGGGCACTTCCACTCATGGGCGTATAAATTGGGAAAACTAAAAATCAGCAAGACACAAGCACCCCAAAGTTTAGGGCTGCTCTGTTGACAAGAACCTCCACTTCGTTACACCTTAAATATCCCAGGAAAGAGAAAAATGGATAAAGAAGTTGTGGTCCTTATGTACAATGGAATATCACTCAGCCATGAAATCAACGTCATAAGGCTAGTAGCAGCATGATGAGTGGATTTAGGTACGACGATTCTAAGTCAAATAAGTCACACAGAAAAAGACACTTATCATAAGATATCACCTATAGAGGGAATGTAAAAACCGCTACCCTTGAACTCAATTACAAAACAGAACAGAGTCACACGGTTAGAAAACACACTATGGCTGCCTAACGGGAAAGGTGAGGTGGGGTGATGCATAAAACAAGGGTTTCAAATTAGCTCAGATACCGTTCCATAAACCCAATACGTAATAGACAAGACCTACTCCTTGCTCAGGGAACTGGACTGAACACCCCCTATTCACCGCCCAAGAGTATATCTGACTAGTAAGAATCTTAAAACCTATGTATTGATATCTCTCTGTAAGTGAGTCAAGTGGGTGTAAAGCTGCATAAACACAGCAGTGAAAAGCAGCTAAACCCCATTATAAAACTCAATTAATTTTAAAAACCCGTGAAACAAAGACAGTGAAAGGGAGAGAAATTCTTACAAAATTCGTTCAGGCGCTGTGATGCCACCTGGATTGACCATATCTAGACCCGCAGCTGATTGAGACATAAGGGTGGACACTCTTGGGGCTGAGGGGTTTGGTGAGGTTCGGTGAGCAAACGCAGACGCTTTAAAGTAATACTGCGTGGTACCCATCCCATGGGTCCCAAATCTCCAGGTTCAAGGGCATCTTCCTACATCGAAAACATGCATGAGAAACCCAGAAGATGGTCCACCGAGTGATCGGGAAAGGTTTCTAAAACGCACCTCATTTCTCATCTCCTTGTGCTCGGGTTCGCCATTCCAGCCGCTTTACTAGCAATCTCCCTCCTTGGAGAATCAGCACCTTTAACCTCCTGTTCCATACAGGTGGCAATTTGTCCTGAGGGTGAACGGGAAGACGGGGAACCAATGAGAGACTAGCTCTAGGTGTTGGGACAGGCACAGGTCACTCTATTTTCCCATCAGGAAGAAGAATTAACCACAGGCTCAGTCTGCCGCCCGGAAGCAGAATAGGGCCTAAAGCAATCCTGCGCTTTTGTGGCCAGCTCCCAAGAGAGCGAGTTGAAAAATGGAGCTCAGGGGCACTGCAATTCACAAACCTGCAGACTTATAAATGATAACTCTCGTCTACAAATATATTGAGGGAAGGCAACAAAGAGGATTTGAAAGCAAGGCAGAATTGCAGGAAACAGATTTCAGGAGGCAGATTCGAATCGCCTTTAAAGCACAGGAAAAGCGGCAAAACCTCGACAATGATGCCCTTGGCCAAAAAGGGCGTATGCGTTTTTTCCTGAATATATTCAGGAAAAAACGCATACGCCCTTTTTGGCCAACCAAGCAACCTGGAAAGGCAAATCAGCGCTACAAAGAAGTCTCGCTTCCCATCGGTCAAAAGGGCCATGCTGAATAAAGTGTCAAAACCAGAAATGCAGGACAGGCCACGGAGAAACGGGAGCCTTGCTACGCTGATGGGCGGGATGTAAATTGCCAACAGCCACTCTGGAGAAGTGTACGGTGTGTCCTGAAACATTTACAAAACTCAGCTTAGAGAGCATAGGGCACTTCCACTCATGGGCGTATAAATTGGGAAAACTAAAAATCAGCAAGACACAAGCACCCCAAAGCTTAGGGCTGCTCTGTTGACAAGAACCTCCACTTCGTTACACCTTAAATATCCCAGGAAAGAGAAAAATGGATAAAGAAGTTGTGGTCCTTATGTACAATGGAATATCACTCAGCCATGAAATCAACGTCATAAGGCTAGTAGCAGCATGATGAGTGGATTTAGGTACGACGATTCTAAGTCAAATAAGTCACACAGAAAAAGACACTTATCATAAGATATCACTTATAGAGGGAATGTAAAAACCGCTACCCTTGAACTGAATTACAAAACAGAACAGAGTCACACGGTTAGAAAACACACTATGGCAGCCTAAAGGGAAAGGTGAGGTGGGGTGATGCATAAAACAAGGGTTTCAAATTAGCTCAGATACCGTTCCATAAACCCAATACGTAATAGACAAGACCTACTCCTTGCTCAGGGAACTGGACTCAACACCCCCTATTCACCGCCCAAGAGTATATCTGACTAGTAAGAATCTTAAAACCTATGTATTGATATCTCTCTGTAAGTGAGTCAAGTGGGTGTAAAGCTGCATAAACACAGCAGTGAAAAGCAGCTAAACCCCATTATAAAACTCAATTAATTTTAAAAACCCGTGAAACAAAGACAGTGAAAGGGAGAGAAATTCTTACAAAATTCGTTCAGGCGCTGTGATGCCACCTGGATTGACCATATCTAGACCCGCAGCTGATTGAGACATAAGGGTGGACACTCTTGGGGCTGAGGGGTTTGGTGAGGTTCGGTGAGCAAACGCAGACGCTTTAAAGTAATACTGCGTGGTACCCATCCCATGGGTCCCAAATCTCCAGGTTCAAGGGCATCTTCCTACATCGAAAACATGCATGAGAAACCAAGAAGATGGTCCACCGAGTGATCGGGAAAGGTTTCTAAAACGCACCTCATTTCTCATCTCCTTGTGCTCGGGTTCGCCATTCCAGCCGCTTTACTAGCAATCTCCCTCCTTGGAGAATCAGCACCTTTAACCTCCTGTTCCATACAGGTGGCAATTTGAACTGAGGATGAACGGGAAGACGGGGAACCAATGAGAGACTAGCTCTAGGTGTTGGGACAGGCACAGGTCACTCTATTTTCCCATCAGGAAGAAGAATTAACCACAGGCTCAGTCTGCCGCCCGGAAGCAGAATAGGGCCTAAAGCAATCCTGCGCTTTTGTGGCCAGCTCCCAAGAGAGCGAGTTGAAAAATGGAGCTCAGGGGCACTGCAATTCACAAACCTGCAGACTTATAAATGATAACTCTCGTCTACAAATATATTGAGGGAAGGCAACAAAGAGGATTTGAAAGCAAGGCAGAATTGCAGGAAACAGATTTCAGGAGGCAGATTCGCATCGCCTTTAAAGCACAGGAAAAGCGGCAAAACCTCGACAATGATGCCCTTGGACAAAAAGGGCGTATGCGTTTTTTCCTGAATATATTCAGGAAAAAACGCATACGCCCTTTTTGGCCAACCAAGCAACCTGGAAAGGCAAATCAGCGCTACAAAGAAGTTTCGCTTCCCATCGGTCAAAAGGGCCATGCTGAATAAAGTGTCAAAACCAGAAATGCAGGACAGGCCACGGAGAAACGGGAGCCTTGCTACGCTGATGGGCGGGATGTAAATTGCCAACAGCCACTCTGGAGAAGTGTACGGTGTGTCCTGAAACATTTACAAAACTCAGCTTAGAGAGCATAGGGCACTTCCACTCATGGGCGTATAAATTGGGAAAACTAAAAATCAGCAAGACACAAGCACCCCAAAGTTTAGGGCTGCTCTGTTGACAAGAACCTCCACTTCGTTACACCTTAAATATCCCAGGAAAGAGAAAAATGGATAAAGAAGTTGTGGTCCTTATGTACAATGGAATATCACTCAGCCATGAAATCAACGTCATAAGGCTAGTAGCAGCATGATGAGTGGATTTAGGTACGACGATTCTAAGTGAAATAAGTCACACAGAAAAAGACACTTATCATAAGATATCACTTATAGAGGGAATGTAAAAACCGCTACCCTTGAACTGAATTAGAAAACAGAACAGAGTCACACGGTTAGAAAACACACTATGGCTGCCTAACGGGAAAGGTGAGGTGGGGTGATGCATAAAGCAAGGGTTTCAAATTAGCTCAGATACCGTTCCATAAACCCAATATGTAATAGACAAGACCTACTCCTTACTCAGGGAACTGGACTCAACACCCCCTATTCACCGCCCAAGAATATATCTGACTAGTAAGAATCTTAAAACTTATGTATTGATATCTCTCTGTAAGTGAGTCAAGTGGGTGTAAAGCTGCATAAACACAGCAGTGAAAAACAGCTAAACCCCATTATAAAACTCAATTAATTTTAAAAACCCGTGAAACAAAGACAGTGAAAGGGAGAGAAATTCTTACAAAATTCGTTCAGGGGCTGTGATGCCACCTGGATTGACCATATTTAGACCTGCACCTGATTGAGACATAAGGGTGGACAGTCTTGGGGCTGAGAGGTTTGGTGAGGTTGGGTGAGCAAACGCAGACGCTTTAAAGTAATACTGCGTGGTACCCATCCCAAGGGTCCCAAATCTCCAGGTTCAAGGGCATCTTCCTACATCGAAAACATGCATGAGAAACCCAGAAGATGGTCCACCGAGTGATCGGGAAAGGTTTCTAAAACGCACCTCATTTCTCATCTCCTTGTGCTCGGGTTCGCCATTCCAGCCGCTTTACTAGCAATCTCCCTCCTTGGAGAATCAGCACCTTTAACCTCCTGTTCCATACAGGTTGCAATTTGTCCTGAGGGTGAACGGGAAGAGGGGGAACCAATGAGAGACTAGCTCTAGGTGTTGGGACAGGCACAGGTCACTCTATTTTCCCATCAGGAAGAAGAATTAACCACAGGCTCAGTCTGCCGCCCGGAAGCAGAATAGGGCCTAAAGCAATCCTGCGCTTTTGCGGCCAGCTCCCAAGAGAGCGAGTTGAAAAATGGAGCTCAGGGGCACTGCAATTCACAAACCTGCAGACTTATAAATGATAACTCTCGTCTACAAATATATTGAGGGAAGGCAACAAAGAGGATTTGAAAGCAAGGCAGAATTGCAGGAAACAGATTTCAGGAGGCAGATTCGAATCGCCTTTAAAGCACAGGAAAAGCGGCAAAACCTCGACAATGATGCCCTTGGCCAAAAAGGGCGTATGCGTTTTTTCCTGAATATATTCAGGAAAAAACGCATACGCCCTTTTTGGCCAACCAAGCAACCTGGAAAGGCAAATCAGCGCTACAAAGAAGTCTCGCTTCCCATCGGTCAAAAGGGCCATGCTGAATAAAGTGTCAAAACCAGAAATGCAGGACAGGCCACGGAGAAACGGGAGCCTTGCTACGCTGATGGGCGGGATGTAAATTGCCAACAGCCACTCTGGAGAAGTGTACGGTGTGTCCTGAAACATTTACAAAACTCAGCTTAGAGAGCATAGGGCACTTCCACTCATGGGCGTATAAATTGGGAAAACTAAAAATCAGCAAGACACAAGCACCCCAAAGTTTAGGGCTGCTCTGTTGACAAGAACCTCCACTTCGTTACACCTTAAATATCCCAGGAAAGAGAAAAATGGATAAAGAAGTTGTGGTCCTTATGTACAATGGAATATCACTCAGCCATGAAATCAACGTCATAAGGCTAGTAGCAGCATGATGAGTGGATTTAGGTACGACGATTCTAAGTCAAATAAGTCACACAGAAAAAGACACTTATCATAAGATATCACCTATAGAGGGAATGTAAAAACCGCTACCCTTGAACTCAATTACAAAACAGAACAGAGTCACACGGTTAGAAAACACACTATGGCTGCCTAACGGGAAAGGTGAGGTGGGGTGTTGCATAAAACAAGGGTTTCAAATTAGCTCAGATACCGTTCCATAAACCCAATACGTAATAGACAAGACCTACTCCTTGCTCAGGGAACTGGACTGAACACCCCCTATTCACCGCCCAAGAGTATATCTGACTAGTAAGAATCTTAAAACCTATGTATTGATATCTCTCTGTAAGTGAGTCAAGTGGGTGTAAAGCTGCATAAACACAGCAGTGAAAAGCAGCTAAACCCCATTATAAAACTCAATTAATTTTAAAAACCCGTGAAACAAAGACAGTGAAAGGGAGAGAAATTCTTACAAAATTCGTTCAGGCGCTGTGATGCCACCTGGATTGACCATATCTAGACCCGCAGCTGATTGAGACATAAGGGTGGACACTCTTGGGGCTGAGGGGTTTGGTGAGGTTCGGTGAGCAAACGCAGACGCTTTAAAGTAATACTGCGTGGTACCCATCCCATGGGTCCCAAATCTCCAGGTTCAAGGGCATCTTCCTACATCGAAAACATGCATGAGAAACCCAGAAGATGGTCCACCGAGTGATCGGGAAAGGTTTCTAAAACGCACCTCATTTCTCATCTCCTTGTGCTCGGGTTCGCCATTCCTGCCGCTTTACTAGCAATCTCCCTCCTTGGAGAATCAGCACCTTTAACCTCCTGTTCCATACAGGTTGCAATTTGTCCT
This sequence comes from Eschrichtius robustus, assembly GCF_028021215.1. NCBI lineage: Eukaryota > Metazoa > Chordata > Mammalia > Artiodactyla > Eschrichtiidae > Eschrichtius > Eschrichtius robustus. The sequence continues at coordinate 63,022,007 of NC_090830.1, read as the reverse complement.
GAGGGTGAACGGGAAGACGGGGAACCAATGAGAGACTAGCTCTAGGTGTTGGGACAGGCACAGGTCACTCTATTTTCCCATCAGGAAGAAGAATTAACCACAGGCTCAGTCTGCCGCCCGGAAGCAGAATAGGGCCTAAAGCAATCCTGCGCTTTTGTGGCCAGCTCCCAAGAGAGCGAGTTGAAAAATGGAGCTCAGGGGCACTGCAATTCACAAACCTGCAGACTTATAAATGATAACTCTCGTCTACAAATATATTGAGGGAAGGCAACAAAGAGGATTTGAAAGCAAGGCAGAATTGCAGGAAACAGATTTCAGGAGGCAGATTCGAATCGCCTTTAAAGCACAGGAAAAGCGGCAAAACCTCGACAATGATGCCCTTGGCCAAAAAGGGCGTATGCGTTTTTTCCTGAATATATTCAGGAAAAAACGCATACGCCCTTTTTGGCCAACCAAGCAACCTGGAAAGGCAAATCAGCGCTACAAAGAAGTCTCGCTTCCCATCGGTCAAAAGGGCCATGCTGAATAAAGTGTCAAAACCAGAAATGCAGGACAGGCCACGGAGAAACGGGAGCCTTGCTACGCTGATGGGCGGGATGTAAATTGCCAACAGCCACTCTGGAGAAGTGTACGGTGTGTCCTGAAACATTTACAAAACTCAGCTTAGAGAGCATAGGGCACTTCCACTCATGGGCGTATAAATTGGGAAAACTAAAAATCAGCAAGACACAAGCACCCCAAAGCTTAGGGCTGCTCTGTTGACAAGAACCTCCACTTCGTTACACCTTAAATATCCCAGGAAAGAGAAAAATGGATAAAGAAGTTGTGGTCCTTATGTACAATGGAATATCACTCAGCCATGAAATCAACGTCATAAGGCTAGTAGCAGCATGATGAGTGGATTTAGGTACGACGATTCTAAGTCAAATAAGTCACACAGAAAAAGACACTTATCATAAGATATCACTTATAGAGGGAATGTAAAAACCGCTACCCTTGAACTGAATTACAAAACAGAACAGAGTCACACGGTTAGAAAACACACTATGGCAGCCTAAAGGGAAAGGTGAGGTGGGGTGATGCATAAAACAAGGGTTTCAAATTAGCTCAGATACCGTTCCATAAACCCAATACGTAATAGACAAGACCTACTCCTTGCTCAGGGAACTGGACTCAACACCCCCTATTCACCGCCCAAGAGTATATCTGACTAGTAAGAATCTTAAAACCTATGTATTGATATCTCTCTGTAAGTGAGTCAAGTGGGTGTAAAGCTGCATAAACACAGCAGTGAAAAGCAGCTAAACCCCATTATAAAACTCAATTAATTTTAAAAACCCGTGAAACAAAGACAGTGAAAGGGAGAGAAATTCTTACAAAATTCGTTCAGGCGCTGTGATGCCACCTGGATTGACCATATCTAGACCCGCAGCTGATTGAGACATAAGGGTGGACACTCTTGGGGCTGAGGGGTTTGGTGAGGTTCGGTGAGCAAACGCAGACGCTTTAAAGTAATACTGCGTGGTACCCATCCCATGGGTCCCAAATCTCCAGGTTCAAGGGCATCTTCCTACATCGAAAACATGCATGAGAAACCAAGAAGATGGTCCACCGAGTGATCGGGAAAGGTTTCTAAAACGCACCTCATTTCTCATCTCCTTGTGCTCGGGTTCGCCATTCCAGCCGCTTTACTAGCAATCTCCCTCCTTGGAGAATCAGCACCTTTAACCTCCTGTTCCATACAGGTGGCAATTTGAACTGAGGATGAACGGGAAGACGGGGAACCAATGAGAGACTAGCTCTAGGTGTTGGGACAGGCACAGGTCACTCTATTTTCCCATCAGGAAGAAGAATTAACCACAGGCTCAGTCTGCCGCCCGGAAGCAGAATAGGGCCTAAAGCAATCCTGCGCTTTTGTGGCCAGCTCCCAAGAGAGCGAGTTGAAAAATGGAGCTCAGGGGCACTGCAATTCACAAACCTGCAGACTTATAAATGATAACTCTCGTCTACAAATATATTGAGGGAAGGCAACAAAGAGGATTTGAAAGCAAGGCAGAATTGCAGGAAACAGATTTCAGGAGGCAGATTCGCATCGCCTTTAAAGCACAGGAAAAGCGGCAAAACCTCGACAATGATGCCCTTGGACAAAAAGGGCGTATGCGTTTTTTCCTGAATATATTCAGGAAAAAACGCATACGCCCTTTTTGGCCAACCAAGCAACCTGGAAAGGCAAATCAGCGCTACAAAGAAGTTTCGCTTCCCATCGGTCAAAAGGGCCATGCTGAATAAAGTGTCAAAACCAGAAATGCAGGACAGGCCACGGAGAAACGGGAGCCTTGCTACGCTGATGGGCGGGATGTAAATTGCCAACAGCCACTCTGGAGAAGTGTACGGTGTGTCCTGAAACATTTACAAAACTCAGCTTAGAGAGCATAGGGCACTTCCACTCATGGGCGTATAAATTGGGAAAACTAAAAATCAGCAAGACACAAGCACCCCAAAGTTTAGGGCTGCTCTGTTGACAAGAACCTCCACTTCGTTACACCTTAAATATCCCAGGAAAGAGAAAAATGGATAAAGAAGTTGTGGTCCTTATGTACAATGGAATATCACTCAGCCATGAAATCAACGTCATAAGGCTAGTAGCAGCATGATGAGTGGATTTAGGTACGACGATTCTAAGTGAAATAAGTCACACAGAAAAAGACACTTATCATAAGATATCACTTATAGAGGGAATGTAAAAACCGCTACCCTTGAACTGAATTAGAAAACAGAACAGAGTCACACGGTTAGAAAACACACTATGGCTGCCTAACGGGAAAGGTGAGGTGGGGTGATGCATAAAGCAAGGGTTTCAAATTAGCTCAGATACCGTTCCATAAACCCAATATGTAATAGACAAGACCTACTCCTTACTCAGGGAACTGGACTCAACACCCCCTATTCACCGCCCAAGAATATATCTGACTAGTAAGAATCTTAAAACTTATGTATTGATATCTCTCTGTAAGTGAGTCAAGTGGGTGTAAAGCTGCATAAACACAGCAGTGAAAAACAGCTAAACCCCATTATAAAACTCAATTAATTTTAAAAACCCGTGAAACAAAGACAGTGAAAGGGAGAGAAATTCTTACAAAATTCGTTCAGGGGCTGTGATGCCACCTGGATTGACCATATTTAGACCTGCACCTGATTGAGACATAAGGGTGGACAGTCTTGGGGCTGAGAGGTTTGGTGAGGTTGGGTGAGCAAACGCAGACGCTTTAAAGTAATACTGCGTGGTACCCATCCCAAGGGTCCCAAATCTCCAGGTTCAAGGGCATCTTCCTACATCGAAAACATGCATGAGAAACCCAGAAGATGGTCCACCGAGTGATCGGGAAAGGTTTCTAAAACGCACCTCATTTCTCATCTCCTTGTGCTCGGGTTCGCCATTCCAGCCGCTTTACTAGCAATCTCCCTCCTTGGAGAATCAGCACCTTTAACCTCCTGTTCCATACAGGTTGCAATTTGTCCTGAGGGTGAACGGGAAGAGGGGGAACCAATGAGAGACTAGCTCTAGGTGTTGGGACAGGCACAGGTCACTCTATTTTCCCATCAGGAAGAAGAATTAACCACAGGCTCAGTCTGCCGCCCGGAAGCAGAATAGGGCCTAAAGCAATCCTGCGCTTTTGCGGCCAGCTCCCAAGAGAGCGAGTTGAAAAATGGAGCTCAGGGGCACTGCAATTCACAAACCTGCAGACTTATAAATGATAACTCTCGTCTACAAATATATTGAGGGAAGGCAACAAAGAGGATTTGAAAGCAAGGCAGAATTGCAGGAAACAGATTTCAGGAGGCAGATTCGAATCGCCTTTAAAGCACAGGAAAAGCGGCAAAACCTCGACAATGATGCCCTTGGCCAAAAAGGGCGTATGCGTTTTTTCCTGAATATATTCAGGAAAAAACGCATACGCCCTTTTTGGCCAACCAAGCAACCTGGAAAGGCAAATCAGCGCTACAAAGAAGTCTCGCTTCCCATCGGTCAAAAGGGCCATGCTGAATAAAGTGTCAAAACCAGAAATGCAGGACAGGCCACGGAGAAACGGGAGCCTTGCTACGCTGATGGGTGGGATGTAAATTGCCAACAGCCACTCTGGAGAAGTGTACGGTGTGTCCTGAAACATTTACAAAACTCAGCTTAGAGAGCATAGGGCACTTCCACTCATGGGCGTATAAATTGGGAAAACTAAAAATCAGCAAGACACAAGCACCCCAAAGTTTAGGGCTGCTCTGTTGACAAGAACCTCCACTTCGTTACACCTTAAATATCCCAGGAAAGAGAAAAATGGATAAAGAAGTTGTGGTCCTTATGTACAATGGAACATCACTCAGCCATGAAATCAACGTCATAAGGCTAGTAGCAGCATGATGAGTGGATTTAGGTACGACGATTCTAAGTCAAATAAGTCACACAGAAAAAGACACTTATCATAAGATATCACTTATAGAGGGAATGTAAAAACCGCTACCCTTGAACTGAATTACAAAACAGAACAGAGTCACACGGTTAGAAAACACACTATGGCTGCCTAACGGGAAAGGTGAGGTGGGGTGATGCATAAAACAAGGATTTCAAATTAGCTCAGATACCGTTCCATAAACCCAATATTTAATAGACAAGACCTACTCCTTGCTCAGGGAACTGGACTCAACACCCCCTATTCACCGCCCAAGAATATATCTGACTAGTAAGAATCTTAAAACCTATTTATTGATATCTCTCTGTAAGTGAGTCAAGTGGGTGTAAAGCTGCATAAACACAGCAGTGAAAAGCAGCTAAACCCCATTATAAAACTCAATTAATTTTAAAAACCCGTGAAACAAAGACAGTGAAAGGGAGAGAAATTCTTACAAAATTCGTTCAGGCCGTGTGATGCCACCTGGATTGACCATATCTAGACCCGCAGCTGATTGAGACATAAGGGTGGACACTCTTGGGGCTGAGGGGTTTGGTGAGGTTCGGTGAGCAAACGCAGACGCTTTAAAGTAATACTGCGTGGTACCCATCCCATGGGTCCCAAATCTCCAGGTTCAAGGGCATCTTCCTACATCGAAAACATGCATGAGAAACCCAGAAGATGGTCCACCGAGTGATCGGGAAAGGTTTCTAAAACGCACCTCATTTCTCATCTCCTTGTGCTCGGGTTCGCCATTCCAGCCGCTTTACAAGCAATCTCCCTCCTTGGAGAATCAGCACCTTTAAGCTCCTGTTCCATACAGGTGGCAATTTGAACTGAGGATGAACGGGAAGATGGGGAACCAATGAGAGACTAGCTCTAGGTGTTGGGACAGGCACAGGTCACTCTATTTTCCCATCAGGAAGAAGAATTAACCACAGGCTCAGTCTGCCGCCCGGAAGCAGAATAGGGCCTAAAGCAATCCTGCGCTTTTGTGGCCAGCTCCCAAGAGAGCGAGTTGAAAAATGGAGCTCAGGGGCACTGCAATTCACAAACCTGCAGACTTATAAATGATAACTCTCGTCTACAAATATATTGAGGGAAGGCAACAAAGAGGATTTGAAAGCAAGGCAGAATTGCAGGAAACAGATTTCAGGAGGCAGATTCGCATCGCCTTTAAAGCACAGGAAAAGCGGCAAAACCTCGACAATGATGCCCTTGGCCAAAAAGGGCGTATGCGTTTTTTCCTGAATATATTCAGGAAAAAACGCATACGCCCTTTTTGGCCAACCAAGCAACCTGGAAAGGCAAATCAGCGCTACAAAGAAGTTTCGCTTCCCATCGGTCAAAAGGGCCATGCTGAATAAAGTGTCAAAACCAGAAATGCAGGACAGGCCACGGAGAAACGGGAGCCTTGCTACGCTGATGGGCGGGATGTAAATTGCCAACAGCCACTCTGGAGAAGTGTACGGTGTGTCCTGAAACATTTACAAAACTCAGCTTAGAGAGCATAGGGCACTTCCACTCATGGGCGTATAAATTGGGAAAACTAAAAATCAGCAAGACACAAGCACCCCAAAGTTTAGGGCTGCTCTGTTGACAAGAACCTCCACTTCGTTACACCTTAAATATCCCAGGAAAGAGAAAAATGGATAAAGAAGTTGTGGTCCTTATGTACAATGGAATATCACTCAGCCATGAAATCAACGTCATAAGGCTAGTAGCAGCATGATGAGTGGATTTAGGTACGACGATTCTAAGTGAAATAAGTCACACAGAAAAAGACACTTATCATAAGATATCACTTATAGAGGGAATGTAAAAACCGCTACCCTTGAACTGAATTACAAAACAGAACAGAGTCACACGGTTAGAAAACACACTATGGCTGCCTAACGGGAAAGGTGAGGTGGGGTGATGCATAAAGCAAGGGTTTCAAATTAGCTCAGATACCGTTCCATAAACCCAATATGTAATAGACAAGACCTACTCCTTACTCAGGGAACTGGACTCAACACCCCCTATTCACCGCCCAAGAATATATCTGACTAGTAAGAATCTTAAAACTTATGTATTGATATCTCTCTGTAAGTGAGTCAAGTGGGTGTAAAGCTGCATAAACACAGCAGTGAAAAACAGCTAAACCCCATTATAAAACTCAATTAATTTTAAAAACCCGTGAAACAAAGACAGTGAAAGAGAGAGAAATTCTTACAAAATTCGTTCAGGGGCTCTGATGCCACCTGGATTGACCATATTTAGACCTGCACCTGATTGAGACATAAGGGTGGACAGTCTTGGGGCTGAGAGGTTTGGTGAGGTTGGGTGAGCAAACGCAGACGCTTTAAAGTAATACTGCGTGGTACCCATCCCAAGGGTCCCAAATCTCCAGGTTCAAGGGCATCTTCCTACATCGAAAACATGCATGAGAAACCCAGAAGATGGTCCACCGAGTGATCGGGAAAGGTTTCTAAAACGCACCTCATTTCTCATCTCCTTGTGCTCGGGTTCGCCATTCCAGCCGCTTTACTAGCAATCTCCCTCCTTGGAGAATCAGCACCTTTAACCTCCTGTTCCATACAGGTTGCAATTTGTCCTGAGGGTGAACGGGAAGAGGGGGAACCAATGAGAGACTAGCTCTAGGTGTTGGGACAGGCACAGGTCACTCTATTTTCCCATCAGGAAGAAGAATTAACCACAGGCTCAGTCTGCCGCCCGGAAGCAGAATAGGGCCTAAAGCAATCCTGCGCTTTTGCGGCCAGCTCCCAAGAGAGCGAGTTGAAAAATGGAGCTCAGGGGCACTGCAATTCACAAACCTGCAGACTTATAAATGATAACTCTCGTCTACAAATATATTGAGGGAAGGCAACAAAGAGGATTTGAAAGCAAGGCAGAATTGCAGGAAACAGATTTCAGGAGGCAGATTCGAATCGCCTTTAAAGCACAGGAAAAGCGGCAAAACCTCGACAATGATGCCCTTGGCCAAAAAGGGCGTATGCGTTTTTTCCTGAATATATTCAGGAAAAAACGCATACGCCCTTTTTGGCCAACCAAGCAACCTGGAAAGGCAAATCAGCGCTACAAAGAAGTCTCGCTTCCCATCGGTCAAAAGGGCCATGCTGAATAAAGGGTCAAAACCAGAAATGCAGGACAGGCCACGGAGAAACGGGAGCCTTGCTACGCTGATGGGTGGGATGTAAATTGCCAACAGCCACTCTGGAGAAGTGTACGGTGTGTTCTGAAACATTTACAAAACTCAGCTTAGAGAGCATAGGGCACTTCCACTCATGGGCGTATAAATTGGGAAAACTAAAAATCAGCAAGACACAAGCACCCCAAAGTTTAGGGCTGCTCTGTTGACAAGAACCTCCACTTTGTTACACCTTAAATATCCCAGGAAAGAGAAAAATGGATAAAGAAGTTGTGGTCCTTATGTACAATGGAATATCACTCAGCCATGAAATCAACGTCATAAGGCTAGTAGCAGCATGATGAGTGGATTTAGGTACGACGATTCTAAGTCAAATAAGTCACACAGAAAAAGACACTTATCATAAGATATCACCTATAGAGGGAATGTAAAAACCGCTACCCTTGAACTGAATCACAAAACAGAACAGAGTCACACGGTTAGAAAACACACTATGGCTGCCTAACGGGAAAGGTGAGGTGGGGTGATGCATAAAACAAGGGTTTCAAATTAGCTCAGATACCGTTCCATAAACCCAATACGTAATAGACAAGACCTACTCCTTGCTCAGGGAACTGGACTCAACACCCCCTATTCACCGCCCAAGAGTATATCTGACTAGTAATAATCTTAAAACCTATGTAATGATATCTCTCTGTAAGTGAGTCAAGTGGGTGTAAAGCTGCATAAACACAGCAGTGAAAAGCAGCTAAACCCCATTATAAAACTCAATTAATTTTAAAAACCCGTGAAACAAAGACAGTGAAAGGGAGAGAAATTCTTACAAAATTCGTTCAGGCCCTGTGATGCCACCTGGATTGACCATATCTAGACCGGCAGCTGATTGAGACATAAGGGTGGACACTCTTGGGGCTGAGAGGTTTGGTGAGGTTGGGTGAGCAAACGCAGACGCTTTAAAGTAATACAGCGTGGTACCCATCCCATGGGTCCCAAATCTCCAGGTTCAAGGGCATCTTCCTACATCGAAAACATGCATGAGAAACCCAGAAGATGGTCCACCGAGTGATCGGGAAAGGTTTATAAAACGCACCTCATTTCTCATCTCCTTGTGCTCGGGTTCGCCATTCCAGCCGCTTTACTAGCAATCTCCCTCCTTGGAGAATCAGCACCTTTAACCTCCTGTTCCATACAAGTTGCAATTTGTCCTGAGGGTAAACGGGAAGAGGGGGAACCAATGAGAGACTAGCTCTAGGTGTTGGGACAGGCACAGGTCACTCTATTTTCCCATCAGGAAGAAGAATTAACCACAGGCTCAGTCTGCCGCCCGGAAGCAGAATAGGGCCTAAAGCAATCCTGCGCTTTTGCGGCCAGCTCCCAAGAGAGCGAGTTGAAAAATGGAGCTCAGGGGCACTGCAATTCACAAACCTGCAGACTTATAAATGATAACTCTCGTCTACAAATATATTGAGGGAAGGCAACAAAGAGGATTTGAAAGCAAGGCAGAATTGCAGGAAACAGATTTCAGGAGGCAGATTCGAATCGCCTTTAAAGCACAGGAAAAGCGGCAAAACCTCGACAATGATGCCCTTGGCCAAAAAGGGCGTATGCGTTTTTTCCTGAATATATTCAGGAAAAAACGCATACGCCCTTTTTGGCCAACCAAGCAACCTGGAAAGGCAAATCAGCGCTACAAAGAAGTCTCGCTTCCCATCGGTCAAAAGGGCCATGCTGAATAAAGTGTCAAAACCAGAAATGCAGGACAGGCCACGGAGAAACGGAAGCCTTGCTACGCTGATGGGCGGGATGTAAATTGCCAACAGCCACTCTGGAGAAGTGTACGGTGTGTCCTGAAACATTTACAAAACTCAGCTTAGAGAGCATAGGGCACTTCCACTCATGGGCGTATAAATTGGGAAAACTAAAAATCAGCAAGACACAAGCACCCCAAAGTTTAGGGCTGCTCTGTTGACAAGAACCTCCACTTCGTTACACCTTAAATATCCCAGGAAAGAGAAAAATGGATAAAGAAGTTGTGGTCCTTATGTACAATGGAATATCACTCAGCCATGAAATCAACGTCATAAGGCTAGTAGCAGCATGATGAGTGGATTTAGGTACGACGATTCTAAGTCAAATAAGTCACACAGAAAAAGACACTTATCATAAGATATCACTTATAGAGGGAATGTAAAAACCGCTACCCTTGAACTGAATTACAAAACAGAACAGAGTCACACGGTTAGAAAACACACTATGGCAGCCTAAAGGGAAAGGTGAGGTGGGGTGATGCATAAAACAAGGGTTTCAAATTAGCTCAGATACCGTTCCATAAACCCAATACGTAATAGACAAGACCTACTCCTTGCTCAGGGAACTGGACTCAACACCCCCTATTCACCGCCCAAGAGTATATCTGACTAGTAAGAATCTTAAAACCTATGTATTGATATCTCTCTGTAAGTGAGTCAAGTGGGTGTAAAGCTGCATAAACACAGCAGTGAAAAGCAGCTAAACCCCATTATAAAACTCAATTAATTTTAAAAACCCGTGAAACAAAGACAGTGAAAGGGAGAGAAATTCTTACAAAATTCGTTCAGGCGCTGTGATGCCACCTGGATTGACCATATCTAGACCCGCAGCTGATTGAGACATAAGGGTGGACACTCTTGGGGCTGAGGGGTTTGGTGAGGTTCGGTGAGCAAACGCAGACGCTTTAAAGTAATACTGCGTGGTACCCATCCCATGGGTCCCAAATCTCCAGGTTCAAGGGCATCTTCCTACATCGAAAACATGCATGAGAAACCCAGAAGATGGTCCACCGAGTGATCGGGAAAGGTTTCTAAAACGCACCTCATTTCTCATCTCCTTGTGCTCGGGTTCGCCATTCCAGCCGCTTTACTAGCAATCTCCCTCCTTGGAGAATCAGCACCTTTAACCTCCTGTTCCATACAGGTGGCAATTTGAACTGAGGATGAACGGGAAGACGGGGAACCAATGAGAGACTAGCTCTAGGTGTTGGGACAGGCACAGGTCACTCTATTTTCCCATCAGGAAGAAGAATTAACCACAGGCTCAGTCTGCCGCCCGGAAGCAGAATAGGGCCTAAAGCAATCCTGCGCTTTTGCGGCCAGCTCCCAAGAGAGCGAGTTGAAAAATGGAGCTCAGGGGCACTGCAATTCACAAACCTGCAGACTTATAAATGATAACTCTCGTCTACAAATATATTGAGGGAAGGCAACAAAGAGGATTTGAAAGCAAGGCAGAATTGCAGGAAACAGATTTCAGGAGGCAGATTCGAATCGCCTTTAAAGCACAGGAAAAGCGGCAAAACCTCGACAATGATGCCCTTGGCCAAAAAGGGCGTATGCGTTTTTTCCTGAATATATTCAGGAAAAAACGCATACGCCCTTTTTGGCCAACTAAGCAACCTGGGAAGGCAAATCAGCGCTACAAAGAAGTCTCGCTTCCCATCGGTCAAAAGGGCCATGCTGAATAAAGTGTCAAAACCAGAAATGCAGGACAGGCCACGGAGAAACGGGAGCCTTGCTACACTGATGGGCGGGATGTAAATTGCCAACAGCCACTCTGGAGAAGTGTACGGTGTTTCCTGAAACATTTACAAAACTCAGCTTAGAGAGCATAGGGCACTTCCACTCATGGGCGTATAAATTGGGAAAACTAAAAATCAGCAAGACACAAGCACCCCAAAGTTTAGGGCTGCTCTGTTGACAAGAACCTCCACTTCGTTACACCTTAAATATCCCAGGAAAGAGAAAAATGGATAAAGAAATTGTGGTCCTTATGTACAATGGAACATCACTCAGCCATGAAATCAACGTCATAAGGCTAGTAGCAGCATGATGAGTGGATTTAGGTACGACGATTCTAAGTCAAATAAGTCACACAGAAAAAGACACTTATCATAAGATATCACTTATAGAGGGAATGTAAAAACCGCTACCCTTGAACTGAATTACAAAACAGAACAGAGTCACACGGTTAGAAAACACACTATGGCTGCCTAACGGGAAAGGTGAGGTGGGGTGATGCATAAAACAAGGATTTCAAATTAGCTCAGATACCGTTCCATAAACCCAATATTTAATAGACAAGACCTACTCCTTGCTCAGGGAACTGGACTCAACACCCCCTATTCACCGCCCAAGAATATATCTGACTAGTAAGAATCTTAAAACCTATTTATTGATATCTCTCTGTAAGTGAGTCAAGTGGGTGTAAAGCTGCATAAACACAGCAGTGAAAAGCAGCTAAACCCCATTATAAAACTCAATTAATTTTAAAAACCCGTGAAACAAAGACAGTGAAAGGGAGAGAAATTCTTACAAAATTCGTTCAGGCCGTGTGATGCCACCTGGATTGACCATATCTAGACCCGCAGCTGATTGAGACATAAGGGTGGACACTCTTGGGGCTGAGGGGTTTGGTGAGGTTCGGTGAGCAAACGCAGACGCTTTAAAGTAATACTGCGTGGTACCCATCCCATGGGTCCCAAATCTCCAGGTTCAGGGGCATCTTCCTACATCGAAAACATGCATGAGAAACCCAGAAGATGGTCCACCGAGTGATCGGGAAAGGTTTCTAAAACGCACCTCATTTCTCATCTCCTTGTGCTCGGGTTCGCCATTCCAGCCGCTTTACAAGCAATCTCCCTCCTTGGAGAATCAGCACCTTTAAGCTCCTGTTCCATACAGGTGGCAATTTGAACTGAGGATGAACGGGAAGACGGGGAACCAATGAGAGACTAGCTCTAGGTGTTGGGACAGGCACAGGTCACTCTATTTTCCCATCAGGAAGAAGAATTAACCACAGGCTCAGTCTGCCGCCCGGAAGCAGAATAGGGCCTAAAGCAATCCTCCGCTTTTGTGGCCAGCTCCCAAGAGAGCGAGTTGAAAAATGGAGCTCAGGGGCACTGCAATTCACAAACCTGCAGACTTATAAATGATAACTCTCGTCTACAAATATATTGAGGGAAGGCAACAAAGAGGATTTGAAAGCAAGGCAGAATTGCAGGAAACAGATTTCAGGAGGCAGATTCGCATCGCCTTTAAAGCACAGGAAAAGCGGCAAAACCTCGACAATGATGCCCTTGGCCAAAAAGGGCGTATGCGTTTTTTCCTGAATATATTCAGGAAAAAACGCATACGCCCTTTTTGGCCAACCAAGCAACCTGGAAAGGCAAATCAGCGCTACAAAGAAGTTTCGCTTCCCATCGGTCAAAAGGGCCATGCTGAATAAAGTGTCAAAACCAGAAATGCAGGACAGGCCACGGAGAAACGGGAGCCTTGCTACGCTGATGGGCGGGATGTAAATTGCCAACAGCCACTCTGGAGAAGTGTACGGTGTGTCCTGAAACATTTACAAAACTCAGCTTAGAGAGCATAGGGCACTTCCACTCATGGGCGTATAAATTGGGAAAACTAAAAATCAGCAAGACACAAGCACCCCAAAGTTTAGGGCTGCTCTGTTGACAAGAACCTCCACTTCGTTACACCTTAAATATCCCAGGAAAGAGAAAAATGGATAAAGAAGTTGTGGTCCTTATGTACAATGGAATATCACTCAGCCATGAAATCAACGTCATAAGGCTAGTAGCAGCATGATGAGTGGATTTAGGTACGACGATTCTAAGTGAAATAAGTCACACAGAAAAAGACACTTATCATAAGATATCACTTATAGAGGGAATGTAAAAACCGCTACCCTTGAACTGAATTACAAAACAGAACAGAGTCACACGGTTAGAAAACACACTATGGCTGCCTAACGGGAAAGGTGAGGTGGGGTGATGCATAAAGCAAGGGTTTCAAATTAGCTCAGATACCGTTCCATAAACCCAATATGTAATAGACAAGACCTACTCCTTACTCAGGGAACTGGACTCAACACCCCCTATTCACCGCCCAAGAATATATCTGACTAGTAAGAATCTTAAAACTTATGTATTGATATCTCTCTGTAAGTGAGTCAAGTGGGTGTAAAGCTGCATAAACACAGCAGTGAAAAACAGCTAAACCCCATTATAAAACTCAATTAATTTTAAAAACCCGTGAAACAAAGACAGTGAAAGAGAGAGAAATTCTTACAAAATTCGTTCAGGGGCTGTGATGCCACCTGGATTGACCATATTTAGACCTGCACCTGATTGAGACATAAGGGTGGACAGTCTTGGGGCTGAGAGGTTTGGTGAGGTTGGGTGAGCAAACGCAGACGCTTTAAAGTAATACTGCGTGGTACCCATCCCAAGGGTCCCAAATCTCCAGGTTCAAGGGCATCTTCCTACATCGAAAACATGCATGAGAAACCCAGAAGATGGTCCACCGAGTGATCGGGAAAGGTTTCTAAAACGCACCTCATTTCTCATCTCCTTGTGCTCGGGTTCGCCATTCCAGCCGCTTTACTAGCAATCTCCCTCCTTGGAGAATCAGCACCTTTAACCTCCTGTTCCATACAGGTTGCAATTTGTCCTGAGGGTGAACGGGAAGAGGGGGAACCAATGAGAGACTAGCTCTAGGTGTTGGGACAGGCACAGGTCACTCTATTTTCCCATCAGGAAGAAGAATTAACCACAGGCTCAGTCTGCCGCCCGGAAGCAGAATAGGGCCTAAAGCAATCCTGCGCTTTTGCGGCCAGCTCCCAAGAGAGCGAGTTGAAAAATGGAGCTCAGGGGCACTGCAATTCACAAACCTGCAGACTTATAAATGATAACTCTCGTCTACAAATATATTGAGGGAAGGCAACAAAGAGGATTTGAAAGCAAGGCAGAATTGCAGGAAACAGATTTCAGGAGGCAGATTCGAATCGCCTTTAAAGCACAGGAAAAGCGGCAAAACCTCGACAATGATGCCCTTGGCCAAAAAGGGCGTATGCGTTTTTTCCTGAATATATTCAGGAAAAAACGCATACGCCCTTTTTGGCCAACCAAGCAACCTGGAAAGGCAAATCAGCGCTACAAAGAAGTCTCGCTTCCCATCGGTCAAAAGGGCCATGCTGAATAAAGTGTCAAAACCAGAAATGCAGGACAGGCCACGGAGAAACGGGAGCCTTGCTACGCTGATGGGTGGGATGTAAATTGCCAACAGCCACTCTGGAGAAGTGTACGGTGTGTCCTGAAACATTTACAAAACTCAGCTTAGAGAGCATAGGGCACTTCCACTCATGGGCGTATAAATTGGGAAAACTAAAAATCAGCAAGACACAAGCACCCCAAAGTTTAGGGCTGCTCTGTTGACAAGAACCTCCACTTTGTTACACCTTAAATATCCCAGGAAAGAGAAAAATGGATAAAGAAGTTGTGGTCCTTATGTACAATGGAATATCACTCAGCCATGAAATCAACGTCATAAGGCTAGTAGCAGCATGATGAGTGGATTTAGGTACGACGATTCTAAGTCAAATAAGTCACACAGAAAAAGACACTTATCATAAGATATCACCTGTAGAGGGAATGTAAAAACCGCTACCCTTGAACTGAATTACAAAACAGAACAGAGTCACACGGTTAGAAAACACACTATGGCTGCCTAACGGGAAAGGTGAGGTGGGGTGATGCATAAAACAAGGGTTTCAAATTAGCTCAGATACCGTTCCATAAACCCAATACGTAATAGACAAGACCTACTCCTTGCTCAGGGAACTGGACTCAACACCCCCTATTCACCGCCCAAGAGTATATCTGACTAGTAACAATCTTAAAACCTATGTAATGATATCTCTCTGTAAGTGAGTCAAGTGGGTGTAAAGCTGCATAAACACAGCAGTGAAAAGCAGCTAAACCCCATTATAAAACTCAATTAATTTTAAAAACCCGTGAAACAAAGACAGTGAAAGGGAGAGAAATTCTTACAAAATTCGTTCAGGCCCTGTGATGCCACCTGGATTGACCATATCTAGACCGGCAGCTGATTGAGACATAAGGGTGGACACTCTTGGGGCTGAGAGGTTTGGTGAGGTTGGGTGAGCAAACGCAGACGCTTTAAAGTAATACAGCGTGGTACCCATCCCATGGGTCCCAAATCTCCAGGTTCAAGGGCATCTTCCTACATCGAAAACATGCATGAGAAACCCAGAAGGTGGTCCACCGAGTGATCGGGAAAGGTTTATAAAACGCACCTCATTTCTCATCTCCTTGTGCTCGGGTTCGCCATTCCAGCCGCTTTACTAGCAATCTCCCTCCTTGGAGAATCAGCACCTTTAACCTCCTGTTCCATACAAGTTGCAATTTGTCCTGAGGGTGAACGGGAAGAGGGGGAACCAATGAGAGACTAGCTCTAGGTGTTGGGACAGGCACAGGTCACTCTATTTTCCCATCAGGAAGAAGAATTAACCACAGGCTCAGTCTGCCGCCCGGAAGCAGAATAGGGCCTAAAGCAATCCTGCGCTTTTGCGGCCAGCTCCCAAGAGAGCGAGTTGAAAAATGGAGCTCAGGGGCACTGCAATTCAAAAACCTGCAGACTTATAAATGATAACTCTCGTCTACAAATATATTGAGGGAAGGCAACAAAGAGGATTTGAAAGCAAGGCAGAATTGCAGGAAACAGATTTCAGGAGGCAGATTCGAATCGCCTTTAAAGCACAGGAAAAGCGGCAAAACCTCGACAATGATGCCCTTGGCCAAAAAGGGCGTATGCGTTTTTTCCTGAATATATTCAGGAAAAAACGCATACGCCCTTTTTGGCCAACCAAGCAACCTGGAAAGGCAAATCAGCGCTACAAAGAAGTCTCGCTTCCCATCGGTCAAAAGGGCCATGCTGAATAAAGTGTCAAAACCAGAAATGCAGGACAGGCCACGGAGAAACGGGAGCCTTGCTACGCTGATGGGCGGGATGTAAATTGCCAACAGCCACTCTGGAGAAGTGTACGGTGTGTCCTGAAACATTTACAAAACTCAGCTTAGAGAGCATAGGGCACTTCCACTCATGGGCGTATAAATTGGGAAAACTAAAAATCAGCACGACACAAGCACCCCAAAGCTTAGGGCTGCTCTGTTGACAAGAACCTCCACTTCGTTACACCTTAAATATCCCAGGAAAGAGAAAAATGGATAAAGAAGTTGTGGTCCTTATGTACAATGGAATATCACTCAGCCATGAAATCAACGTCATAAGGCTAGTAGCAGCATGATGAGTGGATTTAGGTACGACGATTCTAAGTCAAATAAGTCACACAGAAAAAGACACTTATCATAAGATATCACTTATAGAGGGAATGTAAAAACCGCTACCCTTGAACTGAATTACAAAACAGAACAGAGTCACACGGTTAGAAAACACACTATGGCAGCCTAACGGGAAAGGTGAGGTGGGGTGATGCATAAAACAAGGGTTTCAAATTAGCTCAGATACCGTTCCATAAACCCAATACGTAATAGACAAGACCTACTCCTTGCTCAGGGAACTGGACTCAACACCCCCTATTCACCGCCCAAGAGTATATCTGACTAGTAAGAATCTTAAAACCTATGTATTGATATCTCTCTGTAAGGGAGTCAAGTGGGTGTAAAGCTGCATAAACACAGCAGTGAAAAGCAGCTAAACCCCATTATAAAACTCAATTAATTTTAAAAACCCGTGAAACAAAGACAGTGAAAGGGAGAGAAATTCTTACAAAATTCGTTCAGGCGCTGTGATGCCACCTGGATTGACCATATCTAGACCCGCAGCTGATTGAGACATAAGGGTGGACACTCTTGGGGCTGAGGGGTTTGGTGAGGTTCGGTGAGCAAACGCAGACGCTTTAAAGTAATACTGCGTGGTACCCATCCCATGGGTCCCAAATCTCCAGGTTCAAGGGCATCTTCCTACATCGAAAACATGCATGAGAAACCCAGAAGATGGTCCACCGAGTGATCGGGAAAGGTTTCTAAAACGCACCTCATTTCTCATCTCCTTGTGCTCGGGTTCGCCATTCCAGCCGCTTTACTAGCAATCTCCCTCCTTGGAGAATCAGCACCTTTAACCTCCTGTTCCATACAGGTGGCAATTTGAACTGAGGATGAACGGGAAGACGGGGAACCAATGAGAGACTAGCTCTAGGTGTTGGGACAGGCACAGGTCACTCTATTTTCCCATCAGGAAGAAGAATTAACCACAGGCTCAGTCTGCCGCCCGGAAGCAGAATAGGGCCTAAAGCAATCCTGCGCTTTTGCGGCCAGCTCCCAAGAGAGCGAGTTGAAAAATGGAGCTCAGGGGCACTGCAATTCACAAACCTGCAGACTTATAAATGATAACTCTCGTCTACAAATATATTGAGGGAAGGCAACCAAGAGGATTTGAAAGCAAGGCAGAATTGCAGGAAACAGATTTCAGGAGGCAGATTCGAATCGCCTTTAAAGCACAGGAAAAGCGGCAAAACCTCGACAATGATGCCCTTGGCCAAAAAGTGCGTATGCGTTTTTTCCTGAATATATTCAGGAAAAAACGCATACGCCCTTTTTGGCCAACCAAGCAACCTGGAAAGGCAAATCAGCGCTACAAAGAAGTCTCGCTTCCCATCGGTCAAATGGGCCATGCTGAATAAAGTGTCAAAACCAGAAATGCAGGACAGGCCACGGAGAAACGGGAGCCTTGCTACGCTGATGGGTGGGATGTAAATTGCCAACAGCCACTCTGGAGAAGTGTACGGTGTGTCCTGAAACATTTACAAAACTCAGCTTAGAGAGCATAGGGCACTTCCACTCATGGGCGTATAAATTGGGAAAACTAAAAATCAGCAAGACACAAGCACCCCAAAGTTTAGGGCTGCTCTGTTGACAAGAACCTCCACTTCGTTACACCTTAAATATCCCAGGAAAGAGAAAAATGGATAAAGAAGTTGTGGTCCTTATGTACAATGGAATATCACTCAGCCATGAAATCAACGTCATAAGGCTAGTAGCAGCATGATGAGTGGATTTAGGTACGACGATTCTAAGTCAAATAAGTCACACAGAAAAAGACACTTATCATAAGATATCACCTATAGAGGGAATGTAAAAACCGCTACCCTTGAACTGAATTACAAAACAGAACAGAGTCACACGGTTAGAAAACACACTATGGCTGCCTAACGGGAAAGGTGAGGTGGGGTGATGCATAAAACAAGGGTTTCAAATTAGCTCAGATACCGTTCCATAAACCCAATACGTAATAGACAAGACCTACTCCTTGCTCAGGGAACTGGACTCAACACCCCCTATTCACCGCCCAAGAGTATATCTGACTAGTAACAATCTTAAAACCTATGTAATGATATCTCTCTGTAAGTGAGTCAAGTGGGTGTAAAGCTGCATAAACACAGCAGTGAAAAGCAGCTAAACCCCATTATAAAACTCAATTAATTTTAAAAACCCGTGAAACAAAGACAGTGAAAGGGAGAGAAATTCTTACAAAATTCGTTCAGGCCCTGTGATGCCACCTGGATTGACCATATCTAGACCGGCAGCTGATTGAGACATAAGGGTGGACACTCTTGGGGCTGAGAGGTTTGGTGAGGTTGGGTGAGCAAACGCAGACGCTTTAAAGTAATACTGCGTGGTACCCATCCCATGGGTCCCAAATCTCCAGGTTCAAGGGCATCTTCCTACATCGAAAACATGCATGAGAAACCCAGAAGATGGTCCACCGAGTGATCGGGAAAGGTTTATAAAACGCACCTCATTTCTCATCTCCTTGTGCTCGGGTTCGCCATTCCAGCCGCTTTACTAGCAATCTCCCTCCTTGGAGAATCAGCACCTTTAACCTCCTGTTCCATACAAGTTGCAATTTGTCCTGAGGGTGAACGGGAAGAGGGGGAACCAATGAGAGACTAGCTCTAGGTGTTGGGACAGGCACAGGTCACTCTATTTTCCCATCAGGAAGAAGAATTAACCACAGGCTCAGTCTGCCGCCCGGAAGCAGAATAGGGCCTAAAGCAATCCTGCGCTTTTGCGGCCAGCTCCCAAGAGAGCGAGTTGAAAAATGGAGCTCAGGGGCACTGCAATTCACAAACCTGCAGACTTATAAATGATAACTCTCGTCTACAAATATATTGAGGGAAGGCAACAAAGAGGATTTGAAAGCAAGGCAGAATTGCAGGAAACAGATTTCAGGAGGCAGATTCGAATCGCCTTTAAAGCACAGGAAAAGCGGCAAAACCTCGACAATGATGCCCTTGGCCAAAAAGGGCGTATGCGTTTTTTCCTGAATATATTCAGGAAAAAACGCATACGCCCTTTTTGGCCAACCAAGCAACCTGGAAAGGCAAATCAGCGCTACAAAGAAGTCTCGCTTCCCATCGGTCAAAAGGGCCATGCTGAATAAAGTGTCAAAACCAGAAATGCAGGACAGGCCACGGAGAAACGGAAGCCTTGCTACGCTGATAGGCGGGATGTAAATTGCCAACAGCCACTCTGGAGAAGTGTACGGTGTGTCCTGAAACATTTACAAAACTCAGCTTAGAGAGCATAGGGCACTTCCACTCATGGGCGTATAAATTGGGAAAACTAAAAATCAGCAAGACACAAGCACCCCAAAGTTTAGGGCTGCTCTGTTGACAAGAACCTCCACTTCGTTACACCTTAAATATCCCAGGAAAGAGAAAAATGGATAAAGAAGTTGTGGTCCTTATGTACAATGGAATATCACTCAGCCATGAAATCAACTTCATAAGGCTAGTAGCAGCATGATGAGTGGATTTAGGTACGACGATTCTAAGTCAAATAAGTCACACAGAAAAAGACACTTATCATAAGATATCACCTATAGAGGGAATGTAAAAAACGCTAACCTTGAACTGAATTACAAAACAGAACAGAGTCACACGGTTAGAAAACACACTATGGCTGCCTAACGGGAAAGGTGGGGTGGGGTGATGCATAAAACAAGGGTTTCAAATTAGCTCAGATACCGTTCCATAAACCCAATATGTAATAGACAAGACCTACTCCTTGCTCAGGGAACTGGACTCAACACCGCCTATTCACCGCCCAAGAGTATATCTGACTAGTAAGAATCTTAAAACCTATGTATTGATATCTCTCTGTAAGTGAGTCAAGTGGGTGTAAAGCTGCATAAACATAGCAGTGAAAAGCAGCTAAACCCCATTATAAAACTCAATTAATTTTAAAAACCCGTGAAACAAAGACAGTGAAAGGGAGAGAAATTCTTACAAAATTCGTTCAGGCGCTGTGATGCCACCTGGATTGACCATATCTAGACCCGCAGCTGATTGAGACATAAGGGTGGACACTCTTGGGGCTGAGGGGTTTGGTGAGGTTCGGTGAGCAAACGCAGACGCTTTAAAGTAATACTGCGTGGTACCCATCCCATGGGTCCCAAATCTCCAGGTTCAAGGGCATCTTCCTACATCGAAAACATGCATGAGAAACCCAGAAGATGGTCCACCGAGTGATCGGGAAAGGTTTCTAAAACGCACCTCATTTCTCATCTCCTTGTGCTCGGGTTCGCCATTCCAGCCGCTTTACTAGCAATCTCCCTCCTTGGAGAATCAGCACCTTTAACCTCCTGTTCCATACAAGTTGCAATTTGTCCTGAGGGTGAACGGGAAGAGGGGGAACCAATGAGAGACTAGCTCTAGGTGTTGGGACAGGCACAGGTCACTCTATTTTCCCATCAGGAAGAAGAATTAACCACAGGCTCAGTCTGCCGCCCGGAAGCAGAATAGGGCCTAAAGCAATCCTGCGCTTTTGCGGCCAGCTCCCAAGAGAGCGAGTTGAAAAATGGAGCTCAGGGGCACTGCAATTCACAAACCTGCAGACTTATAAATGATAACTCTCGTCTACAAATATATTGAGGGAAGGCAACAAAGAGGATTTGAAAGCAAGGCAGAATTGCAGGAAACAGATTTCAGGAGGCAGATTCGAATCGCCTTTAAAGCACAGGAAAAGCGGCAAAACCTCGACAATGATGCCCTTGGCCAAAAAGGGCGTATGCGTTTTTTCCTGAATATATTCAGGAAAAAACGCATACGCCCTTTTTGGCCAACCAAGCAACCTGGAAAGGCAAATCAGCGCTACAAAGAAGTCTCGCTTCCCATCGGTCAAAAGGGCCATGCTGAATAAAGTGTCAAAACCAGAAATGCAGGACAGGCCACGGAGAAACGGAAGCCTTGCTACGCTGATAGGCGGGATGTAAATTGCCAACAGCCACTCTGGAGAAGTGTACGGTGTGTCCTGAAACATTTACAAAACTCAGCTTAGAGAGCATAGGGCACTTCCACTCATGGGCGTATAAATTGGGAAAACTAAAAATCAGCAAGACACAAGCACCCCAAAGTTTAGGGCTGCTCTGTTGACAAGAACCTCCACTTCGTTACACCTTAAATATCCCAGGAAAGAGAAAAATGGATAAAGAAGTTGTGGTCCTTATGTACAATGGAATATCACTCAGCCATGAAATCAACTTCATAAGGCTAGTAGCAGCATGATGAGTGGATTTAGGTACGACGATTCTAAGTCAAATAAGTCACACAGAAAAAGACACTTATCATAAGATATCACCTATAGAGGGAATGTAAAAAACGCTAACCTTGAACTGAATTACAAAACAGAACAGAGTCACACGGTTAGAAAACACACTATGGCTGCCTAACGGGAAAGGTGGGGTGGGGTGATGCATAAAACAAGGGTTTCAAATTAGCTCAGATACCGTTCCATAAACCCAATATGTAATAGACAAGACCTACTCCTTGCTCAGGGAACTGGACTCAACACCGCCTATTCACCGCCCAAGAGTATATCTGACTAGTAAGAATCTTAAAACCTATGTATTGATATCTCTCTGTAAGTGAGTCAAGTGGGTGTAAAGCTGCATAAACATAGCAGTGAAAAGCAGCTAAACCCCATTATAAAACTCAATTAATTTTAAAAACCCGTGAAACAAAGACAGTGAAAGGGAGAGAAATTCTTACAAAATTCGTTCAGGCGCTGTGATGCCACCTGGATTGACCATATCTAGACCCGCAGCTGATTGAGACATAAGGGTGGACACTCTTGGGGCTGAGGGGTTTGGTGAGGTTCGGTGAGCAAACGCAGACGCTTTAAAGTAATACTGCGTGGTACCCATCCCATGGGTCCCAAATCTCCAGGTTCAAGGGCATCTTCCTACATCGAAAACATGCATGAGAAACCCAGAAGATGGTCCACCGAGTGATCGGGAAAGGTTTCTAAAACGCACCTCATTTCTCATCTCCTTGTGCTCGGGTTCGCCATTCCAGCCGCTTTACTAGCAATCTCCCTCCTTGGAGAATCAGCACCTTTAACCTCCTGTTCCATACAGGTGGCAATTTGAACTGAGGATGAACGGGAAGACGGGGAACCAATGAGAGACTAGCTCTAGGTGTTGGGACAGGCACAGGTCACTCTATTTTCCCATCAGGAAGAAGAATTAACCACAGGCTCAGTCTGCCGCCCGGAAGCAGAATAGGGCCTAAAGCAATCCTGCGCTTTTGCGGCCAGCTCCCAAGACAGCGAGTTGAAAAATGGAGCTCAGGGGCACTG
Organism: Eschrichtius robustus; assembly: GCF_028021215.1. Lineage (NCBI taxonomy): Eukaryota > Metazoa > Chordata > Mammalia > Artiodactyla > Eschrichtiidae > Eschrichtius > Eschrichtius robustus. The sequence continues at coordinate 62,998,921 of NC_090830.1, read as the reverse complement.
CAATTCACAATCCTGCAGACTTATAAATGATAACTCTCGTCTACAAATATATTGAGGGAAGGCAACAAAGAGGATTTGAAAGCAAGGCAGAATTGCAGGAAACAGATTTCAGGAGGCAGATTCGAATCGCCTTTAAAGCACAGGAAAAGCGGCAAAACCTCGACAATGATGCCCTTGGCCAAAAAGTGCGTATGCGTTTTTTCCTGAATATATTCAGGAAAAAACGCATACGCCCTTTTTGGCCAACTAAGCAACCTGGAAAGGCAAATCAGCGCTACAAAGAAGTCTCGCTTCCCATCGGTCAAAAGGGCCATGCTGAATAAAGTGTCAAAATCAGAAATGCAGGACAGGCCACGGAGAAACGGGAGCCTTGCTACGCTGATGGGCGGGATGTAAATTGCCAACAGCCACTCTGGAGAAGTGTACGGTGTGTCCTGAAACATTTAGAAAACTCAGCTTAGAGAGCATAGGGCACTTCCACTCATGGGCGTATAAATTGGGAAAACTAAAAATCAGCAAGACACAAGCACCCCAAAGTTTAGGGCTGCTCTGTTGACAAGAACCTCCACTTCGTTACACCTTAAATATCCCAGGAAAGAGAAAAATGGATAAAGAAATTGTGGTCCTTATGTACAATGGAACATCACTCAGCCATGAAATCAACGTCATAAGGCTAGTAGCAGCATGATGAGTGGATTTAGGTACGACGATTCTAAGTGAAAAAAGTCACACAGAAAAAGACACTTATCATAAGATATCACTTATAGAGGGAATGTAAAAACCGCTACCCTTGAACTGAATTACAAAACAGAACAGAGTCACACGGTTAGAAAACACACTATGGCTGCCTAACGGGAAAGGTGAGGTGGGGTGATGCATAAAGCAAGGGTTTCAAATTAGCTCAGATACCGTTCCATAAACCCAATATGTAATAGACAAGACCTACTCCTTACTCAGGGAACTGGACTCAACACCCCCTATTCACCGCCCAAGAATATATCTGACTAGTAAGAATCTTAAAACTTATGTATTGATATCTCTCTGTAAGTGAGTCAAGTGGGTGTAAAGCTGCATAAACACAGCAGTGAAAAACAGCTAAACCCCATTATAAAACTCAATTAATTTTAAAAACCCGTGAAACAAAGACAGTGAAAGAGAGAGAAATTCTTACAAAATTCGTTCAGGGGCTGTGATGCCACCTGGATTGACCATATTTAGACCTGCACCTGATTGAGACATAAGGGTGGACAGTCTTGGGGCTGAGAGGTTTGGTGAGGTTGGGTGAGCAAACGCAGACTCTTTAAAGTAATACTGCGTGGTACCCATCCCAAGGGTCCCAAATCTCCAGGTTCAAGGGCATCTTCCTACATCGAAAACATGCATGAGAAACCCAGAAGATGGTCCACCGAGTGATCGGGAAAGGTTTCTAAAACGCACCTCATTTCTCATCTCCTTGTGCTCGGGTTCGCCATTCCAGCCGCTTTACTAGCAATCTCCCTCCTTGGAGAATCAGCACCTTTAACCTCCTGTTCCATAAAGGTTGCAATTTGTCCTGAGGGTGAACGGGAAGAGGGGGAACCAATGAGAGACTAGCTCTAGGTGTTGGGACAGGCACAGGTCACTCTATTTTCCCATCAGGAAGAAGAATTAACCACAGGCTCAGTCTGCCGCCCGGAAGCAGAATAGGGCCTAAAGCAATCCTGCGCTTTTGCGGCCAGCTCCCAAGAGAGCGAGTTGAAAAATGGAGCTCAGGGGCACTGCAATTCACAAACCTGCAGACTTATAAATGATAACTCTCGTCTACAAATATATTGAGGGAAGGCAACAAAGAGGATTTGAAAGCAAGGCAGAATTTCAGGAAACAGATTTCAGGAGGCAGATTCGAATCGCCTTTAAAGCACAGGAAAAGCGGCAAAACCTCGACAATGATGCCCTTGGCCAAAAAGGGCGTATGCGTTTTTTCCTGAATATATTCAGGAAAAAACGCATACGCCCTTTTTGGCCAACCAAGCAACCTGGAAAGGCAAATCAGCGCTACAAAGAAGTCTCGCTTCCCATCGGTCAAAAGGGCCATGCTGAATAAAGTGTCAAAACCAGAAATGCAGGACAGGCCACGGAGAAACGGGAGCCTTGCTACGCTGATGGGCGGGATGTAAATTGCCAACAGCCACTCTGGAGAAGTGTACGGTGTGTCCTGAAACATTTACAAAACTCAGCTTAGAGAGCATAGGGCACTTCCACTCATGGGCGTATAAATTGGGAAAACTAAAAATCAGCAAGACACAAGCACCCCAAAGTTTAGGGCTGCTCTGTTGACAAGAACCTCCACTTCGTTACACCTTAAATATCCCAGGAAAGAGAAAAATGGATAAAGAAGTTGTGGTCCTTATGTACAATGGAATATCACTCAGCCATGAAATCAACGTCATAAGGCTAGTAGCAGCATGATGAGTGGATTTAGGTACGACGATTCTAAGTCAAATAAGTCACACAGAAAAAGACACTTATCATAAGATATCACCTATAGAGGGAATGTAAAAACCGCTACCCTTGAACTGAATTACAAAACAGAACAGAGTCACACGGTTAGAAAACACACTATGGCTGCCTAACGGGAAAGGTGAGGTGGGGTGATGCATAAAACAAGGGTTTCAAATTAGCTCAGATACCGTTCCATAAACCCAATACGTAATAGACAAGACCTACTCCTTGCTCAGGGAACTGGACTCAACACCCCCTATTCACCGCCCAAGAGTATATCTGACTAGTAACAATCATAAAACCTATGTAATGATATCTCTCTGTAAGTGAGTCAAGTGGGTGTAAAGCTGCATAAACACAGCAGTGAAAAGCAGCTAAACCCCATTATAAAACTCAATTAATTTTAAAAACCCGTGAAACAAAGACAGTGAAAGGGAGAGAAATTCTTACAAAATTCGTTCAGGCCCTGTGATGCCACCTGGATTGACCATATCTAGACCGGCAGCTGATTGAGACATAAGGGTGGACACTCTTGGGGCTGAGAGGTTTGGTGAGGTTGGGTGAGCAAACGCAGACGCTTTAAAGTAATACTGCGTGGTACCCATCCCATGGGTCCCAAATCTCCAGGTTCAAGGGCATCTTCCTACATCGAAAACATGCATGAGAAACCCAGAAGATGGTCCACCGAGTGATCGGGAAAGGTTTATAAAACGCACCTCATTTCTCATCTCCTTGTGCTCGGGTTCGCCATTCCAGCCGCTTTACTAGCAATCTCCCTCCTTGGAGAATCAGCACCTTTAACCTCCTGTTCCATACAAGTTGCAATTTGTCCTGAGGGTGAACGGGAAGAGGGGGAACCAATGAGAGACTAGCTCTAGGTGTTGGGACAGGCACAGGTCACTCTATTTTCCCATCAGGAAGAAGAATTAACCACAGGCTCAGTCTGCCGCCCGGAAGCAGAATAGGGCCTAAAGCAATCCTGCGCTTTTGCGGCCAGCTCCCAAGAGAGCGAGTTGAAAAATGCAGCTCAGGGGCACTGCAATTCACAAACCTGCAGACTTATAAATGATAACTCTCGTCTACAAATATATTGAGGGAAGGCAACAAAGAGGATTTGAAAGCAAGGCAGAATTGCAGGAAACAGATTTCAGGAGGCAGATTCGAATCGCCTTTAAAGCACAGGAAAAGCGGCAAAACCTCGACAATGATGCCCTTGGCCAAAAAGGGCGTATGCGTTTTTTCCTGAATATATTCAGGAAAAAACGCATACGCCCTTTTTGGCCAACCAAGCAACCTGGAAAGGCAAATCAGCGCTACAAAGAAGTCTCGCTTCCCATCGGTCAAAAGGGTCATGCTGAATAAAGTGTCAAAACCAGAAATGCAGGACAGGCCACGGAGAAACGGAAGCCTTGCTACGCTGATGGGCGGGATGTAAATTGCCAACAGCCACTCTGGAGAAGTGTACGGTGTGTCCTGAAACATTTACAAAACTCAGCTTAGAGAGCATAGGGCACTTCCACTCATGGGCGTATAAATTGGGAAAACTAAAAATCAGCAAGACACAAGCACCCCAAAGTTTAGGGCTGCTCTGTTGACAAGAACCTCCACTTCGTTACACCTTAAATATCCCAGGAAAGAGAAAAATGGATAAAGAAGTTGTGGTCCTTATGTACAATGGAATATCACTCAGCCATGAAATCAACGTCATAAGGCTAGTAGCAGCATGATGAGTGGATTTAGGTACGACGATTCTAAGTCAAATAAGTCACACAGAAAAAGACACTTATCATAAGATATCACCTATAGAGGGAATGTAAAAAACGCTAACCTTGAACTGAATTACAAAACAGAACAGAGTCACACGGTTAGAAAACACACTATGGCTGCCTAACGGGAAAGGTGAGGTGGGGTGATGCATAAAACAAGGGTTTCAAATTAGCTCAGATACCGTTCCATAAACCCAATATGTAATAGACAAGACCTACTCCTTGCTCAGGGAACTGGACTCAACACCCCCTATTCACCGCCCAAGAGTATATCTGACTAGTAAGAATCTTAAAACCTATGTATTGATATCTCTCTGTAAGTGAGTCAAGTGGGTGTAAAGCTGCATAAACATAGCAGTGAAAAGCAGCTAAACCCCATTATAAAACTCAATTAATCTTAAAAACCCGTGAAACAAAGACAGTGAAAGGGAGAGAAATTCTTACAAAATTCGTTCAGGCGCTGTGATGCCACCTGGATTGACCATATCTAGACCCGCAGCTGATTGAGACATAAGGGTGGACACTCTTGGGGCTGAGGGGTTTGGTGAGGTTCGGTGAGCAAACGCAGACGCTTTAAAGTAATACTGCGTGGTACCCATCCCATGGGTCCCAAATCTCCAGGTTCAAGGGCATCTTCCTACATCGAAAACATGCATGAGAAACCCAGAAGATGGTCCACCGAGTGATCGGGAAAGGTTTCTAAAACGCACCTCATTTCTCATCTCCTTGTGCTCGGGTTCGCCATTCCAGCCGCTTTACTAGCAATCTCCCTCCTTGGAGAATCAGCACCTTTAACCTCCTGTTCCATACAGGTGGCAATTTGAACTGAGGATGAACGGGAAGACGGGGAACCAATGAGAGACTAGCTCTAGGTGTTGGGACAGGCACAGGTCACTCTATTTTCCCATCAGGAAGAAGAATTAACCACAGGCTCAGTCTGCCGCCCGGAAGCAGAATAGGGCCTAAAGCAATCCTGCGCTTTTGCGGCCAGCTCCCAAGACAGCGAGTTGAAAAATGGAGCTCAGGGGCACTGCAATTCACAATCCTGCAGACTTATAAATGATAACTCTCGTCTACAAATATATTGAGGGAAGGCAACAAAGAGGATTTGAAAGCAAGGCAGAATTGCAGGAAACAGATTTCAGGAGGCAGATTCGAATCGCCTTTAAAGCACAGGAAAAGCGGCAAAACCTCGACAATGATGCCCTTGGCCAAAAAGGGCGTATGCGTTTTTTCCTGAATATATTCAGGAAAAAACGCATACGCCCTTTTTGGCCAACTAAGCAACCTGGAAAGGCAAATCAGCGCTACAAAGAAGTCTCGCTTCCCATCGGTCAAAAGGGCCATGCTGAATAAAGTGTCAAAACCAGAAATGCAGGACAGGCCACGGAGAAACGGGAGCCTTGCTACGCTGATGGGCGGGATGTAAATTGCCAACAGCCACTCTGGAGAAGTGTACGGTGTGTCCTGAAACATTTACAAAACTCAGCTTAGAGAGCATAGGGCACTTCCACTCATGGGCGTATAAATTGGGAAAATTAAAATCAGCAAGACACAAGCACCCCAAAGTTTAGGGCTGCTCTGTTGACAAGAACCTCCACTTCGTTACACCTTAAATATCCCAGGAAAGAGAAAAATGGATAAAGAAATTGTGGTCCTTATGTACAATGGAACATCACTCAGCCATGAAATCAACGTCATAAGGCTAGTAGCAGCATGATGAGTGGATTTAGGTACGACGATTCTAAGTCAAATAAGTCACACAGAAAAAGACACTTATCATAAGATATCACTTATAGAGGGAATGTAAAAACCGCTACCCTTGAACTGAATTACAAAACAGAACAGAGTCACACGGTTAGAAAACACACTATGGCTGCCTAACGGGAAAGGTGAGGTGGGGTGATGCATAAAACAAGGATTTCAAATTAGCTCAGATACCGTTCCATAAACCCAATATTTAATAGACAAGACCTACTCCTTGCTCAGGGAACTGGACTCAACACCCCCTATTCACCGCCCAAGAATATATCTGACTAGTAAGAATCTTAAAACCTATTTATTGATATATCTCTGTAAGTGAGTCAAGTGGGTGTAAAGCTGCATAAACACAGCAGTGAAAAGCAGCTAAACCTCATTATAAAACTCAATTAATTTTAAAAACCCGTGAAACAAAGACAGTGAAAGGGAGAGAAATTCTTACAAAATTCGTTCAGGCCGTGTGATGCCACCTGGATTGACCATATCTAGACCCGCAGCTGATTGAGACATAAGGGTGGACACTCTTGGGGCTGAGGGGTTTGGTGAGGTTCGGTGAGCAAACGCAGACGCTTTAAAGTAATACTGCGTGGTACCCATCCCATGGGTCCCAAATCTCCAGGTTCAAGGGCATCTTCCTACATCGAAAACATGCATGAGAAACCCAGAAGATGGTCCACCGAGTGATCGGGAAAGGTTTCTAAAACGCACCTCATTTCTCATCTCCTTGTGCTCGGGTTCGCCATTCCAGCCGCTTTACAAGCAATCTCCCTCCTTGGAGAATCAGCACCTTTAAGCTCCTGTTCCATACAGGTGGCAATTTGAACTGAGGATGAACGGGAAGACGGGGAACCAATGAGAGACTAGCTCTAGGTGTTGGAACAGGCACAGGTCACTCTATTTTCCCATCAGGAAGAAGAATTAACCACAGGCTCAGTCTGCCGCCCGGAAGCAGAATAGGGCCTAAAGCAATCCTGCGCTTTTGTGGCCAGCTCCCAAGAGAGCGAGTTGAAAAATGGAGCTCAGGGGCACTGCAATTCACAAACCTGCAGACTTATAAATGATAACTCTCGTCTACAAATATATTGAGGGAAGGCAACAAAGAGGATTTGAAAGCAAGGCAGAATTGCAGGAAACAGATTTCAGGAGGCAGATTCGCATCGCCTTTAAAGCACAGGAAAAGCGGCAAAACCTCGACAATGATGCCCTTGGCCAAAAAGGGCGTATGCGTTTTTTCCTGAATATATTCAGGAAAAAACGCATACGCCCTTTTTGGCCAACCAAGCAACCTGGAAAGGCAAATCAGCGCTACAAAGAAGTTTCGCTTCCCATCGGTCAAAAGGGCCATGCTGAATAAAGTGTCAAAACCAGAAATGCAGGACAGGCCACGGAGAAACGGGAGCCTTGCTACGCTGATGGGCGGGATGTAAATTGCCAACAGCCACTCTGGAGAAGTGTACGGTGTGTCCTGAAACATTTACAAAACTCAGCTTAGAGAGCATAGGGCACTTCCACTCATGGGCGTATAAATTGGGAAAACTAAAAATCAGCAAGACACAAGCACCCCAAAGTTTAGGGCTGCTCTGTTGACAAGAACCTCCACTTCGTTACACCTTAAATATCCCAGGAAAGAGAAAAATGGATAAAGAAGTTGTGGTCCTTATGTACAATGGAATATCACTCAGCCATGAAATCAACGTCATAAGGCTAGTAGCAGCATGATGAGTGGATTTAGGTACGACGATTCTAAGTGAAATAAGTCACACAGAAAAAGACACTTATCATAAGATATCACTTATAGAGGGAATGTAAAAACCGCTACCCTTGAACTGAATTACAAAACAGAACAGAGTCACACGGTTAGAAAACACACTATGGCTGCCTAACGGGAAAGGTGAGGTGGGGTGATGCATAAAGCAAGGGTTTCAAATTAGCTCAGATACCGTTCCATAAACCCAATATGTAATAGACAAGACCTACTCCTTACTCAGGGAACTGGACTCAACACCCCCTATTCACCGCCCAAGAATATATCTGACTAGTAAGAATCTTAAAACTTATGTATTGATATCTCTCTGTAAGTGAGTCAAGTGGGTGTAAAGCTGCATAAACACAGCAGTCAAAAACAGCTAAACCCCATTATAAAACTCAATTAATTTTAAAAACCCGTGAAACAAAGACAGTGAAAGAGAGAGAAATTCTTACAAAATTCGTTCAGGGGCTGTGATGCCACCTGGATTGACCATATTTAGACCTGCACCTGATTGAGACATAAGGGTGGACAGTCTTGGGGCTGAGAGGTTTGGTGAGGTTGGGTGAGCAAACGCAGACGCTTTAAAGTAATACTGCGTGGTACCCATCCCAAGGGTCCCAAATCTCCAGGTTCAAGGGCATCTTCCTACATCGAAAACATGCATGAGAAACCCAGAAGATGGTCCACCGAGTGATCGGGAAAGGTTTCTAAAACGCACCTCATTTCTCATCTCCTTGTGCTCGGGTTCGCCATTCCAGCCGCTTTACTAGCAATCTCCCTCCTTGGAGAATCAGCACCTTTAACCTCCTGTTCCATACAGGTTGCAATTTGTCCTGAGGGTGAACGGGAAGAGGGGGAACCAATGAGAGACTAGCTCTAGGTGTTGGGACAGGCACAGGTCACTCTATTTTCCCATCAGGAAGAAGAATTAACCACAGGCTCAGTCTGCCGCCCGGAAGCAGAATAGGGCCTAAAGCAATCCTGCGCTTTTGCGGCCAGCTCCCAAGAGAGCGAGTTGAAAAATGGAGCTCAGGGGCACTGCAATTCACAAACCTGCAGACTTATAAATGATAACTCTCGTCTACAAATATATTGAGGGAAGGCAACAAAGAGGATTTGAAAGCAAGGCAGAATTGCAGGAAACAGATTTCAGGAGGCAGATTCGAATCGCCTTTAAAGCACAGGAAAAGCGGCAAAACCTCGACAATGATGCCCTTGGCCAAAAAGGGCGTATGCGTTTTTTCCTGAATATATTCAGGAAAAAACGCATACGCCCTTTTTGGCCAACCAAGCAACCTGGAAAGGCAAATCAGCGCTACAAAGAAGTCTCGCTTCCCATCGGTCAAAAGGGCCATGCTGAATAAAGTGTCAAAACCAGAAATGCAGGACAGGCCACGGAGAAACGGGAGCCTTGCTACGCTGATGGGTGGGATGTAAATTGCCAACAGCCACTCTGGAGAAGTGTACGGTGTGTCCTGAAACATTTACAAAACTCAGCTTAGAGAGCATAGGGCACTTCCACTCATGGGCGTATAAATTGGGAAAACTAAAAATCAGCAAGACACAAGCACCCCAAAGTTTAGGGCTGCTCTGTTGACAAGAACCTCCACTTTGTTACACCTTAAATATCCCAGGAAAGAGAAAAATGGATAAAGAAGTTGTGGTCCTTATGTACAATGGAATATCACTCAGCCATGAAATCAACGTCATAAGGCTAGTAGCAGCATGATGAGTGGATTTAGGTACGACGATTCTAAGTCAAATAAGTCACACAGAAAAAGACACTTATCATAAGATATCACCTATAGAGGGAATGTAAAAACCGCTACCCTTGAACTGAATTACAAAACAGAACAGAGTCACACGGTTAGAAAACACACTATGGCTGCCTAACGGGAAAGGTGAGGTGGGGTGATGCATAAAACAAGGGTTTCAAATTAGCTCAGATACCGTTCCATAAACCCAATACGTAATAGACAAGACCTACTCCTTGCTCAGGGAACTGGACTCAACACCCCCTATTCACCGCCCAAGAGTATATCTGACTAGTAACAATCTTAAAACCTATGTAATGATATCTCTCTGTAAGTGAGTCAAGTGGGTGTAAAGCTGCATAAACACAGCAGTGAAAAGCAGCTAAACCCCATTATAAAACTCAATTAATTTTAAAAACCCGTGAAACAAAGACAGTGAAAGGGAGAGAAATTCTTACAAAATTCGTTCAGGCGCTGTGATGCCACCTGGATTGACCATATCTAGACCGGCAGCTGATTGAGACATAAGGGTGGACACTCTTGGGGCTGAGAGGTTTGGTGAGGTTGGGTGAGCAAACGCAGACGCTTTAAAGTAATACTGCGTGGTACCCATCCCATGGGTCCCAAATCTCCAGGTTCAAGGGCATCTTCCTACATCGAAAACATGCATGAGAAACCCAGAAGATGGTCCACCGAGTGATCGGGAAAGGTTTATAAAACGCACCTCATTTCTCATCTCCTTGTGCTCGGGTTCGCCATTCCAGCCGCTTTACTAGCAATCTCCCTCCTTGGAGAATCAGCACCTTTAACCTCCTGTTCCATACAAGTTGCAATTTGTCCTGAGGGTGAACGGGAAGAGGGGGAACCAATGAGAGACTAGCTCTAGGTGTTGGGACAGGCACAGGTCACTCTATTTTCCCATCAGGAAGAAGAATTAACCACAGGCTCAGTCTGCCGCCCGGAAGCAGAATAGGGCCTAAAGCAATCCTGCGCTTTTGCGGCCAGCTCCCAAGAGAGCGAGTTGAAAAATGGAGCTCAGGGGCACTGCAATTCACAAACCTGCAGACTTATAAATGATAACTCTCGTCTACAAATATATTGAGGGAAGGCAACAAAGAGGATTTGAAAGCAAGGCAGAATTGCAGGAAACAGATTTCAGGAGGCAGATTCGAATCGCCTTTAAAGCACAGGAAAAGCGGCAAAACCTCGACAATGATGCCCTTGGCCAAAAAGGGCGTATGCGTTTTTTCCTGAATATATTCAGGAAAAAACGCATACGCCCTTTTTGGCCAACCAAGCAACCTGGAAAGGCAAATCAGCGCTACAAAGAAGTCTCGCTTCCCATCGGTCAAAAGGGTCATGCTGAATAAAGTGTCAAAACCAGAAATGCAGGACAGGCCACGGAGAAACGGAAGCCTTGCTACGCTGATGGGCGGGATGTAAATTGCCAACAGCCACTCTGGAGAAGTGTACGGTGTGTCCTGAAACATTTACAAAACTCAGCTTAGAGAGCATAGGGCACTTCCACTCATGGGCGTATAAATTGGGAAAACTAAAAATCAGCAAGACACAAGCACCCCAAAGTTTAGGGCTGCTCTGTTGACAAGAACCTCCACTTCGTTACACCTTAAATATCCCAGGAAAGAGAAAAATGGATAAAGAAGTTGTGGTCCTTATGTACAATGGAATATCACTCAGCCATGAAATCAACGTCATAAGGCTAGTAGCAGCATGATGAGTGGATTTAGGTATGACGATTCTAAGTCAAATAAGTCACACAGAAAAAGACACTTATCATAAGATATCACCTATAGAGGGAATGTAAAAAACGCTAACCTTGACCTGAATTACAAAACAGAACAGAGTCACACGGTTAGAAAACACACTATGGCTGCCTAACGGGAAAGGTGAGGTGGGGTGATGCATAAAACAAGGGTTTCAAATTAGCTCAGATACCGTTCCATAAACCCAATATGTAATAGACAAACCTACTCCTTGCTCAGGGAACTGGACTCAACACCCCCTATTCACCGCCCAAGAGTATATCTGACTAGTAAGAATCTTAAAACCTATGTATTGATATCTCTCTGTAAGTGAGTCAAGTGGGTGTAAAGCTGCATAAACATAGCAGTGAAAAGCAGCTAAACCCCATTATAAAACTCAATTAATTTTAAAAACCCGTGAAACAAAGACAGTGAAAGGGAGAGAAATTCTTACAAAATTCGTTCAGGCGCTGTGATGCCACCTGGATTGACCATATCTAGACCCGCAGCTGATTGAGACATAAGGGTGGACACTCTTGGGGCTGAGGGGTTTGGTGAGGTTCGGTGAGCAAACGCAGACGCTTTAAAGTAATACTGCGTGGTACCCATCCTATGGGTCCCAAATCTCCAGGTTCAAGGGCATCTTCCTACATCGAAAACATGCATGAGAAACCCAGAAGATGGTCCACCGAGTGATCGGGAAAGGTTTCTAAAACGCACCTCATTTCTCATCTCCTTGTGCTCGGGTTCGCCATTCCAGCCGCTTTACTAGCAATCTCCCTCCTTGGAGAATCAGCACCTTTAACCTCCTGTTCCATACAGGTGGCAATTTGAACTGAGGATGAACGGGAAGACGGGGAACCAATGAGAGACTAGCTCTAGGTGTTGGGACAGGCACAGGTCACTCTATTTTCCCATCAGGAAGAAGAATTAACCACAGGCTCAGTCTGCCGCCCGGAAGCAGAATAGGGCCTAAAGCAATCCTGCGCTTTTGCGGCCAGCTCCCAAGACAGCGAGTTGAAAAATGGAGCTCAGGGGCACTGCAATTCACAATCCTGCAGACTTATAAATGATAACTCTCGTCTACAAATATATTGAGGGAAGGCAACAAAGAGGATTTGAAAGCAAGGCAGAATTGCAGGAAACAGATTTCAGGAGGCAGATTCGAATCGCCTTTAAAGCACAGGAAAAGCGGCAAAACCTCGACAATGATGCCCTTGGCCAAAAAGGGCGTATGCGTTTTTTCCTGAATATATTCAGGAAAAAACGCATACGCCCTTTTTGGCCAACTAAGCAACCTGGAAAGGCAAATCAGCGCTACAAAGAAGTCTCGCTTCCCATCGGTCAAAAGGGCCATGCTGAATAAAGTGTCAAAACCAGAAATGCAGGACAGGCCACGGAGAAACGGGAGCCTTGCTACGCTGATGGGCGGGATGTAAATTGCCAACAGCCACTCTGGAGAAGTGTACGGTGTGTCCTGAAACATTTACAAAACTCAGCTTAGAGAGCATAGGGCACTTCCACTCATGGGCGTATAAATTGGGAAAACTAAAAATCAGCAAGACACAAGCACCCCAAAGTTTAGGGCTGCTCTGTTGACAAGAACCTCCACTTCGTTACACCTTAAATATCCCAGGAAAGAGAAAAATGGATAAAGAAATTGTGGTCCTTATGTACAATGGAACATCACTCAGCCATGAAATCAACGTCATAAGGCTAGTAGCAGCATGATGAGTGGATTTAGGTACGACGATTCTAAGTCAAATAAGTCACACAGAAAAAGACACTTATCATAAGATATCACTTATAGAGGGAATGTAAAAACCGCTACCCTTGAACTGAATTACAAAACAGAACAGAGTCACACGGTTAGAAAACACACTATGGCTGCCTAACGGGAAAGGTGAGGTGGGGTGATGCATAAAACAAGGATTTCAAATTAGCTCAGATACCGTTCCATAAACCCAATATTTAATAGAGAAGACCTACTCCTTGCTCAGGGAACTGGACTCAACACCCCCTATTCACCGCCCAAGAATATATCTGACTAGTAAGAATCTTAAAACCTATTTATTGATATCTCTCTGTAAGTGAGTCAAGTGGGTGTAAAGCTGCATAAACACAGCAGTGAAAAGCAGCTAAACCTCATTATAAAACTCAATTAATTTTAAAAACCCGTGAAACAAAGACAGTGAAAGGGAGAGAAATTCTTACAAAATTCGTTCAGGCCGTGTGATGCCACCTGGATTGACCATATTTAGACCTGCACCTGATTGAGACATAAGGGTGGACAGTCTTGGGGCTGAGAGGTTTGGTGAGGTTGGGTGAGCAAACGCAGACGCTTTAAAGTAATACTGCGTGGTACCCATCCCAAGGGTCCCAAATCTCCAGGTTCAAGGGCATCTTCCTACATCGAAAACATGCATGAGAAACCCAGAAGATGGTCCACCGAGTGATCGGGAAAGGTTTCTAAAACGCACCTCATTTCTCATCTCCTTGTGCTCGGGTTCGCCATTCCAGCCGCTTTACTAGCAATCTCCCTCCTTGGAGAATCAGCACCTTTAACCTCCTGTTCCATACAGGTTGCAATTTGTCCTGAGGGTGAACGGGAAGAGGGGGAACCAATGAGAGACTAGCTCTAGGTGTTGGGACAGGCACAGGTCACTCTATTTTCCCATCAGGAAGAAGAATTAACCACAGGCTCAGTCTGCCGCCCGGAAGCAGAATAGGGCCTAAAGCAATCCTGCGCTTTTGCGGCCAGCTCCCAAGAGAGCGAGTTGAAAAATGGAGCTCAGGGGCACTGCAATTCACAAACCTGCAGACTTATAAATGATAACTCTCGTCTACAAATATATTGAGGGAAGGCAACAAAGAGGATTTGAAAGCAAGGCAGAATTGCAGGAAACAGATTTCAGGAGGCAGATTCGAATCGCCTTTAAAGCACAGGAAAAGCGGCAAAACCTCGACAATGATGCCCTTGGCCAAAAAGGGCGTATGCGTTTTTTCCTGAATATATTCAGGAAAAAACGCATACGCCCTTTTTGGCCAACCAAGCAACCTGGAAAGGCAAATCAGCGCTACAAAGAAGTCTCGCTTCCCATCGGTCAAAAGGGCCATGCTGAATAAAGTGTCAAAACCAGAAATGCAGGACAGGCCACGGAGAAACGGGAGCCTTGCTACGCTGATGGGTGGGATGTAAATTGCCAACAGCCACTCTGGAGAAGTGTACGGTGTGTCCTGAAACATTTACAAAACTCAGCTTAGAGAGCATAGGGCACTTCCACTCATGGGCGTATAAATTGGGAAAACTAAAAATCAGCAAGACACAAGCACCCCAAAGTTTAGGGCTGCTCTGTTGACAAGAACCTCCACTTTGTTACACCTTAAATATCCCAGGAAAGAGAAAAATGGATAAAGAAGTTGTGGTCCTTATGTACAATGGAATATCACTCAGCCATGAAATCAACGTCATAAGGCTAGTAGCAGCATGATGAGTGGATTTAGGTACGACGATTCTAAGTCAAATAAGTCACACAGAAAAAGACACTTATCATAAGATATCACCTATAGAGGGAATGTAAAAACCGCTACCCTTGAACTGAATTACAAAACAGAACAGAGTCACACGGTTAGAAAACACACTATGGCTGCCTAACGGGAAAGGTGAGGTGGGGTGATGCATAAAACAAGGGTTTCAAATTAGCTCAGATACCGTTCCATAAACCCAATACGTAATAGACAAGACCTACTCCTTGCTCAGGGAACTGGACTCAACACCCCCTATTCACCGCCCAAGAGTATATCTGACTAGTAACAATCTTAAAACCTATGTAATGATATCTCTCTGTAAGTGAGTCAAGTGGGTGTAAAGCTGCATAAACACAGCAGTGAAAAGCAGCTAAACCCCATTATAAAACTCAATTAATTTTAAAAACCCGTGAAACAAAGACAGTGAAAGGGAGAGAAATTCTTACAAAATTCGTTCAGGCGCTGTGATGCCACCTGGATTGACCATATCTAGACCGGCAGCTGATTGAGACATAAGGGTGGACACTCTTGGGGCTGAGAGGTTTGGTGAGGTTGGGTGAGCAAACGCAGACGCTTTAAAGTAATACTGCGTGGTACCCATCCCATGGGTCCCAAATCTCCAGGTTCAAGGGCATCTTCCTACATCGAAAACATGCATGAGAAACCCAGAAGATGGTCCACCGAGTGATCGGGAAAGGTTTATAAAACGCACCTCATTTCTCATCTCCTTGTGCTCGGGTTCGCCATTCCAGCCGCTTTACTAGCAATCTCCCTCCTTGGAGAATCAGCACCTTTAACCTCCTGTTCCATACAAGTTGCAATTTGTCCTGAGGGTGAACGGGAAGAGGGGGAACCAATGAGAGACTAGCTCTAGGTGTTGGGACAGGCACAGGTCACTCTATTTTCCCATCAGGAAGAAGAATTAACCACAGGCTCAGTCTGCCGCCCGGAAGCAGAATAGGGCCTAAAGCAATCCTGCGCTTTTGCGGCCAGCTCCCAAGAGAGCGAGTTGAAAAATGGAGCTCAGGGGCACTGCAATTCACAAACCTGCAGACTTATAAATGATAACTCTCGTCTACAAATATATTGAGGGAAGGCAACAAAGAGGATTTGAAAGCAAGGCAGAATTGCAGGAAACAGATTTCAGGAGGCAGATTCGAATCGCCTTTAAAGCACAGGAAAAGCCGCAAAACCTCGACAATGATGCCCTTGGCCAAAAAGGGCGTATGCGTTTTTTCCTGAATATATTCAGGAAAAAACGCATACGCCCTTTTTGGCCAACCAAGCAACCTGGAAAGGCAAATCAGCGCTACAAAGAAGTCTCGCTTCCCATCGGTCAAAAGGGTCATGCTGAATAAAGTGTCAAAACCAGAAATGCAGGACAGGCCACGGAGAAACGGAAGCCTTGCTACGCTGATGGGCGGGATGTAAATTGCCAACAGCCACTCTGGAGAAGTGTACGGTGTGTCCTGAAACATTTACAAAACTCAGCTTAGAGAGCATAGGGCACTTCCACTCATGGGCGTATAAATTGGGAAAACTAAAAATCAGCAAGACACAAGCACCCCAAAGTTTAGGGCTGCTCTGTTGACAAGAACCTCCACTTCGTTACACCTTAAATATCCCAGGAAAGAGAAAAATGGATAAAGAAGTTGTGGTCCTTATGTACAATGGAATATCACTCAGCCATGAAATCAACGTCATAAGGCTAGTAGCAGCATGATGAGTGGATTTAGGTACGACGATTCTAAGTCAAATAAGTCACACAGAAAAAGACACTTATCATAAGATATCACCTATAGAGGGAATGTAAAAAACGCTAACCTTGACCTGAATTACAAAACAGAACAGAGTCACACGGTTAGAAAACACACTATGGCTGCCTAACGGGAAAGGTGAGGTGGGGTGATGCATAAAACAAGGGTTTCAAATTAGCTCAGATACCGTTCCATAAACCCAATATGTAATAGACAAACCTACTCCTTGCTCAGGGAACTGGACTCAACACCCCCTATTCACCGCCCAAGAGTATATCTGACTAGTAAGAATCTTAAAACCTATGTATTGATATCTCTCTGTAAGTGAGTCAAGTGGGTGTAAAGCTGCATAAACATAGCAGTGAAAAGCAGCTAAACCCCATTATAAAACTCAATTAATTTTAAAAACCCGTGAAACAAAGACAGTGAAAGGGAGAGAAATTCTTACAAAATTCGTTCAGGCGCTGTGATGCCACCTGGATTGACCATATCTAGACCCGCAGCTGATTGAGACATAAGGGTGGACACTCTTGGGGCTGAGGGGTTTGGTGAGGTTCGGTGAGCAAACGCAGACGCTTTAAAGTAATACTGCGTGGTACCCATCCCATGGGTCCCAAATCTCCAGGTTCAAGGGCATCTTCCTACATCGAAAACATGCATGAGAAACCCAGAAGATGGTCCACCGAGTGATCGGGAAAGGTTTCTAAAACGCACCTCATTTCTCATCTCCTTGTGCTCGGGTTCGCCATTCCAGCCGCTTTACTAGCAATCTCCCTCCTTGGAGAATCAGCACCTTTAACCTCCTGTTCCATACAGGTGGCAATTTGAACTGAGGATGAACGGGAAGACGGGGAACCAATGAGAGACTAGCTCTAGGTGTTGGGACAGGCACAGGTCACTCTATTTTCCCATCAGGAAGAAGAATTAACCACAGGCTCAGTCTGCCGCCCGGAAGCAGAATAGGGCCTAAAGCAATCCTGCGCTTTTGCGGCCAGCTCCCAAGACAGCGAGTTGAAAAATGGAGCTCAGGGGCACTGCAATTCACAATCCTGCAGACTTATAAATGATAACTCTCGTCTACAAATATATTGAGGGAAGGCAACAAAGAGGATTTGAAAGCAAGGCAGAATTGCAGGAAACAGATTTCAGGAGGCAGATTCGCATCGCCTTTAAAGCACAGGAAAAGCGGCAAAACCTCGACAATGATGCCCTTGGCCAAAAAGGGCGTATGCGTTTTTTCCTGAATATATTCAGGAAAAAACGCATACGCCCTTTTTGGCCAACCAAGCAACCTGGAAAGGCAAATCAGCGCTACAAAGAAGTTTCGCTTCCCATCGGTCAAAAGGGCCATGCTGAATAAAGTGTCAAAACCAGAAATGCAGGACAGGCCACGGAGAAACGGGAGCCTTGCTACGCTGATGGGCGGGATGTAAATTGCCAACAGCCACTCTGGAGAAGTGTACGGTGTGTCCTGAAACATTTACAAAACTCAGCTTAGAGAGCATAGGGCACTTCCACTCATGGGCGTATAAATTGGGAAAACTAAAAATCAGCAAGACACAAGCACCCCAAAGTTTAGGGCTGCTCTGTTGACAAGAACCTCCACTTCGTTACACCTTAAATATCCCAGGAAAGAGAAAAATGGATAAAGAAGTTGTGGTCCTTATGTACAATGGAATATCACTCAGCCATGAAATCAACGTCATAAGGCTAGTAGCAGCATGATGAGTGGATTTAGGTACGACGATTCTAAGTCAAATAAGTCACACAGAAAAAGACACTTATCATAAGATATCACCTATAGAGGGAATGTAAAAACCGCTACCCTTAAACTGAATTACAAAACAGAACAGAGTCACACGGTTAGAAAACACACTATGGCTGCCTAACGGGAAAGGTGAGGTGGGGTGATGCATAAAACAAGGGTTTCAAATTAGCTCAGATACCGTTCCATAAACCCAATACGTAATAGACAAGACCTACTCCTTGCTCAGGGAACTGGACTCAACACCCCCTATTCACCGCCCAAGAGTATACCTGACTAGTAAGAATCTTAAAACCTATGTATTGATATCTCTCTGTAAGTGAGTCAAGTGGGTGTAAAGCTGCATAAACACAGCAGTGAAAAGCAGCTAAACCCCATTATAAAACTCAATTAATTTTAAAAACCCGTGAAACAAAGACAGTGAAAGGGAGAGAAATTCTTACAAAATTCGTTCAGGCGCTGTGATGCCTCCTGGATTGACCATATCTAGACCTGCAGCTGATTGAGACATAAGGGTGGACAGTCTTGGGGCTGAGAGGTTTGGTGAGGTTGGGTGAGCAAACGCAGACGCTTTAAAGTAATACTGCGTGGTACCCATCCCATGGGTCCCAAATCTCCAGGTTCAAGGGCATCTTCCTACATCGAAAACATGCATGAGAAACCCAGAAGATGGTCCACCGAGTGATCGGGAAAGGTTTCTAAAACGCACCTCATTTCTCATCTCCTTGTGCTCGGGTTCGCCATTCCAGCCGCTTTACTAGAAATCTCCCTCCTTGGAGAATCAGCACCTTTAACCTCCTGTTCCATACAGGTTGCAATTTGTCCTGAGGGTGAACGGGAAGAGGGGGAACCAATGAGAGACTAGCTCTAGGTGTTGGGACAGGCACAGGTCACTCTATTTTCCCATCAGGAAGAAGAATTAACCACAGGCTCATTCTGCCGCCTGGAAGCAGAATAGGGCCTAAAGCAATCCTGCGCTTTTGCGGCCAGCTCCCAAGAGAGCGAGTTGAAAAATGGAGCTCAGGGGCACTGCAATTCACAAACCTGCAGACTTATAAATGATAACTCTCGTCTACAAATATATTGAGGGAAGGCAACAAAGAGGATTT
The DNA here is from genome assembly GCF_028021215.1 of Eschrichtius robustus. NCBI lineage: Eukaryota > Metazoa > Chordata > Mammalia > Artiodactyla > Eschrichtiidae > Eschrichtius > Eschrichtius robustus. The sequence goes on along the minus strand of NC_090830.1, from coordinate 62,979,487 downwards.
GAAAGCAAGGCAGAATTGCAGGAAACAGATTTCAGGAGGCAGATTCGAATCGCCTTTAAAGCACAGGAAAAGCGGCAAAACCTCGACAATGATGCCCTTGGCCAAAAAGGGCGTATGGGTTTTTTCCTGAATATATTCAGGAAAAAACGCATACGCCCTTTTTGGCCAACCAAGCAACCTGGAAAGGCAAATCAGCGCTACAAAGAAGTCTCGCTTCCCATCGGTCAAAAGGGCCATGCTGAATAAAGTGTCAAAACCAGAAATGCAGGACAGGCCACGGAGAAACGGGAGCCTTGCTACGCTGATGGGTGGGATGTAAATTGCCAACAGCCACTCTGGAGAAGTGTACGGTGTGTCCTGAAACATTTACAAAACTCAGCTTAGAGAGCATAGGGCACTTCCACTCATGGGCGTATAAATTGGGAAAACTAAAAATCAGCAAGACACAAGCACCCCAAAGTTTAGGGCTGCTCTGTTGACAAGAACCTCCACTTTGTTACACCTTAAATATCCCAGGAAAGAGAAAAATGGATAAAGAAGTTGTGGTCCTTATGTACAATGGAATATCACTCAGCCATGAAATCAACGTCATAAGGCTAGTAGCAGCATGATGAGTGGATTTAGGTACGACGATTCTAAGTCAAATAAGTCACACAGAAAAAGACACTTATCATAAGATATCACCTATAGAGGGAATGTAAAAACCGCTACCCTTGAACTGAATTACAAAACAGAACAGAGTCACACGGTTAGAAAACACACTATGGCTGCCTAACGGGAAAGGTGAGGTGGGGTGATGCATAAAACAAGGGTTTCAAATTAGCTCAGATACCGTTCCATAAACCCAATACGTAATAGACAAGACCTACTCCTTGCTCAGGGAACTGGACTCAACACCCCCTATTCACCGCCCAAGAGTATATCTGACTAGTAACAATCTTAAAACCTATGTAATGATATCTCTCTGTAAGTGAGTCAAGTGGGTGTAAAGCTGCATAAACACAGCAGTGAAAAGCAGCTAAACCCCATTATAAAACTCAATTAATTTTAAAAACCCGTGAAACAAAGACAGTGAAAGGGAGAGAAATTCTTACAAAATTCGTTCAGGCCCTGTGATGCCACCTGGATTGACCATATCTAGACCGGCAGCTGATTGAGACATAAGGGTGGACACTCTTGGGGCTGAGAGGTTTGGTGAGGTTGGGTGAGCAAACGCAGACGCTTTAAAGTAATACTGCGTGGTACCCATCCCATGGGTCCCAAATCTCCAGGTTCAAGGGCATCTTCCTACATCGAAAACATGCATGAGAAACCCAGAAGATGGTCCACCGAGTGATCGGGAAAGGTTTATAAAACGCACCTCATTTCTCATCTCCTTGTGCTCGGGTTCGCCATTCCAGCCGCTTTACTAGCAATCTCCCTCCTTGGAGAATCAGCACCTTTAACCTCCTGTTCCATACAAGTTGCAATTTGTCCTGAGGGTGAACGGGAAGAGGGGGAACCATTGAGAGACTAGCTCTAGGTGTTGGGACAGGCACAGGTCACTCTATTTTCCCATCAGGAAGAAGAATTAACCACAGGCTCAGTCTGCCGCCCGGAAGCAGAATAGGGCCTAAAGCAATCCTGCGCTTTTGCGGCCAGCTCCCAAGAGAGCGAGTTGAAAAATGGAGCTCAGGGGCACTGCAATTCACAAACCTGCAGACTTATAAATGATAACTCTCGTCTACAAATATATTGAGGGAAGGCAACAAAGAGGATTTGAAAGCAAGGCAGAATTGCAGGAAACAGATTTCAGGAGGCAGATTCGAATCGCCTTTAAAGCACAGGAAAAGCGGCAAAACCTCGACAATGATGCCCTTGGCCAAAAAGGGCGTATGCGTTTTTTCCTGAATATATTCAGGAAAAAACGCATACGCCCTTTTTGGCCAACCAAGCAACCTGGAAAGGCAAATCAGCGCTACAAAGAAGTCTCGCTTCCCATCGGTCAAAAGGGCCATGCTGAATAAAGTGTCAAAACCAGAAATGCAGGACAGGCCACGGAGAAACGGAAGCCTTGCTACGCTGATAGGCGGGATGTAAATTGCCAACAGCCACTCTGGAGAAGTGTACGGTGTGTCCTGAAACATTTACAAAACTCAGCTTAGAGAGCATAGGGCACTTCCACTCATGGGCGTATAAATTGGGAAAACTAAAAATCAGCAAGACACAAGCACCCCAAAGTTTAGGGCTGCTCTGTTGACAAGAACCTCCACTTCGTTACACCTTAAATATCCCAGGAAAGAGAAAAATGGATAAAGAAGTTGTGGTCCTTATGTACAATGGAATATCACTCAGCCATGAAATCAACGTCATAAGGCTAGTAGCAGCATGATGAGTGGATTTAGGTACGACGATTCTAAGTCAAATAAGTCACACAGAAAAAGACACTTATCATAAGATATCACTTATAGAGGGAATGTAAAAACCGCTACCCTTGAACTGAATTACAAAACAGAACAGAGTCACACGGTTAGAAAACACACTATGGCTGCCTAACGGGAAAGGTGAGGTGGGGTGATGCATAAAGCAAGGGTTTCAAATTAGCTCAGATACCGTTCCATAAACCCAATATGTAATAGACAAGACCTACTCCTTACTCAGGGAACTGGACTCAACACCCCTTATTCACCGCCCAAGAGTATATCTGACTAGTAAGAATCTTAAAACCTATGTATTGATATCTCTCTGTAAGTGAGTCAAGTGGGTGTAAAGCTGCATAAACACAGCAGTGAAAAGCAGCTAAACCCCATTATAAAACTCAATTAATTTTAAAAACCCGTGAAACAAAGACAGTGAAAGAGAGAGAAATTCTTACAAAATTCGTTCAGGGGCTGTGATGCCACCTGGATTGACCATATTTAGACCTGCACCTGATTGAGACATAAGGGTGGACAGTCTTGGGGCTGAGAGGTTTGGTGAGGTTGGGTGAGCAAACGCAGACGCTTTAAAGTAATACTGCGTGGTACCCATCCCATGGGTCCCAAATCTCCAGGTTCAAGGGCATCTTCCTACATCGAAAACATGCATGAGAAACCCAGAAGATGGTCCACCGAGTGATCGGGAAAGGTTTCTAAAACGCACCTCATTTCTCATCTCCTTGTGCTCGGGTTCGCCATTCCAGCCGCTTTACTAGAAATCTCCCTCCTTGGAGAATCAGCACCTTTAACCTCCTGTTCCATACAGGTTGCAATTTGTCCTGAGGGTGAACGGGAAGAGGGGGAACCAATGAGAGACTAGCTCTAGGTGTTGGGACAGGCACAGGTCACTCTATTTTCCCATCAGGAAGAAGAATTAACCACAGGCTCATTCTGCCGCCTGGAAGCAGAATAGGGCCTAAAGCAATCCTGCGCTTTTGCGGCCAGCTCCCAAGAGAGCGAGTTGAAAAATGGAGCTCAGGGGCACTGCAATTCACAAACCTGCAGACTTATAAATGATAACTCTCGTCTACAAATATATTGAGGGAAGGCAACAAAGAGGATTTGAAAGCAAGGCAGAATTGCAGGAAACAGATTTCAGGAGGCAGATTCGAATCGCCTTTAAAGCACAGGAAAAGCGGCAAAACCTCGACAATGATGCCCTTGGCCAAAAAGGGCGTATGGGTTTTTTCCTGAATATATTCAGGAAAAAACGCATACGCCCTTTTTGGCCAACCAAGCAACCTGGAAAGGCAAATCAGCGCTACAAAGAAGTCTCGCTTCCCATCGGTCAAAAGGGCCATGCTGAATAAAGTGTCAAAACCAGAAATGCAGGACAGGCCACGGAGAAACGGGAGCCTTGCTACGCTGATGGGTGGGATGTAAATTGCCAACAGCCACTCTGGAGAAGTGTACGGTGTGTCCTGAAACATTTACAAAACTCAGCTTAGAGAGCATAGGGCACTTCCACTCATGGGCGTATAAATTGGGAAAACTAAAAATCAGCAAGACACAAGCACCCCAAAGTTTAGGGCTGCTCTGTTGACAAGAACCTCCACTTCGTTACACCTTAAATATCCCAGGAAAGAGAAAAATGGATAAAGAAGTTGTGGTCCTTATGTACAATGGAATATCACTCAGCCATGAAATCAACGTCATAAGGCTAGTAGCAGCATGATGAGTGGATTTAGGTACGACGATTCTAAGTGAAATAAGTCACACAGAAAAAGACACTTATCATAAGATATCACTTATAGAGGGAATGTAAAAACCGCTACCCTTGAACTGCATTACAAAACAGAACAGAGTCACACGGTTAGAAAACACACTATGGCTGCCTAACGGGAAAGGTGGGGTGGGGTGATGCATAAAACAAGGGTTTCAAATTAGCTCAGATACCGTTCCATAAATCCAATATGTAATAGACAAGACCTACTCCTTGCTCAGGGAACTGGACTCAACACCCCCTATTCACCGCCCAAGAGTATATCTGACTAGTAAGAATCTTAAAACCTATGTATTGATATCTCTCTGTAAGTGAGTCAAGTGGGTGTAAAGCTGCATAAACATAGCAGTGAAAAGCAGCTAAACCCCATTATAAAACTCAATTAATTTTAAAAACCCGTGAAACAAAGACAGTGAAAGGGAGAGAAATTCTTACAAAATTCGTTCAGGCGCTGTGATGCCACCTGGATTGACCATATCTAGACCCGCAGCTGATTGAGACATAAGGGTGGACACTCTTGGGGCTGAGGGGTTTGGTGAGGTTCGGTGAGCAAACGCAGACGCTTTAAAGTAATACTGCGTGGTACCCATCCCATGGGTCCCAAATCTCCAGGTTCAAGGGCATCTTCCTACATCGAAAACATGCATGAGAAACCCAGAAGATGGTCCACCGAGTGATCGGGAAAGGTTTCTAAAACGCACCTCATTTCTCATCTCCTTGTGCTCGGGTTCGCCATTCCAGCCGCTTTACTAGCAATCTCCCTCCTTGGAGAATCAGCACCTTTAACCTCCTGTTCCATACAGGTGGCAATTTGAACTGAGGATGAACGGGAAGACGGGGAACCAATGAGAGACTAGCTCTAGGTGTTGGGACAGGCACAGGTCACTCTATTTTCCCATCAGGAAGAAGAATTAACCACAGGCTCAGTCTGCCGCCCGGAAGCAGAATAGGGCCTAAAGCAATCCTGCGCTTTTGCGGCCAGCTCCCAAGACAGCGAGTTGAAAAATGGAGCTCAGGGGCACTGCAATTCACAATCCTGCAGACTTATAAATGATAACTCTCGTCTACAAATATATTGAGGGAAGGCAACAAAGAGGATTTGAAAGCAAGGCAGAATTGCAGGAAACAGATTTCAGGAGGCAGATTCGAATCGCCTTTAAAGCACAGGAAAAGCGGCAAAACCTCGACAATGATGCCCTTGGCCAAAAAGGGCGTATGCGTTTTTTCCTGAATATATTCAGGAAAAAACGCATACGCCCTTTTTGGCCAACCAAGCAACCTGGAAAGGCAAATCAGCGCTACAAAGAAGTCTCGCTTCCCATCGGTCAAAAGGGCCATGCTGAATAAAGTGTCAAAACCAGAAATGCAGGACAGGCCACGGAGAAACGGGAGCCTTGCTACGCTGATGGGCGGGATGTAAATTGCCAACAGCCACTCTGGAGAAGTGTACGGTGTGTCCTGAAACATTTACAAAACTCAGCTTAGAGAGCATAGGGCACTTCCACTCATGGGCGTATAAATTGGGAAAACTAAAAATCAGCAAGACACAAGCACCCCAAAGTTTAGGGCTGCTCTGTTGACAAGAACCTCCACTTTGTTACACCTTAAATATCCCAGGAAAGAGAAAAATGGATAAAGAAGTTGTGGTCCTTATGTACAATGGAATATCACTCAGCCATGAAATCAACGTCATAAGGCTAGTAGCAGCATGATGAGTGGATTTAGGTACGACGATTCTAAGTCAAATAAGTCACACAGAAAAAGACACTTATCATAAGATATCACCTATAGAGGGAATGTAAAAACCGCTACACTTAAACTGAATTACAAAACAGAACAGAGTCACACGGTTAGAAAACACACTATGGCTGCCTAACGGGAAAGGTGAGGTGGGGTGATGCATAAAACAAGGGTTTCAAATTAGCTCAGATACCGTTCCATAAACCCAATACGTAATAGACAAGGCCTACTCCTTGCTCAGGGAACTGGACTCAACACCCCCTATTCACCGCCCAAGAGTATACCTGACTAGTAAGAATCTTAAAACCTATGTATTGATATCTCTCTGTAAGTGAGTCAAGTGGGTGTAAAGCTGCATAAACACAGCAGTGAAAAGCAGCTAAACCCCATTATAAAAATAAATTAATTTTAAAAACCCGTGAAACAAAGACAGTGAAAGGGAGAGAAATTCTTACAAAATTCGTTCAGGCGCTGTGATGCCTCCTGGATTGACCATATCTAGACCTGCAGCTGATTGAGACATCAGGGTGGACACTCTTGGGGCTGAGAGGTTTGGTGAGGTTGGGTGAGCAAACGCAGACGCTTTAAAGTAATACTGCGTGGTACCCATCCCAAGGGTCCCAAATCTCCAGGTTCAAGGGCATCTTCCTACATCGAAAACATGCATGAGAAACCCAGAAGATGGTCCACCGAGTGATCGGGAAAGGTTTCTAAAACGCACCTCATTTCTCATCTCCTTGTGCTCGGGTTCGCCATTCCAGCCGCTTTACTAGCAATCTCCCTCCTTGGAGAATCAGCACCTTTAACCTCCTGTTCCATACAGGTGGCAATTTGTCCTGAGGGTGAACGGGAAGAGGGGGAACCAATGAGAGACTAGCTCTAGGTGTTGGGACAGGCACAGATCACTCTATTTTCCCATCAGGAAGAAGAATTAACCACAGGCTCAGTCTGCCGCCCGGAAGCAGAATAGGGCCTAAAGCAAACCTGCGCTTTTGCGGCCATCTCCCAAGAGAGCGAGTTGAAAATTGGAGCTCAGGGGCACTGCAATTCACAAACCTGCAGACTTATAAATGATAACTCTCGTCTACAAATATATTGAGGGAAGGCAACAAAGAGGATTTGAAAGCAAGGCAGAATTGCAGGAAACAGATTTCAAGAGGCAGATTCGAATCGCCTTTAAAGCACAGGAAAAGCGGCAAAACCTCGACAATGATGCCCTTGGCCAAAAAGGGCGTATGGGTTTTTTCCTGAATATATTCAGGATAAAACGCATACGCCCTTTTTGGCCAACCAAGCAACCTGGAAAGGCAAATCAGCGCTACAAAGAAGTCTCGCTTCCCATCGGTCAAAAGGGCCATGCTGAATAAAGTGTCAAAACCAGAAATGCAGGACAGGCCACGGAGAAACGGGAGCCTTGCTACGCTGATGGGCGGGATGTAAATTGCCAACAGCCACTCTGGAGAAGTGTACGGTGTGTCCTGAAACATTTACAAAACTCAGCTTAGAGAGCATAGGGCACTTCCACTCATGGGCGTATAAATTGGGAAAACTAAAAATCAGCAAGACACAAGCACCCCAAAGTTTAGGGCTGCTCTGTTGACAAGAACCTCCACTTCGTTACACCTTAAATATCCCAGGAAAGAGAAAAATGGATAAAGAAGTTGTGGTCCTTATGTACAATGGAATATCACTCAGCCATGAAATCAACGTCATAAGGCTAGTAGCAGCATGATGAGTGGATTTAGGTACGACGATTCTAAGTCAAATAAGTCACACAGAAAAAGACACTTATCATAAGATATCACTTATAGAGGGAATGTAAAAACCGCTACCCTTGAACTGAATTACAAAACAGAACAGAGTCACACGGTTAGAAAACACACTATGGCTGCCTAATGGGAAAGGTGAGGTGGGGTGATGCATAAAACAAGGGTTTCAAATTAGCTCAGATACCGTTCCATAAACCCAATACGTAATAGACAAGACCTACTCCTTGCTCAGGGAACTGGACTCAACACCCCCTATTCACCGCCCAAGAGTATATCTGACTAGTAAGAATCTTAAAACCTATGTATTGATATCTCTCTGTAAGTGAGTCAAGTGGGTGTAAAGCTGCATAAACACAGCAGTGAAAAGCAGCTAAACCCCATTATAAAACTCAATTAATTTTAAAAACCCGTGAAACAAAGACAGTGAAAGGGAGAGAAATTCTTACAAAATTCGTTCAGGCACTGTGATGCCACCTGGATTGACCATATCTAGACACGCAGCTGATTGAGACATAAGGGTGGACACTCTTGGGGCTGAGGGGTTTGGTGAGGTTCGGTGAGCAAACGCAGACGCTTTAAAGTAATACTGTGTGGTACCCATCCCATGGGTCCCAAATCTCCAGGTTCAAGGGCATCTTCCTACATCGAAAACATGCATGAGAAACCCAGAAGATGGTCCACCGAGTGATCGGGAAAGGTTTCTAAAACGCACCTCATTTCTCATCTCCTTGTGCTCGGGTTCGCCATTCCAGCCGCTTTACTAGCAATCTCCCTCCTTGGAGAATCAGCACCTTTAACCTCCTGTTCCATACAGGTTGCAATTTGTCCTGAAGGTGAACGGGAAGACGGGGAACCAATGAGAGACTAGCTCTAGGTGTTGGGACAGGCACAGGTCACTCTATTTTCCCATCAGGAAGAAGAATTAACCACAGGCTCAGTCTGCCGCCCGGAAGCAGAATAGGGCCTAAAGCAATCCTGCGCTTTTGTGGCCAGCTCCCAAGAGAGCGAGTTGAAAAATGGAGCTCAGGGGCACTGCAATTCACAAACCTGCAGACTTATAAATGATAACTCTCGTCTACAAATATATTGAGGGAAGGCAACAAAGAGGATTTGAAAGCAAGGCAGAATTGCAGGAAACAGATTTCAGGAGGCAGATTCGAATCGCCTTTAAAGCACAGGAAAAGCGGCAAAACCTCGACAATGATGCCCTTGGCCAAAAAGGGCGTATGCGTTTTTTCCTGAATATATTCAGGAAAAAACGCATACGCCCTTTTTGGCCAACCAAGCAACCTGGAAAGGCAAATCAGCGCTACAAAGAAGTCTCGCTTCGCATCGGTCAAAAGGGCCATGCTGAATAAAGTGTCAAAACCAGAAATGCAGGACAGGCCACGGAGAAACGGGAGCCTTGCTACGCTGATGGGCGGGATGTAAATTGCCAACAGCCACTCTGGAGAAGTGTACGGTGTGTCCTGAAACATTTACAAAACTCAGCTTAGAGAGCATAGGGCACTTCCACTCATGGGCGTATAAATTGGGAAAACTAAAAATCAGCAAGACACAAGCACCCCAAAGCTTAGGGCTGCTCTGTTGACAAGAACCTCCACTTCGTTACACCTTAAATATCCCAGGAAAGAGAAAAATGGATAAAGAAGTTGTGGTCCTTATGTACAATGGAATATCACTTAGCCATGAAATCAACGTCATAAGGCTAGTAGCAGCATGATGAGTGGATTTAGGTACGACGATTCTAAGTCAAATAAGTCACACAGAAAAAGACACTTATCATAAGATATCACTTATAGAGGGAATGTAAAAACCGCTACCCTTGAACTGAATTACAAAACAGAACAGAGTCACACGGTTAGAAAACACACTATGGCTGCCTAACGGGAAAGGTGAGGTGGGGTGATGCATAAAACAAGGGTTTCAAATTAGCTCAGATACCGTTCCATAAACCCAATACGTAATAGACAAGCCCTACTCCTTGCTCAGGGAACTGGACTCAACACCCCCTATTCACCGCCCAAGAGTATATCTGACTAGTAAGAATCTTAAAACCTATGTATTGATATCTCTCTGTAAGTGAGTCAAGTGGGTGTAAAGCTGCATAAACACAGCAGTGAAAAGCAGCTAAACCCCATTATAAAACTCAATTAATTTTAAAAACCCGTGAAACAAAGACAGTGAAAGGGAGAGAAATTCTTACAAAATTCGTTCAGGCGCTGTGATGCCACCTGGATTGACCATATCTAGACCCGCAGCTGATTGAGACATAAGGGTGGACACTCTTGGGGCTGAGGGGTTTGGTGAGGTTCGGTGAGCAAACGCAGACGCTTTAAAGTAATACTGCGTGGTACCCATCCCATGGGTCCCAAATCTCCAGGTTCAAGGGCATCTTCCTACATCGAAAACATGCATGAGAAACCCAGAAGATGGTCCACCGAGTGATCGGGAAAGGTTTCTAAAACGCACCTCATTTCTCATCTCCTTGTGCTCGGGTTCGCCATTCCAGCCGCTTTACTAGCAATCTCCCTCCTTGGAGAATCAGCACCTTTAACCTCCTGTTCCATACAGGTGGCAATTTGAACTGAGGATGAACGGGAAGACGGGGAACCAATGAGAGACTAGCTCTAGGTGTTGGGACAGGCACAGGTCACTCTATTTTCCCATCAGGAAGAAGAATTAACCACAGGCTCAGTCTGCCGCCCGGAAGCAGAATAGGGCCTAAAGCAATCCTGCGCTTTTGCGGCCAGCTCCCAAGAGAGCGAGTTGAAAAATGGAGCTCAGGGGCACTGCAATTCACAAACCTGCAGACTTATAAATGATAACTCTCGTCTACAAATATATTGAGGGAAGGCAACAAAGAGGATTTGAAAGCAAGGCAGAATTGCAGGAAACAGATTTCAGGAGGCAGATTCGAATCGCCTTTAAAGCACAGGAAAAGCGGCAAAACCTCGACAATGATGCCCTTGGCCAAAAAGGGCGTATGCGTTTTTTCCTGAATATATTCAGGAAAAAACGCATACGCCCTTTTTGGCCAACCAAGCAACCTGGAAAGGCAAATCAGCGCTACAAAGAAGTCTCGCTTCCCATCGGTCAAAAGGGCCATGCTGAATAAAGTGTCAAAACCAGAAATGCAGGACAGGCCACGGAGAAACGGGAGCCTTGCTACGCTGATGGGCGGGATGTAAATTGCCAACAGCCACTCTGGAGAAGTGTACGGTGTGTCCTGAAACATTTACAAAACTCAGCTTACAGAGCATAGGGCACTTCCACTCATGGGCGTATAAATTGGGAAAACTAAAAATCAGCAAGACACAAGCACCCCAAAGTTTAGGGCTGCTCTGTTGACAAGAACCTCCACTTCGTTACACCTTAAATATCCCAGGAAAGAGAAAAATGGATAAAGAAATTGTGGTCCTTATGTACAATGGAACATCACTCAGCCATGAAATCAACGTCATAAGGCTAGTAGCAGCATGATGAGTGGATTTAGGTACGACGATTCTAAGTCAAATAAGTCACACAGAAAAAGACACTTATCATAAGATATCACTTATAGAGGGAATGTAAAAACCGCTACCCTTGAACTGAATTACAAAACAGAACAGAGTCACACGGTTAGAAAACACACTATGGCTGCCTAACGGGAAAGGTGAGGTGGGGTGATGCATAAAACAAGGATTTCAAATTAGTTCAGATACCGTTCCATAAACCCAATATTTAATAGACAAGACCTACTCCTTGCTCAGGGAACTGGACTCAACACCCCCTATTCACCGCCCAAGAATATATCTGACTAGTAAGAATCTTAAAACCTATTTATTGATATCTCTCTGTAAGTGAGTCAAGTGGGTGTAAAGCTGCATAAACACAGCAGTGAAAAGCAGCTAAACCCCATTATAAAACTCAATTAATTTTAAAAACCCGTGAAACAAAGACAGTGAAAGGGAGAGAAATTCTTACAAAATTCGTTCAGGCCCTGTGATGCCACCTGGATTGACCATATCTAGACCCGCAGCTGATTGAGACATAAGGGTGGACACTCTTGGGGCTGAGGGGTTTGGTGAGGTTCGGTGAGCAAACGCAGACGCTTTAAAGTAATACTGCGTGGTACCCATCCCATGGGTCCCAAATCTCCAGGTTCAAGGGCATCTTCCTACATCGAAAACATGCATGAGAAACCCAGAAGATGGTCCACCGAGTGATCGGGAAAGGTTTCTAAAACGCACCTCATTTCTCATCTCCTTGTGCTCGGGTTCGCCATTCCAGCCGCTTTACTAGCAATCTCCCTCCTTGGAGAATCAGCACCTTTAACCTCCTGTTCCATACAGGTTGCAATTTGTCCTGAGGGTGAACGGGAAGAGGGGGAACCAATGAGAGACTAGCTCTAGGTGTTGGGACAGGCACAGGTCACTCTATTTTCCCATCAGGAAGAAGAATTAACCACAGGCTCAGTCTGCCGCCCGGAAGCAGAATAGGGCCTAAAGCAATCCTGCGCTTTTGCGGCCAGCTCCCAAGAGAGCGAGTTGAAAAATGGAGCTCAGGGGCACTGCAATTCACAAACCTGCAGACTTATAAATGATAACTCTCGTCTACAAATATATTGAGGGAAGGCAACCAAGAGGATTTGAAAGCAAGGCAGAATTGCAGGAAACAGATTTCAGGAGGCAGATTCGAATCGCCTTTAAAGCACAGGAAAAGCGGCAAAACCTCGACAATGATGCCCTTGGCCAAAAAGGGCGTATGCGTTTTTTCCTGAATATATTCAGGAAAAAACGCATACGCCCTTTTTGGCCAACCAAGCAACCTGGAAAGGAAAATCAGCGCTACAAAGAAGTCTCGCTTCCCATCGGTCAAATGGGCCATGCTGAATAAAGTGTCAAAACCAGAAATGCAGGACAGGCCACGGAGAAACGGGAGCCTTGCTACGCTGATGGGTGGGATGTAAATTGCCAACAGCCACTCTGGAGAAGTGTACGGTGTGTCCTGAAACATTTACAAAACTCAGCTTAGAGAGCATAGGGCACTTCCACTCATGGGCGTATAAATTGGGAAAAGTAAAAATCAGCAAGACACAAGCACCCCAAAGTTTAGGGCTGGTCTGTTGACAAGAACCTCCACTTCGTTACACCTTAAATATCCCAGGAAAGAGAAAAATGGATAAGGAAGTTGTGGTCCTTATGTACAATGGAATATCACTCAGCCATGAAATCAACGTCATAAGGCTAGTAGCAGCATGATGAGTGGATTTAGGTACGACGATTCTAAGTCAAATAAGTCACACAGAAAAAGACACTTATCATAAGATATCACCTATAGAGGGAATGTAAAAACCGCTACCCTTGAACTGAATTACAAAACAGAACAGAGTCACACGGTTAGAAAACACACTATGGCTGCCTAACGGGAAAGGTGAGGTGGGGTGATGCATAAAACAAGGGTTTCAAATTAGCTCAGATACCGTTCCATAAACCCAATACGTAATAGACAAGACCTACTCCTTGCTCAGGGAACTGGACTCAACACCCCCTATTCACCGCCCAAGAGTATATCTGACTAGTAAGAATCTTAAAACCTATGTATTGATATCTCTCTGTAAGTGAGTCAAGTGGGTGTAAAGCTGCATAAACACAGCAGTGAAAAGCAGCTAAACCCTATTATAAAACTCAATTAATTTTAAAAACCCGTGAAACAAAGACAGTGAAAGGGAGAGAAATTCTTACAAAATTCGTTCAGGCGCTGTGATGCCACCTGGATTGACCATATCTAGACCCGCAATTGATTGAGACATAAGGGTGGACACTCTTGGGGCTGAGGGGTTTGGTGAGGTTCGGTGAGCAAACGCAGACGCTTTAAAGTAATACTGCGTGGTACCCATCCCATGGGTCCCAAATCTCCAGGTTCAAGGGCATCTTCCTACATCGAAAACATGCATGAGAAACCCAGAAGATGGTCCACCGAGTGATCGGGAAAGGTTTCTAAAACGCACCTCATTTCTCATCTCCTTGTGCTCGGGTTCGCCATTCCAGCCGCTTTACTAGCAATCTCCCTCCTTGGAGAATCAGCACCTTTAACCTCCTGTTCCATACAGGTGGCAATTTGAACTGAGGATGAACGGGAAGACGGGGAACCAATGAGAGACTAGCTCTAGGTGTTGGGACAGGCACAGGTCACTCTATTTTCCCATCAGGAAGAAGAATTAACCACAGGCTCAGTCTGCCGCCCGGAAGCAGAATAGGGCCTAAAGCAATCCTGCGCTTTTGCGGCCAGCTCCCAAGAGAGCGAGTTGAAAAATGGAGCTCAGGGGCACTGCAATTCACAAACCTGCAGACTTATAAATGATAACTCTCGTCTACAAATATATTGAGGGAAGGCAACAAAGAGGATTTGAAAGCAAGGCAGAATTGCAGGAAACAGATTTCAGGAGGCAGATTCGAATCGCCTTTAAAGCACAGGAAAAGCGGCAAAACCTCGACAATGATGCCCTTGGCCAAAAAGGGCGTATGCGTTTTTTCCTGAATATATTCAGGAAAAAACGCATACGCCCTTTTTGGCCAACCAAGCAACCTGGAAAGGCAAATCAGCGCTACAAAGAAGTCTCGCTTCCCATCGGTCAAAAGGGCCATGCTGAATAAAGTGTCAAAACCAGAAATGCAGGACAGGCCACGGAGAAACGGGAGCCTTGCTACGCTGATGGGCGGGATGTAAATTGCCAACAGCCACTCTGGAGAAGTGTACGGTGTGTCCTGAAACATTTACAAAACTCAGCTTAGAGAGCATAGGGCACTTCCACTCATGGGCGTATAAATTGGGAAAACTAAAAATCAGCAAGACACAAGCACCCCAAAGTTTAGGGCTGCTCTGTTGACAAGAACCTCCACTTCGTTACACCTTAAATATCCCAGGAAAGAGAAAAATGGATAAAGAAGTTGTGGTCCTTATGTACAATGGAATATCACTCAGCCATGAAATCAACGTCATAAGGCTAGTAGCAGCATGATGAGTGGATTTAGGTACGACGATTCTAAGTCAAATAAGTCACACAGAAAAAGACACTTATCATAAGATATCACCTATAGAGGGAATGTAAAAACCGCTACCCTTGAACTCAATTACAAAACAGAACAGAGTCACACGGTTAGAAAACACACTATGGCTGCCTAACGGGAAAGGTGAGGTGGGGTGATGCATAAAACAAGGGTTTCAAATTAGCTCAGATACCGTTCCATAAACCCAATACGTAATAGACAAGACCTACTACTTGCTCAGGGAACTGGACTCAACACCCCCTATTCACCGCCCAAGAGTATATCTGACTAGTAAGAATCTTAAAACCTATGTATTGATATCTCTCTGTAAGTGAGTCAAGTGGGTGTAAAGCTGCATAAACACAGCAGTGAAAAGCAGCTAAACCCCATTATAAAACTCAATTAATTTTAAAAACCCGTGAAACAAAGACAGTGAAACGGAGAGAAATTCTTACAAAATTCGTTCAGGCGCTGTGATGCCACCTGGATTGACCATATCTACACCCGCAGCTGATTGAGACATAAGGGTGGACACTCTTGGGGCTGAGGGGTTTGGTGAGGTTCGGTGAGCAAACGCAGACGCTTTAAAGTAATACTGCGTGGTACCCATCGCATGGGTCCCAAATCTCCAGGTTCAAGGGCATCTTCCTACATTGAAAACATGCATGAGAATCCCAGAAGATGGTCCACCGAGTGATCGGGAAAGGTTTCTAAAACGCACCTCATTTCTCATCTCCTTGTGCTCGGGTTCGCCATTCCAGCCGCTTTACTAGCAATCTCCCTCCTTGGAGAATCAGCACCTTTAACCTCCTGTTCCATACAGGTTGCAATTTGTCCTGAGGGTGAACGGGAAGAGGGGGAACCAATGAGAGACTAGCTCTAGGTGTTGGGACAGGCACAGGTCACTCTATTTTCCCATCAGGAAGAAGAATTAACCACAGGCTCAGTCTGCCGCCCGGAAGCAGAATAGGGCCTAAAGCAATCCTGCGCTTTTGCGGCCAGCTCCCAAGAGAGCGAGTTGAAAAATGGAGCTCAGGGGCACTGCAATTCACAAACCTGCAGACTTATAAATGATAACTCTCGTCTACAAATATATTGAGGGAAGGCAACAAAGAGGATTTGAAAGCAAGGCAGAATTGCAGGAAACAGATTTCAGGAGGCAGATTCGCATCGCCTTTAAAGCACAGGAAAAGCGGCAAAACCTCGACAATGATGCCCTTGGCCAAAAAGGGCGTATGCGTTTTTTCCTGAATATATTCAGGAAAAAACGCATACGCCCTTTTTGGCCAACCAAGCAACCTGGAAAGGCAAATCAGCGCTACAGAGAATTTTCGCTTCCCATAGGTCAAAAGGGCCATGCTGAATAAAGTGTCAAAACCAGAAATGCAGGACAGGCCACGGAGAAACGGGAGCCTTGCTACGCTGATGGGCGGGATGTAAATTGCCAACAGCCACTCTGGAGAAGTGTACGGTGTGTCCTGAAACATTTACAAAACTCAGCTTAGAGAGCATAGGGCACTTCCACTCATGGGCGTACAAATTGGGAAAACTAAAAATCAGCAAGACACAAGCACCCCAAAGTTTAGGGCTGCTCTGTTGACAAGAACCTCCACTTCGTTACACCTTAAATATCCCAGGAAAGAGAAAAATGGATAAAGAAGTTGTGGTCCTTATGTACAATGGAATATCACTCAGCCATGAAATCAACGTCATAAGGCTAGTAGCAGCATGATGAGTGGATTTAGGTACGACGATTCTAAGTGAAATAAGTCACACAGAAAAAGACACTTATCATAAGATATCACTTATAGAGGGAATGTAAAAACCGCTACCCTTGAACTGAATTACAAAACAGAACAGAGTCACACGGTTAGAAAACACACTATGGCTGCCTAACGGGAAAGGTGAGGTGGGGTGATGCATAAAGCAAGGGTTTCAAATTAGCTCAGATACCGTTCCATAAACCCAATATGTAATAGACAAGACCTACTCCTTACTCAGGGAACTGGACTCAACACCCCCTATTCACCGCCCAAGAATATATCTGACTAGTAAGAATCTTAAAACTTATGTATTGATATCTCTCTGTAAGTGAGTCAAGTGGGTGTAAAGCTGCATAAACACAGCAGTGAAAAGCAGCTAAACCCCATTATAAAACTCAATTAATTTTAAAAACCCGTGAAACAAAGACAGTGAAAGAGAGAGAAATTCTTACAAAATTCGTTCAGGGGCTGTGATGCCACCTGGATTGACCATATTTAGACCTGCACCTGATTGAGACATAAGGGTGGACAGTCTTGGGGCTGAGAGTTTTGGTGAGGTTGGGTGAGCAAACGCAGACGCTTTAAAGTAATACTGCGTGGTACCCATCCCATGGGTCCCAAATCTCCAGGTTCAAGGGCATCTTCCTACATCGAAAACATGCATGAGAAACCCAGAAGATGGTCCACCGAGTGATCGGGAAAGGTTTCTAAAACGCACCTCATTTCTCATCTCCTTGTGCTCGGGTTCGCCATTCCAGCCGCTTTACTAGCAATCTCCCTCCTTGGAGAATCAGCACCTTTAACCTCCTGTTCCATACAGGTTGCAATTTGTCCTGAGGGTGAACGGGAAGAGGGGGAACCAATGAGAGACTAGCTCTAGGTTTTGGGACAGGCACAGGTCACTCTATTTTCCCATCAGGAAGAAGAATTAACCACAGGCTCAGTCTGCCGCCCGGAAGCAGAATAGGGCCTAAAGCAATCCTGCGCTTTTGCGGCCAGCTCCCAAGAGAGCGAGTTGAAAAATGGAGCTCAGGGGCACTGCAATTCACAAACCTGCAGACTTATAAATGATAACTCTCGTCTACAAATATATTGAGGGAAGGCAACAAAGAGGATTTGAAAGCAAGGCAGAATTGCAGGAAACAGATTTCAGGAGGCAGATTCGAATCGCCTTTAAAGCACAGGAAAAGCGGCAAAACCTCGACAATGATGCCCTTGGCCAAAAAGGGCGTATGCGTTTTTTCCTGAATATATTCAGGAAAAAACGCATACGCCCTTTTTGGCCAACCAAGCAACCTGGAAAGGCAAATCAGCGCTACAAAGAAGTCTCGCTTCCCATCGGTCAAAAGGGCCATGCTGAATAAAGTGTCAAAACCAGAAATGCAGGACAGGCCACGGAGAAACGGGAGCCTTGCTACGCTGATGGGTGGGATGTAAATTGCCAACAGCCACTCTGGAGAAGTGTACGATGTGTCCTGAAACATTTACAAAACTCAGCTTAGAGAGCATAGGGCACTTCCACTCATGGGCGTATAAATTGGGAAAACTAAAAATCAGCAAGACACAAGCACCCCAAAGTTTAGGGCTGCTCTGTTGACAAGAACCTCCACTTTGTTACACCTTAAATATCCCAGGAAAGAGAAAAATGGATAAAGAAGTTGTGGTCCTTATGTACAATGGAATATCACTCAGCCATGAAATCAACGTCATAAGGCTAGTAGCAGCATGATGAGTGGATTTAGGTACGACGATTCTAAGTCAAATAAGTCACACAGAAAAAGACACTTATCATAAGATATCACCTATAGAGGGAATGTAAAAACCGCTACCCTTGAACTGAATTACAAAACAGAACAGAGTCACACGGTTAGAAAACACACTATGGCTGCCTAACGGGAAAGGTGAGGTGGGGTGATGCATAAAACAAGGGTTTCAAATTAGCTCAGATACCGTTCCATAAACCCAATACGTAATAGACAAGACCTACTCCTTGCTCAGGGAACTGGACTCAACACCCCCTATTCACCGCCCAAGAGTATATCTGACTAGTAACAATCTTAAAACCTATGTAATGATATCTCTCTGTAAGTGAGTCAAGTGGGTGTAAAGCTGCATAAACACAGCAGTGAAAAGCAGCTAAACCCCATTATAAAACTCAATTAATTTTAAAAACCCGTGAAACAAAGACAGTGAAAGGGAGAGAAATTCTTACAAAATTCGTTCAGGCCCTGTGATGCCACCTGGATTGACCATATCTAGACCGGCAGCTGATTGAGACATAAGTGTGGACACTCTTTGGGCTGAGGGGTTTGGTGAGGTTCGGTGAGCAAACGCAGACGCTTTAAAGTAATACTGCATGGTACCCATCCCATGGGTCCCAAATCTCCAGGTTCAAGGGCATCTTCCTACATCGAAAACATGCATGAGAATCCCAGAAGATGGTCCACCGAGTGATCGGGAAAGGTTTCTAAAACGCACCTCATTTCTCATCTCCTTGTGCTCGGGTTCGCCATTCCAGCCGCTTTACTAGCAATCTCCCTCCTTGGAGAATCAGCACCTTTAACCTCCTGTTCCATACAGGTTGCAATTTGTCCTGAGGGTGAACGGGAAGAGGGGGAACCAATGAGAGACTAGCTCTAGGTGTTGGGACAGGCACAGGTCACTCTATTTTCCCATCAGGAAGAAGAATTAACCACAGGCTCAGTCTGCCGCCCGGAAGCAGAATAGGGCCTAAAGCAATCCTGCGCTTTTGCGGCCAGCTCCCAAGAGAGCGAGTTGAAAAATGGAGCTCAGGGGCACTGCAATTCACAAACCTGCAGACTTATAAATGATAACTCTCGTCTACAAATATATTGAGGGAAGGCAACAAAGAGGATTTGAAAGCAAGGCAGAATTGCAGGAAACAGATTTCAGGAGGCAGATTCGAATCGCCTTTAAAGCACAGGAAAAGCGGCAAAACCTCGACAATGATGCCCTTGGCCAAAAAGGGCGTATGCGTTTTTTCCTGAATATATTCAGGAAAAAACGCATACGCCCTTTTTGGCCAACCAAGCAACCTGGAAAGGCAAATCAGCGCTACAAAGAAGTCTCGCTTCCCATCGGTCAAAAGGGCCATGCTGAATAAAGTGTCAAAACCAGAAATGCAGGACAGGCCACGGAGAAACGGAAGCCTTGCTACGCTGATGGGCGGGATGTAAATTGCCAACAGCCACTCTGGAGAAGTGTACGGTGTGTCCTGAAACATTTACAAAACTCAGCTTAGAGAGCATAGGGCACTTCCACTCATGGGCGTATAAATTGGGAAAACTAAAAATCAGCAAGACACAAGCACCCCAAAGTTTAGGGCTGCTCTGTTGACAAGAACCTCCACTTCGTTACACCTTAAATATCCCAGGAAAGAGAAAAATGGATAAAGAAGTTGTGGTCCTTATGTACAATGGAATATCACTCAGCCATGAAATCAACGTCATAAGGCTAGTAGCAGCATGATGAGTGGATTTAGGTACGACGATTCTAAGTCAAATAAGTCACACAGAAAAAGACACTTATCATAAGATATCACCTATAGAGGGAATGTAAAAAACGCTAACCTTGAACTGAATTACAAAACAGAACAGAGTCACACGGTTAGAAAACACACTATGGCTGCCTAACGGGAAAGGTGAGGTGGGGTGATGCATAAAACAAGGGTTTCAAATTAGCTCAGATACCGTTCCATAAACCCAATATGTAATAGACAAGACCTACTCCTTGCTCAGGGAACTGGACTCAACACCCCCTATTCACCGCCCAAGAGTATATCTGACTAGTAAGAATCTTAAAACCTATGTATTGATATCTCTCTGTAAGTGAGTCAAGTGGGTGTAAAGCTGCATAAACATAGCAGTGAAAAGCAGCTAAACCCCATTATAAAACTCAATTAATTTTAAAAACCCGTGAAACAAAGACAGTGAAAGGGAGAGAAATTCTTACAAAATTCGTTCAGGCGCTGTGATGCCACCTGGATTGACCATATCTAGATCCGCAGCTGATTGAGACATAAGGGTGGACACTCTTGGGGCTGAGGGGTTTGGTGAGGTTCGGTGAGCAAACGCAGACGCTTTAAAGTAATACTGCGTGGTACCCATCCCATGGGTCCCAAATCTCCAGGTTCAAGGGCATCTTCCTACATCGAAAACATGCATGAGAAACCCAGAAGATGGTCCACCGAGTGATCGGGAAAGGTTTCTAAAACGCACCTCATTTCTCATCTCCTTGTGCTCGGGTTCGCCATTCCAGCCGCTTTACTAGCAATCTCCCTCCTTGGAGAATCAGCACCTTTAACCTCCTGTTCCATACAGGTTGCAATTTGTCCTGAGGGTGAACGGGAAGAGGGGGATCCAATGAGAGACTAGCTCTAGGTGTTGGAACAGGCACAGGTCACTCTATTTTCCCATCAGGAAGAAGAATTAACCACAGGCTCAGTCTGCCGCCCGGAAGCAGAATAGGGCCTAAAGCAATCCTGCGCTTTTGCGGCCAGCTCCCAAGAGAGCGAGTTGAAAAATGGAGCTCAGGGGCACTGCAATTCACAAACCTGCAGACTTATAAATGATAACTCTCGTCTACAAATATATTGAGGGAAGGCAACCAAGAGGATTTGAAAGCAAGGCAGAATTGCAGGAAACAGATTTCAGGAGGCAGATTCGAATCGCCTTTAAAGCACAGGAAAAGCGGCAAAACCTCGACAATGATGCCCTTGGCCAAAAAGGGCGTATGCGTTTTTTCCTGAATATATTCAGGAAAAAACGCATACGCCCTTTTTGGCCAACCAAGCAACCTGGAAAGGAAAATCAGCGCTACAAAGAAGTCTCGCTTCCCATCGGTCAAATGGGCCATGCTGAATAAAGTGTCAAAACCAGAAATGCAGGACAGGCCACGGAGAAACGGGAGCCTTGCTACGCTGATGGGTGGGATGTAAATTGCCAACAGCCACTCTGGAGAAGTGTACGGTGTGTCCTGAAACATTTACAAAACTCAGCTTAGAGAGCATAGGGCACTTCCACTCATGGGCGTATAAATTGGGAAAAGTAAAAATCAGCAAGACACAAGCACCCCAAAGTTTAGGGCTGGTCTGTTGACAAGAACCTCCACTTCGTTACACCTTAAATATCCCAGGAAAGAGAAAAATGGATAAGGAAGTTGTGGTCCTTATGTACAATGGAATATCACTCAGCCATGAAATCAACGTCATAAGGCTAGTAGCAGCATGATGAGTGGATTTAGGTACGACGATTCTAAGTCAAATAAGTCACACAGAAAAAGACACTTATCATAAGATATCACCTATAGAGGGAATGTAAAAACCGCTACCCTTGAACTGAATTACAAAACAGAACAGAGTCACACGGTTAGAAAACACACTATGGCTGCCTAACGGGAAAGGTGAGGTGGGGTGATGCATAAAACAAGGGTTTCAAATTAGCTCAGATACCGTTCCATAAACCCAATACGTAATAGACAAGACCTACTCCTTGCTCAGGGAACTGGACTCAACACCCCCTATTCACCGCCCAAGAGTATATCTGACTAGTAAGAATCTTAAAACCTATGTATTGATATCTCTCTGTAAGTGAGTCAAGTGGGTGTAAAGCTGCATAAACACAGCAGTGAAAAGCAGCTAAACCCTATTATAAAACACAATTAATTTTAAAAACCCGTGAAACAAAGACAGTGAAAGGGAGAGAAATTCTTACAAAATTCGTTCAGGCGCTGTGATGCCACCTGGATTGACCATATCTAGACCCGCAATTGATTGAGACATAAGGGTGGACACTCTTGGGGCTGAGGGGTTTGGTGAGGTTCGGTGAGCAAACGCAGACGCTTTAAAGTAATACTGCGTGGTACCCATCCCATGGGTCCCAAATCTCCAGGTTCAAGGGCATCTTCCTACATCGAAAACATGCATGAGAAACCCAGAAGATGGTCCACCGAGTGATCGGGAAAGGTTTCTAAAACGCACCTCATTTCTCATCTCCTTGTGCTCGGGTTCGCCATTCCAGCCGCTTTACTAGCAATCTCCCTCCTTGGAGAATCAGCACCTTTAACCTCCTGTTCCATACAGGTGGCAATTTGAACTGAGGATGAACGGGAAGACGGGGAACCAATGAGAGACTAGCTCTAGGTGTTGGGACAGGCACAGGTCACTCTATTTTCCCATCAGGAAGAAGAATTAACCACAGGCTCAGTCTGCCGCCCGGAAGCAGAATAGGGCCTAAAGCAATCCTGCGCTTTTGCGGCCAGCTCCCAAGAGAGCGAGTTGAAAAATGGAGCTCAGGGGCACTGCAATTCACAAACCTGCAGACTTATAAATGATAACTCTCGTCTACAAATATATTGAGGGAAGGCAACAAAGAGGATTTGAAAGCAAGGCAGAATTGCAGGAAACAGATTTCAGGAGGCAGATTCGAATCGCCTTTAAAGCACAGGAAAAGCGGCAAAACCTCGACAATGATGCCCTTGGCCAAAAAGGGCGTATGCGTTTTTTCCTGAATATATTCAGGAAAAAACGCATACGCCCTTTTTGGCCAACCAAGCAACCTGGAAAGGCAAATCAGCGCTACAAAGAAGTCTCGCTTCCCATCGGTCAAAAGGGCCATGCTGAATAAAGTGTCAAAACCAGAAATGCAGGACAGGCCACGGAGAAACGGGAGCCTTGCTACGCTGATGGGCGGGATGTAAATTGCCAACAGCCACTCTGGAGAAGTGTACGGTGTGTCCTGAAACATTTACAAAACTCAGCTTAGAGAGCATAGGGCACTTCCACTCATGGGCGTATAAATTGGGAAAACTAAAAATCAGCAAGACACAAGCACCCCAAAGTTTAGGGCTGCTCTGTTGACAAGAACCTCCACTTCGTTACACCTTAAATATCCCAGGAAAGAGAAAAATGGATAAAGAAGTTGTGGTCCTTATGTACAATGGAATATCACTCAGCCATGAAATCAACGTCATAAGGCTAGTAGCAGCATGATGAGTGGATTTAGGTACGACGATTCTAAGTCAAATAAGTCACACAGAAAAAGACACTTATCATAAGATATCACCTATAGAGGGAATGTAAAAACCGCTACCCTTGAACTCAATTACAAAACAGAACAGAGTCACACGGTTAGAAAACACACTATGGCTGCCTAACGGGAAAGGTGAGGTGGGGTGATGCATAAAACAAGGGTTTCAAATTAGCTCAGATACCGTTCCATAAACCCAATACGTAATAGACAAGACCTACTACTTGCTCAGGGAACTGGACTCAACACCCCCTATTCACCGCCCAAGAGTATATCTGACTAGTAAGAATCTTAAAACCTATGTATTGATATCTCTCTGTAAGTGAGTCAAGTGGGTGTAAAGCTGCATAAACACAGCAGTGAAAAGCAGCTAAACCCCATTATAAAACTCAATTAATTTTAAAAACCCGTGAAACAAAGACAGTGAAACGGAGAGAAATTCTTACAAAATTCGTTCAGGCGCTGTGATGCCACCTGGATTGACCATATCTAGACCCGCAGCTGATTGAGACATAAGGGTGGACACTCTTGGGGCTGAGGGGTTTGGTGAGGTTCGGTGAGCAAACGCAGACGCTTTAAAGTAATACTGCGTGGTACCCATCCCATGGGTCCCAAATCTCCAGGTTCAAGGGCATCTTCCTACATTGAAAACATGCATGAGAATCCCAGAAGATGGTCCACCGAGTGATCGGGAAAGGTTTCTAAAACGCACCTCATTTCTCATCTCCTTGTGCTCGGGTTCGCCATTCCAGCCGCTTTACTAGCAATCTCCCTCCTTGGAGAATCAGCACCTTTAACCTCCTGTTCCATACAGGTTGCAATTTGTCCTGAGGGTGAACGGGAAGAGGGGGAACCAATGAGAGACTAGCTCTAGGTGTTGGGACAGGCACAGGTCACTCTATTTTCCCATCAGGAAGAAGAATTAACCACAGGCTCAGTCTGCCGCCCGGAAGCAGAATAGGGCCTAAAGCAATCCTGCGCTTTTGCGGCCAGCTCCCAAGAGAGCGAGTTGAAAAATGGAGCTCAGGGGCACTGCAATTCACAAACCTGCAGACTTATAAATGATAACTCTCGTCTACAAATATATTGAGGGAAGGCAACAAAGAGGATTTGAAAGCAAGGCAGAATTGCAGGAAACAGATTTCAGGAGGCAGATTCGCATCGCCTTTAAAGCACAGGAAAAGCGGCAAAACCTCGACAATGATGCCCTTGGCCAAAAAGGGCGTATGCGTTTTTTCCTGAATATATTCAGGAAAAAACGCATACGCCCTTTTTGGCCAACCAAGCAACCTGGAAAGGCAAATCAGCGCTACAGAGAATTTTCGCTTCCCATAGGTCAAAAGGGCCATGCTGAATAAAGTGTCAAAACCAGAAATGCAGGACAGGCCACGGAGAAACGGGAGCCTTGCTACGCTGATGGGCGGGATGTAAATTGCCAACAGCCACTCTGGAGAAGTGTACGGTGTGTCCTGAAACATTTACAAAACTCAGCTTAGAGAGCATAGGGCACTTCCACTCATGGGCGTATAAATTGGGAAAACTAAAAATCAGCAAGACACAAGCACCCCAAAGTTTAGGGCTGCTCTGTTGACAAGAACCTCCACTTCGTTACACCTTAAATATCCCAGGAAAGAGAAAAATGGATAAAGAAGTTGTGGTCCTTATGTACAATGGAATATCACTCAGCCATGAAATCAACGTCATAAGGCTAGTAGCAGCATGATGAGTGGATTTAGGTACGACGATTCTAAGTGAAATAAGTCACACAGAAAAAGACACTTATCATAAGATATCACTTATAGAGGGAATGTAAAAACCGCTACCCTTGAACTGAATTACAAAACAGAACAGAGTCACACGGTTAGAAAACACACTATGGCTGCCTAACGGGAAAGGTGAGGTGGGGTGATGCATAAAGCAAGGGTTTCAAATTAGCTCAGATACCGTTCCATAAACCCAATATGTAATAGACAAGACCTACTCCTTACTCAGGGAACTGGACTCAACACCCCCTATTCACCGCCCAAGAATATATCTGACTAGTAAGAATCTTAAAACTTATGTATTGATATCTCTCTGTAAGTGAGTCAAGTGGGTGTAAAGCTGCATAAACACAGCAGTGAAAAGCAGCTAAACCCCATTATAAAACTCAATTAATTTTAAAAACCCGTGAAACAAAGACAGTGAAAGAGAGAGAAATTCTTACAAAATTCGTTCAGGGGCTGTGATGCCACCTGGATTGACCATATTTAGACCTGCACCTGATTGAGACATAAGGGTGGACAGTCTTGGGGCTGAGAGTTTTGGTGAGGTTGGGTGAGCAAACGCAGACGCTTTAAAGTAATACTGCGTGGTACCCATCCCATGGGTCCCAAATCTCCAGGTTCAAGGGCATCTTCCTACATCGAAAACATGCATGAGAAACCCAGAAGATGGTCCACCGAGTGATCGGGAAAGGTTTCTAAAACGCACCTCATTTCTCATCTCCTTGTGCTCGGGTTCGCCATTCCAGCCGCTTTACTAGCAATCTCCCTCCTTGGAGAATCAGCACCTTTAACCTCCTGTTCCATACAGGTTGCAATTTGTCCTGAGGGTGAACGGGAAGAGGGGGAACCAATGAGAGACTAGCTCTAGGTTTTGGGACAGGCACAGGTCACTCTATTTTCCCATCAGGAAGAAGAATTAACCACAGGCTCAGTCTGCCGCCCGGAAGCAGAATAGGGCCTAAAGCAATCCTGCGCTTTTGCGGCCAGCTCCCAAGAGAGCGAGTTGAAAAATGGAGCTCAGGGGCACTGCAATTCACAAACCTGCAGACTTATAAATGATAACTCTCGTCTACAAATATATTGAGGGAAGGCAACAAAGAGGATTTGAAAGCAAGGCAGAATTGCAGGAAACAGATTTCAGGAGGCAGATTCGAATCGCCTTTAAAGCACAGGAAAAGCGGCAAAACCTCGACAATGATGCCCTTGGCCAAAAAGGGCGTATGCGTTTTTTCCTGAATATATTCAGGAAAAAACGCATACGCCCTTTTTGGCCAACCAAGCAACCTGGAAAGGCAAATCAGCGCTACAAAGAAGTCTCGCTTCCCATCGGTCAAAAGGGCCATGCTGAATAAAGTGTCAAAACCAGAAATGCAGGACAGGCCACGGAGAAACGGGAGCCTTGCTACGCTGATGGGTGGGATGTAAATTGCCAACAGCCACTCTGGAGAAGTGTACGATGTGTCCTGAAACATTTACAAAACTCAGCTTAGAGAGCATAGGGCACTTCCACTCATGGGCGTATAAATTGGGAAAACTAAAAATCAGCAAGACACAAGCACCCCAAAGTTTAGGGCTGCTCTGTTGACAAGAACCTCCACTTTGTTACACCTTAAATATCCCAGGAAAGAGAAAAATGGATAAAGAAGTTGTGGTCCTTATGTACAATGGAATATCACTCAGCCATGAAATCAACGTCATAAGGCTAGTAGCAGCATGATGAGTGGATTTAGGTACGACGATTCCAAGTCAAATAAGTCACACAGAAAAAGACACTTATCATAAGATATCACCTATAGAGGGAATGTAAAAACCGCTACCCTTGAACTGAATTACAAAAAAGAACAGAGTCACACGGTTAGAAAACACACTATGGCTGCCTAACGGGAAAGGTGAGGTGGGGTGATGCATAAAACAAGGGTTTCAAATTAGCTCAGATACCGTTCCATAAACCCAATACGTAATAGACAAGACCTACTCCTTGCTCAGGGAACTGGACTCAACACCCCCTATTCACCGCCCAAGAGTATATCTGACTAGTAACAATCTTAAAACCTATGTAATGATATCTCTCTGTAAGTGAGTCAAGTGGGTGTAAAGCTGCATAAACACAGCAGTGAAAAGCAGCTAAACCCCATTATAAAACTCAATTAATTTTAAAAACCCGTGAAACAAAGACAGTGAAAGGGAGAGAAATTCTTACAAAATTCGTTCAGGCCCTGTGATGCCACCTGGATTGACCATATCTAGACCGGCAGCTGATTGAGACATAAGTGTGGACACTCTTTGGGCTGAGGGGTTTGGTGAGGTTGGGTGAGCAAACGCAGACGCTTTAAAGTAATACTGCATGGTACCCATCCCATGGGTCCCAAATCTCCAGGTTCAAGGGCATCTTCCTACATCGAAAACATGCATGAGAATCCCAGAAGATGGTCCACCGAGTGATCGGGAAAGGTTTCTAAAACGCACCTCATTTCTCATCTCCTTGTGCTCGGGTTCGCCATTCCAGCCGCTTTACTAGCAATCTCCCTCCTTGGAGAATCAGCACCTTTAACCTCCTGTTCCATACAGGTTGCAATTTGTCCTGAGGGTGAACGGGAAGAGGGGGAACCAATGAGAGACTAGCTCTAGGTGTTGGGACAGGCACAGGTCACTCTATTTTCCCATCAGGAAGAAGAATTAACCACAGGCTCAGTCTGCCGCCCGGAAGCAGAATAGGGCCTAAAGCAATCCTGCGCTTTTGCGGCCAGCTCCCAAGAGAGCGAGTTGAAAAATGGAGCTCAGGGGCACTGCAATTCACAAACCTGCAGACTTATAAATGATAACTCTCGTCTACAAATATATTGAGGGAAGGCAACAAAGAGGATTTGAAAGCAAGGCAGAATTGCAGGAAACAGATTTCAGGAGGCAGATTCGAATCGCCTTTAAAGCACAGGAAAAGCGGCAAAACCTCGACAATGATGCCCTTGGCCAAAAAGGGCGTATGCGTTTTTTCCTGAATATATTCAGGAAAAAACGCATACGCCCTTTTTGGCCAACCAAGCAACCTGGAAAGGCAAATCAGCGCTACAAAGAAGTCTCGCTTCCCATCGGTCAAAAGGGCCATGCTGAATAAAGTGTCAAAACCAGAAATGCAGGACAGGCCACGGAGAAACGGAAGCCTTGCTACGCTGATGAGCGGGATGTAAATTGCCAACAGCCACTCTGGAGAAGTGTACGGTGTGTCCTGAAACATTTACAAAACTCAGCTTAGAGAGCATAGGGCACTTCCACTCATGGGCGTATAAATTGGGAAAACTAAAAATCAGCAAGACACAAGCACCCCAAAGTTTAGGGCTGCTCTGTTGACAAGAACCTCCACTTCGTTACACCTTAAATATCCCAGGAAAGAGAAAAATGGATAAAGAAGTTGTGGTCCTTATGTACAATGGAATATCACTCAGCCATGAAATCAACGTCATAAGGCTAGTAGCAGCATGATGAGTGGATTTAGGTACGACGATTCTAAGTCAAATAAGTCACACAGAAAAAGACACTTATCATAAGATATCACCTATAGAGGGAATGTAAAAAACGCTAACCTTGAACTGAATTACAAAACAGAACAGAGTCACACGGTTAGAAAACACACTATGGCTGCCTAACGGGAAAGGTGAGGTGGGGTGATGCATAAAACAAGGGTTTCAAATTAGCTCAGATACCGTTCCATAAACCCAATATGTAATAGACAAGACCTACTCCTTGCTCAGGGAACTGGACTCAACACCCCCTATTCACCGCCCAAGAGTATATCTGACTAGTAAGAATCTTAAAACCTATGTATTGATATCTCTCTGTAAGTGAGTCAAGTGGGTGTAAAGCTGCATAAACATAGCAGTGAAAAGCAGCTAAACCCCATTATAAAACTCAATTAATTTTAAAAACCCGTGAAACAAAGACAGTGAAAGGGAGAGAAATTCTTACAAAATTCGTTCAGGCGCTGTGATGCCACCTGGATTGACCATATCTAGATCCGCAGCTGATTGAGACATAAGGGTGGACACTCTTGGGGCTGAGGGGTTTGGTGAGGTTCGGTGAGCAAACGCAGACGCTTTAAAGTAATACTGCGTGGTACCCATCCCATGGGTCCCAAATCTCCAGGTTCAAGGGCATCTTCCTACATCGAAAACATGCATGAGAAACCCAGAAGATGGTCCACCGAGTGATCGGGAAAGGTTTCTAAAACGCACCTCATTTCTCATCTCCTTGTGCTCGGGTTCGCCATTCCAGCCGCTTTACTAGCAATCTCCCTCCTTGGAGAATCAGCACCTTTAACCTCCTGTTCCATACAGGTGGCAATTTGAACTGAGGATGAACGGGAAGACGGGGAACCAATGAGAGACTAGCTCTAGGTGTTGGGACAGGCACAGGTCACTCTATTTTCCCATCAGGAAGAAGAATTAACCACAGGCTCAGTCTGCCGCCCGGAAGCAGAATAGGGCCTAAAGCAATCCTGCGCTTTTGCGGCCAGCTCCCAAGAGAGCGAGTTGAAAAATGGAGCTCAGGGGCACTGCAATTCACAAACCTGCAGACTTATAAATGATAACTCTCGTCTACAAATATATTGAGGGAAGGCAACAAAGAGGATTTGAAAGCAAGGCAGAATTGCAGGAAACAGATTTCAGGAGGCAGATTCGAATCGCCTTTAAAGCACAGGAAAAGCGGCAAAACCTCGACAATGATGCCCTTGGCCAAAAAGGGCGTATGCGTTTTTTCCTGAATATATTCAGGAAAAAACGCATACGCCCTTTTTGGCCAACCAAGCAACCTGGAAAGGCAAATCAGCGCTACAAAGAAGTTTCGCTTCCCATCGGTCAAAAGGGCCATGCTGAATAAAGTGTCAAAACCAGAAATGCAGGACAGGCCACGGAGAAACGGGAACCTTGCTACGCTGATGGGCGGGATGTAAATTGCCAACAGCCACTCTGGAGAAGTGTACGGTGTGTCCTGAAACATTTACAAAACTCAGCTTAGAGAGCATAGGGCACTTCCACTCATGGGCGTATAAATTGGGAAAACTAAAAATCAGCAAGACACAAGCACCCCAAAGTTTAGGGCTGCTCTGTTGACAAGAACCTCCACTTCGTTACACCTTAAATATCCCAGGAAAGAGAAAAATGGATAAAGAAGTTGTGGTCCTTATGTACAATGGAATATCACTCAGCCATGAAATCAACGTCATAAGGCTAGTAGCAGCATGATGAGTGGATTTAGGTACGACGATTCTAAGTCAAATAAGTCACACAGAAAAAGACACTTATCATAAGATATCACCTATAGAGGGAATGTAAAAACCGCTACACTTAAACTGAATTACAAAACAGAACAGAGTCACACGGTTAGAAAACACACTATGGCTGCCTAACGGGAAAGGTGAGGTGGGGTGATGCATAAAACAAGGGTTTCAAATTAGCTCAGATACCGTTCCATACACCCAATACGTAATAGAGAAGGCCTACTCCTTGCTCAGGGAACTGGACTCAACACCCCCTATTCACCGCCCAAGAGTATACCTGACTAGTAAGAATCTTAAAACCTATGTATTGATATCTCTCTGTAAGTGAGTCAAGTGGGTGTAAAGCTGCATAAACACAGCAGTGAAAAGCAGCTAAACCCCATTATAAAAATAAATTAATTTTAAAAACCCGTGAAACAAAGACAGTGAAAGGGAGAGAAATTCTTACAAAATTCGTTCAGGCGCTGTGATGCCTCCTGGATTGACCATATCTAGACCTGCAGCTGATTGAGACATAAGGGTGGACACTCTTGGGGCTGAGAGGTTTGGTGAGGTTGGGTGAGCAAACGCAGACGCTTTAAAGTAATACTGCGTGGTACCCATCCCAAGGGTCCCAAATCTCCAGGTTCAAGGGCATCTTCCTACATCGAAAACATGCATGAGAAACCCAGAAGATGGTCCACCGAGTGATCGGGAAAGGTTTCTAAAACGCACCTCATTTCTCATCTCCTTGTGCTCGGGTTCGCCATTCCAGCCGCTTTACTAGCAATCTCCCTCCTTGGAGAATCAGCACCTTTAACCTCCTGTTCCATACAGGTTGCAATTTGTCCTGAGGGTGAACGGGAAGAGGGGGAACCAATGAGAGACTAGCTCTAGGTGTTGGGACAGGCACAGATCACTCTATTTTCCCATCAGGAAGAAGAATTAACCACAGGCTCAGTCTGCCGCCCGGAAGCAGAATAGGGCCTAAAGCAATCCTGCGCTTTTGCGGCCATCTCCCAAGAGAGCGAGTTGAAAAATGGAGCTCAGAGGCACTGCAATTCACAAACCTGCAGACTTATAAATGATAACTCTCGTCTACAAATATATTGAGGGAAGGCAACAAAGAGGATTTGAAAGCAAGGCAGAATTGCAGGAAACAGATTTCAAGAGGCAGATTCGAATCGCCTTTAAAGCACAGGAAAAGCGGCAAAACCTCGACAATGATGCCCTTGGCCAAAAAGGGCGTATGGGTTTTTTCCTGAATATATTCAGGATAAAACGCATACGCCCTTTTTGGCCAACCAAGCAACCTGGAAAGGCAAATCAGCGCTACAAAGAAGTCTCGCTTCCCATCGGTCAAAAGGGCCATGCTGAATAAAGTGTCAAAACCAGAAATGCAGGACAGGCCACGGAGAAACGGGAGCCTTGCTACGCTGATGGGCGGGATGTAAATTGCCAACAGCCACTCTGGAGAAGTGTACGGTGTGTCCTGAAACATTTACAAAACTCAGCTTAGAGAGCATAGGGCACTTCCACTCATGGGCGTATAAATTGGGAAAACTAAAAATCAGCAAGACACAAGCACCCCAAAGTTTAGGGCTGCTCTGTTGACAAGAACCTCCACTTCGTTACACCTTAAATATCCCAGGAAAGAGAAAAATGGATAAAGAAGTTGTGCTCCTTATGTACAATGGAATATCACTCAGCCATGAAATCAACGTCATAAGGCTAGTAGCAGCATGATGAGTGGATTTAGGTACGACGATTCTAAGTCAAATAAGTCACACAGAAAAAGACACTTATCATAAGATATCACTTATAGAGGGAATGTAAAAACCGCTACCCTTGAACTGAATTACAAAACAGAACAGAGTCACACGGTTAGAAAACACACTATGGCTGCCTAACGGGAAAGGTGAGGTGGGGTGATGCATAAAACAAGGGTTTCAAATTAGCTCAGATACCGTTCCATAAACCCAATACGTAATAGACAAGACCTACTACTTGCTCAGGGAACTGGACTCAACACCCCCTATTCACCGCCCAAGAGTATATCTGACTAGTAAGAATCTTAAAACCTATGTATTGATATCTCTCTGTAAGTGAGTCAAGTGGGTGTAAAGCTGCATAAACACAGCAGTGAAAAGCAGCTAAACCCCATTATAAAACTCAATTAATTTTAAAAACCCGTGAAACAAAGACAGTGAAACGGAGAGAAATTCTTACAAAATTCGTTCAGGCGCTGTGATGCCACCTGGATTGACCATATCTAGACCCGCAGCTGATTGAGACATAAGGGTGGACACTCTTGGGGCTGAGGGGTTTGGTGAGGTTCGGTGAGCAAACGCAGACGCTTTAAAGTAATACTGCGTGGTACCCATCCCATGGGTCCCAAATCTCCAGGTTCAAGGGCATCTTCCTACATCGAAAACATGCATGAGAATCCCAGAAGATGGTCCACCGAGTGATCGGGAAAGGTTTCTAAAACGCACCTCATTTCTCATCTCCTTGTGCTCGGGTTCGCCATTCCAGCCGCTTTACTAGCAATCTCCCTCCTTGGAGAATCAGCACCTTTAACCTCCTGTTCCATACAGGTTGCAATTTGTCCTGAGGGTGAACGGGAAGAGGGGGAACCAATGAGAGACTAGCTCTAGGTGTTGGGACAGGCACAGGTCACTCTATTTTCCCATCAGGAAGAAGAATTAACCACAGGCTCAGTCTGCCGCCCGGAAGCAGAATAGGGCCTAAAGCAATCCTGCGCTTTTGCGGCCAGCTCCCAAGAGAGCGAGTTGAAAAATGGAGCTCAGGGGCACTGCAATTCACAAACCTGCAGACTTATAAATGATAACTCTCGTCTACAAATATATTGAGGGAAGGCAACAAAGAGGATTTGAAAGCAAGGCAGAATTGCAGGAAACAGATTTCAGGAGGCAGATTCGCATCGCCTTTAAAGCACAGGAAAAGCGGCAAAACCTCGACAATGATGCCCTTGGCCAAAAAGGGCGTATGCGTTTTTTCCTGAATATATTCAGGAAAAAACGCATACGCCCTTTTTGGCCAACCAAGCAACCTGGAAAGGCAAATCAGCGCTACAGAGAATTTTCGCTTCCCATAGGTCAAAAGGGCCATGCTGAATAAAGTGTCAAAACCAGAAATGCAGGACAGGCCACGGAGAAACGGGAGCCTTGCTACGCTGATGGGCGGGATGTAAATTGCCAACAGCCACTCTGGAGAAGTGTACGGTGTGTCCTGAAACATTTACAAAACTCAGCTTAGAGAGCATAGGGCACTTCCACTCATGGGCGTATAAATTGGGAAAACTAAAAATCAGCAAGACACAAGCACCCCAAAGTTTAGGGCTGCTCTGTTGACAAGAACCTCCACTTCGTTACACCTTAAATATCCCAGGAAAGAGAAAAATGGATAAAGAAGTTGTGGTCCTTATGTACAATGGAATATCACTCAGCCATGAAATCAACGTCATAAGGCTAGTAGCAGCATGATGAGTGGATTTAGGTACGACGATTCTAAGTGAAATAAGTCACACAGAAAAAGACACTTATCATAAGATATCACTTATAGAGGGAATGTAAAAACCGCTACCCTTGAACTGAATTACAAAACAGAACAGAGTCACACGGTTAGAAAACACACTATGGCTGCCTAACGGGAAAGGTGAGGTGGGGTGATGCATAAAGCAAGGGTTTCAAATTAGCTCAGATACCGTTCCATAAACCCAATATGTAATAGACAAGACCTACTCCTTACTCAGGGAACTGGACTCAACACCCCCTATTCACCGCCCAAGAATATATCTGACTAGTAAGAATCTTAAAACTTATGTATTGATATCTCTCTGTAAGTGAGTCAAGTGGGTGTAAAGCTGCATAAACACAGCAGTGAAAAGCAGCTAAACCCCATTATAAAACTCAATTAATTTTAAAAACCCGTGAAACAAAGACAGTGAAAGAGAGAGAAATTCTTACAAAATTCGTTCAGGGGCTGTGATGCCACCTGGATTGACCATATTTAGACCTGCACCTGATTGAGACATAAGGGTGGACAGTCTTGGGGCTGAGAGTTTTGGTGAGGTTGGGTGAGCAAACGCAGACGCTTTAAAGTAATACTGCGTGGTACCCATCCCATGGGTCCCAAATCTCCAGGTTCAAGGGCATCTTCCTACATCGAAAACATGCATGAGAAACCCAGAAGATGGTCCACCGAGTGATCGGGAAAGGTTTCTAAAACGCACCTCATTTCTCATCTCCTTGTGCTCGGGTTCGCCATTCCAGCCGCTTTACTAGCAATCTCCCTCCTTGGAGAATCAGCACCTTTAACCTCCTGTTCCATACAGGTTGCAATTTGTCCTGAGGGTGAACGGGAAGAGGGGGAACCAATGAGAGACTAGCTCTAGGTTTTGGGACAGGCACAGGTCACTCTATTTTCCCATCAGGAAGAAGAATTAACCACAGGCTCAGTCTGCCGCCCGGAAGCAGAATAGGGCCTAAAGCAATCCTGCGCTTTTGCGGCCAGCTCCCAAGAGAGCGAGTTGAAAAATGGAGCTCAGGGGCACTGCAATTCACAAACCTGCAGACTTATAAATGATAACTCTCGTCTACAAATATATTGAGGGAAGGCAACAAAGAGGATTTGAAAGCAAGGCAGAATTGCAGGAAACAGATTTCAGGAGGCAGATTCGAATCGCCTTTAAAGCACAGGAAAAGCGGCAAAACCTCGACAATGATGCCCTTGGCCAAAAAGGGCGTATGCGTTTTTTCCTGAATATATTCAGGAAAAAACGCATACGCCCTTTTTGGCCAACCAAGCAACCTGGAAAGGCAAATCAGCGCTACAAAGAAGTCTCGCTTCCCATCGGTCAAAAGGGCCATGCTGAATAAAGTGTCAAAACCAGAAATGCAGGACAGGCC
The DNA here is from genome assembly GCF_028021215.1 of Eschrichtius robustus. NCBI lineage: Eukaryota > Metazoa > Chordata > Mammalia > Artiodactyla > Eschrichtiidae > Eschrichtius > Eschrichtius robustus. Next base: position 62,944,011 of record NC_090830.1, on the reverse strand, counting down.
ACGGAGAAACGGGAGCCTTGCTACGCTGATGGGTGGGATGTAAATTGCCAACAGCCACTCTGGAGAAGTGTACGATGTGTCCTGAAACATTTACAAAACTCAGCTTAGAGAGCATAGGGCACTTCCACTCATGGGCGTATAAATTGGGAAAACTAAAAATCAGCAAGACACAAGCACCCCAAAGTTTAGGGCTGCTCTGTTGACAAGAACCTCCACTTTGTTACACCTTAAATATCCCAGGAAAGAGAAAAATGGATAAAGAAGTTGTGGTCCTTATGTACAATGGAATATCACTCAGCCATGAAATCAACGTCATAAGGCTAGTAGCAGCATGATGAGTGGATTTAGGTACGACGATTCTAAGTCAAATAAGTCACACAGAAAAAGACACTTATCATAAGATATCACCTATAGAGGGAATGTAAAAAACGCTAACCTTGAACTGAATTACAAAACAGAACAGAGTCACACGGTTAGAAAACACACTATGGCTGCCTAACGGGAAAGGTGAGGTGGGGTGATGCATAAAACAAGGGTTTCAAATTAGCTCAGATACCGTTCCATAAACCCAATATGTAATAGACAAGACCTACTCCTTGCTCAGGGAACTGGACTCAACACCCCCTATTCACCGCCCAAGAGTATATCTGACTAGTAAGAATCTTAAAACCTATGTATTGATATCTCTCTGTAAGTGAGTCAAGTGGGTGTAAAGCTGCATAAACATAGCAGTGAAAAGCAGCTAAACCCCATTATAAAACTCAATTAATTTTAAAAACCCGTGAAACAAAGACAGTGAAAGGGAGAGAAATTCTTACAAAATTCGTTCAGGCGCTGTGATGCCACCTGGATTGACCATATCTAGACCCGCAGCTGATTGAGACATAAGGGTGGACACTCTTGGGGCTGAGGGGTTTGGTGAGGTTCGGTGAGCAAACGCAGACGCTTTAAAGTAATACTGCGTGGTACCCATCCCATGGGTCCCAAATCTCCAGGTTCAAGGGCATCTTCCTACATCGAAAACATGCATGAGAAACCCAGAAGATGGTCCACCGAGTGATCGGGAAAGGTTTCTAAAACGCACCTCATTTCTCATCTCCTTGTGCTCGGGTTCGCCATTCCAGCCGCTTTACTAGCAATCTCCCTCCTTGGAGAATCAGCACCTTTAACCTCCTGTTCCATACAGGTGGCAATTTGAACTGAGGATGAACGGGAAGACGGGGAACCAATGAGAGACTAGCTCTAGGTGTTGGGACAGGCACAGGTCACTCTATTTTCCCATCAGGAAGAAGAATTAACCACAGGCTCAGTCTGCCGCCCGGAAGCAGAATAGGGCCTAAAGCAATCCTGCGCTTTTGCGGCCAGCTCCCAAGAGAGCGAGTTGAAAAATGGAGCTCAGGGGCACTGCAATTCACAAACCTGCAGACTTATAAATGATAACTCTCGTCTACAAATATATTGAGGGAAGGCAACAAAGAGGATTTGAAAGCAAGGCAGAATTGCAGGAAACAGATTTCAGGAGGCAGATTCGAATCGCCTTTAAAGCACAGGAAAAGCGGCAAAACCTCGACAATGATGCCCTTGGCCAAAAAGGGCGTATGCGTTTTTTCCTGAATATATTCAGGAAAAAACGCATACGCCCTTTTTGGCCAACCAAGCAACCTGGAAAGGCAATTCAGCGCTACAAAGAAGTCTCGCTTCCCATCGGTCAAAAGGGCCATGCTGAATAAAGTGTCAAAACCAGAAATGCAGGACAGGCCACGGAGAAACGGGAGCCTTGCTACGCTGATGGGCGGGATGTAAATTGCCAACAGCCACTCTGGAGAAGTGTACGGTGTGTCCTGAAACATTTACAAAACTCAGCTTAGAGAGCATAGGGCACTTCCACTCATGGGCGTATAAATTGGGAAAACTAAAAATCAGCAAGACACAAGCACCCCAAAGTTTAGGGCTGCTCTGTTGACAAGAACCTCCACTTCGTTACACCTTAAATATCCCAGGAAAGAGAAAAATGGATAAAGAAGTTGTGGTCCTTATGTACAATGGAATATCACTCAGCCATGAAATCAACGTCATAAGGCTAGTAGCAGCATGATGAGTGGATTTAGGTACGACGATTCTAAGTCAAATAAGTCACACAGAAAAAGACACTTATCATAAGATATCACCTATAGAGGGAATGTAAAAACCGCTACCCTTGAACTCAATTACAAAACAGAACAGAGTCACACGGTTAGAAAACACACTATGGCTGCCTAACGGGAAAGGTGAGGTGGGGTGATGCATAAAACAAGGGTTTCAAATTAGCTCAGATACCGTTCCATAAACCCAATACGTAATAGACAAGACCTACTACTTGCTCAGGGAACTGGACTCAACACCCCCTATTCACCGCCCAAGAGTATATCTGACTAGTAAGAATCTTAAAACCTATGTATTGATATCTCTCTGTAAGTGAGTCAAGTGGGTGTAAAGCTGCATAAACACAGCAGTGAAAAGCAGCTAAACCCCATTATAAAACTCAATTAATTTTAAAAACCCGTGAAACAAAGACAGTGAAACGGAGAGAAATTCTTACAAAATTCGTTCAGGCGCTGTGATGCCACCTGGATTGACCATATCTAGACCCGCAGCTGATTGAGACATAAGGGTGGACACTCTTGGGGCTGAGGGGTTTGGTGAGGTTCGGTGAGCAAACGCAGACGCTTTAAAGTAATACTGCGTGGTACCCATCCCATGGGTCCCAAATCTCCAGGTTCAAGGGCATCTTCCTACATCGAAAACATGCATGAGAATCCCAGAAGATGGTCCACCGAGTGATCGGGAAAGGTTTCTAAAACGCACCTCATTTCTCATCTCCTTGTGCTCGGGTTCGCCATTCCAGCCGCTTTACTAGCAATCTCCCTCCTTGGAGAATCAGCACCTTTAACCTCCTGTTCCATACAGGTTGCAATTTGTCCTGAGGGTGAACGGGAAGAGGGGGAACCAATGAGAGACTAGCTCTAGGTGTTGGGACAGGCACAGGTCACTCTATTTTCCCATCAGGAAGAAGAATTAACCACAGGCTCAGTCTGCCGCCCGGAAGCAGAATAGGGCCTAAAGCAATCCTGCGCTTTTGCGGCCAGCTCCCAAGAGAGCGAGTTGAAAAATGGAGCTCAGGGGCACTGCAATTCACAAACCTGCAGACTTATAAATGATAACTCTCGTCTACAAATATATTGAGGGAAGGCAACAAAGAGGATTTGAAAGCAAGGCAGAATTGCAGGAAACAGATTTCAGGAGGCAGATTCGCATCGCCTTTAAAGCACAGGAAAAGCGGCAAAACCTCGACAATGATGCCCTTGGCCAAAAAGGGCGTATGCGTTTTTTCCTGAATATATTCAGGAAAAAACGCATACGCCCTTTTTGGCCAACCAAGCAACCTGGAAAGGCAAATCAGCGCTACAGAGAATTTTCGCTTCCCATAGGTCAAAAGGGCCATGCTGAATAAAGTGTCAAAACCAGAAATGCAGGACAGGCCACGGAGAAACGGGAGCCTTGCTACGCTGATGGGCGGGATGTAAATTGCCAACAGCCACTCTGGAGAAGTGTACGGTGTGTCCTGAAACATTTACAAAACTCAGCTTAGAGAGCATAGGGCACTTCCACTCATGGGCGTATAAATTGGGAAAACTAAAAATCAGCAAGACACAAGCACCCCAAAGTTTAGGGCTGCTCTGTTGACAAGAACCTCCACTTCGTTACACCTTAAATATCCCAGGAAAGAGAAAAATGGATAAAGAAGTTGTGGTCCTTATGTACAATGGAATATCACTCAGCCATGAAATCAACGTCATAAGGCTAGTAGCAGCATGATGAGTGGATTTAGGTACGACGATTCTAAGTGAAATAAGTCACACAGAAAAAGACACTTATCATAAGATATCACTTATAGAGGGAATGTAAAAACCGCTACCCTTGAACTGAATTACAAAACAGAACAGAGTCACACGGTTAGAAAACACACTATGGCTGCCTAACGGGAAAGGTGAGGTGGGGTGATGCATAAAGCAAGGGTTTCAAATTAGCTCAGATACCGTTCCATAAACCCAATATGTAATAGACAAGACCTACTCCTTACTCAGGGAACTGGACTCAACACCCCCTATTCACCGCCTAAGAATATATCTGACTAGTAAGAATCTTAAAACTTATGTATTGATATCTCTCTGTAAGTGAGTCAAGTGGGTGTAAAGCTGCATAAACACAGCAGTGAAAAGCAGCTAAACCCCATTATAAAACTCAATTAATTTTAAAAACCCGTGAAACAAAGACAGTGAAAGAGAGAGAAATTCTTACAAAATTCGTTCAGGGGCTGTGATGCCACCTGGATTGACCATATTTAGACCTGCACCTGATTGAGACATAAGGGTGGACAGTCTTGGGGCTGAGAGTTTTGGTGAGGTTGGGTGAGCAAACGCAGACGCTTTAAAGTAATACTGCGTGGTACCCATCCCATGGGTCCCAAATCTCCAGGTTCAAGGGCATCTTCCTACATCGAAAACATGCATGAGAAACCCAGAAGATGGTCCACCGAGTGATCGGGAAAGGTTTCTAAAACGCACCTCATTTCTCATCTCCTTGTGCTCGGGTTCGCCATTCCAGCCGCTTTACTAGCAATCTCCCTCCTTGGAGAATCAGCACCTTTAACCTCCTGTTCCATACAGGTTGCAATTTGTCCTGAGGGTGAACGGGAAGAGGGGGAACCAATGAGAGACTAGCTCTAGGTTTTGGGACAGGCACAGGTCACTCTATTTTCCCATCAGGAAGAAGAATTAACCACAGGCTCAGTCTGCCGCCCGGAAGCAGAATAGGGCCTAAAGCAATCCTGCGCTTTTGCGGCCAGCTCCCAAGAGAGCGAGTTGAAAAATGGAGCTCAGGGGCACTGCAATTCACAAACCTGCAGACTTATAAATGATAACTCTCGTCTACAAATATATTGAGGGAAGGCAACAAAGAGGATTTGAAAGCAAGGCAGAATTTCAGGAAACAGATTTCAGGAGGCAGATTCGAATCGCCTTTAAAGCACAGGAAAAGCGGCAAAACCTCGACAATGATGCCCTTGGCCAAAAAGGGCGTATGCGTTTTTTCCTGAATATATTCAGGAAAAAACGCATACGCCCTTTTTGGCCAACCAAGCAACCTGGAAAGGCAAATCAGCGCTACAAAGAAGTCTCGCTTCCCATCGGTCAAAAGGGCCATGCTGAATAAAGTGTCAAAACCAGAAATGCAGGACAGGCCACGGAGAAACGGGAGCCTTGCTACGCTGATGGGTGGGATGTAAATTGCCAACAGCCACTCTGGAGAAGTGTACGATGTGTCCTGAAACATTTACAAAACTCAGCTTAGAGAGCATAGGGCACTTCCACTCATGGGCGTATAAATTGGGAAAACTAAAAATCAGCAAGACACAAGCACCCCAAAGTTTAGGGCTGCTCTGTTGACAAGAACCTCCACTTTGTTACACCTTAAATATCCCAGGAAAGAGAAAAATGGATAAAGAAGTTGTGGTCCTTATGTACAATGGAATATCACTCAGCCATGAAATCAACGTCATAAGGCTAGTAGCAGCATGATGAGTGGATTTAGGTACGACGATTCTAAGTCAAATAAGTCACACAGAAAAAGACACTTATCATAAGATATCACCTATAGAGGGAATGTAAAAACCGCTACCCTTGAACTGAATTACAAAACAGAACAGAGTCACACGGTTAGAAAACACACTATGGCTGCCTAACGGGAAAGGTGAGGTGGGGTGATGCATAAAACAAGGGTTTCAAATTAGCTCAGATACCGTTCCATAAACCCAATACGTAATAGACAAGACCTACTCCTTGCTCAGGGAACTGGACTCAACACCCCCTATTCACCGCCCAAGAGTATATCTGACTAGTAAGAATCTTAAAACCTATGTATTGATATCTCTCTGTAAGTGAGTCAAGTGGGTGTAAAGCTGCATAAACATAGCAGTGAAAAGCAGCTAAACCCCATTATAAAACTCAATTAATTTTAAAAACCCGTGAAACAAAGACAGTGAAAGGGAGAGAAATTCTTACAAAATTCGTTCAGGCGCTGTGATGCCACCTGGATTGACCATATCTAGACCCGCAGCTGATTGAGACATAAGGGTGGACACTCTTGGGGCTGAGGGGTTTGGTGAGGTTCGGTGAGCAAACGCAGACGCTTTAAAGTAATACTGCGTGGTACCCATCCCATGGGTCCCAAATCTCCAGGTTCAAGGGCATCTTCCTACATCGAAAACATGCATGAGAAACCCAGAAGATGGTCCACCGAGTGATCGGGAAAGGTTTCTAAAACGCACCTCATTTCTCATCTCCTTGTGCTCGGGTTCGCCATTCCAGCCGCTTTACTAGCAATCTCCCTCCTTGGAGAATCAGCACCTTTAACCTCCTGTTCCATACAGGTGGCAATTTGAACTGAGGATGAACGGGAAGACGGGGAACCAATGAGAGACTAGCTCTAGGTGTTGGGACAGGCACAGGTCACTCTATTTTCCCATCAGGAAGAAGAATTAACCACAGGCTCAGTCTGCCGCCCGGAAGCAGAATAGGGCCTAAAGCAATCCTGCGCTTTTGCGGCCAGCTCCCAAGAGAGCGAGTTGAAAAATGGAGCTCAGGGGCACTGCAATTCACAAACCTGCAGACTTATAAATGATAACTCTCGTCTACAAATATATTGAGGGAAGGCAACAAAGAGGATTTGAAAGCAAGGCAGAATTGCAGGAAACAGATTTCAGGAGGCAGATTCGAATCGCCTTTAAAGCACAGGAAAAGCGGCAAAACCTCGACAATGATGCCCTTGGCCAAAAAGGGCGTATGCGTTTTTTCCTGAATATATTCAGGAAAAAACGCATACGCCCTTTTTGGCCAACCAAGCAACCTGGAAAGGCAAATCAGCGCTACAAAGAAGTTTCGCTTCCCATCGGTCAAAAGGGCCATGCTGAATAAAGTGTCAAAACCAGAAATGCAGGACAGGCCACGGAGAAACGGGAGCCTTGCTACGCTGATGGGCGGGATGTAAATTGCCAACAGCCACTCTGGAGAAGTGTACGGTGTGTCCTGAAACATTTACAAAACTCAGCTTAGAGAGCATAGGGCACTTCCACTCATGGGCGTATAAATTGGGAAAACTAAAAATCAGCAAGACACAAGCACCCCAAAGTTTAGGGCTGCTCTGTTGACAAGAACCTCCACTTCGTTACACCTTAAATATCCCAGGAAAGAGAAAAATGGATAAAGAAGTTGTGGTCCTTATGTACAATGGAATATCACTCAGCCATGAAATCAACGTCATAAGGCTAGTAGCAGCATGATGAGTGGATTTAGGTACGACGATTCTAAGTCAAATAAGTCACACAGAAAAAGACACTTATCATAAGATATCACCTATAGAGGGAATGTAAAAACCGCTACCCTTGAACTGAATTACAAAACAGAACAGAGTCACACGGTTAGAAAACACACTATGGCTGCCTAACGGGAAAGGTGAGGTGGGGTGATGCATAAAACAAGGGTTTCAAATTAGCTCAGATACCGTTCCATACACCCAATACGTAATAGAGAAGGCCTACTCCTTGCTCAGGGAACTGGACTCAACACCCCCTATTCACCGCCCAAGAGTATACCTGACTAGTAAGAATCTTAAAACCTATGTATTGATATCTCTCTGTAAGTGAGTCAAGTGGGTGTAAAGCTGCATAAACACAGCAGTGAAAAGCAGCTAAACCCCATTATAAAAATAAATTAATTTTAAAAACCCGTGAAACAAAGACAGTGAAAGGGAGAGAAATTCTTACAAAATTCGTTCAGGCGCTGTGATGCCTCCTGGATTGACCATATCTAGACCTGCAGCTGATTGAGACATAAGGGTGGACACTCTTGGGGCTGAGAGGTTTGGTGAGGTTGGGTGAGCAAACGCAGACGCTTTAAAGTAATACTGCGTGGTACCCATCCCAAGGGTCCCAAATCTCCAGGTTCAAGGGCATCTTCCTACATCGAAAACATGCATGAGAAACCCAGAAGATGGTCCACCGAGTGATCGGGAAAGGTTTCTAAAACGCACCTCATTTCTCATCTCCTTGTGCTCGGGTTCGCCATTCCAGCCGCTTTACTAGCAATCTCCCTCCTTGGAGAATCAGCACCTTTAACCTCCTGTTCCATACAGGTTGCAATTTGTCCTGAGGGTGAACGGGAAGAGGGGGAACCAATGAGAGACTAGCTCTAGGTGTTGGGACAGGCACAGATCACTCTATTTTCCCATCAGGAAGAAGAATTAACCACAGGCTCAGTCTGCCGCCCGGAAGCAGAATAGGGCCTAAAGCAATCCTGCGCTTTTGCGGCCAGCTCCCAAGAGAGCGAGTTGAAAAATGGAGCTCAGGGGCACTGCAATTCACAAACCTGCAGACTTATAAATGATAACTCTCGTCTACAAATATATTGAGGGAAGGCAACAAAGAGGATTTGAAAGCAAGGCAGAATTGCAGGAAACAGATTTCAAGAGGCAGATTCGAATCGCCTTTAAAGCACAGGAAAAGCGGCAAAACCTCGACAATGATGCCCTTGGCCAAAAAGGGCGTATGGGTTTTTTCCTGAATATATTCAGGATAAAACGCATACGCCCTTTTTGGCCAACCAAGCAACCTGGAAAGGCAAATCAGCGCTACAAAGAAGTCTCGCTTCCCATCGGTCAAAAGGGCCATGCTGAATAAAGTGTCAAAACCAGAAATGCAGGACAGGCCACGGAGAAACGGGAGCCTTGCTACGCTGATGGGCGGGATGTAAATTGCCAACAGCCACTCTGGAGAAGTGTACGGTGTGTCCTGAAACATTTACAAAACTCAGCTTAGAGAGCATAGGGCACTTCCACTCATGGGCGTATAAATTGGGAAAACTAAAAATCAGCAAGACACAAGCACCCCAAAGTTTAGGGCTGCTCTGTTGACAAGAACCTCCACTTCGTTACACCTTAAATATCCCAGGAAAGAGAAAAATGGATAAAGAAGTTGTGCTCCTTATGTACAATGGAATATCACTCAGCCATGAAATCAACGTCATAAGGCTAGTAGCAGCATGATGAGTGGATTTAGGTACGACGATTCTAAGTCAAATAAGTCACACAGAAAAAGACACTTATCATAAGATATCACTTATAGAGGGAATGTAAAAACCGCTACCCTTGAACTGAATTACAAAACAGAACAGAGTCACACGGTTAGAAAACACACTATGGCTGCCTAACGGGAAAGGTGAGGTGGGGTGATGCATAAAACAAGGGTTTCAAATTAACTCAGATACCGTTCCATAAACCCAATACGTAATAGACAAGACCTACTACTTGCTCAGGGAACTGGACTCAACACCCCCTATTCACCGCCCAAGAGTATATCTGACTAGTAAGAATCTTAAAACCTATGTATTGATATCTCTCTGTAAGTGAGTCAAGTGGGTGTAAAGCTGCATAAACACAGCAGTGAAAAGCAGCTAAACCCCATTATAAAACTCAATTAATTTTAAAAACCCGTGAAACAAAGACAGTGAAACGGAGAGAAATTCTTACAAAATTCGTTCAGGCGCTGTGATGCCACCTGGATTGACCATATCTAGACCCGCAGCTGATTGAGACATAAGGGTGGACACTCTTGGGGCTGAGGGGTTTGGTGAGGTTCGGTGAGCAAACGCAGACGCTTTAAAGTAATACTGCGTGGTACCCATCCCATGGGTCCCAAATCTCCAGGTTCAAGGGCATCTTCCTACATCGAAAACATGCATGAGAATCCCAGAAGATGGTCCACCGAGTGATCGGGAAAGGTTTCTAAAACGCACCTCATTTCTCATCTCCTTGTGCTCGGGTTCGCCATTCCAGCCGCTTTACTAGCAATCTCCCTCCTTGGAGAATCAGCACCTTTAACCTCCTGTTCCATACAGGTTGCAATTTGTCCTGAGGGTGAACGGGAAGAGGGGGAACCAATGAGAGACTAGCTCTAGGTGTTGGGACAGGCACAGGTCACTCTATTTTCCCATCAGGAAGAAGAATTAACCACAGGCTCAGTCTGCCGCCCGGAAGCAGAATAGGGCCTAAAGCAATCCTGCGCTTTTGCGGCCAGCTCCCAAGAGAGTGAGTTGAAAAATGGAGCTCAGGGGCACTGCAATTCACAAACCTGCAGACTTATAAATGATAACTCTCGTCTACAAATATATTGAGGGAAGGCAACAAAGAGGATTTGAAAGCAAGGCAGAATTGCAGGAAACAGATTTCAGGAGGCAGATTCGCATCGCCTTTAAAGCACAGGAAAAGCGGCAAAACCTCGACAATGATGCCCTTGGCCAAAAAGGGCGTATGCGTTTTTTCCTGAATATATTCAGGAAAAAACGCATACGCCCTTTTTGGCCAACCAAGCAACCTGGAAAGGCAAATCAGCGCTACAGAGAATTTTCGCTTCCCATAGGTCAAAAGGGCCATGCTGAATAAAGTGTCAAAACCAGAAATGCAGGACAGGCCACGGAGAAACGGGAGCCTTGCTACGCTGATGGGCGGGATGTAAATTGCCAACAGCCACTCTGGAGAAGTGTACGGTGTGTCCTGAAACATTTACAAAACTCAGCTTAGAGAGCATAGGGCACTTCCACTCATGGGCGTATAAATTGGGAAAACTAAAAATCAGCAAGACACAAGCACCCCAAAGTTTAGGGCTGCTCTGTTGACAAGAACCTCCACTTCGTTACACCTTAAATATCCCAGGAAAGAGAAAAATGGATAAAGAAGTTGTGGTCCTTATGTACAATGGAATATCACTCAGCCATGAAATCAACGTCATACGGCTAGTAGCAGCATGATGAGTGGATTTAGGTACGACGATTCTAAGTGAAATAAGTCACACAGAAAAAGACACTTATCATAAGATATCACTTATAGAGGGAATGTAAAAACCGCTACCCTTGAACTGAATTACAAAACAGAACAGAGTCACACGGTTAGAAAACACACTATGGCTGCCTAACGGGAAAGGTGAGGTGGGGTGATGCATAAAGCAAGGGTTTCAAATTAGCTCAGATACCGTTCCATAAACCCAATATGTAATAGACAAGACCTACTCCTTACTCAGGGAACTGGACTCAACACCCCCTATTCACCGCCCAAGAATATATCTGACTAGTAAGAATCTTAAAACTTATGTATTGATATCTCTCTGTAAGTGAGTCAAGTGGGTGTAAAGCTGCATAAACACAGCAGTGAAAAGCAGCTAAACCCCATTATAAAACTCAATTAATTTTAAAAACCCGTGAAACAAAGACAGTGAAAGAGAGAGAAATTCTTACAAAATTCGTTCAGGGGCTGTGATGCCACCTGGATTGACCATATTTAGACCTGCACCTGATTGAGACATAAGGGTGGACAGTCTTGGGGCTGAGAGTTTTGGTGAGGTTGGGTGAGCAAACGCAGACGCTTTAAAGTAATACTGCGTGGTACCCATCCCATGGGTCCCAAATCTCCAGGTTCAAGGGCATCTTCCTACATCGAAAATATGCATGAGAAACCCAGAAGATGGTCCACCGAGTGATCGGGAAAGGTTTCTAAAACGCACCTCATTTCTCATCTCCTTGTGCTCGGGTTCGCCATTCCAGCCGCTTTACTAGCAATCTCCCTCCTTGGAGAATCAGCACCTTTAACCTCCTGTTCCATACAGGTTGCAATTTGTCCTGAGGGTGAACGGGAAGAGGGGGAACCAATGAGAGACTAGCTCTAGGTTTTGGGACAGGCACAGGTCACTCTATTTTCCCATCAGGAAGAAGAATTAACCACAGGCTCAGTCTGCCGCCCGGAAGCAGAATAGGGCCTAAAGCAATCCTGCGCTTTTGCGGCCAGCTCCCAAGAGAGCGAGTTGAAAAATGGAGCTCAGGGGCACTGCAATTCACAAACCTGCAGACTTATAAATGATAACTCTCGTCTACAAATATATTGAGGGAAGGCAACAAAGAGGATTTGAAAGCAAGGCAGAATTGCAGGAAACAGATTTCAGGAGGCAGATTCGAATCGCCTTTAAAGCACAGGAAAAGCGGCAAAACCTCGACAATGATGCCCTTGGCCAAAAAGGGCGTATGCGTTTTTTCCTGAATATATTCAGGAAAAAACGCATACGCCCTTTTTGGCCAACCAAGTAACCTGGAAAGGCAAATCAGCGCTACAAAGAAGTCTCGCTTCCCATCGGTCAAAAGGGCCATGCTGAATAAAGTGTCAAAACCAGAAATGCAGGACAGGCCACGGAGAAACGGGAGCCTTGCTACGCTGATGGGTGGGATGTAAATTGCCAACAGCCACTCTGGAGAAGTGTACGATGTGTCCTGAAACATTTACAAAACTCAGCTTAGAGAGCATAGGGCACTTCCACTCATGGGCGTATAAATTGGGAAAACTAAAAATCAGCAAGACACAAGCACCCCAAAGTTTAGGGCTGCTCTGTTGACAAGAACCTCCACTTTGTTACACCTTAAATATCCCAGGAAAGAGAAAAATGGATAAAGAAGTTGTGGTCCTTATGTACAATGGAATATCACTCAGCCATGAAATCAACGTCATAAGGCTAGTAGCAGCATGATGAGTGGATTTAGGTACGACGATTCTAAGTCAAATAAGTCACACAGAAAAAGACACTTATCATAAGATATCACCTATAGAGGGAATGTAAAAACCGCTACCCTTGAACTGAATTACAAAACAGAACAGAGTCACACGGTTAGAAAACACACTATGGCTGCCTAACGGGAAAGGTGAGGTGGGGTGATGCATAAAACAAGGGTTTCAAATTAGCTCAGATACCGTTCCATAAACCCAATACGTAATAGACAAGACCTACTCCTTGCTCAGGGAACTGGACTCAAAACCCCCTATTCACCGCCCAAGAGTATATCTGACTAGTAACAATCTTAAAACCTATGTAATGATATCTCTCTGTAAGTGAGTCAAGTGGGTGTAAAGCTGCATAAACACAGCAGTGAAAAGCAGCTAAACCCCATTATAAAACTCAATTAATTTTAAAAACCCGTGAAACAAAGACAGTGAAAGGGAGAGAAATTCTTACAAAATTCGTTCAGGCCGTGTGATGCCACCTGGATTGACCATATCTAGACCGGCAGCTGATTGAGACATAAGTGTGGACACTCTTTGGGCTGAGGGGTTTGGTGAGGTTCGGTGAGCAAACGCAGACGCTTTAAAGTAATACTGCATGGTACCCATCCCATGGGTCCCAAATCTCCAGGTTCAAGGGCATCTTCCTACATCGAAAACATGCATGAGAATCCCAGAAGATGGTCCACCGAGTGATCGGGAAAGGTTTCTAAAACGCACCTCATTTCTCATCTCCTTGTGCTCGGGTTCGCCATTCCAGCCGCTTTACTAGCAATCTCCCTCCTTGGAGAATCAGCACCTTTAACCTCCTGTTCCATACAGGTTGCAATTTGTCCTGAGGGTGAACGGGAAGAGGGGGAACCAATGAGAGACTAGCTCTAGGTGTTGGGACAGGCACAGGTCACTCTATTTTCCCATCAGGAAGAAGAATTAACCACAGGCTCAGTGTGCCGCCCGGAAGCAGAATAGGGCCTAAAGCAATCCTGCGCTTTTGCGGCCAGCTCCCAAGAGAGCGAGTTGAAAAATGGAGCTCAGGGGCACTGCAATTCACAAACCTGCAGACTTATAAATGATAACTCTCGTCTACAAATATATTGAGGGAAGGCAACAAAGAGGATTTGAAAGCAAGGCAGAATTGCAGGAAACAGATTTCAGGAGGCAGATTCGAATCGCCTTTAAAGCACAGGAAAAGCGGCAAAACCTCGACAATGATGCCCTTGGCCAAAAAGGGCGTATGCGTTTTTTCCTGAATATATTCAGGAAAAAACGCATACGCCCTTTTTGGCCAACCAAGCAACCTGGAAAGGCAAATCAGCGCTACAAAGAAGTCTCGCTTCCCATCGGTCAAAAGGGCCATGCTGAATAAAGTGTCAAAACCAGAAATGCAGGACAGGCCACGGAGAAACGGAAGCCTTGCTACGCTGATGGGCGGGATGTAAATTGCCAACAGCCACTCTGGAGAAGTGTACGGTGTGTCCTGAAACATTTACAAAACTCAGCTTAGAGAGCATAGGGCACTTCCACTCATGGGCGTATAAATTGGGAAAACTAAAAATCAGCAAGACACAAGCACCCCAAAGTTTAGGGCTGCTCTGTTGACAAGAACCTCCACTTCGTTACACCTTAAATATCCCAGGAAAGAGAAAAATGGATAAAGAAGTTGTGGTCCTTATGTACAATGGAATATCACTCAGCCATGAAATCAACGTCATAAGGCTAGTAGCAGCATGATGAGTGGATTTAGGTACGACGATTCTAAGTCAAATAAGTCACACAGAAAAAGACACTTATCATAAGATATCACCTATAGAGGGAATGTAAAAAACGCTAACCTTGAACTGAATTACAAAACAGAACAGAGTCACACGGTTAGAAAACACACTATGGCTGCCTAACGGGAAAGGTGAGGTGGGGTGATGCATAAAACAAGGGTTTCAAATTAGCTCAGATACCGTTCCATAAACCCAATATGTAATAGACAAGACCTACTCCTTGCTCAGGGAACTGGACTCAACACCCCCTATTCACCGCCCAAGAGTATATCTGACTAGTAAGAATCTTAAAACCTATGTATTGATATCTCTCTGTAAGTGAGTCAAGTGGGTGTAAAGCTGCATAAACATAGCAGTGAAAAGCAGCTAAACCCCATTATAAAACTCAATTAATTTTAAAAACCCGTGAAACAAAGACAGTGAAAGGGAGAGAAATTCTTACAAAATTCGTTCAGGCGCTGTGATGCCACCTGGATTGACCATATCTAGACCCGCAGCTGATTGAGACATAAGGGTGGACACTCTTGGGGCTGAGGGGTTTGGTGAGGTTCGGTGAGCAAACGCAGACGCTTTAAAGTAATACTGCGTGGTACCCATCCCATGGGTCCCAAATCTCCAGGTTCAAGGGCATCTTCCTACATCGAAAACATGCATGAGAAACCCAGAAGATGGTCCACCGAGTGATCGGGAAAGGTTTCTAAAACGCACCTCATTTCTCATCTCCTTGTGCTCGGGTTCGCCATTCCAGCCGCTTTACTAGCAATCTCCCTCCTTGGAGAATCAGCACCTTTAACCTCCTGTTCCATACAGGTGGCAATTTGAACTGAGGATGAACGGGAAGACGGGGAACCAATGAGAGACTAGCTCTAGGTGTTGGGACAGGCACAGGTCACTCTATTTTCCCATCAGGAAGAAGAATTAACCACAGGCTCAGTCTGCCGCCCGGAAGCAGAATAGGGCCTAAAGCAATCCTGCGCTTTTGCGGCCAGCTCCCAAGAGAGCGAGTTGAAAAATGGAGCTCAGGGGCACTGCAATTCACAAACCTGCAGACTTATAAATGATAACTCTCGTCTACAAATATATTGAGGGAAGGCAACAAAGAGGATTTGAAAGCAAGGCAGAATTGCAGGAAACAGATTTCAGGAGGCAGATTCGAATCGCCTTTAAAGCACAGGAAAAGCGGCAAAACCTCGACAATGATGCCCTTGGCCAAAAAGGGCGTATGCGTTTTTTCCTGAATATATTCAGGAAAAAACGCATACGCCCTTTTTGGCCAACCAAGCAACCTGGAAAGGCAAATCAGCGCTACAAAGAAGTTTCGCTTCCCATCGGTCAAAAGGGCCATGCTGAATAAAGTGTCAAAACCAGAAATGCAGGACAGGCCACGGAGAAACGGGAGCCTTGCTACGCTGATGGGCGGGATGTAAATTGCCAACAGCCACTCTGGAGAAGTGTACGGTGTGTCCTGAAACATTTACAAAACTCAGCTTAGAGAGCATAGGGCACTTCCACTCATGGGCGTATAAATTGGGAAAACTAAAAATCAGCAAGACACAAGCACCCCAAAGTTTAGGGCTGCTCTGTTGACAAGAACCTCCACTTCGTTACACCTTAAATATCCCAGGAAAGAGAAAAATGGATAAAGAAGTTGTGGTCCTTATGTACAATGGAATATCACTCAGCCATGAAATCAACGTCATAAGGCTAGTAGCAGCATGATGAGTGGATTTAGGTACGACGATTCTAAGTCAAATAAGTCACACAGAAAAAGACACTTATCATAAGATATCACCTATAGAGGGAATGTAAAAACCGCTACACTTAAACTGAATTACAAAACAGAACAGAGTCACACGGTTAGAAAACACACTATGGCTGCCTAACGGGAAAGGTGAGGTGGGGTGATGCATAAAACAAGGGTTTCAAATTAGCTCAGATACCGTTCCATACACCCAATACGTAATAGACAAGGCCTACTCCTTGCTCAGGGAACTGGACTCAACACCCCCTATTCACCGCCCAAGAGTATACCTGACTAGTAAGAATCTTAAAACCTATGTATTGATATCTCTCTGTAAGTGAGTCAAGTGGGTGTAAAGCTGCATAAACACAGCAGTGAAAAGCAGCTAAACCCCATTATAAAAATAAATTAATTTTAAAAACCCGTGAAACAAAGACAGTGAAAGGGAGAGAAATTCTTACAAAATTCGTTCAGGCGCTGTGATGCCTCCTGGATTGACCATATCTAGACCTGCAGCTGATTGAGACATAAGGGTGGACACTCTTGGGGCTGAGAGGTTTGGTGAGGTTGGGTGAGCAAACGCAGACGCTTTAAAGTAATACTGCGTGGTACCCATCCCAAGGGTCCCAAATCTCCAGGTTCAAGGGCATCTTCCTACATCGAAAACATGCATGAGAAACCCAGAAGATGGTCCACCGAGTGATCGGGAAAGGTTTCTAAAACGCACCTCATTTCTCATCTCCTTGTGCTCGGGTTCGCCATTCCAGCCGCTTTACTAGCAATCTCCCTCCTTGGAGAATCAGCACCTTTAACCTCCTGTTCCATACAGGTTGCAATTTGTCCTGAGGGTGAACGGGAAGAGGGGGAACCAATGAGAGACTAGCTCTAGGTGTTGGGACAGGCACAGATCACTCTATTTTCCCATCAGGAAGAAGAATTAACCACAGGCTCAGTCTGCCGCCCGGAAGCAGAATAGGGCCTAAAGCAATCCTGCGCTTTTGCGGCCATCTCCCAAGAGAGCGAGTTGAAAAATGGAGCTCAGAGGCACTGCAATTCACAAACCTGCAGACTTATAAATGATAACTCTCGTCTACAAATATATTGAGGGAAGGCAACAAAGAGGATTTGAAAGCAAGGCAGAATTGCAGGAAACAGATTTCAAGAGGCAGATTCGAATCGCCTTTAAAGCACAGGAAAAGCGGCAAAACCTCGACAATGATGCCCTTGGCCAAAAAGGGCGTATGGGTTTTTTCCTGAATATATTCAGGATAAAACGCATACGCCCTTTTTGGCCAACCAAGCAACCTGGAAAGGCAAATCAGCGCTACAAAGAAGTCTCGCTTCCCATCGGTCAAAAGGGCCATGCTGAATAAAGTGTCAAAACCAGAAATGCAGGACAGGCCACGGAGAAACGGGAGCCTTGCTACGCTGATGGGCGGGATGTAAATTGCCAACAGCCACTCTGGAGAAGTGTACGGTGTGTCCTGAAACATTTACAAAACTCAGCTTAGAGAGCATAGGGCACTTCCACTCATGGGCGTATAAATTGGGAAAACTAAAAATCAGCAAGACACAAGCACCCCAAAGTTTAGGGCTGCTCTGTTGACAAGAACCTCCACTTCGTTACACCTTAAATATCCCAGGAAAGAGAAAAATGGATAAAGAAGTTGTGCTCCTTATGTACAATGGAATATCACTCAGCCATGAAATCAACGTCATAAGGCTAGTAGCAGCATGATGAGTGGATTTAGGTACGACGATTCTAAGTCAAATAAGTCACACAGAAAAAGACACTTATCATAAGATATCACTTATAGAGGGAATGTAAAAACCGCTACCCTTGAACTGAATTACAAAACAGAACAGAGTCACACGGTTAGAAAACACACTATGGCTGCCTAACGGGAAAGGTGAGGTGGGGTGATGCATAAAACAAGGGTTTCAAATTAGCTCAGATACCGTTCCATAAACCCAATACGTAATAGACAAGACCTACTCCTTGCTCAGGGAACTGGACTCAACACCCCCTATTCACCGCCCAAGAGTATATCTGACTAGTAAGAATCTTAAAACCTATGTATTGATATCTCTCTGTAAGTGAGTCAAGTGGGTGTAAAGCTGCATAAACATAGCAGTGAAAAGCAGCTAAACCCCATTATAAAACTCAATTAATTTTAAAAACCCGTGAAACAAAGACAGTGAAAGGGAGAGAAATTCTTACAAAATTCGTTCAGGCGCTGTGATGCCACCTGGATTGACCATATCTAGACCCGCAGCTGATTGAGACATAAGGGTGGACACTCTTGGGGCTGAGGGGTTTGGTGAGGTTCGGTGAGCAAACGCAGACGCTTTAAAGTAATACTGCGTGGTACCCATCCCATGGGTCCCAAATCTCCAGGTTCAAGGGCATCTTCCTACATCGAAAACATGCATGAGAAACCCAGAAGATGGTCCACCGAGTGATCGGGAAAGGTTTCTAAAACGCACCTCATTTCTCATCTCCTTGTGCTCGGGTTCGCCATTCCAGCCGCTTTACTAGCAATCTCCCTCCTTGGAGAATCAGCACCTTTAACCTCCTGTTCCATACAGGTGGCAATTTGAACTGAGGATGAACGGGAAGACGGGGAACCAATGAGAGACTAGCTCTAGGTGTTGGGACAGGCACAGGTCACTCTATTTTCCCATCAGGAAGAAGAATTAACCACAGGCTCAGTCTGCCGCCCGGAAGCAGAATAGGGCCTAAAGCAATCCTGCGCTTTTGCGGCCAGCTCCCAAGACAGCGAGTTGAAAAATGGAGCTCAGGGGCACTGCAATTCACAATCCTGCAGACTTATAAATGATAACTCTCGTCTACAAATATATTGAGGGAAGGCAACAAAGAGGATTTGAAAGCAAGGCAGAATTGCAGGAAACAGATTTCAGGAGGCAGATTCGAATCGCCTTTAAAGCACAGGAAAAGCGGCAAAACCTCGACAATGATGCCCTTGGCCAAAAAGGGCGTATGCGTTTTTTCCTGAATATATTCAGGAAAAAACGCATACGCCCTTTTTGGCCAACCAAGCAACCTGGAAAGGCAAATCAGCGCTACAAAGAAGTTTCGCTTCCCATCGGTCAAAAGGGCCATGCTGAATAAAGTGTCAAAACCAGAAATGCAGGACAGGCCACGGAGAAACGGGAGCCTTGCTACGCTGATGGGCGGGATGTAAATTGCCAACAGCCACTCTGGAGAAGTGTACGGTGTGTCCTGAAACATTTACAAAACTCAGCTTAGAGAGCATAGGGCACTTCCACTCATGGGCGTATAAATTGGGAAAACTAAAAATCAGCAAGACACAAGCACCCCAAAGTTTAGGGCTGCTCTGTTGACAAGAACCTCCACTTCGTTACACCTTAAATATCCCAGGAAAGAGAAAAATGGATAAAGAAGTTGTGGTCCTTATGTACAATGGAATATCACTCAGCCATGAAATCAACGTCATAAGGCTAGTAGCAGCATGATGAGTGGATTTAGGTACGACGATTCTAAGTCAAATAAGTCACACAGAAAAAGACACTTATCATAAGATATCACCTATAGAGGGAATGTAAAAACCGCTACACTTAAACTGAATTACAAAACAGAACAGAGTCACACGGTTAGAAAACACACTATGGCTGCCTAACGGGAAAGGTGAGGTGGGGTGATGCATAAAACAAGGGTTTCAAATTAGCTCAGATACCGTTCCATACACCCAATACGTAATAGACAAGGCCTACTCCTTGCTCAGGGAACTGGACTCAACACCCCCTATTCACCGCCCAAGAGTATACCTGACTAGTAAGAATCTTAAAACCTATGTATTGATATCTCTCTGTAAGTGAGTCAAGTGGGTGTAAAGCTGCATAAACACAGCAGTGAAAAGCAGCTAAACCCCATTATAAAAATAAATTAATTTTAAAAACCCGTGAAACAAAGACAGTGAAAGGGAGAGAAATTCTTACAAAATTCGTTCAGGCGCTGTGATGCCTCCTGGATTGACCATATCTAGACCTGCAGCTGATTGAGACATAAGGGTGGACACTCTTGGGGCTGAGAGGTTTGGTGAGGTTGGGTGAGCAAACGCAGACGCTTTAAAGTAATACTGCGTGGTACCCATCCCAAGGGTCCCAAATCTCCAGGTTCAAGGGCATCTTCCTACATCGAAAACATGCATGAGAAACCCAGAAGATGGTCCACCGAGTGATCGGGAAAGGTTTCTAAAACGCACCTCATTTCTCATCTCCTTGTGCTCGGGTTCGCCATTCCAGCCGCTTTACTAGCAATCTCCCTCCTTGGAGAATCAGCACCTTTAACCTCCTGTTCCATACAGGTTGCAATTTGTCCTGAGGGTGAACGGGAAGAGGGGGAACCAATGAGAGACTAGCTCTAGGTGTTGGGACAGGCACAGATCACTCTATTTTCCCATCAGGAAGAAGAATTAACCACAGGCTCAGTCTGCCGCCCGGAAGCAGAATAGGGCCTAAAGCAATCCTGCGCTTTTGCGGCCATCTCCCAAGAGAGCGAGTTGAAAAATGGAGCTCAGAGGCACTGCAATTCACAAACCTGCAGACTTATAAATGATAACTCTCGTCTACAAATATATTGAGGGAAGGCAACAAAGAGGATTTGAAAGCAAGGCAGAATTGCAGGAAACAGATTTCAAGAGGCAGATTCGAATCGCCTTTAAAGCACAGGAAAAGCGGCAAAACCTCGACAATGATGCCCTTGGCCAAAAAGGGCGTATGGGTTTTTTCCTGAATATATTCAGGATAAAACGCATACGCCCTTTTTGGCCAACCAAGCAACCTGGAAAGGCAAATCAGCGCTACAAAGAAGTCTCGCTTCCCATCGGTCAAAAGGGCCATGCTGAATAAAGTGTCAAAACCAGAAATGCAGGACAGGCCACGGAGAAACGGGAGCCTTGCTACGCTGATGGGCGGGATGTAAATTGCCAACAGCCACTCTGGAGAAGTGTACGGTGTGTCCTGAAACATTTACAAAACTCAGCTTAGAGAGCATAGGGCACTTCCACTCATGGGCGTATAAATTGGGAAAACTAAAAATCAGCAAGACACAAGCACCCCAAAGTTTAGGGCTGCTCTGTTGACAAGAACCTCCACTTCGTTACACCTTAAATATCCCAGGAAAGAGAAAAATGGATAAAGAAGTTGTGGTCCTTATGTACAATGGAATATCACTCAGCCATGAAATCAACGTCATAAGGCTAGTAGCAGCATGATGAGTGGATTTAGGTACGACGATTCTAAGTCAAATAAGTCACACAGAAAAAGACACTTATCATAAGATATCACTTATAGAGGGAATGTAAAAACCGCTACCCTTGAACTGAATTACAAAACAGAACAGAGTCACACGGTTAGAAAACACACTATGGCTGCCTAACGGGAAAGGTGAGGTGGGGTGATGCATAAAACAAGGGTTTCAAATTAGCTCAGATACCGTTCCATAAACCCAATACGTAATAGACAAGACCTACTCCTTGCTCAGGGAACTGGACTCAACACCCCCTATTCACCGCCCAAGAGTATATCTGACTAGTAAGAATCTTAAAACCTATGTATTGATATCTCTCTGTAAGTGAGTCAAGTGGGTGTAAAGCTGCATAAACACAGCAGTGAAAAGCAGCTAAACCCCATTATAAAACTCAATTAATTTTAAAAACCCGTGAAACAAAGACAGTGAAAGGGAGAGAAATTCTTACAAAATTCGTTCAGGCGCTGTGATGCCTCCTGGATTGACCATATCTAGACACGCAGCTGATTGAGACATAAGGGTGGACACTCTTGGGGCTGAGGGGTTTGGTGAGGTTCGGTGAGCAAACGCAGACGCTTTAAAGTAATACTGTGTGGTACCCATCCCATGGGTCCCAAATCTCCAGGTTCAAGGGCATCTTCCTACATCGAAAACATGCATGAGAAACCCAGAAGATGGTCCACCGAGTGATCGGGAAAGGTTTCTAAAACGCACCTCATTTCTCATCTCCTTGTGCTCGGGTTCGCCATTCCAGCCGCTTTACTAGCAATCTCCCTCCTTGGAGAATCAGCACCTTTAACCTCCTGTTCCATACAGGTTGCAATTTGTCCTGAGGGTGAACGGGAAGACGGGGAACCAATGAGAGACTAGCTCTAGGTGTTGGGACAGGCACAGGTCACTCTATTTTCCCATCAGGAAGAAGAATTAACCACAGGCTCAGTCTGCCGCCCGGAAGCAGAATAGGGCCTAAAGCAATCCTGCGCTTTTGTGGCCAGCTCCCAAGAGAGCGAGTTGAAAAATGGAGCTCAGGGGCACTGCAATTCACAAACCTGCAGACTTATAAATGATAACTCTCGTCTACAAATATATTGAGGGAAGGCAACAAAGAGGATTTGAAAGCAAGGCAGAATTGCAGGAAACAGATTTCAGGAGGCAGATTCGAATCGCCTTTAAAGCACAGGAAAAGCGGCAAAACCTCGACAATGATGCCCTTGGCCAAAAAGGGCGTATGCGTTTTTTCCTGAATATATTCAGGAAAAAACGCATACGCCCTTTTTGGCCAACCAAGCAACCTGGAAAGGCAAATCAGCGCTACAAAGAAGTCTCGCTTCCCATCGGTCAAAAGGGCCATGCTGAATAAAGTGTCAAAACCAGAAATGCAGGACAGGCCACGGAGAAACGGGAGCCTTGCTACGCTGATGGGCGGGATGTAAATTGCCAACAGCCACTCTGGAGAAGTGTACGGTGTGTCCTGAAACATTTACAAAACTCAGCTTAGAGAGCATAGGGCACTTCCACTCATGGGCGTATAAATTGGGAAAACTAAAAATCAGCAAGACACAAGCACCCCAAAGCTTAGGGCTGCTCTGTTGACAAGAACCTCCACTTCGTTACACCTTAAATATCCCAGGAAAGAGAAAAATGGATAAAGAAGTTGTGGTCCTTATGTACAATGGAATATCACTCAGCCATGAAATCAACGTCATAAGGCTAGTAGCAGCATGATGAGTGGATTTAGGTACGACGATTCTAAGTCAAATAAGTCACACAGAAAAAGACACTTATCATAAGATATCACTTATGGAGGGAATGTAAAAACCGCTACCCTTGAACGGAATTACAAAACAGAACAGAGTCACACGGTTAGAAAACACACTATGGCTGCCTAACGGGAAAGGTGAGGTGGGGTGATGCATAAAAAAAGGGTTTCAAATTAGCTCAGATACCGTTCCATAAACCCAATACGTAATAGACAAGACCTACTCCTTGCTCAGGGAACTGGACTCAACACCCCCTATTCACCGCCCAAGAGTATATCTGACTAGTAAGAATCTTAAAACCTATGTATTGATATCTCTCTGTAAGTGAGTCAAGTGGGTGTAAAGCTGCATAAACACAGCAGTGAAAAGCAGCTAAACCCCATTATAAAACTCAATTAATTTTAAAAACCCGTGAAACAAAGACAGTGAAAGGGAGAGAAATTCTTACAAAATTCGTTCAGGCGCTGTGATGCCACCTGGATTGACCATATCTAGACCCGCAGCTGATTGAGACATAAGGGTGGACACTCTTGGGGCTGAGGGGTTTGGTGAGGTTCGGTGAGCAAACGCAGACGCTTTAAAGTAATACTGCGTGGTACCCATCCCATGGGTCCCAAATCTCCAGGTTCAAGGGCATCTTCCTACATCGAAAACATGCATGAGAAACCCAGAAGATGGTCCACCGTGTGATCGGGAAAGGTTTCTAAAACGCACCTCATTTCTCATCTCCTTGTGCTCGGGTTCGCCATTCCAGCCGCTTTACTAGCAATCTCCCTCCTTGGAGAATCAGCACCTTTAACCTCCTGTTCCATACAGGTGGCAATTTGAACTGAGGATGAACGGGAAGACGGGGAACCAATGAGAGACTAGCTCTAGGTGTTGGGACAGGCACAGGTCACTCTATTTTCCCATCAGGAAGAAGAATTAACCACAGGCTCAGTCTGCCGCCCGGAAGCAGAATAGGGCCTAAAGCAATCCTGCGCTTTTGCGGCCAGCTCCCAAGAGAGCGAGTTGAAAAATGGAGCTCAGGGGCACTGCAATTCACAAACCTGCAGACTTATAAATGATAACTCTCGTCTACAAATATATTGAGGGAAGGCAACCAAGAGGATTTGAAAACAAGGCAGAATTGCAGGAAACAGATTTCAGGAGGCAGATTCGAATCGCCTTTAAAGCACAGGAAAAGCGGCAAAACCTCGACAATGATGCCCTTGGCCAAAAAGGGCGTATGCGTTTTTTCCTGAATATATTCAGGAAAAAACGCATACGCCCTTTTTGGCCAACCAAGCAACCTGGAAAGGCAAATCAGCGCTAAAAGAAGTCTCGCTTCCCATCGGTCAAAAGGGCCATGCTGAATAAAGTGTCAAAACCAGAAATGCAGGACAGGCCACGGAGAAACGGGAGCCTTGCTACGCTGATGGGCGGGATGTAAATTGCCATCAGCCACTCTGGAGAAGTGTACGGTGTGTCCTGAAACATTTACAAAACTCAGCTTACAGAGCATAGGGCACTTCCACTCATGGGCGTATAAATTGGGAAAACTAAAAATCAGCAAGACACAAGCACCCCAAAGTTTAGGGCTGCTCTGTTGACAAGAACCTCCACTTCGTTACACCTTAAATATCCCAGGAAAGAGAAAAATGGATAAAGAAATTGTGGTCCTTATGTACAATGGAACATCACTCAGCCATGAAATCAACGTCATAAGGCTAGTAGCAGCATGATGAGTGGATTTAGGTACGACGATTCTAAGTCAAATAAGTCACACAGAAAAAGACACTTATCATAAGATATCACTTATAGAGGGAATGTAAAAACCGCTACCCTTGAACTGAATTACAAAACAGAACAGAGTCACACGGTTAGAAAACACACTATGGCTGCCTAACGGGAAAGGTGAGGTGGGGTGATGCATAAAACAAGGGTTTCAAATTAGCTCAGATACCGTTCCATAAACCCAATACGTAATAGACAAGACCTACTCCTTGCTCAGGGAACTGGACTCAACACCCCCTATTCACCGCCCAAGAGTATATCTGACTAGTAAGAATCTTAAAACCTATGTATTGATATCTCTCTGTAAGTGAGTCAAGTGGGTGTAAAGCTGCATAAACACAGCAGTGAAAAGCAGCTAAACCCCATTATAAAACTCAATTAATTTTAAAAACCCGTGAAACAAAGACAGTGAAAGGGAGAGAAATTCTTACAAAATTCGTTCAGGCGCTGTGATGCCACCTGGATTGACCATATCTAGACACGCAGCTGATTGAGACATAAGGGTGGACACTCTTGGGGCTGAGGGGTTTGGTGAGGTTCGGTGAGCAAACGCAGACGCTTTAAAGTAATACTGTGTGGTACCCATCCCATGGGTCCCAAATCTCCAGGTTCAAGGGCATCTTCCTACATCGAAAACATGCATGAGAAACCCAGAAGATGGTCCACCGAGTGATCGGGAAAGGTTTCTAAAACGCACCTCATTTCTCATCTCCTTGTGCTCGGGTTCGCCATTCCAGCCGCTTTACTAGCAATCTCCCTCCTTGGAGAATCAGCACCTTTAACCTCCTGTTCCATACAAGTTGCAATTTGTCCTGAGGGTGAACGGGAAGAGGGGGAACCAATGAGAGACTAGCTCTAGGTGTTGGGACAGGCACAGGTCACTCTATTTTCCCATCAGGAAGAAGAATTAACCACAGGCTCAGTCTGCCGCCCGGAAGCAGAATAGGGCCTAAAGCAATCCTGCGCTTTTGCGGCCAGCTCCCAAGAGAGCGAGTTGAAAAATGGAGCTCAGGGGCACTGCAATTCACAAACCTGCAGACTTATAAATGATAACTCTCGTCTACAAATATATTGAGGGAAGGCAACAAAGAGGATTTGAAAGCAAGGCAGAATTGCAGGAAACAGATTTCAGGAGGCAGATTCGAATCGCCTTTAAAGCACAGGAAAAGCGGCAAAACCTCGACAATGATGCCCTTGGCCAAAAAGGGCGTATGCGTTTTTTCCTGAATATATTCAGGAAAAAACGCATACGCCCTTTTTGGCCAACCAAGCAACCTGGAAAGGCAAATCAGCGCTACAAAGAAGTTTCGCTTCCCATCGGTCAAAAGGGCCATGCTGAATAAAGTGTCAAAACCAGAAATGCAGGACAGGCCACGGAGAAACGGGAGCCTTGCTACGCTGATGGGCGGGATGTAAATTGCCAACAGCCACTCTGGAGAAGTGTACGGTGTGTCCTGAAACATTTACAAAACTCAGCTTAGAGAGCATAGGGCACTTCCACTCATGGGCGTATAAATTGGGAAAACTAAAAATCAGCAAGACACAAGCACCCCAAAGTTTAGGGCTGCTCTGTTGACAAGAACCTCCACTTCGTTACACCTTAAATATCCCAGGAAAGAGAAAAATGGATAAAGAAGTTGTGGTCCTTATGTACAATGGAATATCACTCAGCCATGAAATCAACGTCATAAGGCTAGTAGCAGCATGATGAGTGGATTTAGGTACGACGATTCTAAGTCAAATAAGTCACACAGAAAAAGACACTTATCATAAGATATCACCTATAGAGGGAATGTAAAAACCGCTACACTTAAACTGAATTACAAAACAGAACAGAGTCACACGGTTAGAAAACACACTATGGCTGCCTAACGGGAAAGGTGAGGTGGGGTGATGCATAAAACAAGGGTTTCAAATTAGCTCAGATACCGTTCCATACACCCAATACGTAATAGACAAGGCCTACTCCTTGCTCAGGGAACTGGACTCAACACCCCCTATTCACCGCCCAAGAGTATACCTGACTAGTAAGAATCTTAAAACCTATGTATTGATATCTCTCTGTAAGTGAGTCAAGTGGGTGTAAAGCTGCATAAACACAGCAGTGAAAAGCAGCTAAACCCCATTATAAAAATAAATTAATTTTAAAAACCCGTGAAACAAAGACAGTGAAAGGGAGAGAAATTCTTACAAAATTCGTTCAGGCGCTGTGATGCCTCCTGGATTGACCATATCTAGACCTGCAGCTGATTGAGACATAAGGGTGGACACTCTTGGGGCTGAGAGGTTTGGTGAGGTTGGGTGAGCAAACGCAGACGCTTTAAAGTAATACTGCGTGGTACCCATCCCAAGGGTCCCAAATCTCCAGGTTCAAGGGCATCTTCCTACATCGAAAACATGCATGAGAAACCCAGAAGATGGTCCACCGAGTGATCGGGAAAGGTTTCTAAAACGCACCTCATTTCTCATCTCCTTGTGCTCGGGTTCGCCATTCCAGCCGCTTTACTAGCAATCTCCCTCCTTGGAGAATCAGCACCTTTAACCTCCTGTTCCATACAGGTTGCAATTTGTCCTGAGGGTGAACGGGAAGAGGGGGAACCAATGAGAGACTAGCTCTAGGTGTTGGGACAGGCACAGATCACTCTATTTTCCCATCAGGAAGAAGAATTAACCACAGGCTCAGTCTGCCGCCCGGAAGCAGAATAGGGCCTAAAGCAATCCTGCGCTTTTGCGGCCATCTCCCAAGAGAGCGAGTTGAAAAATGGAGCTCAGAGGCACTGCAATTCACAAACCTGCAGACTTATAAATGATAACTCTCGTCTACAAATATATTGAGGGAAGGCAACAAAGAGGATTTGAAAGCAAGGCAGAATTGCAGGAAACAGATTTCAAGAGGCAGATTCGAATCGCCTTTAAAGCACAGGAAAAGCGGCAAAACCTCGACAATGATGCCCTTGGCCAAAAAGGGCGTATGGGTTTTTTCCTGAATATATTCAGGATAAAACGCATACGCCCTTTTTGGCCAACCAAGCAACCTGGAAAGGCAAATCAGCGCTACAAAGAAGTCTCGCTTCCCATCGGTCAAAAGGGCCATGCTGAATAAAGTGTCAAAACCAGAAATGCAGGACAGGCCACGGAGAAACGGGAGCCTTGCTACGCTGATGGGCGGGATGTAAATTGCCAACAGCCACTCTGGAGAAGTGTACGGTGTGTCCTGAAACATTTACAAAACTCAGCTTAGAGAGCATAGGGCACTTCCACTCATGGGCGTATAAATTGGGAAAACTAAAAATCAGCAAGACACAAGCACCCCAAAGTTTAGGGCTGCTCTGTTGACAAGAACCTCCACTTCGTTACACCTTAAATATCCCAGGAAAGAGAAAAATGGATAAAGAAGTTGTGGTCCTTATGTACAATGGAATATCACTCAGCCATGAAATCAACGTCATAAGGCTAGTAGCAGCATGATGAGTGGATTTAGGTACGACGATTCTAAGTCAAATAAGTCACACAGAAAAAGACACTTATCATAAGATATCACTTATAGAGGGAATGTAAAAACCGCTACCCTTGAACTGAATTACAAAACAGAACAGAGTCACACGGTTAGAAAACACACTATGGCTGCCTAACGGGAAAGGTGAGGTGGGGTGATGCATAAAACAAGGGTTTCAAATTAGCTCAGATACCGTTCCATAAACCCAATACGTAATAGACAAGACCTACTCCTTGCTCAGGGAACTGGACTCAACACCCCCTATTCACCGCCCAAGAGTATATCTGACTAGTAAGAATCTTAAAACCTATGTATTGATATCTCTCTGTAAGTGAGTCAAGTGGGTGTAAAGCTGCATAAACACAGCAGTGAAAAGCAGCTAAACCCCATTATAAAACTCAATTAATTTTAAAAACCCGTGAAACAAAGACAGTGAAAGGGAGAGAAATTCTTACAAAATTCGTTCAGGCGCTGTGATGCCTCCTGGATTGACCATATCTAGACACGCAGCTGATTGAGACATAAGGGTGGACACTCTTGGGGCTGAGGGGTTTGGTGAGGTTCGGTGAGCAAACGCAGACGCTTTAAAGTAATACTGTGTGGTACCCATCCCATGGGTCCCAAATCTCCAGGTTCAAGGGCATCTTCCTACATCGAAAACATGCATGAGAAACCCAGAAGATGGTCCACCGAGTGATCGGGAAAGGTTTCTAAAACGCACCTCATTTCTCATCTCCTTGTGCTCGGGTTCGCCATTCCAGCCGCTTTACTAGCAATCTCCCTCCTTGGAGAATCAGCACCTTTAACCTCCTGTTCCATACAGGTTGCAATTTGTCCTGAGGGTGAACGGGAAGACGGGGAACCAATGAGAGACTAGCTCTAGGTGTTGGGACAGGCACAGGTCACTCTATTTTCCCATCAGGAAGAAGAATTAACCACAGGCTCAGTCTGCCGCCCGGAAGCAGAATAGGGCCTAAAGCAATCCTGCGCTTTTGTGGCCAGCTCCCAAGAGAGCGAGTTGAAAAATGGAGCTCAGGGGCACTGCAATTCACAAACCTGCAGACTTATAAATGATAACTCTCGTCTACAAATATATTGAGGGAAGGCAACAAAGAGGATTTGAAAGCAAGGCAGAATTGCAGGAAACAGATTTCAGGAGGCAGATTCGAATCGCCTTTAAAGCACAGGAAAAGCGGCAAAACCTCGACAATGATGCCCTTGGCCAAAAAGGGCGTATGCGTTTTTTCCTGAATATATTCAGGAAAAAACGCATACGCCCTTTTTGGCCAACCAAGCAACCTGGAAAGGCAAATCAGCGCTACAAAGAAGTCTCGCTTCCCATCGGTCAAAAGGGCCATGCTGAATAAAGTGTCAAAACCAGAAATGCAGGACAGGCCACGGAGAAACGGGAGCCTTGCTACGCTGATGGGCGGGATGTAAATTGCCAACAGCCACTCTGGAGAAGTGTACGGTGTGTCCTGAAACATTTACAAAACTCAGCTTAGAGAGCATAGGGCACTTCCACTCATGGGCGTATAAATTGGGAAAACTAAAAATCAGCAAGACACAAGCACCCCAAAGCTTAGGGCTGCTCTGTTGACAAGAACCTCCACTTCGTTACACCTTAAATATCCCAGGAAAGAGAAAAATGGATAAAGAAGTTGTGGTCCTTATGTACAATGGAATATCACTCAGCCATGAAATCAACGTCATAAGGCTAGTAGCAGCATGATGAGTGGATTTAGGTACGACGATTCTAAGTCAAATAAGTCACACAGAAAAAGACACTTATCATAAGATATCACTTATGGAGGGAATGTAAAAACCGCTACCCTTGAACGGAATTACAAAACAGAACAGAGTCACACGGTTAGAAAACACACTATGGCTGCCTAACGGGAAAGGTGAGGTGGGGTGATGCATAAAAAAAGGGTTTCAAATTAGCTCAGATACCGTTCCATAAACCCAATACGTAATAGACAAGACCTACTCCTTGCTCAGGGAACTGGACTCAACACCCCCTATTCACCGCCCAAGAGTATATCTGACTAGTAAGAATCTTAAAACCTATGTATTGATATCTCTCTGTAAGTGAGTCAAGTGGGTGTAAAGCTGCATAAACACAGCAGTGAAAAGCAGCTAAACCCCATTATAAAACTCAATTAATTTTAAAAACCCGTGAAACAAAGACAGTGAAAGGGAGAGAAATTCTTACAAAATTCGTTCAGGCGCTGTGATGCCACCTGGATTGACCATATCTAGACCCGCAGCTGATTGAGACATAAGGGTGGACACTCTTGGGGCTGAGGGGTTTGGTGAGGTTCGGTGAGCAAACGCAGACGCTTTAAAGTAATACTGCGTGGTACCCATCCCATGGGTCCCAAATCTCCAGGTTCAAGGGCATCTTCCTACATCGAAAACATGCATGAGAAACCCAGAAGATGGTCCACCGTGTGATCGGGAAAGGTTTCTAAAACGCACCTCATTTCTCATCTCCTTGTGCTCGGGTTCGCCATTCCAGCCGCTTTACTAGCAATCTCCCTCCTTGGAGAATCAGCACCTTTAACCTCCTGTTCCATACAGGTGGCAATTTGAACTGAGGATGAACGGGAAGACGGGGAACCAATGAGAGACTAGCTCTAGGTGTTGGGACAGGCACAGGTCACTCTATTTTCCCATCAGGAAGAAGAATTAACCACAGGCTCAGTCTGCCGCCCGGAAGCAGAATAGGGCCTAAAGCAATCCTGCGCTTTTGCGGCCAGCTCCCAAGAGAGCGAGTTGAAAAATGGAGCTCAGGGGCACTGCAATTCACAAACCTGCAGACTTATAAATGATAACTCTCGTCTACAAATATATTGAGGGAAGGCAACCAAGAGGATTTGAAAACAAGGCAGAATTGCAGGAAACAGATTTCAGGAGGCAGATTCGAATCGCCTTTAAAGCACAGGAAAAGCGGCAAAACCTCGACAATGATGCCCTTGGCCAAAAAGGGCGTATGCGTTTTTTCCTGAATATATTCAGGAAAAAACGCATACGCCCTTTTTGGCCAACCAAGCAACCTGGAAAGGCAAATCAGCGCTAAAAGAAGTCTCGCTTCCCATCGGTCAAAAGGGCCATGCTGAATAAAGTGTCAAAACCAGAAATGCAGGACAGGCCACGGAGAAACGGGAGCCTTGCTACGCTGATGGGCGGGATGTAAATTGCCATCAGCCACTCTGGAGAAGTGTACGGTGTGTCCTGAAACATTTACAAAACTCAGCTTACAGAGCATAGGGCACTTCCACTCATGGGCGTATAAATTGGGAAAACTAAAAATCAGCAAGACACAAGCACCCCAAAGTTTAGGGCTGCTCTGTTGACAAGAACCTCCACTTCGTTACACCTTAAATATCCCAGGAAAGAGAAAAATGGATAAAGAAATTGTGGTCCTTATGTACAATGGAACATCACTCAGCCATGAAATCAACGTCATAAGGCTAGTAGCAGCATGATGAGTGGATTTAGGTACGACGATTCTAAGTCAAATAAGTCACACAGAAAAAGACACTTATCATAAGATATCACTTATAGAGGGAATGTAAAAACCGCTACCCTTGAACTGAATTACAAAACAGAACAGAGTCACACGGTTAGAAAACACACTATGGCTGCCTAACGGGAAAGGTGAGGTGGGGTGATGCATAAAACAAGGGTTTCAAATTAGCTCAGATACCGTTCCATAAACCCAATACGTAATAGACAAGACCTACTCCTTGCTCAGGGAACTGGACTCAACACCCCCTATTCACCGCCCAAGAGTATATCTGACTAGTAAGAATCTTAAAACCTATGTATTGATATCTCTCTGTAAGTGAGTCAAGTGGGTGTAAAGCTGCATAAACACAGCAGTGAAAAGCAGCTAAACCCCATTATAAAACTCAATTAATTTTAAAAACCCGTGAAACAAAGACAGTGAAAGGGAGAGAAATTCTTACAAAATTCGTTCAGGCGCTGTGATGCCACCTGGATTGACCATATCTAGACACGCAGCTGATTGAGACATAAGGGTGGACACTCTTGGGGCTGAGGGGTTTGGTGAGGTTCGGTGAGCAAACGCAGACGCTTTAAAGTAATACTGTGTGGTACCCATCCCATGGGTCCCAAATCTCCAGGTTCAAGGGCATCTTCCTACATCGAAAACATGCATGAGAAACCCAGAAGATGGTCCACCGAGTGATCGGGAAAGGTTTCTAAAACGCACCTCATTTCTCATCTCCTTGTGCTCGGGTTCGCCATTCCAGCCGCTTTACTAGCAATCTCCCTCCTTGGAGAATCAGCACCTTTAACCTCCTGTTCCATACAGGTTGCAATTTGTCCTGAGGGTGAACGGGAAGACGGGGAACCAATGAGAGACTAGCTCTAGGTGTTGGGACAGGCACAGGTCACTCTATTTTCCCATCAGGAAGAAGAATTAACCACAGGCTCAGTCTGCCGCCCGGAAGCAGAATAGGGCCTAAAGCAATCCTGCGCTTTTGTGGCCAGCTCCCAAGAGAGCGAGTTGAAAAATGGAGCTCAGGGGCACTGCAATTCACAAACCTGCAGACTTATAAATGATAACTCTCGTCTACAAATATATTGAGGGAAGGCAACAAAGAGGATTTGAAAGCAAGGCAGAATTGCAGGAAACAGATTTCAGGAGGCAGATTCGAATCGCCTTTAAAGCACAGGAAAAGCGGCAAAACCTCGACAATGATGCCCTTGGCCAAAAAGGGCGTATGCGTTTTTTCCTGAATATATTCAGGAAAAAACGCATACGCCCTTTTTGGCCAACCAAGCAACCTGGAAAGGCAAATCAGCGCTACAAAGAAGTCTCGCTTCCCATCGGTCAAAAGGGCCATGCTGAATAAAGTGTCAAAACCAGAAATGCAGGACAGGCCACGGAGAAACGGGAGCCTTGCTACGCTGATGGGCGGGATGTAAATTGCCAACAGCCACTCTGGAGAAGTGTACGGTGTGTCCTGAAACATTTACAAAACTCAGCTTACAGAGCATAGGGCACTTCCACTCATGGGCGTATAAATTGGGAAAACTAAAAATCAGCAAGACACAAGCACCCCAAAGCTTAGGGCTGCTCTGTTGACAAGAACCTCCACTTCGTTACACCTTAAATATCCCAGGAAAGAGAAAAATGGATAAAGAAGTTGTGGTCCTTATGTACAATGGAATATCACTCAGCCATGAAATCAACGTCATAAGGCTAGTAGCAGCATGATGAGTGGATTTAGGTACGACGATTCTAAGTCAAATAAGTCACACAGAAAAAGACACTTATCATAAGATATCACTTATGGAGGGAATGTAAAAACCGCTACCCTTGAACGGAATTACAAAACAGAACAGAGTCACACGGTTAGAAAACACACTATGGCTGCCTAACGGGAAAGGTGAGGTGGGGTGATGCATAAAACAAGGGTTTCAAATTAGCTCAGATACCGTTCCATAAACCCAATACGTAATAGACAAGACCTACTCCTTGCTCAGGGAACTGGACTCAACACCCCCTATTCACCGCCCAAGAGTATATCTGACTAGTAAGAATCTTAAAACCTATGTATTGATATCTCTCTGTAAGTGAGTCAAGTGGGTGTAAAGCTGCATAAACACAGCAGTGAAAAGCAGCTAAACCCCATTATAAAACTCAATTAATTTTAAAAACCCGTGAAACAAAGACAGTGAAAGGGAGAGAAATTCTTACAAAATTCGTTCAGGCGCTGTGATGCCACCTGGATTGACCATATCTAGACCCGCAGCTGATTGAGACATAAGGGTGGACACTCTTGGGGCTGAGGGGTTTGGTGAGGTTCGGTGAGCAAACGCAGACGCTTTAAAGTAATACTGCGTGGTACCCATCCCATGGGTCCCAAATCTCCAGGTTCAAGGGCATCTTCCTACATCGAAAACATGCATGAGAAACCCAGAAGATGGTCCACCGAGTGATCGGGAAAGGTCTCTAAAACGCACCTCATTTCTCATCTCCTTGTGCTCGGGTTCGCCATTCCAGCCGCTTTACTAGCAATCTCCCTCCTTGGAGAATCAGCACCTTTAACCTCCTGTTCCATACAGGTGGCAATTTGAACTGAGGATGAACGGGAAGACGGGGAACCAATGAGAGACTAGCTCTAGGTGTTGGGACAGGCACAGGTCACTCTATTTTCCCATCAGGAAGAAGAATTAACCACAGGCTCAGTCTGCCGCCCGGAAGCAGAATAGGGCCTAAAGCAATCCTGCGCTTTTGCGGCCAGCTCCCAAGAGAGCGAGTTGAAAAATGGAGATCAGGGGCACTGCAATTCACAAACCTGCAGACTTATAAATGATAACTCTCGTCTACAAATATATTGAGGGAAGGCAACAAAGAGGATTTGAAAGCAAGGCAGAATTGCAGGAAACAGATTTCAGGAGGCAGATTCGAATCGCCTTTAAAGCACAGGAAAAGCGGCAAAACCTCGACAATGATGCCCTTGGCCAAAAAGGGCGTATGCGTTTTTTCCTGAATATATTCAGGAAAAAACGCATACGCCCTTTTTGGCCAACCAAGCAACCTGGAAAGGCAAATCAGCGCTACAAAGAAGTCTCGCTTCCCATCGGTCAAAAGGGCCATGCTGAATAAAGTGTCAAAACCAGAAATGCAGGACAGGCCACGGAGAAACGGGAGCCTTGCTACGCTGATGGGCGGGATGTAAATTGCCAACAGCCACTCTGGAGAAGTGTACGGTGTGTCCTGAAACATTTACAAAACTCAGCTTAGAGAGCATAGGGCACTTCCACTCATGGGCGTATAAATTGGGAAAACTAAAAATCAGCAAGACACAAGCACCCCAAAGTTTAGGGCTGCTCTGTTGACAAGAACCTCCACTTCGTTACACCTTAAATATCCCAGGAAAGAGAAAAATGGATAAAGAAATTGTGGTCCTTATGTACAATGGAACATCACTCAGCCATGAAATCAACGTCATAAGGCTAGTAGCAGCATGATGAGTGGATTTAGGTACGACGATTCTAAGTCAAATAAGTCACACAGAAAAAGACACTTATCATAAGATATCACTTATAGAGGGAATGTAAAAACCGCTACCCTTGAACTGAATTACAAAACAGAACAGAGTCACACGGTTAGAAAACACACTATGGCTGCCTAACGGGAAAGGTGAGGTGGGGTGATGCATAAAACAAGGATTTCAAATTAGCTCAGATACCGTTCCATAAACCCAATATTTAATAGACAAGACCTACTCCTTGCTCAGGGAACTGGACTCAACACCCCCTATTCACCGCCCAAGAATATATCTGACTAGTAAGAATCTTAAAACCTATTTATTGATATCTCTCTGTAAGTGAGTCAAGTGGGTGTAAAGCTGCATAAACACAGCAGTGAAAAGCAGCTAAACCCCATTATAAAACTCAATTAATTTTAAAAACCCGTGAAACAAAGACAGTGAAAGGGAGAGAAATTCTTACAAAATTCGTTCAGGCCGTGTGATGCCACCTGGATTGACCATATTTAGACCCGCAGCTGATTGAGACATAAGGGTGGACACTCTTGGGGCTGAGGGGTTTGGTGAGGTTCGGTGAGCAAACGCAGACGCTTTAAAGTAATACTGCGTGGTACCCATCCCATGGGTCCCAAATCTCCAGGTTCAAGATCATCTTCCTACATCGAAAACATGCATGAGAAACCCAGAAGATGGTCCACCGAGTGATCGGGAAAGGTTTCTAAAACGCACCTCATTTCTCATCTCCTTGTGCTCGGGTTCGCCATTCCAGCCGCTTTACTAGCAATCTCCCTCCTTGGAGAATCAGCACTTTTAACCTCCTGTTTCATACAGGTGGCAATTTGTCCTGAGGGTGAACGGGAAGAGGGGAAACCAATGAGAGACTAGCTCTAGGTGTTGGGACAGGCACAGGTCACTCTATTTTCCCATCAGGAAGAAGAATTAACCACAGGCTCAGTCTGCCGCCCGGAAGCAGAATAGGGCCTAAAGCAATCCTGCGCTTTTGCGGCCAGCTCCCAAGAGAGCGAGTTGAAAAATGGAGCTCAGGGGCACTGCAATTCACAAACCTGCAGACTTATAAATGATAACTCTCGTCTACAAATATATTGAGGGAAGGCAACCAAGAGGATTTGAAAGCAAGGCAGAATTGCAGGAAACAGATTTCAGGAGGCAGATTCGAATCGCCTTTAAAGCACAGGAAAAGCGGCAAAACCTCGACAATGATGCCCTTGGCCAAAAAGGGCGTATGCGTTTTTTCCTGAATATATTCAGGAAAAAACGCATACGCCCTTTTTGGCCAACCAAGCAACCTGGAAAGGCAAATCAGCGCTACAAAGAAGTCTCGCTTCCCATCGGTCAAATGGGCCATGCTGAATAAAGTGTCAAAACCAGAAATGCAGGACAGGCCACGGAGAAACGGGAGCCTTGCTACGCTGATGGGCGGGATGTAAATTTCCAACAGCCACTCTGGAGAAGTGTACGGTGTGTCCTGAAACATTTACAAAACTCAGCTTAGAGAGCATAGGGCACTTCCACTCATGGGCGTATAAATTGGGAAAACTAAAAATCAGCAAGACACAAGCACCCCAAAGTTTAGGGCTGCTCTGTTGACAAGAACCTCCACTTCGTTACACCTTAAATATCCCAGGAAAGAGAAAAATGGATAAAGAAATTGTGGTCCTTATGTACAATGGAACATCACTCAGCCATGAAATCAACGTCATAAGGCTAGTAGCAGCATGATGAGTGGATTTAGGTACGATGATTCTAAGTCAAATAAGTCACACAGAAAAAGACACTTATCATAAGATATCACCTATAGAGGGAATGTAAAAACCGCTACCCTTGAACTCAATTACAAAACAGAACAGAGTCACACGGTTAGAAAACACACTATGGCTGCCTAACGGGAAAGGTGAGGTGGGGTGATGCATAAAACAAGGGTTTCAAATTAGCTCAGATACCGTTCCATAAACCCAATACGTAATAGACAAGACCTACTCCTTGCTCAGGGAACTGGACTCAACACCCCCTATTCACCGCCCAAGAGTATATCTGACTAGTAAGAATCTTAAAACCTATGTATTGATATCTCTCTGTAAGTGAGTCAAGTGGGTGTAAAGCTGCATAAACACAGCAGTGAAAAGCAGCTAAACCCTATTATAAAACTCAATTAATTTTAAAAACCCGTGAAACAAAGACAGTGAAAGGGAGAGAAATTCTTACAAAATTCGTTCAGGCGCTGTGATGCCACCTGGATTGACCATATCTAGACCCGCAATTGATTGAGACATAAGGGTGGACACTCTTGGGGCTGAGGGGTTTGGTGAGGTTCGGTGAGCAAACGCAGACGCTTTAAAGTAATACTGCGTGGTACCCATCCCATGGGTCCCAAATCTCCAGGTTCAAGGGCATCTTCCTACATCGAAAACATGCATGAGAAACCCAGAAGATGGTCCACCGAGTGATCGGGAAAGGTTTCTAAAACGCACCTCATTTCTCATCTCCTTGTGCTCGGGTTCGCCATTCCAGCCGCTTTACTAGCAATCTCCCTCCTTGGAGAATCAGCACCTTTAACCTCCTGTTCCATACAGGTGGCAATTTGAACTGAGGATGAACGGGAAGACGGGGAACCAATGAGAGACTAGCTCTAGGTGTTGGGACAGGCACAGGTCACTCTATTTTCCCATCAGGAAGAAGAATTAACCACAGGCTCAGTCTGCCGCCCCGAAGCAGAATAGGGCCTAAAGCAATCCTGCGCTTTTGCGGCCAGCTCCCAAGAGAGCGAGTTGAAAAATGGAGCTCAGGGGCACTGCAATTCACAAACCTGCAGACTTATAAATGATAACTCTCGTCTACAAATATATTGAGGGAAGGCAACAAAGAGGATTTGAAAGCAAGGCAGAATTGCAGGAAACAGATTTCAGGAGGCAGATTCGAATCGCCTTTAAAGCACAGGAAAAGCGGCAAAACCTCGACAATGATGCCCTTGGCCAAAAAGGGCGTATGCGTTTTTTCCTGAATATATTCAGGAAAAAACGCATACGCCCTTTTTGGCCAACCAAGCAACCTGGAAAGGCAAATCAGCGCTACAAAGAAGTCTCGCTTCCCATCGGTCAAAAGGGCCATGCTGAATAAAGTGTCAAAACCAGAAATGCAGGACAGGCCACGGAGAAACGGAAGCCTTGCTACGCTGATGGGCGGGATGTAAATTGCCAACAGCCACTCTGGAGAAGTGTACGGTGTGTCCTGAAACATTTACAAAACTCAGCTTAGAGAGCATAGGGCACTTCCACTCATGGGCGTATAAATTGGGAAAACTAAAAATCAGCAAGACACAAGCACCCCAAAGTTTAGGGCTGCTCTGTTGACAAGAACCTCCACTTCGTTACACCTTAAATATCCCAGGAAAGAGAAAAATGGATAAAGAAGTTGTGGTCCTTATGTACAATGGAATATCACTCAGCCATGAAATCAACGTCATAAGGCTAGTAGCAGCATGATGAGTGGATTTAGGTACGACGATTCTAAGTCAAATAAGTCACACAGAAAAAGACACTTATCATAAGATATCACCTATAGAGGGAATGTAAAAACCGCTACCCTTGAACTGAATTACAAAACAGAACAGAGTCACACGGTTAGAAAACACACTATGGCTGCCTAACGGGAAAGGTGAGGTGGGGTGATGCATAAAACAAGGGTTTCAAATTAGCTCAGATACCGTTCCATAAACCCAATACGTAATAGACAAGACCTACTCCTTGCTCAGGGAACTGGACTCAACACCCCCTATTCACCGCCCAAGAGTATATCTGACTAGTAAGAATCTTAAAACCTATGTATTGATATCTCTCTGTAAGTGAGTCAAGTGGGTGTAAAGCTGCATAAACACAGCAGTGAAAAGCAGCTAAACCCCATTATAAAACTCAATTAATTTTAAAAACCCGTGAAACAAAGACAGTGAAAGGGAGAGAAATTCTTACAAAATTCGTTCAGGCGCTGTGATGCCACCTGGATTGACCATATCTAGACCCGCAGCTGATTGAGACATAAGGGTGGACACTCTTGGGGCTGAGGGGTTTGGTGAGGTTCGGTGAGCAAATGCAGACGCTTTAAAGTAATACTGCGTGGTACCCATCCCATGGGTCCCAAATCTCCAGGTTCAAGGGCATCTTCCTACATCGAAAACATGCATGAGAATCCCAGAAGATGGTCCACCGAGTGATCGGGAAAGGTTTCTAAAACGCACCTCATTTCTCATCTCCTTGTGCTCGGGTTCGCCATTCCAGCCGCTTTACTAGCAATCTCCCTCCTTGGAGAATCAGCACCTTTAACCTCCTGTTCCATACAGGTTGCAATTTGTCCTGAGGGTGAACGGGAAGAGGGGGAACCAATGAGAGACTAGCTCTAGGTGTTGGGACAGGCACAGGTCACTCTATTTTCCCATCAGGAAGAAGAATTAACCACAGGCTCAGTCTGCCGCCCGGAAGCAGAATAGGGCCTAAAGCAATCCTGCGCTTTTGCGGCCAGCTCCCAAGAGAGCGAGTTGAAAAATGGAGCTCAGGGGCACTGCAATTCACAAACCTGCAGACTTATAAATGATAACTCTCGTCTACAAATATATTGAGGGAAGGCAACAAAGAGGATTTGAAAGCAAGGCAGAATTGCAGGAAACAGATTTCAGGAGGCAGATTCGAATCGCCTTTAAAGCACAGGAAAAGCGGCAAAACCTCGACAATGATGCCCTTGGCCAAAAAGGGCGTATGCGTTTTTTCCTGAATATATTCAGGAAAAAACGCATACGCCCTTTTTGGCCAACCAAGCAACCTGGAAAGGCAAATCAGCGCTACAAAGAAGTCTCGCTTCCCATCGGTCAAAAGGGCCATGCTGAATAAAGTGTCAAAACCAGAAATGCAGGACAGGCCACGGAGAAACGGGAGCCTTGCTACGCTGATGGGCGGGATGTAAATTGCCAACAGCCACTCTGGAGACGTGTACGGTGTGTCCTGAAACATTTACAAAACTCAGCTTAGAGAGCATAGGGCACTTCCACTCATGGGCGTATAAATTGGGAAAACTAAAAATCAGCAAGACACAAGCACCCCAAAGTTTAGGGCTGCTCTGTTGACAAGAACCTCCACTTCGTTACACCTTAAATATCCCAGGAAAGAGAAAAATGGATAAAGAAGTTGTGGTCCTTATGTACAATGGAATATCACTCAGCCATGAAATCAACGTCATAAGGCTAGTAGCAGCATGATGAGTGGATTTAGGTACGACGATTCTAAGTCAAATAAGTCACACAGAAAAAGACACTTATCATAAGATATCACCTATAGAGGGAATGTAAAAACCGCTACCCTTGAACTCAATTACAAAACAGAACAGAGTCACACGGTTAGAAAACACACTATGGCTGCCTAACGGGAAAGGTGAGGTGGGGTGATGCATAAAACAAGGGTTTCAAATTAGCTCAGATACCGTTCCATAAACCCAATACGTAATAGACAAGACCTACTCCTTGCTCAGGGAACTGGACTCAACACCCCCTATTCACCGCCCAAGAGTATATCTGACTAGTAAGAATCTTAAAACCTATGTATTGATATCTCTCTGTAAGTGAGTCAAGTGGGTGTAAAGCTGCATAAACACAGCAGTGAAAAGCAGCTAAACCCCATTATAAAACTCAATTAATTTTAAAAACCCGTGAAACAAAGACAGTGAAAGGGAGAGAAATTCTTACAAAATTCGTTCAGGCGCTGTGATGCCACCTGGATTGACCATATCTAGACCCGCAGCTGATTGAGACATAAGGGTGGACACTCTTGGGGCTGAGGGGTTTGGTGAGGTTCGGTGAGCAAATGCAGACGCT
The DNA here is from genome assembly GCF_028021215.1 of Eschrichtius robustus. Taxonomy (NCBI): domain Eukaryota; kingdom Metazoa; phylum Chordata; class Mammalia; order Artiodactyla; family Eschrichtiidae; genus Eschrichtius; species Eschrichtius robustus. The sequence continues at coordinate 62,902,586 of NC_090830.1, read as the reverse complement.
TTAAAGTAATACTGCGTGGTACCCATCCCATGGGTCCCAAATCTCCAGGTTCAAGGGCATCTTCCTACATCGAAAACATGCATGAGAATCCCAGAAGATGGTCCACCGAGTGATCGGGAAAGGTTTCTAAAACGCACCTCATTTCTCATCTCCTTGTGCTCGGGTTCGCCATTCCAGCCGCTTTACTAGCAATCTCCCTCCTTGGAGAATCAGCACCTTTAACCTCCTGTTCCATACAGGTTGCAATTTGTCCTGAGGGTGAACGGGAAGAGGGGGAACCAATGAGAGACTAGCTCTAGGTGTTGGGACAGGCACAGGTCACTCTATTTTCCCATCAGGAAGAAGAATTAACCACAGGCTCAGTCTGCCGCCCGGAAGCAGAATAGGGCCTAAAGCAATCCTGCGCTTTTGCGGCCAGCTCCCAAGAGAGCGAGTTGAAAAATGGAGCTCAGGGGCACTGCAATTCACAAACCTGCAGACTTATAAATGATAACTCTCGTCTACAAATATATTGAGGGAAGGCAACAAAGAGGATTTGAAAGCAAGGCAGAATTGCAGGAAACAGATTTCAGGAGGCAGATTCGAATCGCCTTTAAAGCACAGGAAAAGCGGCAAAACCTCGACAATGATGCCCTTGGCCAAAAAGGGCGTATGCGTTTTTTCCTGAATATATTCAGGAAAAAACGCATACGCCCTTTTTGGCCAACCAAGCAACCTGGAAAGGCAAATCAGCGCTACAAAGAAGTCTCGCTTCCCATCGGTCAAAAGGGCCATGCTGAATAAAGTGTCAAAACCAGAAATGCAGGACAGGCCACGGAGAAACGGGAGCCTTGCTACGCTGATGGGCGGGATGTAAATTGCCAACAGCCACTCTGGAGACGTGTACGGTGTGTCCTGAAACATTTACAAAACTCAGCTTAGAGAGCATAGGGCACTTCCACTCATGGGCGTATAAATTGGGAAAACTAAAAATCAGCAAGACACAAGCACCCCAAAGTTTAGGGCTGCTCTGTTGACAAGAACCTCCACTTCGTTACACCTTAAATATCCCAGGAAAGAGAAAAATGGATAAAGAAGTTGTGGTCCTTATGTACAATGGAATATCACTCAGCCATGAAATCAACGTCATAAGGCTAGTAGCAGCATGATGAGTGGATTTAGGTACGACGATTCTAAGTGAAATAAGTCACACAGAAAAAGACACTTATCATAAGATATCACCTATAGAGGGAATGTAAAAACCGCTACCCTTGAACTCAATTACAAAACAGAACAGAGTCACACGGTTAGAAAACACACTATGGCTGCCTAACGGGAAAGGTGAGGTGGGGTGATGCATAAAACAAGGGTTTCAAATTAGCTCAGATACCGTTCCATAAACCCAATACGTAATAGACAAGACCTACTCCTTGCTCAGGGAACTGGACTCAACACCCCCTATTCACCGCCCAAGAGTATATCTGACTAGTAAGAATCTTAAAACCTATGTATTGATATCTCTCTGTAAGTGAGTCAAGTGGGTGTAAAGCTGCATAAACACAGCAGTGAAAAGCAGCTAAACCCTATTATAAAACTCAATTAATTTTAAAAACCCGTGAAACAAAGACAGTGAAAGGGAGAGAAATTCTTACAAAATTCGTTCAGGCGCTGTGATGCCACCTGGATTGACCATATCTAGACCCGCAATTGATTGAGACATAAGGGTGGACACTCTTGGGGCTGAGGGGTTTGGTGAGGTTCGGTGAGCAAACGCAGACGCTTTAAAGTAATACTGCGTGGTACCCATCCCATGGGTCCCAAATCTCCAGGTTCAAGGGCATCTTCCTACATCGAAAACATGCATGAGAAACCCAGAAGATGGTCCACCGAGTGATCGGGAAAGGTTTCTAAAACGCACCTCATTTCTCATCTCCTTGTGCTCGGGTTCACCATTCCAGCCGCTTTACTAGCAATCTCCCTCCTTGGAGAATCAGCACCTTTAACCTCCTGTTCCATACAGGTGGCAATTTGAACTGAGGATGAACGGGAAGACGGGGAACCAATGAGAGACTAGCTCTAGGTGTTGGGACAGGCACAGGTCACTCTATTTTCCCATCAGGAAGAAGAATTAACCACAGGCTCAGTCTGCCGCCCGGAAGCAGAATAGGGCCTAAAGCAATCCTGCGCTTTTGCGGCCAGCTCCCAAGAGAGCGAGTTGAAAAATGGAGCTCAGGGGCACTGCAATTCACAAACCTGCAGACTTATAAATGATAACTCTCGTCTACAAATATATTGAGGGAAGGCAACAAAGAGGATTTGAAAGCAAGGCAGAATTGCAGGAAACAGATTTCAGGAGGCAGATTCGAATCGCCTTTAAAGCACAGGAAAAGCGGCAAAACCTCGACAATGATGCCCTTGGCCAAAAAGGGCGTATGCGTTTTTTCCTGAATATATTCAGGAAAAAACGCATACGCCCTTTTTGGCCAACCAAGCAACCTGGAAAGGCAAATCAGCGCTACAAAGAAGTCTCGCTTCCCATCGGTCAAAAGGGCCATGCTGAATAAAGTGTCAAAACCAGAAATGCAGGACAGGCCACGGAGAAACGGGAGCCTTGCTACGCTGATGGGCGGGATGTAAATTGCCAACAGCCACTCTGGAGAAGTGTACGGTGTGTCCTGAAACATTTACAAAACTCAGCTTAGAGAGCATAGGGCACTTCCACTCATGGGCGTATAAATTGGGAAAACTAAAAATCAGCAAGACACAAGCACCCCAAAGTTTAGGGCTGCTCTGTTGACAAGAACCTCCACTTCGTTACACCTTAAATATCCCAGGAAAGAGAAAAATGGATAAAGAAGTTGTGGTCCTTATGTACAATGGAATATCACTCAGCCATGAAATCAACGTCATAAGGCTAGTAGCAGCATGATGAGTGGATTTAGGTACGACGATTCTAAGTCAAATAAGTCACACAGAAAAAGACACTTATCATAAGATATCACCTATAGAGGGAATGTAAAAACCGCTACCCTTGAACTGAATTACAAAACAGAACAGAGTCACACGGTTAGAAAACACACTATGGCTGCCTAACGGGAAAGGTGAGGTGGGGTGATGCATAAAACAAGGGTTTCAAATTAGCTCAGATACCGTTCCATAAACCCAATACGTAATAGACAAGACCTACTCCTTGCTCAGGGAACTGGACTGAACACCCCCTATTCACCGCCCAAGAGTATATCTGACTAGTAAGAATCTTAAAACCTATGTATTGATATCTCTCTGTAAGTGAGTCAAGTGGGTGTAAAGCTGCATAAACACAGCAGTGAAAAGCAGCTAAACCCCATTATAAAACTCAATTAATTTTAAAAACCCGTGAAACAAAGACAGTGAAAGGGAGAGAAATTCTTACAAAATTCGTTCAGGCGCTGTGATGCCACCTGGATTGACCATATCTAGACCCGCAGCTGATTGAGACATAAGGGTGGACACTCTTGGGGCTGAGGGGTTTGGTGAGGTTCGGTGAGCAAATGCAGACGCTTTAAAGTAATACTGCGTGGTACCCATCCCATGGGTCCCAAATCTCCAGGTTCAAGGGCATCTTCCTACATCGAAAACATGCATGAGAATCCCAGAAGATGGTCCACCGAGTGATCGGGAAAGGTTTCTAAAACGCACCTCATTTCTCATCTCCTTGTGCTCGGGTTCGCCATTCCAGCCGCTTTACTAGCAATCTCCCTCCTTGGAGAATCAGCACCTTTAACCTCCTGTTCCATACAGGTTGCAATTTGTCCTGAGGGTGAACGGGAAGAGGGGGAACCAATGAGAGACTAGCTCTAGGTGTTGGGACAGGCACAGGTCACTCTATTTTCCCATCAGGAAGAAGAATTAACCACAGGCTCAGTCTGCCGCCCGGAAGCAGAATAGGGCCTAAAGCAATCCTGCGCTTTTGCGGCCAGCTCCCAAGAGAGCGAGTTGAAAAATGGAGCTCAGGGGCACTGCAATTCACAAACCTGCAGACTTATAAATGATAACTCTCGTCTACAAATATATTGAGGGAAGGCAACAAAGAGGATTTGAAAGCAAGGCAGAATTGCAGGAAACAGATTTCAGGAGGCAGATTCGAATCGCCTTTAAAGCACAGGAAAAGCGGCAAAACCTCGACAATGATGCCCTTGGCCAAAAAGGGCGTATGCGTTTTTTCCTGAATATATTCAGGAAAAAACGCATACGCCCTTTTTGGCCAACCAAGCAACCTGGAAAGGCAAATCAGCGCTACAAAGAAGTCTCGCTTCCCATCGGTCAAAAGGGCCATGCTGAATAAAGTGTCAAAACCAGAAATGCAGGACAGGCCACGGAGAAACGGGAGCCTTGCTACGCTGATGGGCGGGATGTAAATTGCCAACAGCCACTCTGGAGACGTGTACGGTGTGTCCTGAAACATTTACAAAACTCAGATTAGAGAGCATAGGGCACTTCCACTCATGGGCGTATAAATTGGGAAAACTAAAAATCAGCAAGACACAAGCACCCCAAAGTTTAGGGCTGCTCTGTTGACAAGAACCTCCACTTCGTTACACCTTAAATATCCCAGGAAAGAGAAAAATGGATAAAGAAGTTGTGGTCCTTATGTACAATGGAATATCACTCAGCCATGAAATCAACGTCATAAGGCTAGTAGCAGCATGATGAGTGGATTTAGGTACGACGATTCTAAGTCAAATAAGTCACACAGAAAAAGACACTTATCATAAGATATCACCTATAGAGGGAATGTAAAAACCGCTACCCTTGAACTCAATTACAAAACAGAACAGAGTCACACGGTTAGAAAACACACTATGGCTGCCTAACGGGAAAGGTGAGGTGGGGTGATGCATAAAACAAGGGTTTCAAATTAGCTCAGATACCGTTCCATAAACCCAATACGTAATAGACAAGACCTACTCCTTGCTCAGGGAACTGGACTCAACACCCCCTATTCACCGCCCAAGAGTATATCTGACTAGTAAGAATCTTAAAACCTATGTATTGATATCTCTCTGTAAGTGAGTCAAGTGGGTGTAAAGCTGCATAAACACAGCAGTGAAAAGCAGCTAAACCCTATTATAAAACTCAATTAATTTTAAAAACCCGTGAAACAAAGACAGTGAAAGGGAGAGAAATTCTTACAAAATTCGTTCAGGCGCTGTGATGCCACCTGGATTGACCATATCTAGACCCGCAATTGATTGAGACATAAGGGTGGACACTCTTGGGGCTGAGGGGTTTGGTGAGGTTCGGTGAGCAAACGCAGACGCTTTAAAGTAATACTGCGTGGTACCCATCCCATGGGTCCCAAATCTCCAGGTTCAAGGGCATCTTCCTACATCGAAAACATGCATGAGAAACCCAGAAGATGGTCCACCGAGTGATCGGGAAAGGTTTCTAAAACGCACCTCATTTCTCATCTCCTTGTGCTCGGGTTCGCCATTCCAGCCGCTTTACTAGCAATCTCCCTCCTTGGAGAATCAGCACCTTTAACCTCCTGTTCCATACAGGTGGCAATTTGAACTGAGGATGAACGGGAAGACGGGGAACCAATGAGAGACTAGCTCTAGGTGTTGGGACAGGCACAGGTCACTCTATTTTCCCATCAGGAAGAAGAATTAACCACAGGCTCAGTCTGCCGCCCGGAAGCAGAATAGGGCCTAAAGCAATCCTGCGCTTTTGCGGCCAGCTCCCAAGAGAGCGAGTTGAAAAATGGAGCTCAGGGGCACTGCAATTCACAAACCTGCAGACTTATAAATGATAACTCTCGTCTACAAATATATTGAGGGAAGGCAACAAAGAGGATTTGAAAGCAAGGCAGAATTGCAGGAAACAGATTTCAGGAGGCAGATTCGAATCGCCTTTAAAGCACAGGAAAAGCGGCAAAACCTCGACAATGATGCCCTTGGCCAAAAAGGGCGTATGCGTTTTTTCCTGAATATATTCAGGAAAAAACGCATACGCCCTTTTTGGCCAACCAAGCAACCTGGAAAGGCAAATCAGCGCTACAAAGAAGTCTCGCTTCCCATCGGTCAAAAGGGCCATGCTGAATAAAGTGTCAAAACCAGAAATGCAGGACAGGCCACGGAGAAACGGGAGCCTTGCTACGCTGATGGGCGGGATGTAAATTGCCAACAGCCACTCTGGAGAAGTGTACGGTGTGTCCTGAAACATTTACAAAACTCAGCTTAGAGAGCATAGGGCACTTCCACTCATGGGCGTATAAATTGGGAAAACTAAAAATCAGCAAGACACAAGCACCCCAAAGTTTAGGGCTGCTCTGTTGACAAGAACCTCCACTTCGTTACACCTTAAATATCCCAGGAAAGAGAAAAATGGATAAAGAAGTTGTGGTCCTTATGTACAATGGAATATCACTCAGCCATGAAATCAACGTCATAAGGCTAGTAGCAGCATGATGAGTGGATTTAGGTACGACGATTCTAAGTCAAATAAGTCACACAGAAAAAGACACTTATCATAAGATATCACCTATAGAGGGAATGTAAAAACCGCTACCCTTGAACTGAATTACAAAACAGAACAGAGTCACACGGTTAGAAAACACACTATGGCTGCCTAACGGGAAAGGTGAGGTGGGGTGATGCATAAAACAAGGGTTTCAAATTAGCTCAGATACCGTTCCATAAACCCAATACGTAATAGACAAGACCTACTCCTTGCTCAGGGAACTGGACTCAACACCCCCTATTCACCGCCCAAGAGTATATCTGACTAGTAAGAATCTTAAAACCTATGTATTGATATCTCTCTGTAAGTGAGTCAAGTGGGTGTAAAGCTGCATAAACACAGCAGTGAAAAGCAGCTAAACCCCATTATAAAACTCAATTAATTTTAAAAACCCGTGAAACAAAGACAGTGAAAGGGAGAGAAATTCTTACAAAATTCGTTCAGGCGCTGTGATGCCACCTGGATTGACCATATCTAGACCCGCAGCTGATTGAGACATAAGGGTGGACACTCTTGGGGCTGAGGGGTTTGGTGAGGTTCGGTGAGCAAATGCAGACGCTTTAAAGTAATACTGCGTGGTACCCATCCCATGGGTCCCAAATCTCCAGGTTCAAGGGCATCTTCCTACATCGAAAACATGCATGAGAATCCCAGAAGATGGTCCACCGAGTGATCGGGAAAGGTTTCTAAAACGCACCTCATTTCTCATCTCCTTGTGCTCGGGTTCGCCATTCCAGCCGCTTTACTAGCAATCTCCCTCCTTGGAGAATCAGCACCTTTAACCTCCTGTTCCATACAGGTTGCAATTTGTCCTGAGGGTGAACGGGAAGAGGGGGAACCAATGAGAGACTAGCTCTAGGTGTTGGGACAGGCACAGGTCACTCTATTTTCCCATCAGGAAGAAGAATTAACCACAGGCTCAGTCTGCCGCCCGGAAGCAGAATAGGGCCTAAAGCAATCCTGCGCTTTTGCGGCCAGCTCCCAAGAGAGCGAGTTGAAAAATGGAGCTCAGGGGCACTGCAATTCACAAACCTGCAGACTTATAAATGATAACTCTCGTCTACAAATATATTGAGGGAAGGCAACAAAGAGGATTTGAAAGCAAGGCAGAATTGCAGGAAACAGATTTCAGGAGGCAGATTCGAATCGCCTTTAAAGCACAGGAAAAGCGGCAAAACCTCGACAATGATGCCCTTGGCCAAAAAGGGCGTATGCGTTTTTTCCTGAATATATTCAGGAAAAAACGCATACGCCCTTTTTGGCCAACCAAGCAACCTGGAAAGGCAAATCAGCGCTACAAAGAAGTCTCGCTTCCCATCGGTCAAAAGGGCCATGCTGAATAAAGTGTCAAAACCAGAAATGCAGGACAGGCCACGGAGAAACGGGAGCCTTGCTACGCTGATGGGCGGGATGTAAATTGCCAACAGCCACTCTGGAGACGTGTACGGTGTGTCCTGAAACATTTACAAAACTCAGCTTAGAGAGCATAGGGCACTTCCACTCATGGGCGTATAAATTGGGAAAACTAAAAATCAGCAAGACACAAGCACCCCAAAGTTTAGGGCTGCTCTGTTGACAAGAACCTCCACTTCGTTACACCTTAAATATCCCAGGAAAGAGAAAAATGGATAAAGAAGTTGTGGTCCTTATGTACAATGGAATATCACTCAGCCATGAAATCAACGTCATAAGGCTAGTAGCAGCATGATGAGTGGATTTAGGTACGACGATTCTAAGTCAAATAAGTCACACAGAAAAAGACACTTATCATAAGATATCACCTATAGAGGGAATGTAAAAACCGCTACCCTTGAACTCAATTACAAAACAGAACAGAGTCACACGGTTAGAAAACACACTATGGCTGCCTAACGGGAAAGGTGAGGTGGGGTGATGCATAAAACAAGGGTTTCAAATTAGCTCAGATACCGTTCCATAAACCCAATACGTAATAGACAAGACCTACTCCTTGCTCAGGGAACTGGACTGAACACCCCCTATTCACCGCCCAAGAGTATATCTGACTAGTAAGAATCTTAAAACCTATGTATTGATATCTCTCTGTAAGTGAGTCAAGTGGGTGTAAAGCTGCATAAACACAGCAGTGAAAAGCAGCTAAACCCCATTATAAAACTCAATTAATTTTAAAAACCCGTGAAACAAAGACAGTGAAAGGGAGAGAAATTCTTACAAAATTCGTTCAGGCGCTGTGATGCCACCTGGATTGACCATATCTAGACCCGCAGCTGATTGAGACATAAGGGTGGACACTCTTGGGGCTGAGGGGTTTGGTGAGGTTCGGTGAGCAAATGCAGACGCTTTAAAGTAATACTGCGTGGTACCCATCCCATGGGTCCCAAATCTCCAGGTTCAAGGGCATCTTCCTACATCGAAAACATGCATGAGAATCCCAGAAGATGGTCCACCGAGTGATCGGGAAAGGTTTCTAAAACGCACCTCATTTCTCATCTCCTTGTGCTCGGGTTCGCCATTCCAGCCGCTTTACTAGCAATCTCCCTCCTTGGAGAATCAGCACCTTTAACCTCCTGTTCCATACAGGTTGCAATTTGTCCTGAGGGTGAACGGGAAGAGGGGGAACCAATGAGAGACTAGCTCTAGGTGTTGGGACAGGCACAGGTCACTCTATTTTCCCATCAGGAAGAAGAATTAACCACAGGCTCAGTCTGCCGCCCGGAAGCAGAATAGGGCCTAAAGCAATCCTGCGCTTTTGCGGCCAGCTCCCAAGAGAGCGAGTTGAAAAATGGAGCTCAGGGGCACTGCAATTCACAAACCTGCAGACTTATAAATGATAACTCTCGTCTACAAATATATTGAGGGAAGGCAACAAAGAGGATTTGAAAGCAAGGCAGAATTGCAGGAAACAGATTTCAGGAGGCAGATTCGAATCGCCTTTAAAGCACAGGAAAAGCGGCAAAACCTCGACAATGATGCCCTTGGCCAAAAAGGGCGTATGCGTTTTTTCCTGAATATATTCAGGAAAAAACGCATACGCCCTTTTTGGCCAACCAAGCAACCTGGAAAGGCAAATCAGCGCTACAAAGAAGTCTCGCTTCCCATCGGTCAAAAGGGCCATGCTGAATAAAGTGTCAAAACCAGAAATGCAGGACAGGCCACGGAGAAACGGGAGCCTTGCTACGCTGATGGGCGGGATGTAAATTGCCAACAGCCACTCTGGAGACGTGTACGGTGTGTCCTGAAACATTTACAAAACTCAGCTTAGAGAGCATAGGGCACTTCCACTCATGGGCGTATAAATTGGGAAAACTAAAAATCAGCAAGACACAAGCACCCCAAAGTTTAGGGCTGCTCTGTTGACAAGAACCTCCACTTCGTTACACCTTAAATATCCCAGGAAAGAGAAAAATGGATAAAGAAGTTGTGGTCCTTATGTACAATGGAATATCACTCAGCCATGAAATCAACGTCATAAGGCTAGTAGCAGCATGATGAGTGGATTTAGGTACGACGATTCTAAGTCAAATAAGTCACACAGAAAAAGACACTTATCATAAGATATCACCTATAGAGGGAATGTAAAAACCGCTACCCTTGAACTCAATTACAAAACAGAACAGAGTCACACGGTTAGAAAACACACTATGGCTGCCTAACGGGAAAGGTGAGGTGGGGTGATGCATAAAACAAGGGTTTCAAATTAGCTCAGATACCGTTCCATAAACCCAATACGTAATAGACAAGACCTACTCCTTGCTCAGGGAACTGGACTCAACACCCCCTATTCACCGCCCAAGAGTATATCTGACTAGTAAGAATCTTAAAACCTATGTATTGATATCTCTCTGTAAGTGAGTCAAGTGGGTGTAAAGCTGCATAAACACAGCAGTGAAAAGCAGCTAAACCCCATTATAAAACTCAATTAATTTTAAAAACCCGTGAAACAAAGACAGTGAAAGGGAGAGAAATTCTTACAAAATTCGTTCAGGCGCTGTGATGCCACCTGGATTGACCATATCTAGACCCGCAGCTGATTGAGACATAAGGGTGGACACTCTTGGGGCTGAGGGGTTTGGTGAGGTTCGGTGAGCAAATGCAGACGCTTTAAAGTAATACTGCGTGGTACCCATCCCATGGGTCCCAAATCTCCAGGTTCAAGGGCATCTTCCTACATCGAAAACATGCATGAGAATCCCAGAAGATGGTCCACCGAGTGATCGGGAAAGGTTTCTAAAACGCACCTCATTTCTCATCTCCTTGTGCTCGGGTTCGCCATTCCAGCCGCTTTACTAGCAATCTCCCTCCTTGGAGAATCAGCACCTTTAACCTCCTGTTCCATACAGGTTGCAATTTGTCCTGAGGGTGAACGGGAAGAGGGGGAACCAATGAGAGACTAGCTCTAGGTGTTGGGACAGGCACAGGTCACTCTATTTTCCCATCAGGAAGAAGAATTAACCACAGGCTCAGTCTGCCGCCCGGAAGCAGAATAGGGCCTAAAGCAATCCTGCGCTTTTGCGGCCAGCTCCCAAGAGAGCGAGTTGAAAAATGGAGCTCAGGGGCACTGCAATTCACAAACCTGCAGACTTATAAATGATAACTCTCGTCTACAAATATATTGAGGGAAGGCAACAAAGAGGATTTGAAAGCAAGGCAGAATTGCAGGAAACAGATTTCAGGAGGCAGATTCGAATCGCCTTTAAAGCACAGGAAAAGCGGCAAAACCTCGACAATGATGCCCTTGGCCAAAAAGGGCGTATGCGTTTTTTCCTGAATATATTCAGGAAAAAACGCATACGCCCTTTTTGGCCAACCAAGCAACCTGGAAAGGCAAATCAGCGCTACAAAGAAGTCTCGCTTCCCATCGGTCAAAAGGGCCATGCTGAATAAAGTGTCAAAACCAGAAATGCAGGACAGGCCACGGAGAAACGGGAGCCTTGCTACGCTGATGGGCGGGATGTAAATTGCCAACAGCCACTCTGGAGACGTGTACGGTGTGTCCTGAAACATTTACAAAACTCAGCTTAGAGAGCATAGGGCACTTCCACTCATGGGCGTATAAATTGGGAAAACTAAAAATCAGCAAGACACAAGCACCCCAAAGTTTAGGGCTGCTCTGTTGACAAGAACCTCCACTTCGTTACACCTTAAATATCCCAGGAAAGAGAAAAATGGATAAAGAAGTTGTGGTCCTTATGTACAATGGAATATCACTCAGCCATGAAATCAACGTCATAAGGCTAGTAGCAGCATGATGAGTGGATTTAGGTACGACGATTCTAAGTCAAATAAGTCACACAGAAAAAGACACTTATCATAAGATATCACCTATAGAGGGAATGTAAAAACCGCTACCCTTGAACTCAATTACAAAACAGAACAGAGTCACACGGTTAGAAAACACACTATGGCTGCCTAACGGGAAAGGTGAGGTGGGGTGATGCATAAAACAAGGGTTTCAAATTAGCTCAGATACCGTTCCATAAACCCAATACGTAATAGACAAGACCTACTCCTTGCTCAGGGAACTGGACTCAACACCCCCTATTCACCGCCCAAGAGTATATCTGACTAGTAAGAATCTTAAAACCTATGTATTGATATCTCTCTGTAAGTGAGTCAAGTGGGTGTAAAGCTGCATAAACACAGCAGTGAAAAGCAGCTAAACCCTATTATAAAACTCAATTAATTTTAAAAACCCGTGAAACAAAGACAGTGAAAGGGAGAGAAATTCTTACAAAATTCGTTCAGGCGCTGTGATGCCACCTGGATTGACCATATCTAGACCCGCAATTGATTGAGACATAAGGGTGGACAGTCTTGGGGCTGAGGGGTTTGGTGAGGTTCGGTGAGCAAACGCAGACGCTTTAAAGTAATACTGCGTGGTACCCATCCCATGGGTCCCAAATCTCCAGGTTCAAGGGCATCTTCCTACATCGAAAACATGCATGAGAAACCCAGAAGATGGTCCACCGAGTGATCGGGAAAGGTTTCTAAAACGCACCTCATTTCTCATCTCCTTGTGCTCGGGTTCACCATTCCAGCCGCTTTACTAGCAATCTCCCTCCTTGGAGAATCAGCACCTTTAACCTCCTGTTCCATACAGGTGGCAATTTGAACTGAGGATGAACGGGAAGACGGGGAACCAATGAGAGACTAGCTCTAGGTGTTGGGACAGGCACAGGTCACTCTATTTTCCCATCAGGAAGAAGAATTAACCACAGGCTCAGTCTGCCGCCCGGAAGCAGAATAGGGCCTAAAGCAATCCTGCGCTTTTGCGGCCAGCTCCCAAGAGAGCGAGTTGAAAAATGGAGCTCAGGGGCACTGCAATTCACAAACCTGCAGACTTATAAATGATAACTCTCGTCTACAAATATATTGAGGGAAGGCAACAAAGAGGATTTGAAAGCAAGGCAGAATTGCAGGAAACAGATTTCAGGAGGCAGATTCGAATCGCCTTTAAAGCACAGGAAAAGCGGCAAAACCTCGACAATGATGCCCTTGGCCAAAAAGGGCGTATGCGTTTTTTCCTGAATATATTCAGGAAAAAACGCATACGCCCTTTTTGGCCAACCAAGCAACCTGGAAAGGCAAATCAGCGCTACAAAGAAGTCTCGCTTCCCATCGGTCAAAAGGGCCATGCTGAATAAAGTGTCAAAACCAGAAATGCAGGACAGGCCACGGAGAAACGGGAGCCTTGCTACGCTGATGGGCGGGATGTAAATTGCCAACAGCCACTCTGGAGAAGTGTACGGTGTGTCCTGAAACATTTACAAAACTCAGCTTAGAGAGCATAGGGCACTTCCACTCATGGGCGTATAAATTGGGAAAACTAAAAATCAGCAAGACACAAGCACCCCAAAGTTTAGGGCTGCTCTGTTGACAAGAACCTCCACTTCGTTACACCTTAAATATCCCAGGAAAGAGAAAAATGGATAAAGAAGTTGTGGTCCTTATGTACAATGGAATATCACTCAGCCATGAAATCAACGTCATAAGGCTAGTAGCAGCATGATGAGTGGATTTAGGTACGACGATTCTAAGTCAAATAAGTCACACAGAAAAAGACACTTATCATAAGATATCACCTATAGAGGGAATGTAAAAACCGCTACCCTTGAACTGAATTACAAAACAGAACAGAGTCACACGGTTAGAAAACACACTATGGCTGCCTAACGGGAAAGGTGAGGTGGGGTGATGCATAAAACAAGGGTTTCAAATTAGCTCAGATACCGTTCCATAAACCCAATACGTAATAGACAAGACCTACTCCTTGCTCAGGGAACTGGACTGAACACCCCCTATTCACCGCCCAAGAGTATATCTGACTAGTAAGAATCTTAAAACCTATGTATTGATATCTCTCTGTAAGTGAGTCAAGTGGGTGTAAAGCTGCATAAACACAGCAGTGAAAAGCAGCTAAACCCCATTATAAAACTCAATTAATTTTAAAAACCCGTGAAACAAAGACAGTGAAAGGGAGAGAAATTCTTACAAAATTCGTTCAGGCGCTGTGATGCCACCTGGATTGACCATATCTAGACCCGCAGCTGATTGAGACATAAGGGTGGACACTCTTGGGGCTGAGGGGTTTGGTGAGGTTCGGTGAGCAAATGCAGACGCTTTAAAGTAATACTGCGTGGTACCCATCCCATGGGTCCCAAATCTCCAGGTTCAAGGGCATCTTCCTACATCGAAAACATGCATGAGAATCCCAGAAGATGGTCCACCGAGTGATCGGGAAAGGTTTCTAAAACGCACCTCATTTCTCATCTCCTTGTGCTCGGGTTCGCCATTCCAGCCGCTTTACTAGCAATCTCCCTCCTTGGAGAATCAGCACCTTTAACCTCCTGTTCCATACAGGTTGCAATTTGTCCTGAGGGTGAACGGGAAGAGGGGGAACCAATGAGAGACTAGCTCTAGGTGTTGGGACAGGCACAGGTCACTCTATTTTCCCATCAGGAAGAAGAATTAACCACAGGCTCAGTCTGCCGCCCGGAAGCAGAATAGGGCCTAAAGCAATCCTGCGCTTTTGCGGCCAGCTCCCAAGAGAGCGAGTTGAAAAATGGAGCTCAGGGGCACTGCAATTCACAAACCTGCAGACTTATAAATGATAACTCTCGTCTACAAATATATTGAGGGAAGGCAACAAAGAGGATTTGAAAGCAAGGCAGAATTGCAGGAAACAGATTTCAGGAGGCAGATTCGAATCGCCTTTAAAGCACAGGAAAAGCGGCAAAACCTCGACAATGATGCCCTTGGCCAAAAAGGGCGTATGCGTTTTTTCCTGAATATATTCAGGAAAAAACGCATACGCCCTTTTTGGCCAACCAAGCAACCTGGAAAGGCAAATCAGCGCTACAAAGAAGTCTCGCTTCCCATCGGTCAAAAGGGCCATGCTGAATAAAGTGTCAAAACCAGAAATGCAGGACAGGCCACGGAGAAACGGGAGCCTTGCTACGCTGATGGGCGGGATGTAAATTGCCAACAGCCACTCTGGAGACGTGTACGGTGTGTCCTGAAACATTTACAAAACTCAGATTAGAGAGCATAGGGCACTTCCACTCATGGGCGTATAAATTGGGAAAACTAAAAATCAGCAAGACACAAGCACCCCAAAGTTTAGGGCTGCTCTGTTGACAAGAACCTCCACTTCGTTACACCTTAAATATCCCAGGAAAGAGAAAAATGGATAAAGAAGTTGTGGTCCTTATGTACAATGGAATATCACTCAGCCATGAAATCAACGTCATAAGGCTAGTAGCAGCATGATGAGTGGATTTAGGTACGACGATTCTAAGTCAAATAAGTCACACAGAAAAAGACACTTATCATAAGATATCACCTATAGAGGGAATGTAAAAACCGCTACCCTTGAACTCAATTACAAAACAGAACAGAGTCACACGGTTAGAAAACACACTATGGCTGCCTAACGGGAAAGGTGAGGTGGGGTGATGCATAAAACAAGGGTTTCAAATTAGCTCAGATACCGTTCCATAAACCCAATACGTAATAGACAAGACCTACTCCTTGCTCAGGGAACTGGACTCAACACCCCCTATTCACCGCCCAAGAGTATATCTGACTAGTAAGAATCTTAAAACCTATGTATTGATATCTCTCTGTAAGTGAGTCAAGTGGGTGTAAAGCTGCATAAACACAGCAGTGAAAAGCAGCTAAACCCTATTATAAAACTCAATTAATTTTAAAAACCCGTGAAACAAAGACAGTGAAAGGGAGAGAAATTCTTACAAAATTCGTTCAGGCGCTGTGATGCCACCTGGATTGACCATATCTAGACCCGCAATTGATTGAGACATAAGGGTGGACACTCTTGGGGCTGAGGGGTTTGGTGAGGTTCGGTGAGCAAACGCAGACGCTTTAAAGTAATACTGCGTGGTACCCATCCCATGGGTCCCAAATCTCCAGGTTCAAGGGCATCTTCCTACATCGAAAACATGCATGAGAAACCCAGAAGATGGTCCACCGAGTGATCGGGAAAGGTTTCTAAAACGCACCTCATTTCTCATCTCCTTGTGCTCGGGTTCGCCATTCCAGCCGCTTTACTAGCAATCTCCCTCCTTGGAGAATCAGCACCTTTAACCTCCTGTTCCATACAGGTGGCAATTTGAACTGAGGATGAACGGGAAGACGGGGAACCAATGAGAGACTAGCTCTAGGTGTTGGGACAGGCACAGGTCACTCTATTTTCCCATCAGGAAGAAGAATTAACCACAGGCTCAGTCTGCCGCCCGGAAGCAGAATAGGGCCTAAAGCAATCCTGCGCTTTTGCGGCCAGCTCCCAAGAGAGCGAGTTGAAAAATGGAGCTCAGGGGCACTGCAATTCACAAACCTGCAGACTTATAAATGATAACTCTCGTCTACAAATATATTGAGGGAAGGCAACAAAGAGGATTTGAAAGCAAGGCAGAATTGCAGGAAACAGATTTCAGGAGGCAGATTCGAATCGCCTTTAAAGCACAGGAAAAGCGGCAAAACCTCGACAATGATGCCCTTGGCCAAAAAGGGCGTATGCGTTTTTTCCTGAATATATTCAGGAAAAAACGCATACGCCCTTTTTGGCCAACCAAGCAACCTGGAAAGGCAAATCAGCGCTACAAAGAAGTCTCGCTTCCCATCGGTCAAAAGGGCCATGCTGAATAAAGTGTCAAAACCAGAAATGCAGGACAGGCCACGGAGAAACGGGAGCCTTGCTACGCTGATGGGCGGGATGTAAATTGCCAACAGCCACTCTGGAGAAGTGTACGGTGTGTCCTGAAACATTTACAAAACTCAGCTTAGAGAGCATAGGGCACTTCCACTCATGGGCGTATAAATTGGGAAAACTAAAAATCAGCAAGACACAAGCACCCCAAAGTTTAGGGCTGCTCTGTTGACAAGAACCTCCACTTCGTTACACCTTAAATATCCCAGGAAAGAGAAAAATGGATAAAGAAGTTGTGGTCCTTATGTACAATGGAATATCACTCAGCCATGAAATCAACGTCATAAGGCTAGTAGCAGCATGATGAGTGGATTTAGGTACGACGATTCTAAGTCAAATAAGTCACACAGAAAAAGACACTTATCATAAGATATCACCTATAGAGGGAATGTAAAAACCGCTACCCTTGAACTGAATTACAAAACAGAACAGAGTCACACGGTTAGAAAACACACTATGGCTGCCTAACGGGAAAGGTGAGGTGGGGTGATGCATAAAACAAGGGTTTCAAATTAGCTCAGATACCGTTCCATAAACCCAATACGTAATAGACAAGACCTACTCCTTGCTCAGGGAACTGGACTCAACACCCCCTATTCACCGCCCAAGAGTATATCTGACTAGTAAGAATCTTAAAACCTATGTATTGATATCTCTCTGTAAGTGAGTCAAGTGGGTGTAAAGCTGCATAAACACAGCAGTGAAAAGCAGCTAAACCCCATTATAAAACTCAATTAATTTTAAAAACCCGTGAAACAAAGACAGTGAAAGGGAGAGAAATTCTTACAAAATTCGTTCAGGCGCTGTGATGCCACCTGGATTGACCATATCTAGACCCGCAGCTGATTGAGACATAAGGGTGGACACTCTTGGGGCTGAGGGGTTTGGTGAGGTTCGGTGAGCAAATGCAGACGCTTTAAAGTAATACTGCGTGGTACCCATCCCATGGGTCCCAAATCTCCAGGTTCAAGGGCATCTTCCTACATCGAAAACATGCATGAGAATCCCAGAAGATGGTCCACCGAGTGATCGGGAAAGGTTTCTAAAACGCACCTCATTTCTCATCTCCTTGTGCTCGGGTTCGCCATTCCAGCCGCTTTACTAGCAATCTCCCTCCTTGGAGAATCAGCACCTTTAACCTCCTGTTCCATACAGGTTGCAATTTGTCCTGAGGGTGAACGGGAAGAGGGGGAACCAATGAGAGACTAGCTCTAGGTGTTGGGACAGGCACAGGTCACTCTATTTTCCCATCAGGAAGAAGAATTAACCACAGGCTCAGTCTGCCGCCCGGAAGCAGAATAGGGCCTAAAGCAATCCTGCGCTTTTGCGGCCAGCTCCCAAGAGAGCGAGTTGAAAAATGGAGCTCAGGGGCACTGCAATTCACAAACCTGCAGACTTATAAATGATAACTCTCGTCTACAAATATATTGAGGGAAGGCAACAAAGAGGATTTGAAAGCAAGGCAGAATTGCAGGAAACAGATTTCAGGAGGCAGATTCGAATCGCCTTTAAAGCACAGGAAAAGCGGCAAAACCTCGACAATGATGCCCTTGGCCAAAAAGGGCGTATGCGTTTTTTCCTGAATATATTCAGGAAAAAACGCATACGCCCTTTTTGGCCAACCAAGCAACCTGGAAAGGCAAATCAGCGCTACAAAGAAGTCTCGCTTCCCATCGGTCAAAAGGGCCATGCTGAATAAAGTGTCAAAACCAGAAATGCAGGACAGGCCACGGAGAAACGGGAGCCTTGCTACGCTGATGGGCGGGATGTAAATTGCCAACAGCCACTCTGGAGACGTGTACGGTGTGTCCTGAAACATTTACAAAACTCAGCTTAGAGAGCATAGGGCACTTCCACTCATGGGCGTATAAATTGGGAAAACTAAAAATCAGCAAGACACAAGCACCCCAAAGTTTAGGGCTGCTCTGTTGACAAGAACCTCCACTTCGTTACACCTTAAATATCCCAGGAAAGAGAAAAATGGATAAAGAAGTTGTGGTCCTTATGTACAATGGAATATCACTCAGCCATGAAATCAACGTCATAAGGCTAGTAGCAGCATGATGAGTGGATTTAGGTACGACGATTCTAAGTCAAATAAGTCACACAGAAAAAGACACTTATCATAAGATATCACCTATAGAGGGAATGTAAAAACCGCTACCCTTGAACTCAATTACAAAACAGAACAGAGTCACACGGTTAGAAAACACACTATGGCTGCCTAACGGGAAAGGTGAGGTGGGGTGATGCATAAAACAAGGGTTTCAAATTAGCTCAGATACCGTTCCATAAACCCAATACGTAATAGACAAGACCTACTCCTTGCTCAGGGAAGTGGACTCAACAACCCCTATTCACCGCCCAAGAGTATATCTGACTAGTAAGAATCTTAAAACCTATGTATTGATATCTCTCTGTAAGTGAGTCAAGTGGGTGTAAAGCTGCATAAACACAGCAGTGAAAAGCAGCTAAACCCCATTATAAAACTCAATTAATTTTAAAAACCCGTGAAACAAAGACAGTGAAAGGGAGAGAAATTCTTACAAAATTCGTTCAGGCGCTGTGATGCCACCTGGATTGACCATATCTAGACCCGCAGCTGATTGAGACATAAGGGTGGACACTCTTGGGGCTGAGGGGTTTGGTGAGGTTCGGTGAGCAAACACAGACGCTTTAAAGTAATACTGTGTGGTACCCATCCCATGGGTCCCAAATCTCCAGGTTCAAGGGCATCTTCCTACATCGAAAACATGCATGAGAAACCCAGAAGATGGTCCACCGAGTGATCGGGAAAGGTTTCTAAAACGCACCTCATTTCTCATCTCCTTGTGCTCGGGTTCGCCATTCCAGCCGCTTTACAAGCAATCTCCCTCCTTGGAGAATCAGCACCTTTAACCTCCTGTTCCATACAGGTGGCAATTTGAACTGAGGATGAACGGGAAGACGGGGAACCAATGAGAGACTAGCTCTAGGTGTTGGGACAGGCAGAGGTCACTCTATTTTCCCATCAGGAAGAAGAATTAACCACAGGCTCAGTCTGCCGCCCGGAAGCAGAATAGGGCCTAAAGCAATCCTGTGCTTTTGTGGCCAGCTCCCAAGAGAGCGAGTTGAAAAATGGAGCTCAGGGGCACTGCAATTCACAAACCTGCAGACTTATAAATGATAACTCTCGTCTACAAATATATTGAGGGAAGGCAACAAAGAGGATTTGAAAGCAAGGCAGAATTGCAGGAAACAGATTTCAGGAGGCAGATTCGCATCGCCTTTAAAGCACAGGAAAAGCGGCAAAACCTCGACAATGATGCCCTTGGCCAAAAAGGGCGTATGCGTTTTTTCCTGAATATATTCAGGAAAAAACGCATACGCCCTTTTTGGCCAACCAAGCAACCTGGAAAGGCAAATCAGCGCTACAAAGAATTTTCGCTTCCCATCGGTCAAAAGGGCCATGCTGAATAAAGTGTCAAAACCAGAAATGCAGGACAGGCCACGGAGAAACGGGAGCCTTGCTACGCTGATGGGCGGGATGTAAATTGCCAACAGCCACTCTGGAGAAGTGTACGGTGTGTCCTGAAACATTTACAAAACTCAGCTTAGAGAGCATAGGGCACTTCCACTCATGGGCGTATAAATTGGGAAAACTAAAAATCAGCAAGACACAAGCACCCCAAAGTTTAGGGCTGCTCTGTTGACAAGAACCTCCACTTCGTTACACCTTAAATATCCCAGGAAAGAGAAAAATGGATAAAGAAGTTGTGGTCCTTATGTACAATGGAATATCACTCAGCCATGAAATCAACGTCATAAGGCTAGTAGCAGCATTATGAGTGGATTTAGGTACGACGATTCTAAGTGAAATAAGTCACACAGAAAAAGACACTTATCATAAGATATCACTTATAGAGGGAATGTAAAAACCGCTACCCTTGAACTGAATTACAAAACAGAACAGAGTCACACGGTTAGAAAACACACTATGGCTGCCTAACGGGAAAGGTGAGGTGGGGTGATGCATAAAGCAAGGGTTTCAAATTAGCTCAGATACCGTTCCATAAACCCAATATGTAATAGACAAGACCTACTCCTTACTCAGGGAAGTGGACTCAACACCCCCTATTCACCGCCCAAGAATATATCTGACTAGTAAGAATCTTAAAACTTATGTATTGATATCTCTCTGTAAGTGAGTCAAGTGGGTGTAAAGCTGCATAAACACAGCAGTGAAAAACAGCTAAACCCCATTATAAAACTCAATTAATTTTAAAAACCCGTGAAACAAAGACAGTGAAAGAGAGAGAAATTCTTACAAAATTCGTTCAGGGGCTGTGATGCCACCTGGATTGACCATATTTAGACCTGCACCTGATTGAGACATAAGGGTGGACAGTCTTGGGGCTGAGAGGTTTGGTGAGGTTGGGTGAGCAAACGCAGACGCTTTAAAGTAATACTGCGTGGTACCCATCCCATGGGTCCCAAATCTCCAGGTTCAAGGGCATCTTCCTACATCGAAAACATGCATGAGAAACCCAGAAGATGGTCCACCGAGTGATCGGGAAAGGTTTCTAAAACGCACCTCATTTCTCATCTCCTTGTGCTCGGGTTCGCCATTCCAGCCGCTTTACTAGCAATCTCCCTCCTTGGAGAATCAGCACCTTTAACCTCCTGTTCCATACAGGTTGCAATTTGTCCTGAGGGTGAACGGGAAGAGGGGGAACCAATGAGAGACTAGCTCTAGGTGTTGGGACAGGCACAGGTCACTCTATTTTCCCATCAGGAAGAAGAATTAACCACAGGCTCAGTCTGCCGCCCGGAAGCAGAATAGGGCCTAAAGCAATCCTGCGCTTTTGCGGCCAGCTCCCAAGAGAGCGAGTTGAAAAATGGAGCTCAGGGGCACTGCAATTCACAAACCTGCAGACTTATAAATGATAACTCTCGTCTACAAATATATTGAGGGAAGGCAACAAAGAGGATTTGAAAGCAAGGCAGAATTGCAGGAAACAGATTTCAGGAGGCAGATTCGAATCGCCTTTAAAGCACAGGAAAAGCGGCAAAACCTCGACAATGATGCCCTTGGCCAAAAAGGGCGTATGCGTTTTTTCCTGAATATATTCAGGAAAAAACGCATACGCCCTTTTTGGCCAACCAAGCAACCTGGAAAGGCAAATCAGCGCTACAAAGAAGTCTCGCTTCCCATCGGTCAAAAGGCCCATGCTGAATAAAGTGTCAAAACCAGAAATGCAGGACAGGCCACGGAGAAACGGGAGCCTTGCTAAGCTGATGGGTGGGATGTAAATTGCCAACAGCCACTCTGGAGAAGTGTACGGTGTGTCCTGAAACATTTACAAAACTCAGCTTAGAGAGCATAGGGCACTTCCACTCATGGGCGTATAAATTGGGAAAACTAAAAATCAGCAAGACACAAGCACCCCAAAGTTTAGGGCTGCTCTGTTGACAAGAACCTCCACTTTGTTACACCTTAAATATCCCAGGAAAGAGAAAAATGGATAAAGAAGTTGTGGTCCTTATGTACAATGGAATATCACTCAGCCATGAAATCAACGTCATAAGGCTAGTAGCAGCTGATGAGTGGATTTAGGTACGACGATTCTAAGTCAAATAAGTCACACAGAAAAAGACACTTATCATAAGATATCACCTATAGAGGGAATGTAAAAACCGCTACCCTTGAACTGAATTACAAAACAGAACAGAGTCACACGGTTAGAAAACACACTATGGCTGCCTAACGGGAAAGGTGAGGTGGGGTGATGCATAAAACAAGGGTTTCAAATTAGCTCAGATACCGTTCCATAAACCCAATACGTAATAGACAAGACCTACTCCTTGCTCAGGGAACTGGACTCAACACCCCCTATTCACCGCCCAAGAGTATATCTGACTAGTAACAATCTTAAAACCTATGTAATGATATCTCTCTGTAAGTGAGTCAAGTGGGTGTAAAGCTGCATAAACACAGCAGTGAAAAGCAGCTAAACCCCATTATAAAACTCAATTAATTTTAAAAACCCGTGAAACAAAGACAGTGAAAGGGAGAGAAATTCTTACAAAATTCGTTCAGGCCCTGTGATGCCACCTGGATTGACCATATCTAGACCGGCAGCTGATTGAGACATAAGGGTGGACACTCTTGGGGCTGAGAGGTTTGGTGAGGTTGGGTGAGCAAACGCAGACGCTTTAAAGTAATACTGCGTGGTACCCATCCCATGGGTCCCAAATCTCCAGGTTCAAGGGCATCTTCCTACATCGAAAACATGCATGAGAAACCCAGAAGATGGTCCACCGAGTGATCGGGAAAGGTTTATAAAACGCACCTCATTTCTCATCTCCTTGTGCTCGGGTTCGCCATTCCAGCCGCTTTACTAGCAATCTCCCTCCTTGGAGAATCAGCACCTTTAACCTCCTGTTCCATACAAGTTGCAATTTGTCCTGAGGGTGAACGGGAAGAGGGGGAACCAATGAGAGACTAGCTCTAGGTGTTGGGACAGGCACAGGTCACTCTATTTTCCCATCAGGAAGAAGAATTAACCACAGGCTCAGTCTGCCGCCCGGAAGCAGAATAGGGCCTAAAGCAATCCTGCGCTTTTGCGGCCAGCTCCCAAGAGAGCGAGTTGAAAAATGGAGCTCAGGGGCACTGCAATTCACAAACCTGCAGACTTATAAATGATAACTCTCGTCTACAAATATATTGAGGGAAGGCAACAAAGAGGATTTGAAAGCAAGGCAGAATTGAAGGAAACAGATTTCAAGAGGTAGATTCGAATCGCCTTTAAAGCACAGGAAAAGCGGCAAAACCTCGACAATGATGCCCTTGGCCAAAAAGGGCGTATGGGTTTTTTCCTGAATATATTCAGGATAAAACGCATACACCCTTTTTGGCCAACCAAGCAACCTGGAAAGGCAAATCAGCGCTACAAAGAAGTCTCGCTTCCCATCGGTCAAAAGGGCCATGCTGAATAAAGTGTCAAAACCAGAAATGCAGGACAGGCCACGGAGAAACGGGAGCCTTGCTACGCTGATGGGCGGGATGTAAATTGCCAACAGCCACTCTGGAGAAGTGTACGGTGTGTCCTGAAACATTTACAAAACTCAGCTTAGAGAGCATAGGGCACTTCCACTCATGGGCGTATAAATTGGGAAAACTAAAAATCAGCAAGACACAAGCACCCCAAAGTTTAGGGCTGCTCTGTTGACAAGAACCTCCACTTCGTTACACCTTAAATATCCCAGGAAAGAGAAAAATGGATAAAGAAGTTGTGGTCCTTATGTACAATGGAATATCACTCAGCCATGAAATCAACGTCATAAGGCTAGTAGCAGCATGATGAGTGGATTTAGGTACGACGATTCTAAGTCAAATAAGTCACACAGAAAAAGACACTTATCATAAGATATCACTTATAGAGGGAATGTAAAAACCGCTACCCTTGAACTGAATTACAAAACAGAACAGAGTCACACGGTTAGAAAACACACTATGGCTGCCTAACGGGAAAGGTGAGGTGGGGTGATGCATAAAACAAGGGTTTCAAATTAGCTCAGATACCGTTCCATAAACCCAATACGTAATAGACAAGACCTACTCCTTGCTCAGGGAACTGGACTCAACACCCCCTATTCACCGCCCAAGAGTATATCTGACTAGTAAGAATCTTAAAACCTATGTATTGATATCTCTCTGTAAGTGAGTCAAGTGGGTGTAAAGCTGCATAAACACAGCAGTGAAAAGCAGCTAAACCCCATTATAAAACTCAATTAATTTTAAAAACCCGTGAAACAAAGACAGTGAAAGGGAGAGAAATTCTTACAAAATTCGTTCAGGCGCTGTGATGCCACCTGGATTGACCATATCTAGACACGCAGCTGATTGAGACATAAGGGTGGACACTCTTGGGGCTGAGGGGTTTGGTGAGGTTCGGTGAGCAAACGCAGACGCTTTAAAGTAATACTGTGTGGTACCCATCCCATGGGTCCCAAATCTCCAGGTTCAAGGGCATCTTCCTACATCGAAAACATGCATGAGAAACCCAGAAGATGGTCCACCGAGTGATCGGGAAAGGTTTCTAAAACGCACCTCATTTCTCATCTCCTTGTGCTCGGGTTCACCATTCCAGCCGCTTTACTAGCAATCTCCCTCCTTGGAGAATCAGCACCTTTAACCTCCTGTTCCATACAGGTGGCAATTTGAACTGAGGATGAACGGGAAGACGGGGAACCAATGAGAGACTAGCTCTAGGTGTTGGGACAGGCACAGGTCACTCTATTTTCCCATCAGGAAGAAGAATTAACCACAGGCTCAGTCTGCCGCCCGGAAGCAGAATAGGGCCTAAAGCAATCCTGCGCTTTTGCGGCCAGCTCCCAAGAGAGCGAGTTGAAAAATGGAGCTCAGGGGCACTGCAATTCACAAACCTGCAGACTTATAAATGATAACTCTCGTCTACAAATATATTGAGGGAAGGCAACAAAGAGGATTTGAAAGCAAGGCAGAATTGCAGGAAACAGATTTCAGGAGGCAGATTCGAATCGCATTTAAAGCACAGGAAAAACGGCAAAACCTCGACAATGATGCCCTTGGCCAAAAAGGGCGTATGCGTTTTTTCCTGAATATATTCAGGAAAAAACGCATACGCCCTTTTTGGCCAACCAAGCAACCTGGAAAGGCAAATCAGCGCTACAAAGAAGTCTCGCTTCCCATCGGTCAAAAGGGCCATGCTGAATAAAGTGTCAAAACCAGAAATGCAGGACAGGCCACGGAGAAACGGGAGCCTTGCTACGCTGATGGGCGGGATGTAAATTGCCAACAGCCACTCTGGAGAAGTGTACGGTGTGTCCTGAAACATTTACAAAACTCAGCTTAGAGAGCATAGGGCACTTCCACTCATGGGCGTATAAATTGGGAAAACTAAAAATCAGCAAGACACAAGCACCCCAAAGTTTAGGGCTGCTCTGTTGACAAGAACCTCCACTTCGTTACACCTTAAATATCCCAGGAAAGAGAAAAATGGATAAAGAAGTTGTGGTCCTTATGTACAATGGAATATCACTCAGCCATGAAATCAACGTCATAAGGCTAGTAGCAGCATGATGAGTGGATTTAGGTACGACGATTCTAAGTCAAATAAGTCACACAGAAAAAGACACTTATCATAAGATATCACTTATAGAGGGAATGTAAAAACCGCTACCCTTGAACTGAATTACAAAACAGAACAGAGTCACACGGTTAGAAAACACACTATGGCTGCCTAACGGGAAAGGTGAGGTGGGGTGATGCATAAAACAAGGGTTTCTAATTAGCTCAGATACCGTTCCATAAACCCAATACGTAATAGACAAGACCTACTCCTTGCTCAGGGAACTGGACTCAACACCCCCTATTCACCGCCCAAGAGTATATCTGACTAGTAAGAATCTTAAAACCTATGTATTGATATCTCTCTGTAAGTGAGTCAAGTGGGTGTAAAGCTGCATAAACACAGCAGTGAAAAGCAGCTAAACCCCATTATAAAACTCAATTAATTTTAAAAACCCGTGAAACAAAGACAGTGAAAGAGAGAGAAATTCTTACAAAATTCGTTCAGGGGCTGTGATGCCACCTGGATTGACCATATCTAGACCCGCAGCTGATTGAGACATAAGGGTGGACACTCTTGGGGCTGAGAGGTTTGGTGAGGTTGGGTGAGCAAACGCAGACGCTTTAAAGTAATACTGCGTGGTACCCATCCCATGGGTCCCAAATCTCCAGGTTCCAGGGCATCTTCCTACATCGAAAACATGCATGAGAAACCCAGAAGATGGTTCACCGAGTGATCGGGAAAGGTTTCTAAAACGCACCTCATTTCTCATCTCCTTGTGCTCGGGTTCGCCATTCCAGCCGCTTTACTAGCAATCTCCCTCCTTGGAGAATCAGCACCTTTAACCTCCTGTTCCATACAGGTTGCAATTTGTCCTGAGGGTGAACGGGAAGACGGGGAACCAATGAGAGACTAGCTCTAGGTGTTGGGACAGGCACAGGTCACTCTATTTTCCCATCAGGAAGAAGAATTAACAACAGGCTCAGTCTGCCGCCCGGAAGCAGAATAGGGCCTAAAGCAATCCTGCGCTTTTGCGGCCAGCTCCCAAGAGAGCGAGTTGAAAAATGGAGCTCAGGGGCACTGCAATTCACAAACCTGCAGACTTATAAATGATAACTCTCGTCTACAAATATATTGAGGGAAGGCAACAAAGAGGATTTGAAAGCAAGGCAGAATTGCAGGAAACAGATTTCAGGAGGCAGATTCGCATCGCCTTTAAAGCACAGGAAAAGCGGCAAAACCTCGACAATGATGCCCTTGGCCAAAAAGGGCGTATGCGTTTTTTCCTGAATATATTCAGGAAAAAACGCATACGCCCTTTTTGGCCAACCAAGCAACCTGGAAAGGCAAATCAGCGCTACAAAGAATTTTCGCTTCCCATCGGTCAAAAGGGCCATGCTGAATAAAGTGTCAAAACCAGAAATGCAGGACAGGCCACGGAGAAACGGGAGCCTTGCTACGCTGATGGGCGGGATGTAAATTGCCAACAGCCACTCTGGAGAAGTGTACGGTGTGTCCTGAAACATTTACAAAACTCAGCTTAGAGAGCATAGGGCACTTCCACTCATGGGCGTATAAATTGGGAAAACTAAAAATCAGCAAGACACAAGCACCCCAAAGTTTAGGGCTGCTCTGTTGACAAGAACCTCCACTTCGTTACACCTTAAATATCCCAGGAAAGAGAAAAATGGATAAAGAAGTTGTGGTCCTTATGTACAATGGAATATCACTCAGCCATGAAATCAACGTCATAAGGCTAGTAGCAGCATTATGAGTGGATTTAGGTACGACGATTCTAAGTGAAATAAGTCACACAGAAAAAGACACTTATCATAAGATATCACTTATAGAGGGAATGTAAAAACCGCTACCCTTGAACTGAATTACAAAACAGAACAGAGTCACACGGTTAGAAAACACACTATGGCTGCCTAACGGGAAAGGTGAGGTGGGGTGATGCATAAAGCAAGGGTTTCAAATTAGCTCAGATACCGTTCCATAAACCCAATATGTAATAGACAAGACCTACTCCTTACTCAGGGAACTGGACTCAACACCCCCTATTCACCGCCCAAGAATATATCTGACTAGTAAGAATCTTAAAACTTATGTATTGATATCTCTCTGTAAGTGAGTCAAGTGGGTGTAAAGCTGCATAAACACAGCAGTGAAAAACAGCTAAACCCCATTATAAAACTCAATTAATTTTAAAAACCCGTGAAACAAAGACAGTGAAAGAGAGAGAAATTCTTACAAAATTCGTTCAGGGGCTGTGATGCCACCTGGATTGACCATATTTAGACCTGCACCTGATTGAGACATAAGGGTGGACAGTCTTGGGGCTGAGAGGTTTGGTGAGGTTGGGTGAGCAAACGCAGACGCTTTAAAGTAATACTGCGTGGTACCCATCCCATGGGTCCCAAATCTCCAGGTTCAAGGGCATCTTCCTACATCGAAAACATGCATGAGAAACCCAGAAGATGGTCCACCGAGTGATCGGGAAAGGTTTCTAAAACGCACCTCATTTCTCATCTCCTTGTGCTCGGGTTCGCCATTCCAGCCGCTTTACTAGCAATCTCCCTCCTTGGAGAATCAGCACCTTTAACCTCCTGTTCCATACAGGTTGCAATTTGTCCTGAGGGTGAACGGGAAGAGGGGGAACCAATGAGAGACTAGCTCTAGGTGTTGGGACAGGCACAGGTCACTCTATTTTCCCATCAGGAAGAAGAATTAACCACAGGCTCAGTCTGCCGCCTGGAAGCAGAATAGGGCCTAAAGCAATCCTGCGCTTTTGCGGCCAGCTCCCAAGAGAGCGAGTTGAAAAATGGAGCTCAGGGGCACTGCAATTCACAAACCTGCAGACTTATAAATGATAACTCTCGTCTACAAATATATTGAGGGAAGGCAACAAAGAGGATTTGAAAGCAAGGCAGAATTGCAGGAAACAGATTTCAGGAGGCAGATTCGAATCGCATTTAAAGCACAGGAAAAACGGCAAAACCTCGACAATGATGCCCTTGGCCAAAAAGGGCGTATGCGTTTTTTCCTGAATATATTCAGGAAAAAACGCATACGCCCTTTTTGGCCAACCAAGCAACCTGGAAAGGCAAATCAGCGCTACAAAGAAGTCTCGCTTCCCATCGGTCAAAAGGGCCATGCTGAATAAAGTGTCAAAACCAGAAATGCAGGACAGGCCACGGAGAAACGGGAGCCTTGCTACGCTGATGGGCGGGATGTAAATTGCCAACAGCCACTCTGGAGAAGTGTACGGTGTGTCCTGAAACATTTACAAAACTCAGCTTAGAGAGCATAGGGCACTTCCACTCATGGGCGTATAAATTGGGAAAACTAAAAATCAGCAAGACACAAGCACCCCAAAGTTTAGGGCTGCTCTGTTGACAAGAACCTCCACTTCGTTACACCTTAAATATCCCAGGAAAGAGAAAAATGGATAAAGAAGTTGTGGTCCTTATGTACAATGGAATATCACTCAGCCATGAAATCAACGTCATAAGGCTAGTAGCAGCATGATGAGTGGATTTAGGTACGACGATTCTAAGTCAAATAAGTCACACAGAAAAAGACACTTATCATAAGATATCACTTATAGAGGGAATGTAAAAACCGCTACCCTTGAACTGAATTACAAAACAGAACAGAGTCACACGGTTAGAAAACACACTATGGCTGCCTAACGGGAAAGGTGAGGTGGGGTGATGCATAAAACAAGGGTTTCTAATTAGCTCAGATACCGTTCCATAAACCCAATACGTAATAGACAAGACCTACTCCTTGCTCAGGGAACTGGACTCAACACCCCCTATTCACCGCCCAAGAGTATATCTGACTAGTAAGAATCTTAAAACCTATGTATTGATATCTCTCTGTAAGTGAGTCAAGTGGGTGTAAAGCTGCATAAACACAGCAGTGAAAAGCAGCTAAACCCCATTATAAAACTCAATTAATTTTAAAAACCCGTGAAACAAAGACAGTGAAAGAGAGAGAAATTCTTACAAAATTCGTTCAGGGGCTGTGATGCCACCTGGATTGACCATATCTAGACCCGCAGCTGATTGAGACATAAGGGTGGACACTCTTGGGGCTGAGAGGTTTGGTGAGGTTGGGTGAGCAAACGCAGACGCTTTAAAGTAATACTGCGTGGTACCCATCCCATGGGTCCCAAATCTCCAGGTTCCAGGGCATCTTCCTACATCGAAAACATGCATGAGAAACCCAGAAGATGGTTCACCGAGTGATCGGGAAAGGTTTCTAAAACGCACCTCATTTCTCATCTCCTTGTGCTCGGGTTCGCCATTCCAGCCGCTTTACTAGCAATCTCCCTCCTTGGAGAATCAGCACCTTTAACCTCCTGTTCCATACAGGCTGCAATTTGTCCTGAGGGTGAACGGGAAGACGGGGAACCAATGAGAGACTAGCTCTAGGTGTTGGGACAGGCACAGGTCACTCTATTTTCCCATCAGGAAGAAGAATTAACAACAGGCTCAGTCTGCCGCCCGGAAGCAGAATAGGGCCTAAAGCAATCCTGCGCTTTTGCGGCCAGCTCCCAAGAGAGCGAGTTGAAAAATGGAGCTCAGGGGCACTGCAATTCACAAACCTGCAGACTTATAAATGATAACTCTCGTCTACAAATATATTGAGGGAAGGCAACAAAGAGGATTTGAAAGCAAGGCAGAATTGCAGGAAACAGATTTCAGGAGGCAGATTCGAATCGTCTTTAAAGCACAGGAAAAGTGGCAAAACCTCGACAATGATGCCCTTGGCCAAAAAGGGCGTATGCGTTTTTTCCTGAATATATTCAGGAAAAAACGCATACGCCCTTTTTGGCCAACCAAGCAACCTGGAAAGGCAAATCAGCGCTACAAAGAAGTCTCGCTTCCCATCGGTCAAAAGGGCCATGCTGAATAAAGTGTCAAAACCAGAAATGCAGGACAGGCCACGGAGAAACGGGAGCCTTGCTACGCTGATGGGCGGGATGTAAATTGCCAACAGCCACTCTGGAGAAGTGTACGGTGTGTCCTGAAACATTTACAAAACTCAGCTTAGAGAGCATAGGGCACTTCCACTCATGGGCGTATAAATTGGGAAAACTAAAAATCAGCAAGACACAAGCACCCTAAAGTTTAGGGCTGCTCTGTTGACAAGAACCTCCACTTCGTTACACCTTAAATATCCCAGGAAAGAGAAAAATGGATAAAGAAGTTGTGGTCCTTATGTACAATGGAATATCACTCAGCCATGAAATCAACGTCATAAGGCTAGTAGCAGCATGATGAGTGGATTTAGGTACGACGATTCTAAGTCAAATAAGTCACACAGAAAAAGACACTTATCATAAGATATCACTTATAGAGGGAATGTAAAAACCGCTACCCTTGAACTGAATTACAAAACAGAACAGAGTCACACGGTTAGAAAACACACTATGGCTGCCTAACGGGAAAGGTGAGGTGGGGTGATGCATAAAACAAGGGTTTCAAATTAGCTCAGATACCGTTCCATAAACCCAATACGTAATAGACAAGACCTACTCCTTGCTCAGGGAACTGGACTCAACACCCCCTATTCACCGCCCAAGAGTATACCTGACTAGTAACAATCTTAAAACCTATGTAATGATATCTCTCTGTAAGTGAGTCAAGTGGGTGTAAAGCTGCATAAACACAGCAGTGAAAAGCAGCTAAACCCCATTATAAAACTCAATTAATTTTAAAAACCCGTGAAACAAAGACAGTGAAAGGGAGAGAAATTCTTACAAAATTCGTTCAGGCCCTGTGATGCCACCTGGATTGACCATATCTAGACCGGCAGCTGATTGAGACATAAGGGTGGACACTCTTGGGGCTGAGAGGTTTGGTGAGGTTGGGTGAGCAAACGCAGACGCTTTAAAGTAATACTGCGTGGTACCCATCCCATGGGTCCCAAATCTCCAGGTTCAAGGGCATCTTCCTACATCGAAAACATGCATGAGAAACCCAGAAGATGGTCCACCGAGTGATCGGGATAGGTTTATAAAACGCACCTCATTTCTCATCTCCTTGTGCTCGGGTTCGCCATTCCAGCCGCTTTACTAGCAATCTCCCTCCTTGGAGAATCAGCACCTTTAACCTCCTGTTCCATACAAGTTGCAATTTGTCCTGAGGGTGAACGGGAAGAGGGGGAACCAATGAGAGACTAGCTCTAGGTGTTGGGACAGGCACAGGTCACTCTATTTTCCCATCAGGAAGAAGAATTAACCACAGGCTCAGTCTGCCGCCCGGAAGCAGAATAGGGCCTAAAGCAATCCTGCGCTTTTGCGGCCAGCTCCCAAGAGAGCGAGTTGAAAAATGGAGCTCAGGGGCACTGCAATTCACAAACCTGCAGACTTATAAATGATAACTCTCGTCTACAAATATATTGAGGGAAGGCAACAAAGAGGATTTGAAAGCAAGGCAGAATTGCAGGAAACAGATTTCAGGAGGCAGATTCGAATCGCCTTTAAAGCACAGGAAAAGCGGCAAAACCTCGACAATGATGCCCTTGGCCAAAAAGGGCGTATGCGTTTTTTCCTGAATATATTCAGGAAAAAACGCATACGCCCTTTTTGGCCAACCAAGCAACCTGGAAAGGCAAATCAGCGCTACAAAGAACTCTCGCTTCCCATCGGTCAAAAGGGCCATGCTGAATAAAGGGTCAAAACCAGAAATGCAGGACAGGCCACGGAGAAACGGAAGCCTTGCTACGCTGATGGGCGGGATGTAAATTGCCAACAGCCACTCTGGAGAAGTGTACGGTGTGTCCTGAAACATTTACAAAACTCAGCTTAGAGAGCATAGGGCACTTCCACTCATGGGCGTATAAATTGGGAAAACTAAAAATCAGCAAGACACAAGCACCCCAAAGTTTAGGGCTGCTCTGTTGACAAGAACCTCCACTTCGTTACACCTTAAATATCCCAGGAAAGAGAAAAATGGATAAAGAAGTTGTGGTCCTTATGTACAATGGAATATCACTCAGCCATGAAATCAACGTCATAAGGCTAGTAGCAGCTGATGAGTGGATTTAGGTACGACGATTCTAAGTCAAATAAGTCACACAGAAAAAGACACTTATCATAAGATATCACCTATAGAGGGAATGTAAAAACCGCTACCCTTGAACTGAATTACAAAACAGAACAGAGTCACACGGTTAGAAAACACACTATGGCTGCCTAACGGGAAAGGTGAGGTGGGGTGATGCATAAAACAAGGGTTTCAAATTAGCTCAGATACCGTTCCATAAACCCAATACGTAATAGACAAGACCTACTCCTTGCTCAGGGAACTGGACTCAACACCCCCTATTCACCGCCCAAGAGTATACCTGACTAGTAACAATCTTAAAACCTATGTAATGATATCTCTCTGTAAGTGAGTCAAGTGGGTGTAAAGCTGCATAAACACAGCAGTGAAAAGCAGCTAAACCCCATTATAAAACTCAATTAATTTTAAAAACCCGTGAAACAAAGACAGTGAAAGGGAGAGAAATTCTTACAAAATTCGTTCAGGCCCTGTGATGCCACCTGGATTGACCATATCTAGACCGGCAGCTGATTGAGACATAAGGGTGGACACTCTTGGGGCTGAGAGGTTTGGTGAGGTTGGGTGAGCAAACGCAGACGCTTTAAAGTAATACTGCGTGGTACCCATCCCATGGGTCCCAAATCTCCAGGTTCAAGGGCATCTTCCTACATCGAAAACATGCATGAGAAACCCAGAAGATGGTCCACCGAGTGATCGGGATAGGTTTATAAAACGCACCTCATTTCTCATCTCCTTGTGCTCGGGTTCGCCATTCCAGCCGCTTTACTAGCAATCTCCCTCCTTGGAGAATCAGCACCTTTAACCTCCTGTTCCATACAAGTTGCAATTTGTCCTGAGGGTGAACGGGAAGAGGGGGAACCAATGAGAGACTAGCTCTAGGTGTTGGGACAGGCACAGGTCACTCTATTTTCCCATCAGGAAGAAGAATTAACCACAGGCTCAGTCTGCCGCCCGGAAGCAGAATAGGGCCTAAAGCAATCCTGCGCTTTTGCGGCCAGCTCCCAAGAGAGCGAGTTGAAAAATGGAGCTCAGGGGCACTGCAATTCACAAACCTGCAGACTTATAAATGATAACTCTCGTCTACAAATATATTGAGGGAAGGCAACAAAGAGGATTTGAAAGCAAGGCAGAATTGCAGGAAACAGATTTCAGGAGGCAGATTCGAATCGCCTTTAAAGCACAGGAAAAGCGGCAAAACCTCGACAATGATGCCCTTGGCCAAAAAGGGCGTATGCGTTTTTTCCTGAATATATTCAGGAAAAAACGCATACGCCCTTTTTGGCCAACCAAGCAACCTGGAAAGGCAAATCAGCGCTACAAAGAACTCTCGCTTCCCATCGGTCAAAAGGGCCATGCTGAATAAAGGGTCAAAACCAGAAATGCAGGACAGGCCACGGAGAAACGGAAGCCTTGCTACGCTGATGGGCGGGATGTAAATTGCCAACAGCCACTCTGGAGAAGTGTACGGTGTGTCCTGAAACATTTACAAAACTCAGCTTAGAGAGCATAGGGCACTTCCACTCATGGGCGTATAAATTGGGAAAACTAAAAATCAGCAAGACACAAGCACCCCAAAGTTTAGGGCTGCTCTGTTGACAAGAACCTCCACTTCGTTACACCTTAAATATCCCAGGAAAGAGAAAAATGGATAAAGAAGTTGTGGTCCTTATGTACAATGGAATATCACTCAGCCATGAAATCAACGTCATAAGGCTAGTAGCAGCTGATGAGTGGATTTAGGTACGACGATTCTAAGTCAAATAAGTCACACAGAAAAAGACACTTATCATAAGATATCACCTATAGAGGGAATGTAAAAACCGCTACCCTTGAACTGAATTACAAAACAGAACAGAGTCACACGGTTAGAAAACACACTATGGCTGCCTAACGGGAAAGGTGAGGTGGGGTGATGCATAAAACAAGGGTTTCAAATTAGCTCAGATACCGTTCCATAAACCCAATACGTAATAGACAAGACCTACTCCTTGCTCAGGGAACTGGACTCAACACCCCCTATTCACCGCCCAAGAGTATATCTGACTAGTAACAATCTTAAAACCTATGTAATGATATCTCTCTGTAAGTGAGTCAAGTGGGTGTAAAGCTGCATAAACACAGCAGTGAAAAGCAGCTAAACCCCATTATAAAACTCAATTAATTTTAAAAACCCGTGAAACAAAGACAGTGAAAGGGAGAGAAATTCTTACAAAATTCGTTCAGGCCCTGTGATGCCACCTGGATTGACCATATCTAGACCGGCAGCTGATTGAGACATAAGGGTGGACACTCTTGGGGCTGAGAGGTTTGGTGAGGTTGGGTGAGCAAACGCAGACGCTTTAAAGTAATACTGCGTGGTACCCATCCCATGGGTCCCAAATCTCCAGGTTCAAGGGCATCTTCCTACATCGAAAACATGCATGAGAAACCCAGAAGATGGTCCACCGAGTGATCGGGAAAGGTTTATAAAACGCACCTCATTTCTCATCTCCTTGTGCTCGGGTTCGCCATTCCAGCCGCTTTACTAGCAATCTCCCTCCTTGGAGAATCAGCACCTTTAACCTCCTGTTCCATACAAGTTGCAATTTGTCCTGAGGGTGAACGGGAAGAGGGGGAACCAATGAGAGACTAGCTCTAGGTGTTGGGACAGGCACAGGTCACTCTATTTTCCCATCAGGAAGAAGAATTAACCACAGGCTCAGTCTGCCGCCCGGAAGCAGAATAGGGCCTAAAGCAATCCTGCGCTTTTGCGGCCAGCTCCCAAGAGAGCGAGTTGAAAAATGGAGCTCAGGGGCACTGCAATTCACAAACCTGCAGACTTATAAATGATAACTCTCGTCTACAAATATATTGAGGGAAGGCAACAAAGAGGATTTGAAAGCAAGGCAGAATTGCAGGAAACAGATTTCAAGAGGTAGATTCGAATCGCCTTTAAAGCACAGGAAAAGCGGCAAAACCTCGACAATGATGCCCTTGGCCAAAAAGGGCGTATGGGTTTTTTCCTGAATATATTCAGGATAAAACGCATACGCCCTTTTTGGCCAACCAAGCAACCTGGAAAGGCAAATCAGCGCTACAAAGAAGTCTCGCTTCCCATCGGTCAAAAGGGCCATGCTGAATAAAGTGTCAAAACCAGAAATGCAGGACAGGCCACGGAGAAACGGGAGCCTTGCTACGCTGATGGGCGGGATGTAAATTGCCAACAGCCACTCTGGAGAAGTGTACGGTGTGTCCTGAAACATTTACAAAACTCAGCTTAGAGAGCATAGGGCACTTCCACTCATGGGCGTATAAATTGGGAAAACTAAAAATCAGCAAGACACAAGCACCCCAAAGTTTAGGGCTGCTCTGTTGACAAGAACCTCCACTTCGTTACACCTTAAATATCCCAGGAAAGAGAAAAATGGATAAAGAAGTTGTGGTCCTTATGTACAATGGAATATCACTCAGCCATGAAATCAACGTCATAAGGCTAGTAGCAGCATGATGAGTGGATTTAGGTACGACGATTCTAAGTCAAATAAGTCACACAGAAAAAGACACTTATCATAAGATATCACTTATAGAGGGAATGTAAAAACCGCTACCCTTGAACTGAATTACAAAACAGAACAGAGTCACACGGTTAGAAAACACACTATGGCTGCCTAACGGGAAAGGTGAGGTGGGGTGATGCATAAAACAAGGGTTTCAAATTAGCTCAGATACCGTTCCATAAACCCAATACGTAATAGACAAGACCTACTCCTTGCTCAGGGAACTGGACTCAACACCCCCTATTCACCGCCCAAGAGTATATCTGACTAGTAAGAATCTTAAAACCTATGTATTGATATCTCTCTGTAAGTGAGTCAAGTGGGTGTAAAGCTGCATAAACACAGCAGTGAAAAGCAGCTAAACCCCATTATAAAACTCAATTAATTTTAAAAACCCGTGAAACAAAGACAGTGAAAGGGAGAGAAATTCTTACAAAATTCGTTCAGGCGCTGTGATGCCACCTGGATTGACCATATCTAGACACGCAGCTGATTGAGACATAAGGGTGGACACTCTTGGGGCTGAGGGGTTTGGTGAGGTTCGGTGAGCAAACGCAGACGCTTTAAAGTAATACTGTGTGGTACCCATCCCATGGGTCCCAAATCTCCAGGTTCAAGGGCATCTTCCTACATCGAAAACATGCATGAGAAACCCAGAAGATGGTCCACCGAGTGATCGGGAAAGGTTTCTAAAACGCACCTCATTTCTCATCTCCTTGTGCTCGGGTTCACCATTCCAGCCGCTTTACTAGCAATCTCCCTCCTTGGAGAATCAGCACCTTTAACCTCCTGTTCCATACAGGTGGCAATTTGAACTGAGGATGAACGGGAAGACGGGGAACCAATGAGAGACTAGCTCTAGGTGTTGGGACAGGCACAGGTCACTCTATTTTCCCATCAGGAAGAAGAATTAACCACAGGCTCAGTCTGCCGCCCGGAAGCAGAATAGGGCCTAAAGCAATCCTGCGCTTTTGCGGCCAGCTCCCAAGAGAGCGAGTTGAAAAATGGAGCTCAGGGGCACTGCAATTCACAAACCTGCAGACTTATAAATGATAACTCTCGTCTACAAATATATTGAGGGAAGGCAACAAAGAGGATTTGAAAGCAAGGCAGAATTGCAGGAAACAGATTTCAGGAGGCAGATTCGAATCGCATTTAAAGCACAGGAAAAACGGCAAAACCTCGACAATGATGCCCTTGGCCAAAAAGGGCATATGCGTTTTTTCCTGAATATATTCAGGAAAAAACGCATACGCCCTTTTTGGCCAACCAAGCAACCTGGAAAGGCAAATCAGCGCTACAAAGAAGTCTCGCTTCCCATCGGTCAAAAGGGCCATGCTGAATAAAGTGTCAAAACCAGAAATGCAGGACAGGCCACGGAGAAACGGGAGCCTTGCTACGCTGATGGGCGGGATGTAAATTGCCAACAGCCACTCTGGAGAAGTGTACGGTGTGTCCTGAAACATTTACAAAACTCAGCTTAGAGAGCATAGGGCACTTCCACTCATGGGCGTATAAATTGGGAAAACTAAAAATCAGCAAGACACAAGCACCCCAAAGTTTAGGGCTGCTCTGTTGACAAGAACCTCCACTTCGTTACACCTTAAATATCCCAGGAAAGAGAAAAATGGATAAAGAAGTTGTGGTCCTTATGTACAATGGAATATCACTCAGCCATGAAATCAACGTCATAAGGCTAGTAGCAGCATGATGAGTGGATTTAGGTACGACGATTCTAAGTCAAATAAGTCACACAGAAAAAGACACTTATCATAAGATATCACTTATAGAGGGAATGTAAAAACCGCTACCCTTGAACTGAATTACAAAACAGAACAGAGTCACACGGTTAGAAAACACACTATGGCTGCCTAACGGGAAAGGTGAGGTGGGGTGATGCATAAAACAAGGGTTTCTAATTAGCTCAGATACCGTTCCATAAACCCAATACGTAATAGACAAGACCTACTCCTTGCTCAGGGAACTGGACTCAACACCCCCTATTCACCGCCCAAGAGTATATCTGACTAGTAAGAATCTTAAAACCTATGTATTGATATCTCTCTGTAAGTGAGTCAAGTGGGTGTAAAGCTGCATAAACACAGCAGTGAAAAGCAGCTAAACCCCATTATAAAACTCAATTAATTTTAAAAACCCGTGAAACAAAGACAGTGAAAGGGAGAGAAATTCTTACAAAATTCGTTCAGGCCCTGTGATGCCACCTGGATTGACCATATCTAGACCGGCAGCTGATTGAGACATAAGGGTGGACACTCTTGGGGCTGAGAGGTTTGGTGAGGTTGGGTGAGCAAACGCAGACGCTTTAAAGTAATACTGCGTGGTACCCATCCCATGGGTCCCAAATCTCCAGGTTCAAGGGCATCTTCCTACATCGAAAACATGCATGAGAAACCCAGAAGATGGTCCACCGAGTGATCGGGATAGGTTTATAAAACGCACCTCATTTCTCATCTCCTTGTGCTCGGGTTCGCCATTCCAGCCGCTTTACTAGCAATCTCCCTCCTTGGAGAATCAGCACCTTTAACCTCCTGTTCCATACAAGTTGCAATTTGTCCTGAGGGTGAACGGGAAGAGGGGGAACCAATGAGAGACTAGCTCTAGGTGTTGGGACAGGCACAGGTCACTCTATTTTCCCATCAGGAAGAAGAATTAACCACAGGCTCAGTCTGCCGCCCGGAAGCAGAATAGGGCCTAAAGCAATCCTGCGCTTTTGCGGCCAGCTCCCAAGAGAGCGAGTTGAAAAATGGAGCTCAGGGGCACTGCAATTCACAAACCTGCAGACTTATAAATGATAACTCTCGTCTACAAATATATTGAGGGAAGGCAACAAAGAGGATTTGAAAGCAAGGCAGAATTGCAGGAAACAGATTTCAGGAGGCAGATTCGAATCGCCTTTAAAGCACAGGAAAAGCGGCAAAACCTCGACAATGATGCCCTTGGCCAAAAAGGGCGTATGCGTTTTTTCCTGAATATATTCAGGAAAAAACGCATACGCCCTTTTTGGCCAACCAAGCAACCTGGAAAGGCAAATCAGCGCTACAAAGAACTCTCGCTTCCCATCGGTCAAAAGGGCCATGCTGAATAAAGGGTCAAAACCAGAAATGCAGGACAGGCCACGGAGAAACGGAAGCCTTGCTACGCTGATGGGCGGGATGTAAATTGCCAACAGCCACTCTGGAGAAGTGTACGGTGTGTCCTGAAACATTTACAAAACTCAGCTTAGAGAGCATAGGGCACTTCCACTCATGGGCGTATAAATTGGGAAAACTAAAAATCAGCAAGACACAAGCACCCCAAAGTTTAGGGCTGCTCTGTTGACAAGAACCTCCACTTCGTTACACCTTAAATATCCCAGGAAAGAGAAAAATGGATAAAGAAGTTGTGGTCCTTATGTACAATGGAATATCACTCAGCCATGAAATCAACGTCATAAGGCTAGTAGCAGCATGATGAGTGGATTTAGGTACGACGATTCTAAGTCAAATAAGTCACACAGAAAAAGACACTTATCATAAGATATCACTTATAGAGGGAATGTAAAAACCGCTACCCTTGAACTGAATTACAAAACAGAACAGAGTCACACGGTTAGAAAACACACTATGGCTGCCTAACGGGAAAGGTGAGGTGGGGTGATGCATAAAACAAGGGTTTCAAATTAGCTCAGATACCGTTCCATAAACCCAATACGTAATAGACAAGACCTACTCCTTGCTCAGGGAACTGGACTCAACACCCCCTATTCACCGCCCAAGAGTATATCTGACTAGTAAGAATCTTAAAACCTATGTATTGATATCTCTCTGTAAGTGAGTCAAGTGGGTGTAAAGCTGCATAAACACAGCAGTGAAAAGCAGCTAAACCCCATTATAAAACTCAATTAATTTTAAAAACCCGTGAAACAAAGACAGTGAAAGGGAGAGAAATTCTTACAAAATTCGTTCAGGCGCTGTGATGCCACCTGGATTGACCATATCTAGACACGCAGCTGATTGAGACATAAGGGTGGACACTCTTGGGGCTGAGGGGTTTGGTGAGGTTCGGTGAGCAAACGCAGACGCTTTAAAGTAATACTGTGTGGTACCCATCCCATGGGTCCCAAATCTCCAGGTTCAAGGGCATCTTCCTACATCGAAAACATGCATGAGAAACCCAGAAGATGGTCCACCGAGTGATCGGGAAAGGTTTCTAAAACGCACCTCATTTCTCATCTCCTTGTGCTCGGGTTCACAATTCCAGCCGCTTTACTAGCAATCTCCCTCCTTGGAGAATCAGCACCTTTAACCTCCTGTTCCATACAGGTGGCAATTTGAACTGAGGATGAACGGGAAGACGGGGAACCAATGAGAGACTAGCTCTAGGTGTTGGGACAGGCACAGGTCACTCTATTTTCCCATCAGGAAGAAGAATTAACCACAGGCTCAGTCTGCCGCCCGGAAGCAGAATAGGGCCTAAAGCAATCCTGCGCTTTTGCGGCCAGCTCCCAAGAGAGCGAGTTGAAAAATGGAGCTCAGGGGCACTGCAATTCACAAACCTGCAGACTTATAAATGATAACTCTCGTCTACAAATATATTGAGGGAAGGCAACAAAGAGGATTTGAAAGCAAGGCAGAATTGCAGGAAACAGATTTCAGGAGGCAGATTCGAATCGCCTTTAAAGCACAGGAAAAACGGCAAAACCTCGACAATGATGCCCTTGGCCAAAAAGGGCGTATGCGTTTTTTCCTGAATATATTCAGGAAAAAACGCATACGCCCTTTTTGGCCAACCAAGCAACCTGGAAAGGCAAATCAGCGCTACAAAGAAGTCTCGCTTCCCATCGGTCAAAAGGGCCATGCTGAATAAAGTGTCAAAACCAGAAATGCAGGACAGGCCACGGAGAAACGGGAGCCTTGCTACGCTGATGGGCGGGATGTAAATTGCCAACAGCCACTCTGGAGAAGTGTACGGTGTGTCCTGAAACATTTACAAAACTCAGCTTAGAGAGCATAGGGCACTTCCACTCATGGGCGTATAAATTGGGAAAACTAAAAATCAGCAAGACACAAGCACCCCAAAGTTTAGGGCTGCTCTGTTGACAAGAACCTCCACTTCGTTACACCTTAAATATCCCAGGAAAGAGAAAAATGGATAAAGAAGTTGTGGTCCTTATGTACAATGGAATATCACTCAGCCATGAAATCAACGTCATAAGGCTAGTAGCAGCATGATGAGTGGATTTAGGTACGACGATTCTAAGTCAAATAAGTCACACAGAAAAAGACACTTATCATAAGATATCACTTATAGAGGGAATGTAAAAACCGCTACCCTTGAACTGAATTACAAAACAGAACAGAGTCACACGGTTAGAAAACACACTATGGCTGCCTAACGGGAAAGGTGAGGTGGGGTGATGCATAAAACAAGGGTTTCAAATTAGCTCAGATACCGTTCCATAAACCCAATACGTAATAGACAAGACCTACTCCTTGCTCAGGGAACTGGACTCAACACCCCCTATTCACCGCCCAAGAGTATATCTGACTAGTAAGAATCTTAAAACCTATGTATTGATATCTCTCTGTAAGTGAGTCAAGTGGGTGTAAAGCTGCATAAACACAGCAGTGAAAAGCAGCTAAACCCCATTATAAAACTCAATTAATTTTAAAAACCCGTGAAACAAAGACAGTGAAAGAGAGAGAAATTCTTACAAAATTCGTTCAGGGGCTGTGATGCCACCTGGATTGACCATATCTAGACCCGCAGCTGATTGAGACATAAGGGTGGACACTCTTGGGGCTGAGAAGTTTGGTGAGGTTGGGTGAGCAAACGCAGACGCTTTAAAGTAATACTGCGTGGTACCCATCCCATGGGTCCCAAATCTCCAGGTTCAAGGGCATCTTCCTACATCGAAAACATGCATGAGAAACCCAGAAGATGGTCCACCGAGTGATCGGGAAAGGTTTCTAAAACGCACCTCATTTCTCATCTCCTTGTGCTCGGGTTCGCCATTCCAGCCGCTTTACTAGCAATCTCCCTCCTTGGAGAATCAGCACCTTTAACCTCCTGTTCCATACAGGTTGCAATTTGTCCTGAGGGTGAACGGGAAGACGGGGAACCAATGAGAGACTAGCTCTAGGTGTTGGGACAGGCACAGGTCACTCTATTTTCCCATCAGGAAGAAGAATTAACCACAGGCTCAGTCTGCCGCCCGGAAGCAGAATAGGGCCTAAAGCAATCCTGCGCTTTTGCGGCCAGCTCCCAAGAGAGCGAGTTGAAAAATGGAGCTCAGGGGCACTGCAATTCACAAACCTGCAGACTTATAAATGATAACTCTCGTCTACAAATATATTGAGGGAAGGCAACAAAGAGGATTTGAAAGCAAGGCAGAATTGCAGGAAACAGATTTCAGAAGGCAGATTCGAATCGCCTTTAAACCA
This sequence comes from Eschrichtius robustus, assembly GCF_028021215.1. NCBI lineage: Eukaryota > Metazoa > Chordata > Mammalia > Artiodactyla > Eschrichtiidae > Eschrichtius > Eschrichtius robustus. The sequence goes on along the minus strand of NC_090830.1, from coordinate 62,859,749 downwards.
CAGGAAAAGCGGCAAAACCTCGACAATGATGCCCTTGGCCGAAAAGGGCGTATGCGTTTTTTCCTGAATATATTCAGGAAAAAACGTACACGCCCTTTTTGGCCGTCCAAGCATCCTGGAAAGGCAAATCAGCGGTACAAAGAAGTCTCGCTTCCCATCGGTCAAAAGGGACATGCTGAATAAAGTGTCAAAACCAAAAACGCAGGACAGGCCATGGAGAAACGGAAGCCTTGCTACGCTGATGGGCAGGATGTAAATTGCCAACAGCCACTCTGGAGAATTGTACGGTGTGTCCTGAAACATCTACAAAACTCAGCTTAGAGAGCATAGGGCACTTCCACTCATGGGCGTATAAATTGGGAAAACCAAAAATCAGCAAGACACAAGCACCCCAAAGTTTAGGGCTGCTCTGTTGACAAGAACCTCCACTTTGTTACACCTTAAATATCCCAGGAAAGAGAAAAATGGATAAAGAAGTTGTGGTCCTTATGTACAATGGAATATCACTCAGCCATGAAATCAACGTCATAAGGCTAGTAGCAGCATGATGAGTGGATTTAGGTACGACGATTCTAAGTCAAATAAGTCACACAGAAAAAGACACTTATCATAAGATATCACTTATAGAGGGAATGTAAAAACCGCTACCCTTGAACTGAATTACAAAACAGAACAGAGTCACACGGTTAGAAAACACACTATGGCTGCCTAACGGGAAAGGTGAGGTGGGGTGATGCATAAAACAAGGGTTTCAAATTAGCTCAGATACCGTTCCATAAACCCAATACGTAATAGACAAGACCTACTCCTTGCTCAGGGAACTGGACTCAACACCCCCTATTCACCGCCCAAGAGTATATCTGACTAGTAAGAATCTTAAAACCTATGTATTGATATCTCTCTGTAAGTGAGTCAAGTGGGTGTAAAGCTGCATAAACACAGCAGTGAAAAGCAGCTAAACCCCATTATAAAACTCAATTAATTTTAAAAACCCGTGAAACAAAGACAGTGAAAGGGAGAGAAATTCTTACAAAATTCGTTCAGGCGCTGTGATGCCACCTGGATTGACCATATCTAGACCCGCAGCTGATTGAGACATAAGGGTGGACACTCTTGGGGCTGAGGGGTTTGGTGAGGTTCGGTGAGCAAACGCAGACGCTTTAAAGTAATACTGCGTGGTACCCATCCCAAGGGTCCCAAATCTCCAGGTTCAAGGGCATCTTCCTACATCGAAAACATGCATGAGAAACCCAGAAGATGGTCCACCGAGTGATCGGGAAAGGTTTCTAAAACGCACCTCATTTCTCATCTCCTTGTGCTCGGGTTCGCCATTCCAGCCGCTTTACTAGCAATCTCCCTCCTTGGAGAATCAGCACCTTTAACCTCCTGTTCCATACAGGTGGCAATTTGTCCTGAGGGTGAACGGGAAGAGGGGGAACCAATGAGAGACTAGCTCTAGGTGTTGGGACAGGCACAGATCACTCTATTTTCCCATCAGGAAGAAGAATTAACCACAGGCTCAGTCTGCCGCCCGGAAGCAGAATAGGGCCTAAAGCAATCCAGCGCTTTTGCGGCCATCTCCCAAGAGAGCGAGTTGAAAAATGGAGCTCAGGGGCACTGCAATTCACAAACCTGCAGACTTATAAATGATAACTCTCGTCTACAAATATATTGAGGGAAGGCAACAAAGAGGATTTGAAAGCAAGGCAGAATTGCAGGAAACAGATTTCAGGAGGCAGATTCGAATCGCCTTTAAAGCACAGGAAAAGCGGCAAAACCTCGACAATGATGCCCTTGGCCAAAAAGGGCGTATGCGTTTTTTCCTGAATATATTCAGGAAAAAACGCATACGCCCTTTTTGGCCAACCAAGCAACCTGGAAAGGCAAATCAGCGCTACAAAGAAGTCTCGCTTCCCATCGGTCAAAAGGGCCATGCTGAATAAAGTGTCAAAACCAGAAATGCAGGACAGGCCACGGAGAAACGGGAGCCTTGCTACGCTGATGGGCGGGATGTAAATTGCCAACAGCCACTCTGGAGAAGTGTACGGTGTGTCCTGAAACATTTACAAAACTCAGCTTAGAGAGCATAGGGCACTTCCACTCATGGGCGTATAAATTGGGAAAACTAAAAATCAGCAAGACACAAGCACCCCAAAGTTTAGGGCTGCTCTGTTGACAAGAACCTCCACTTCGTTACACCTTAAATATCCCAGGAAAGAGAAAAATGGATAAAGAAGTTGTGGTCCTTATGTACAATGGAATATCACTCAGCCATGAAATCAACGTCATAAGGCTAGTAGCAGCATGATGAGTGGATTTAGGTACGACGATTCTAAGTCAAATAAGTCACACAGAAAAAGACACTTATCATAAGATATCACTTATAGAGGGAATGTAAAAACCGCTACCCTTGAACTGAATTACAAAACAGAACAGAGTCACACGGTTAGAAAACACACTATGGCTGCCTAACGGGAAAGGTGAGGTGGGGTGATGCATAAAACAAGGGTTTCAAATTAGCTCAGATACCGTTCCATAAACCCAATCTGTAATAGACAAGACCTACTCCTTGCTCAGGGAACTGGACTCAACACCCCCTATTCACCGCCCAAGAGTATATCTGACTAGTAAGAATCTTAAAACCTATGTATTGATATCTCTCTGTAAGTGAGTCAAGTGGGTGTAAAGCTGCATAAACACAGCAGTGAAAAGCAGCTAAACCCCATTATAAAACTCAATTAATTTTAAAAACCCGTGAAACAAAGACAGTGAAAGGGAGAGAAATTCTTACAAAATTCGTTCAGGCGCTGTGATGCCACCTGGATTGACCATATCTAGACCCGCAGCTGATTGAGACATAAGGGTGGACACTCTTGGGGCTGAGGGGTTTGGTGAGGTTGGGTGAGCAAACGCAGACGCTTTAAAGTAATACTGCGTGGTACCCATCCCATGGGTCCCAAATCTCCAGGTTCAAGGGCATCTTCCTACATCGAAAACATGCATGAGAAACCCAGAAGATGGTCCACCGAGTGATCGGGAAAGGTTTCTAAAACGCACCTCATTTCTCATCTCCTTGTGCTCGGGTTCGCCATTCCAGCCGCTTTACTAGCAATCTCCCTCCTTGGAGAATCAGCACCTTTAACCTCCTGTTCCATACAGGTGGCAATTTGAACTGAGTATGAACGGGAAGACGGGGAACCAATGAGAGACTAGCTCTAGGTGTTGGGACAGGCACAGGTCACTCTATTTTCCCATCAGGAAGAAGAATTAACCACAGGCTCAGTCTGCCGCCCGGAAGCAGAATAGGGCCTAAAACAATCCTGCGCTTTTGCGGCCAGCTCCCAAGAGAGCGAGTTGAAAAATGGAGCTCAGGGGCACTGCAATTCACAAACCTGCAGACTTATAAATGATAACTCTCGTCTACAAATATATTGAGGGAAGGCAACAAAGAAGATTTGAAAGCAAGGCAGAATTGCAGGAAACAGATTTCAGGAGGCAGATTCGAATCGCCTTTAAAGCACAGGAAAAGCGGCAAAACCTCGACAATGATGCCCTTGGCCAAAAAGGGCGTATGCGTTTTTTCCTGAATATATTCAGGAAAAAACGCATACGCCCTTTTTGGCCAACCAAGCAACCTGGAAAGGCAAATCAGCGCTACAAAGAAGTCTCGCTTCCCATCGGTCAAAAGGGCCATGCTGAATAAAGTGTCAAAACCAGAAATGCAGGACAGGCCACGGAGAAACGGAAGCCTTGCTACGCTGATGGGCGGGATGTAAATTGCCAACAGCCACTCTGGAGAAGTGTACGGTGTGTCCTGAAACATTTACAAAACTCAGCTTAGAGAGCATAGGGCACTTCCACTCATGGGCGTATAAATTGGGAAAACTAAAAATCAGCAAGACACAAGCACCCCAAAGTTTAGGGCTGCTCTGTTGACAAGAACCTCCACTTCGTTACACCTTAAATATCCCAGGAAAGAGAAAAATGGATAAAGAAGTTGTGGTCCTTATGTACAATGGAATATCACTCAGCCATGAAATCAACGTCATAAGGCTAGTAGCAGCATGATGAGTGGATTTAGGTACGACGATTCTAAGTCAAATAAGTCACACAGAAAAAGACACTTATCATAAGATATCACTTATAGAGGGAATGTAAAAACCGCTACCCTTGAACTGAATTACAAAACAGAACAGAGTCACACGGTTAGGAAACACACTATGGCTGCCTAACGGGAAAGGTGAGGTGGGGTGATGCATAAAACAAGGGTTTCAAATTAGCTCAGATACCGTTCCATAAACCCAATACGTAATAGACAAGACCTACTCCTTGCTCAGGGAACTGGACTCAACACCCCCTATTCACCGCCCAAGAGTATATCTGACTAGTAAGAATCTTAAAACCTATGTATTGATATCTCTCTGTAAGTGAGTCAAGTGGGTGTAAAGCTGCATAAACACAGCAGTGAAAAGCAGCTAAACCCCATTATAAAACTCAATTAATTTTAAAAACCCGTGAAACAAAGACAGTGAAAGGGAGAGAAATTCTTACAAAATTCGTTCAGGCGCTGTGATGCCACCTGGATTGACCATATCTAGACCCGCAGCTGATTGAGACATAAGGGTGGACACTCTTGGGGCTGAGGGGTTTGGTGAGGTTGGGTGAGCAAACGCAGACGCTTTAAAGTAATACTGCGTGGTACCCATCCCATGGGTCCCAAATCTCCAGGTTCAAGGGCATCTTCCTACATCGAAAACATGCATGAGAAACCCAGAAGATGGTCCACCGAGTGATCGGGAAAGGTTTCTAAAACGCACCTCATTTCTCATCTCCTTGTGCTCGGGTTCGCCATTCCAGCCGCTTTACTAGCAATCTCCCTCCTTGGAGAATCAGCACCTTTAACCTCCTGTTCCATACAGGTGGCAATTTGAACTGAGTATGAACGGGAAGACGGGGAACCAATGAGAGACTAGCTCTAGGTGTTGGGACAGGCACAGGTCACTCTATTTTCCCATCAGGAAGAAGAATTAACCACAGGCTCAGTCTGCCGCCCCGAAGCAGAATAGGGCCTAAAACAATCCTGCGCTTTTGCGGCCAGCTCCCAAGAGAGCGAGTTGAAAAATGGAGCTCAGGGGCACTGCAATTCACAAACCTGCAGACTTATAAATGATAACTCTCGTCTACAAATATATTGAGGGAAGGCAACAAAGAGGATTTGAAAGCAAGGCAGAATTGCAGGAAACAGATTTCAGGAGGCAGATTCGAATCGCCTTTAAAGCACAGGAAAAGCGGCAAAACCTCGACAATGATGCCCTTGGCCAAAAAGGGCGTATGCGTTTTTTCCTGAATATATTCAGGAAAAAACGCATACGCCCTTTTTGGCCAACCAAGCAACCTGGAAAGGCAAATCAGCGCTACAAAGAAGTCTCGCTTCCCATCGGTCAAAAGGGCCATGCTAAATAAAGTGTCAAAACCAGAAATGCAGGACAGGCCACGGAGAAACGGGAGCCTTGCTACGCTGATGGGCGGGATGTAAATTGCCAACAGCCACTCTGGAGAAGTGTACGGTGTGTCCTGAAACATTTACAAAACTCAGCTTAGAGAGCATAGGGAACTTCCACTCATGGGCGTATAAATTGGGAAAACTAAAAATCAGCAAGACACAAGCACCCCAAAGTTTAGGGCTGCTCTGTTGACAAGAACCTCCACTTCGTTACACCTTAAATATCCCAGGAAAGAGAAAAATGGATAAAGAAGTTGTGGTCCTTATGTACAATGGAATATCACTCAGCCATGAAATCAACGTCATAAGGCTAGTAGCAGCATGATGAGTGGATTTAGGTACGACGATTCTAAGTCAAATAAGTCACACAGAAAAAGACACTTATCATAAGATATCACTTATAGAGGGAATGTAAAAACCGCTACCCTTGAACTCAATTACAAAACAGAACAGAGTCACACGGTTAGGAAACACACTATGGCTGCCTAACGGGAAAGGTGAGGTGGGGTGATGCATAAAACAAGGGTTTCAAATTAGCTCAGATACCGTTCCATAAACGCAATACGTAATAGACAAGACCTACTCCTTGCTCAGGGAACTGGACACAACACCCCCTATTCACCGCCCAAGAGTATATCTGACTATTAAGAATCTTAAAACCTATGTATTGATATCTCTCTGTAAGTGAGTCAATTGGGTGTAAAGCTGCATAAACACAGCAGTGAAAAGCAGCTAAACCCCATTATAAAACTCAATTAATTTTAAAAACCCGTGAAACAAAGACAGTGAAAGGGAGAGAAATTCTTACAAAATTCGTTCAGGCGCTGTGATGCCACCTGGATTGACCATATCTAGACCCGCAGCTGATTGAGACATTAGGGTGGACACTCTTGGGGCTGAGGGGTTTGGTGAGGTTCGGTGAGCAATCGCAGACGCTTTAAAGTAATACTGCGTGGTACCCATCCCATGGGTCCCAAATCTCCAGGTTCAAGGGCATCTTCCTACATCGAAAACATGCATGAGAATCCCAGAAGATGGTCCACCGAGTGATCGGGAAAGGTTTCTAAAACGCACCTCATTTCTCATCTCCTTGTGCTCGGGTTCGCCATTCCAGCCGCTTTACTAGCAATCTCCCTCCTTGGAGAATCAGCACCTTTAACCTCCTGTTCCATACAGGTGGCAATTTGTCCTGAGGGTGAACGGGAAGAGGGGGAACCAATGAGAGACTAGCTCTAGGTGTTGGGACAGGCACAGGTCACTCTATTTTCCCATCAGGAAGAAGAATTAACCACAGGCTCAGTGTGCCGCCCGGAAGCAGAATAGGGCCTAAAGCAATCCTGCGCTTTTGCGGCCAGCTCCCAAGAGAGCGAGTTGAAAAATGGAGCTCAGGGGCACTGCAATTCACAAACCTGCAGACTTATAAATGATAACTCTCGTCTACAAATATATTGAGGGAAGGCAACAAAAAGGATTTGAAAGCAAGGCAGAATTGCAGAAAACAGATTTCAGGAGGCAGATTCGAATCGCCTTTAAAGCACAGGAAAAGCGGCAAAACCTCGACAATGATGCCCTTGGCCAAAAAGGGCGTATGCGTTTTTTCCTGAATATATTCAGGAAAAAACGCATACGCCCTTTTTGGCCAACCAAGCAACCTGGAAAGGCAAATCAGCGCTACAAAGAAGTCTCGCTTCCCATCGGTCAAAAGGGCCATGCTGAATAAAGTGTCAAAACCAGAAATGCAGGACAGGCCACGGAGAAACGGGAGCCTTGCTACGCTGATGGGCGGGATGTAAATTGCCAACAGCCACTCTGGAGAAGTGTACGGTGTGTCCTGAAACATTTACAAAACTCAGCTTAGAGAGCATAGGGCACTTCCACTCATGGGCGTATAAATTGGGAAAACTAAAAATCAGCAAGACACAAGCACCCCAAAGTTTAGGGCTGCTCTGTTGACAAGAACCTCCACTTCGTTACACCTTAAATATCCCAGGAAAGAGAAAAATGGATAAAGAAGTTGTGGTCCTTATGTACAATGGAATATCACTCAGCCATGAAATCAACGTCATAAGGCTAGTAGCAGCATGATGAGTGGATTTAGGTACGACGATTCTAAGTCAAATAAGTCACACAGAAAAAGACACTTATCATAAGATATCACCTATAGAGGGAATGTAAAAACCGCTACCCTTGAACTGAATTACAAAACAGAACAGAGTCACACGGTTACAAAACACACTATGGCTGCCTAACGGGAAAGGTGAGGTGGGGTGATGCATAAAACAAGGGTTTCAAATTAGCTCAGATACCGTTCCATAAACCCAATACGTAATAGACAAGACCTACTCCTTGCTCAGGGAACTGGACTCAACACCCCCTATTCACCGCCCAAGAGTATATCTGACTAGTAAGAATCTTAAAACCTATGTATTGATATCTCTCTGTAAGTGAGTCAAGTGGGTGTAAAGCTGCATAAACACAGCAGTGAAAAGCAGCTAAACCCCATTATAAAACTCAATTAATTTTAAAAACCCGTGAAACAAAGACAGTGAAAGGGAGAGAAATTCTTACAAAATTCGTTCAGGCGCTGTGATGCCACCTGGATTGACCATATCTAGACCCGCAGCTGATTGAGACATAAGGGTGGACACTCTTGGGGCTGAGAGGTTTGGTGAGGTTCGGTGAGCAAACGCAGACGCTTTAAAGTAATACTGCGTGGTACCCATCCCATGGGTCCCAAATCTCCAGGTTCAAGGGCATCTTCCTACATCGAAAACATGCATGAGAAACCCAGAAGATGGTCCACCGAGTGATCGGGAAAGGTTTCTAAAACGCACCTCATTTCTCATCTCCTTGTGCTCGGGTTCGCCATTCCAGCCGCTTTACTAGCAATCTCCCTCCTTGGAGAATCAGCACCTTTAACCTCCTGTTCCATACAGGTTGCAATTTGTCCTGAGGGTGAACGGGAAGAGGGGGAACCAATGAGAGACTAGCTCTAGGTGTTGGGACAGGCACAGGTCACTCTATTTTCCCATCAGGAAGAAGAATTAACCACAGGCTCAGTCTGCCGCCCGGAAGCAGAATAGGGCCTAAAGCAATCCTGCGCTTTTGCGGCCAGCTCCCAAGAGAGCGAGTTGAAAAATGGAGCTCAGGGGCACTGCAATTCACAAACCTGCAGACTTATAAATGATAACTCTCGTCTACAAATATATTGAGGGAAGGCAACAAAGAGGATTTGAAAGCAAGGCAGAATTGCAGGAAACAGATTTCAGGAGGCAGATTCGCATCGCCTTTAAAGCACAGGAAAAGCGGCAAAACCTCGACAATGATGCCCTTGGCCAAAAAGGGCGTATGCGTTTTTTCCTGAATATATTCAGGAAAAAACGCATACGCCCTTTTTGGCCAACCAAGCAACCTGGAAAGGCAAATCAGCGCTACAAAGAACTTTCGCTTCCCATCGGTCAAAAGGGCCATGCTGAATAAAGTGTCAAAACCAGAAATGCAGGACAGGCCACGGAGAAACGGGAGCCTTGCTACGCTGATGGGTGGGATGTAAATTGCCAACAGCCACTCTGGAGAAGTGTACGGTGTGTCCTGAAACATTTACAAAACTCAGCTTAGAGAGCATAGGGCACTTCCACTCATGGGCGTATAAATTGGGAAAACTAAAAATCAGCAAGACACAAGCACCCCAAAGTTTAGGGCTGCTCTGTTGACAAGAACCTCCACTTCGTTACACCTTAAATATCCCAGGAAAGAGAAAAATGGATAAAGAAGTTGTGGTCCTTATGTACAATGGAATATCACTCAGCCATGAAATCAACGTCATAAGGCTAGTAGCAGCATGATGAGTGGATTTAGGTACGACGATTCTAAGTCAAATAAGTCACACAGAAAAAGACACTTATCATAAGATATCACCTATAGAGGGAATGTAAAAACCGCTACCCTTGAACTGAATTACAAAACAGAACAGAGTCACACGGTTACAAAACACACTATGGCTGCCTAACGGGAAAGGTGAGGTGGGGTGATGCATAAAACAAGGGTTTCAAATTAGCTCAGATACCGTTCCATAAACCCAATACGTAATAGACAAGACCTACTCCTTGCTCAGGGAAGTGGACTCAACACCCCCTATTCACCGCCCAAGAGTATATCTGACTAGTAAGAATCTTAAAACCTATGTATTGATATCTCTCTGTAAGTGAGTCAAGTGGGTGTAAAGCTGCATAAACACAGCAGTGAAAAGCAGCTAAACCCCATTATAAAACTCAATTAATTTTAAAAACCCGTGAAACAAAGACAGTGAAAGGGAGAGAAATTCTTACAAAATTCGTTCAGGCGCTGTGATGCCACCTGGATTGACCATATCTAGACCTGCAGCTGATTGAGACATAAGGGTGGACACTCTTGGGGCTGAGAGTTTTGGTGAGGTTGGGTGAGCAAACGCAGACGCTTTAAAGTAATACTGCGTGGTACCCATTCCATGGGTCCCAAATCTCCAGGTTCAAGGGCATCTTCCTACATCGAAAACATGCATGAGAAACCCAGAAGATGGTCCACCGAGTGATCGGGAAAGGTTTCTAAAACGCACCTCATTTCTCATCTCCTTGTGCTCGGGTTCGCCATTCCAGCCGCTTTACTAGCAATCTCCCTCCTTGGAGAATCTGCACCTTTAACCTCCTGTTCCATACAGGTTGCAATTTGTCCTGAGGGTGAACGGGAAGAGGGGGAACCAATGAGAGACTAGCTCTAGGTGTTGGGACAGGCACAGGTCACTCTATTTTCCCATCAGGAAGAAGAATTAACCACAGGCTCAGTCTGCCGCCCGGAAGCAGAATAGGGCCTAAAGCAATCCTGCGCTTTTGCGGCCAGCTCCCAAGAGAGCGAGTTGAAAAATGGAGCTCAGGGGCACTGCAATTCACAAACCTGCAGACTTATAAATGATAACTCTCGTCTACAAATATATTGAGGGAAGGCAACAAAGAGGATTTGAAAGCAAGGCAGAATTGCAGGAAACAGATTTCAGGAGGCAGATTCGAATCGCCTTTAAAGCACAGGAAAAGCGGCAAAACCTCGACAATGATGCCCTTGGCCAAAAAGGGCGTATGCGTTTTTTCCTGAATATATTCAGGAAAAAACGCATACGCCCTTTTTGGCCAACCAAGCAACCTGGAAAGGCAAATCAGCGCTACAAAGAAGTCTCGCTTCCCATCGGTCAAAAGGGCCATGCTGAATAAAGTGTCAAAACCAGAAATGCAGGACAGGCCACGGAGAAACGGAAGCCTTGCTACGCTGATGGGCGGGATGTAAATTGCCAACAGCCACTCTGGAGAAGTGTACGGTGTGTCCTGAAACATTTACAAAACTCAGCTTAGAGAGCATAGGGCACTTCCACTCATGGGCGTATAAATTGGGAAAACTAAAAATCAGCAAGACACAAGCACCCCAAAGTTTAGGGCTGCTCTGTTGACAAGAACCTCCACTTCGTTACACCTTAAATATCCCAGGAAAGAGAAAAATGGATAAAGAAGTTGTGGTCCTTATGTACAATGGAATATCACTCAGCCATGAAATCAACGTCATAAGGCTAGTAGCAGCATGATGAGTGGATTTAGGTACGACGATTCTAAATGAAATAAGTCACACAGAAAAAGACACTTATCATAAGATATCACCTATAGAGGGAATGTAAAAACCGCTACCCTTGAACTGAATTACAAAACAGAACAGAGTCACACGGTTACAAAACACACTATGGCTGCCTAACGGGAAAGGTGAGGTGGGGTGATGCATAAAACAAGGGTTTCAAATTAGCTCAGATACCGTTCCATAAACCCAATACGTAATAGACAAGACCTACTCCTTGCTCAGGGAAGTGGACTCAACACCCCCTATTCACCGCCCAAGAGTATATCTGACTACTAAGAATCTTAAAACCTATGTATTGATATCTCTCTGTAAGTGAGTCAAGTGGGTGTAAAGCTGCATAAACACAGCAGTGAAAAGCAGCTAAACCCCATTATAAAACTCAATTAATTTTAAAAACCCGTGAAACAAAGACAGTGAAAGGGAGAGAAATTCTTACAAAATTCGTTCAGGCGCTGTGATGCCACCTGGATTGACCATATCTAGACCCGCAGCTGATTGAGACATAAGGGTGGACACTCTTGGGGCTGAGGGGTTTGGTGAGGTTCGGTGAGCAAACGCAGACGCTTTAAAGTAATACTGCGTGGTACCCATCCCATGGGTCCCAAATCTCCAGGTTCAAGGGCATCTTCCTACATCGAAAACATGCATGAGAAACCCAGAAGATGGTCCACCGAGTGATCGGGAAAGGTTTCTAAAACGCACCTCATTTCTCATCTCCTTGTGCTCGGGTTCGCCATTCCAGCCGCTTTACTAGCAATCTCCCTCCTTGGAGAATCAGCACCTTTAACCTCCTGTTCCATACAGGTTGCAATTTGTCCTGAGGGTGAACGGGAAGAGGGGGAACCAATGAGAGACTAGCTCTAGGTGTTGGGACAGGCACAGGTCACTCTATTTTCCCATCAGGAAGAAGAATTAACCACAGGCTCAGTCTGCCGCCCGGAAGCAGAATAGGGCCTAAAGCAATCCTGCGCTTTTGCGGCCAGCTCCCAAGAGAGCGAGTTGAAAAATGGAGCTCAGGGGCACTGCAATTCACAAACCTGCAGACTTATAAATGATAACTCTCGTCTACAAATATATTGAGGGAAGGCAACCAAGAGGATTTGAAAGCAAGGCAGAATTGCAGGAAACAGATTTCAGGAGGCAGATTCGCATCGCCTTTAAAGCACAGGAAAAGCGGCAAAACCTCGACAATGATGCCCTTGGCCAAAAAGGGCGTATGCGTTTTTTCCTGAATATATTCAGGAAAAAACGCATACGCCCTTTTTGGCCAACCAAGCAACCTGGAAAGGCAAATCAGCGCTACAAAGAAGTCTCGCTTCCCATCGGTCAAAAGGGCCATCCTGAATAAAGTGTCAAAACCAGAAATGCAGGACAGGCCACGGAGAAACGGGAGCCTTGCTACGCTGATGGGCGGGATGTAAATTGCCAACAGCCACTCTGGAGAAGTGTACGGTGTGTCCTGAAACATTTACAAAACTCAGCTTAGAGAGCATAGGGCACTTCCACTCATGGGCGTATAAATTGGGAAAACTAAAAATCAGCAAGACACAAGCACCCCAAAGTTTAGGGCTGCTCTGTTGACAAGAACCTCCACTTCGTTACACCTTAAATATCCCAGGAAAGAGAAAAATGGATAAAGAAGTTGTGGTCCTTATGTACAATGGAATATCACTCAGCCATGAAATCAACGTCATAAGGCTAGTAGCAGCATGATGAGTGGATTTAGGTACGACGATTCTAAGTCAAATAAGTCACACAGAAAAAGACACTTATCATAAGATATCACCTATAGAGGGAATGTAAAAACCGCTACCCTTGAACTGAATTACAAAACAGAACAGAGTCACACGGTTAGAAAACACACTATGGCTGCCTAACGGGAAAGGTGAGGTGGGGTGATGCATAAAACAAGGGTTTCAAATTAGCTCAGATACCGTTCCATAAACCCAATACGTAATAGACAAGACCTACTCCTTGCTCAGGGAACTGGACTCAACACCCCCTATTCACCGCCCAAGAGTATATCTGACTACTAAGAATCTTAAAACCTATGTATTGATATCTCTCTGTAAGTGAGTCAAGTGGGTGTAAAGCTGCATAAACACAGCAGTGAAAAGCAGCTAAACCCCATTATAAAACTCAATTAATTTTAAAAACCCGTGAAACAAAGACAGTGAAAGGGAGAGAAATTCTTACAAAATTCGTTCAGGCGCTGTGATGCCACCTGGATTGACCATATCTAGACCTGCAGCTGATTGAGACATAAGGGTGGACACTCTTGGGGCTGAGAGGTTTGGTGAGGTTGGGTGAGCAAACGCAGACGCTTTAAAGTAATACTGCGTGGTACCCATCCCATGGGTCCCAAATCTCCAGGTTCAAGGGCATCTTCCTACATCGAAAACATGCATGAGAAACCCAGAAGATGGTCCACCGAGTGATCGGGAAAGGTTTCTAAAACGCACCTCATTTCTCATCTCCTTGTGCTCGGGTTCGCCATTCCAGCCGCTTTACTAGCAATCTCCCTCCTTGGAGAATCAGCACCTTTAACCTCCTGTTCCATACAGGTTGCAATTTGTCCTGAGGGTGAACGGGAAGAGGGGGAACCAATGAGAGACTAGCTCTAGGTGTTGGGACAGGCACAGGTCACTCTATTTTCCCATCAGGAAGAAGAATTAACCACAGGCTCAGTCTGCCGCCCGGAAGCAGAATAGGGCCTAAAGCAATCCTGCGTTTTTGCGGCCAGCTCCCAAGAGAGCGAGTTGAAAAATGGAGCTCAGGGGCACTGAAATTCACAAACCTGCAGACTTATAAATGATAACTCTCTTCTACAAATATATTGAGGGAAGGCAACAAAGAGGATTTGAAAGCAAGGCAGAATTGCAGGAAACAGATTTCAGGAGGCAGATTCGAATCGCCTTTAAAGCACAGGAAAAGCGGCAAAACCTCGACAATGATGCCCTTGGCCAAAAAGGGCGTATGCGTTTTTTCCTGAATATATTCAGGAAAAAACGCATACGCCCTTTTTGGCCAACCAAGCAACCTGGAAAGGCAAATCAGCGCTACAAAGAAGTCTCGCTTCCCATCGGTCAAAAGGGCCATGCTGAATAAAGTGTCAAAACCAGAAATGCAGGACAGGCCACGGAGAAACGGAAGCCTTGCTACGCTGATGGGCGGGATGTAAATTGCCAACAGCCACTCTGGAGAAGTGTACGGTGTGTCCTGAAACATTTACAAAACTCAGCTTAGAGAGCATAGGGCACTTCCACTCATGGGCGTATAAATTGGGAAAACTAAAAATCAGCAAGACACAAGCACCCCAAAGTTTAGGGCTGCTCTGTTGACAAGAACCTCCACTTCGTTACACCTTAAATATCCCAGGAAAGAGAAAAATGGATAAAGAAGTTGTGGTCCTTATGTACAATGGAATATCACTCAGCCATGAAATCAACGTCATAAGGCTAGTAGCAGCATGATGAGTGGATTTAGGTACGACAATTCTAAATGAAATAAGTCACACAGAAAAAGACACTTATCATAAGATATCACTTATAGAGGGAATGTAAAAACCGCTACCCTTGAACTGAATTACAAAACAGAACAGAGTCACACGGTTAGGAAACACACTATGGCTGCCTAACGGGAAAGGTGAGGTGGGGTGATGCATAAAACAAGGGTTTCAAATTAGCTCAGATACCGTTCCATAAACCCAATACGTAATAGACAAGACCTACTCCTTGCTCAGGGAAGTGGACTCAACACCCCCTATTCACCGCCCAAGAGTATATCTGACTAGTAAGAATCTTAAAACCTATGTATTGATATCTCTCTGTAAGTGAGTCAAGTGGGTGTAAAGCTGCATAAACACAGCAGTGAAAAGCAGCTAAACCCCATTATAAAACTCAATTAATTTTAAAAACCCGTGAAACAAAGACAGTGAAAGGGAGAGAAATTCTTACAAAATTCGTTCAGGCGCTGTGATGCCACCTGGATTGACCATATCTAGACCTGCAGCTGATTGAGACATAAGGGTGGACACTCTTGGGGTTGAGAGGTTTGGTGAGGTTGGGTGAGCAAACGCAGACGCTTTAAAGTAATACTGCGTGGTACCCATTCCATGGGTCCCAAATCTCCAGGTTCAAGGGCATCTTCCTACATCGAAAACATGCATGAGAAACCCAGAAGATGGTCCACCGAGTGATCGGGAAAGGTTTCTAAAACGCACCTCATTTCTCATCTCCTTGTGCTCGGGTTCGCCATTCCAGCCGCTTTACTAGCAATCTCCCTCCTTGGAGAATCTGCACCTTTAACATCCTGTTCCATACAGGTTGAAATTTGTCCTGAGGGTGAACGGGAAGAGGGGGAACCAATGAGAGACTAGCTCTAGGTGTTGGGACAGGCACAGGTCACTCTATTTTCCCATCAGGAAGAAGAATTAACCACAGGCTCAGTCTGCCGCCCGGAAGCAGAATAGGGCCTAAAGCAATCCTGCGCTTTTGCGGCCAGCTCCCAAGAGAGCGAGTTGAAAAATGGAGCTCAGGGGCACTGCAATTCACAAACCTGCAGACTTATAAATGATAACTCTCGTCTACAAATATATTGAGGGAAGGCAACCAAGAGGATTTGAAAGCAAGGCAGAATTGCAGGAAACAGATTTCAGGAGGCAGATTCGCATCGCCTTTAAAGCACAGGAAAAGCGGCAAAACCTCGACAATGATGCCCTTGGCCAAAAAGGGCGTATGCGTTTTTTCCTGAATATATTCAGGAAAAAACGCATACGCCCTTTTTGGCCAACCAAGCAACCTGGAAAGGCAAATCAGCGCTACAAAGAAGTCTCGCTTCCCATCGGTCAAAAGGGCCATGCTGAATAAAGTGTCAAAACCAGAAATGCAGGACAGGCCACGGAGAAACGGGAGCCTTGCTACGCTGATGGGCGGGATGTAAATTGCCAACAGCCACTCTGGAGAAGTGTACGGTGTGTCCTGAAACATTTACAAAACTCAGCTTAGAGAGCATAGGGCACTTCCACTCATGGGCGTATAAATTGGGAAAACTAAAAATCAGCAAGACACAAGCACCCCAAAGTTTAGGGCTGCTCTGTTGACAAGAACCTCCACTTCGTTACACCTTAAATATCCCAGGAAAGAGAAAAATGGATAAAGAAGTTGTGGTCCTTATGTACAATGGAATATCACTCAGCCATGAAATCAACGTCATAAGGCTAGTAGCAGCATGATGAGTGGATTTAGGTACGACGATTCTAAGTGAAATAAGTCACACAGAAAAAGACACGTATCATAAGATATCACTTATAGAGGGAATGTAAAAACCGCTACCCTTGAACTGAATTACAAAACAGAACAGAGTCACACGGTTAGAAAACACACTATGGCTGCCTAACGGGAAAGGTGAGGTGGGGTGATGCATAAAACAAGGGTTTCAAATTAGCTCAGATACCGTTCCATAAACCCAATCTGTAATAGACAAGACCTACTCCTTGCTCAGGGAACTGGACTCAACACCCCCTATTCACCGCCCAAGAGTATATCTGACTAGTAAGAATCTTAAAACCTATGTATTGATATCTCTCTGTAAGTGAGTCAAGTGGGTGTAAAGCTGCATAAACACAGCAGTGAAAAGCAGCTAAACCCCATTAGAAAACTCAATTAATTTTAAAAACCCGTGAAACAAAGACAGTGAAAGGGAGAGAAATTCTTACAAAATTCGTTCAGGCGCTGTGATGCCACCTGGATTGACCATATCTAGACCTGCAGCTGATTGAGACATAAGGGTGGACACTCTTGGGGCTGAGAGGTTTGGTGAGGTTGGGTGAGCAAACGCAGACGCTTTAAAGTAATACTGCGTGGTACCCATTCCATGGGTCCCAAATCTCCAGGTTCAAGGGCATCTTCCTACATCGAAAACATGCATGAGAAACCCAGAAGATGGTCCACCGAGTGATCGGGAAAGGTTTCTAAAACGCACCTCATTTCTCATCTCCTTGTGCTCGGGTTCGCCATTCCAGCCGCTTTACTAGCAATCTCCCTCCTTGGAGAATCAGCACCTTTAACCTCCTGTTCCATACAGGTTGCAATTTGTCCTGAGGGTGAACGGGAAGAGGGGGAACCAATGAGAGACTAGCTCTAGGTGTTGGGACAGGCACAGGTCACTCTATTTTCCCATCAGGAAGAAGAATTAACCACAGGCTCAGTCTGCCGCCCGGAAGCAGAATAGGGCCTAAAGCAATCCTGCGCTTTTGCGGCCAGCTCCCAAGAGAGCGAGTTGAAAAATGGAGCTCAGGGGCACTGCAATTCACAAACCTGCAGACTTATAAATGATAACTCTCGTCTACAAATATATTGAGGGAAGGCAACAAAGAGGATTTGAAAGCAAGGCAGAATTGCAGGAAACAGATTTCAGGAGGCAGATTCGAATCGCCTTTAAAGCACAGGAAAAGCGGCAAAACCTCGACAATGATGCCCTTGGCCAAAAAGGGCGTATGCGTTTTTTCCTGAATATATTCAGGAAAAAACGCATACGCCCTTTTTGGCCAACCAAGCAACCTGGAAAGGCAAATCAGCGCTACAAAGAAGTCTCGCTTCCCATCGGTCAAAAGGGCCATGCTGAATAAAGTGTCAAAACCAGAAATGCAGGACAGGCCACGGAGAAACGGAAGCCTTGCTACGCTGATGGGCGGGATGTAAATTGCCAACAGCCACTCTGGAGAAGTGTACGGTGTGTCCTGAAACATTTACAAAACTCAGCTTAGAGAGCATAGGGCACTTCCACTCATGGGCGTATAAATTGGGAAAACTAAAAATCAGCAAGACACAAGCACCCCAAAGTTTAGGGCTGCTCTGTTGACAAGAACCTCCACTTCGTTACACCTTAAATATCCCAGGAAAGAGAAAAATGGATAAAGAAGTTGTGGTCCTTATGTACAATGGAATATCACTCAGCCATGAAATCAACGTCATAAGGCTAGTAGCAGCATGATGAGTGGATTTAGGTACGACGATTCTAAGTCAAATAAGTCACACAGAAAAAGACACTTATCATAAGATATCACCTATAGAGGGAATGTAAAAACCGCTACCCTTGAACTGAATTACAAAACAGAACAGAGTCACACGGTTAGAAAACACACTATGGCTGCCTAACGGGAAAGGTGAGGTGGGGTGATGCATAAAACAAGGGTTTCAAATTAGCTCAGATACCGTTCCATAAACCCAATACGTAATAGACAAGACCTACTCCTTGCTCAGGGAACTGGACTCAACACCCCCTATTCACCGCCCAAGAGTATATCTGACTAGTAAGAATCTTAAAACCTATGTATTGATATCTCTCTGTAAGTGAGTCAAGTGGGTGTAAAGCTGCATAAACACAGCAGTGAAAAGCAGCTAAACCCCATTATAAAACTCAATTAATTTTAAAAACCCGTGAAACAAAGACAGTGAAAGGGAGAGAAATTCTTACAAAATTCGTTCAGGCGCTGTGATGCCACCTGGATTGACCATATCTAGACCCGCAGCTGATTGAGACATTAGGGTGGACACTCTTGGGGCTGAGGGGTTTGGTGAGGTTCGGTGAGCAATCGCAGACGCTTTAAAGTAATACTGCGTGGTACCCATCCCATGGGTCCCAAATCTCCAGGTTCAAGGGCATCTTCCTACATCGAAAACATGCATGAGAATCCCAGAAGATGGTCCACCGAGTGATCGGGAAAGGTTTCTAAAACGCACCTCATTTCTCATCTCCTTGTGCTCGGGTTCGCCATTCCAGCCGCTTTACTAGCAATCTCCCTCCTTGGAGAATCAGCACCTTTAACCTCCTGTTCCATACAGGTTGCAATTTGTCCTGAGGGTGAACGGGAAGAGGGGGAACCAATGAGAGACTAGCTCTAGGTGTTGGGACAGGCACAGGTCACTCTATTTTCCCATCAGGAAGAAGAATTAACCACAGGCTCAGTCTGCCGCCCGGAAGCAGAATAGGGCCTAAAGCAATCCTGCGCTTTTGCGGCCAGCTCCCAAGAGAGCGAGTTGAAAAATGGAGCTCAGGGGCACTGCAATTCACAAACCTGCAGACTTATAAATGATAACTCTCGTCTACAAATATATTGAGGGAAGGCAACAAAGAGGATTTGAAAGCAAGGCAGAATTGCAGGAAACAGATTTCAGGAGGCAGATTCGAATCGCCTTTAAAGCACAGGAAAAGCGGCAAAACCTCGACAATGATGCCCTTGGCCAAAAAGGGCGTATGCGTTTTTTCCTGAATATATTCAGGAAAAAACGCATACGCCCTTTTTGGCCAACCAAGCAACCTGGAAAGGCAAATCAGCGCTACAAAGAAGTCTCGCTTCCCATCGGTCAAAAGGGCCATGCTGAATAAAGTGTCAAAACCAGAAATGCAGGACAGGCCACGGAGAAACGGAAGCCTTGCTACGCTGATGGGCGGGATGTAAATTGCCAACAGCCACTCTGGAGAAGTGTACGGTGTGTCCTGAAACATTTACAAAACTCAGCTTAGAGAGCATAGGGCACTTCCACTCATGGGCGTATAAATTGGGAAAACTAAAAATCAGCAAGACACAAGCAGCCCAAAGTTTAGGGCTGCTCTGTTGACAAGAACCTCCACTTCGTTACACCTTAAATATCCCAGGAAAGAGAAAAATGGATAAAGAAGTTGTGGTCCTTATGTACAATGGAATATCACTCAGCCATGAAATCAACGTCATAAGGCTAGTAGCAGCATGATGAGTGGATTTAGGTACGACGATTCTAAGTCAAATAAGTCACACAGAAAAAGACACTTATCATAAGATATCACCTATAGAGGGAATGTAAAAACCGCTACCCTTGAACTGAATTACAAAACAGAACAGAGTCACACGGTTAGAAAACACACTATGGCTGCCTAACGGGAAAGGTGAGGTGGGGTGATGCATAAAACAAGGGTTTCAAATTAGCTCAGATACCGTTCCATAAACCCAATACGTAATAGACAAGACCTACTCCTTGCTCAGGGAACTGGACTCAACACCCCCTATTCACCGCCCAAGAGTATATCTGACTAGTAAGAATCTTAAAACCTATGTATTGATATCTCTCTGTAAGTGAGTCAAGTGGGTGTAAAGCTGCATAAACACAGCAGTGAAAAGCAGCTAAACCCCATTATAAAACTCAATTAATTTTAAAAACCCGTGAAACAAAGACAGTGAAAGGGAGAGAAATTCTTACAAAATTCGTTCAGGCGCTGTGATGCCACCTGGATTGACCATATCTAGACCTGCAGCTGATTGAGACATAAGGGTGGACACTCTTGGGGCTGAGAGGTTTGGTGAGGTTGGGTGAGCAAACGCAGACGCTTTAAAGTAATACTGCGTGGTACCCATCCCATGGGTCCCAAATCTCCAGGTTCAAGGGCATCTTCCTACATCGAAAACATGCATGAGAAACCCAGAAGATGGTCCACCGAGTGATCGGGAAAGGTTTCTAAAACGCACCTCATTTCTCATCTCCTTGTGCTCGGGTTCGCCATTCCAGCCGCTTTACTAGCAATCTCCCTCCTTGGAGAATCAGCACCTTTAACCTCCTGTTCCATACAGGTTGCAATTTGTCCTGAGGGTGAACGGGAAGAGGGGGAACCAATGAGAGACTAGCTCTAGGTGTTGGGACAGGCACAGGTCACTCTATTTTCCCATCAGGAAGAAGAATTAACCACAGGCTCAGTGTGCCGCCCGGAAGCAGAATAGGGCCTAAAGCAATCCTGCGCTTTTGCGGCCAGCTCCCAAGAGAGCGAGTTGAAAAATGGAGCTCAGGGGCACTGCAATTCACAAACCTGCAGACTTATAAATGATAACTCTCTTCTACAAATATATTGAGGGAAGGCAACAAAGAGGATTTGAAAGCAAGGCAGAATTGCAGGAAACAGATTTCAGGAGGCAGATTCGAATCGCCTTTAAAGCACAGGAAATGTGGCAAATCCTGGACAATGATGCCCTTGGCCAAAAAGGGCGTATGCGTTTTTTCCTGAATATATTCAGGAAAAAACGCATACGCCCTTTTTGGCCAACCAAGCAACCTGGAAAGGCAAATCAGCGCTACAAAGAAGTCTCGCTTCCCATCGGTCAAAAGGGCCATGCTGAATAAAGTGTCAAAACCAGAAATGCAGGACAGGCCACGGAGAAACGGAAGCCTTGCTACGCTGATGGGCGGGATGTAAATTGCCAACAGCCACTCTGGAGAAGTGTACGGTGTGTCCTGAAACATTTACAAAACTCAGCTTAGAGAGCATAGGGCACTTCCACTCATGGGCGTATAAATTGGGAAAACTAAAAATCAGCAAGACACAAGCACCCCAAAGTTTAGGGCTGCTCTGTTGACAAGAACCTCCACTTCGTTACACCTTAAATATCCCAGGAAAGAGAAAAATGGATAAAGAAGTTGTGGTCCTTATGTACAATGGAATATCACTCAGCCATGAAATCAACGTCATAAGGCTAGTAGCAGCATGATGAGTGGATTTAGGTACGACGATTCTAAATGAAATAAGTCACACAGAAAAAGACACTTATCATAAGATATCACTTATAGAGGGAATGTAAAAACCGCTGCCCTTGAACTGAATTACAAAACAGAACAGAGTCACACGGTTACAAAACACACTATGGCTGCCTAACGGGAAAGGTGAGGTGGGGTGATGCATAAAACAAGGGTTTCAAATTAGCTCAGATACCGTTCCATAAACCCAATACGTAATAGACAAGACCTACTCCTTGCTCAGGGAACTGGACTCAACACCCCCTATTCACCGCCCAAGAGTATATCTGACTAGTAAGAATCTTAAAACCTATGTATTGATATCTCTCTGTAAGTGAGTCAAGTGGGTGTAAAGCTGCATAAACACAGCAGTGAAAAGCAGCTAAACCCCATTATAAAACTCAATTAAGTTTAAAAACCCGTGAAACAAAGACAGTGAAAGGGAGAGAAATTCTTACAAAATTCGTTCAGGCGCTGTGATGCCACCTGGATTGACCATATCTAGACCCGCAGCTGATTGAGACATAAGGGTGTACACTCTTGGGGCTGAGAGGTTTGGTGAGGTTGGGTGAGCAAATGCAGACGCTTTAAAGTAATACTGCGTGGTACCCATCCCATGGGTCCCAAATCTCCAGGTTCAAGGGCATCTTCCTACATCGAAAACATGCATGAGAAACCCAGAAGATGGTCCACCGAGTGATCGGGAAAGGTTTCTAAAACGCACCTCATTTCTCATGTCCTTGTGCTCGGGTTCGCCATTCCAGCCGCTTTACTAGCAATCTCCCTCCTTGGAGAATCAGCACCTTTAATCTCCTGTTCCATACAAGTTGCAATTTGTCCTGAGGGTGAACGGGAAGAGGGGAAACCAATGAGAGACTAGCTCTAGGTGTTGGGACAGGCACAGGTCACTCTATTTTCCCATCAGGAAGAAGAATTAACCACAGGCTCAGTGTGCCGCCCGGAAGCAGAATAGGGCCTAAAGCAATCCTGCGCTTTTGCGGCCAGCTCCCAAGAGAGCGAGTTGAAAAATGGAGCTCAGGGGCACTGCAATTCACAAACCTGCAGACTTATAAATGATAACTCTCGTCTACAAATATATTGAGGGAAGGCAACAAAGAGGATTTGAAAGCAAGGCAGAATTGCAGGAAACAGATTTCAGGAGGCAGATTCGAATCGCCTTTAAAGCACAGGAAAAGCGGCAAAACCTCGACAATGATGCCCTTGGCCAAAAAGGGCGTATGCGTTTTTTCCTGAATATATTCAGGAAAAAACGCATACGCCCTTTTTGGCCAACCAAGCAACCTGGAAAGGCAAATCAGCGCTACAAAAAAGTCTCGCTTCCCATCGGTCAAAAGGGCTATGCTGAATAAAGTATCAAAACCAGAAATGCAGGACAGGCCACGGAGAAACGGAAGCCTTGCTACGCTGATGGGCGGGATGTAAATTGCCAACAGCCACCTTGGAGAAGTGTACGGTGTGTCCTGAAACATTTACAAAACTCAGCTTAGAGAGCATAGGGCACTTCCACTCATGGGCGTATAAATTGGGAAAACTAAAAATCAGCAAGACACAAGCACCCCAAAGTTTAGGGCTGCTCTGTTGACAAGAACCTCCACTTCGTTACACCTTAAATATCCCAGGAAAGAGAAAAATGGATAAGGAAATTGTGGTCCTTATGTACAATGGAATATCACTCAGCCATGAAATCAACGTCATAAGGCTAGTAGCAGCATGATGAGTGGATTTAGGTACGACGATTCTAAGTCAAATAAGTCACACAGAAAAAGACACTTATCATAAGATATCACCTATAGAGGGAATGTAAAAACCGCTACCCTTGAACTGAATTACAAAACAGAACAGAGTCACACGGTTAGAAAACACACTATGGCTGCCTAACGGGAAAGGTGAGGTGGGGTGATGCATAAAACAAGGGTTTCAAATTAGCTCAGATACCGTTCCATAAACCCAATACGTAATAGACAAGACCTACTCCTTGCTCAGGGAACTGGACTCAACACCCCCTATTCACCGCCCAAGAGTATATCTGACTAGTAAGAATCTTAAAACCTATGTATTGATATCTCTCTGTAAGTGAGTCAAGTGGGTGTAAAGCTGCATAAACACAGCAGTGAAAAGCAGCTAAACCCCATTATAAAACTCAATTAATTTTAAAAACCCGTGAAACAAAGACAGTGAAAGGGAGAGAAATTCTTACAAAATTCGTTCAGGCGCTGTGATGCCACCTGGATTGACCATATCTAGACCCGCAGCTGATTGAGACATAAGGGTGGACACTCTTGGGGCTGAGGGGTTTGGTGAGGTTCGGTTAGCAAACGCAGATGCTTTAAAGTAATACTGCGTGGTACCCATCCCATGGGTCCCAAATCTCCAGGTTCAAGGGCATCTTCCTACATCGAAAACATGCATGAGAAACCCAGAAGATGGTCCACCGAGTGATCGGGAAAGGTTTCTAAAACGCACCTCATTTCTCATCTCCTTGTGCTCGGGTTCGCCATTCCAGCCGCTTTACTAGCAATCTCCCTCCTTGGAGAATCAGCACCTTTAACCTCCTGTTCCATACAGGTTGCAATTTGTCCTGAGGGTGAACAGGAAGAGGGGGAACCAATGAGAGACTAGCTCTAGGTGTTGGGACAGGCACAGGTCACTCTATTTTCCCATCAGGAAGAAGAATTAACCACAGGCTCAGTCTGCCGCCCGGAAGCAGAATAGGGCCTAAAGCAATCCTGCGCTTTTGCGGCCAGCTCCCAAGAGAGCGAGTTGAAAAATGGAGCTCAGGGGCACTGCAATTCACAAACCTGCAGACTTATAAATTATAACTCTCGTCTACAAATATATTGAGGGAAGGCAACCAAGAGGATTTGAAAGCAGGCAGAATTGCAGGAAACAGATTTCAGGAGGCAGATTCGAATCGCCTTTAAAGCACAGGAAAAGCGGCAAAACCTCGACAATGATGCCCTTGGCCAAAAAGGGCGTATGCGTTTTTTCCTGAATATATTCAGGAAAAAACGCATACGCCCTTTTTGGCCAAACAAGCAACCTGGAAAGGCAAATCAGCGCTACAAAGAAGTCTCGCTTCCCATCGGTCAAAAGGGCCATGCTGAATAAAGTGTCAAAACCAGAAATGCAGGACAGGCCACGGAGAAACGGGAGCCTTGCTACGCTGATGGGTGGGATGTAAATTGCCAACAGCCACTCTGGAGAAGTGTACGGTGTGTCCTGAAACATTTACAAAACTCAGCTTAGAGAGCATAGGGCACTTCCACTCATGGGCGTATAAATTGGGAAAACTAAAAATCAGCAAGACACAAGCACCCCAAAGTTTAGGGCTGCTCTGTTGACAAGAACCTCCACTTCGTTACACCTTAAATATCCCAGGAAAGAGAAAAATGGATAAAGAAGTTGTGGTCCTTATGTACAATGGAATATCACTCAGCCATGAAATCAACGTCATAAGGCTAGTAGCAGCATGATGAGTGGATTTAGGTACGACGATTCTAAGTCAAATAAGTCACACAGAAAAAGACACTTATCATAAGATATCACCTATAGAGGGAATGTAAAAACCGCTACCCTTGAACTGAATTACAAAACAGAACAGAGTCACACGGTTAGAAAACACACTATGGCTGCCTAACGGGAAAGGTGAGGTGGGGTGATGCATAAAACAAGGGTTTCAAATTAGCTCAGATACCGTTCCATAAACCCAATACGTAATAGACAAGACCTACTCCTTGCTCAGGGAACTGGACTCAACACCCCCTATTCACCGCCCAAGAGTATATCTGACTAGTAAGAATCTTAAAACCTATGTATTGATATCTCTCTGTAAGTGAGTCAAGTGGGTGTAAAGCTGCATAAACACAGCAGTGAAAAGCAGCTAAACCCCATTATAAAACTCAATTAATTATAAAAACCCGTGAAACAAAGACAGTGAAAGGGAGAGAAATTCTTACAAAATTCATTCAGGCGCTGTGATGCCACCTGGATTGACCATATCTAGACCTGCAGCTGATTGAGACATAAGGGTGGACACTCTTGGGGCTGAGAGGTTTGGTGAGGTTGGGTGAGCAAACGCAGACGCTTTAAAGTAATACTGCGTGGTACCCATCCCATGGGTCCCAAATCTCCAGGTTCAAGGGCATCTTCCTACATCGAAAACATGCATGAGAAACCCAGAAGATGGTCCACCGAGTGATCGGGAAAAGTTTCTAAAACGCACCTCATTTCTCATCTCCTTGTGCTCGGGTTCGCCATTCCAGCCGCTTTACTAGCAATCTCCCTCCTTGGAGAATCAGCACCTTTAACCTCCTGTTCCATACAGGTTGCAATTTGTCCTGAGGGTGAACGGGAAGAGGGGGAACCAATGAGAGACTAGCTCTAGGTGTTGGGACAGGCACAGGTCACTCTATTTTCCCATCAGGAAGAAGAATTAACCACAGGCTCAGTGTGCCGCCCGGAAGCAGAATAGGGCCTAAAGCAATCCTGCGCTTTTGCGGCCAGCTCCCAAGAGAGCGAGTTGAAAAATGGAGCTCAGGGGCACTGCAATTCACAAACCTGCAGACTTATAAATGATAACTCTCGTCTACAAATATATTGAGGGAAGGCAACAAAGAGGATTTGAAAGCAAGGCAGAATTGCAGGAAACAGATTTCAGGAGGCAGATTCGAATCGCCTTTAAAGCACAGGAAAAGCGGCAAAACCTCGACAATGATGCCCTTGGCCAAAAAGGGCGTATGCGTTTTTTCCTGAATATATTCAGGAAAAAACGCATACGCCCTTTTTGGCCAACCAAGCAACCTGGAAAGGCAAATCAGCGCTACAAAAAAGTCTCGCTTCCCATCGGTCAAAAGGGCTATGCTGAATAAAGTGTCAAAACCAGAAATGCAGGACAGGCCACGGAGAAACGGAAGCCTTGCTACGCTGATGGGTGGGATGTAAATTGCCAACAGCCACTCTGGAGAAGTGTACGGTGTGTCCTGAAACATTTACAAAACTCAGCTTAGAGAGCATAGGGCACTTCCACTCATGGGCGTATAAATTGGGAAAACTAAAAATCAGCAAGACACAAGCACCCCAGAGTTTAGGGCTGCTCTGTTGACAAGAACCTCCACTTCGTTACACCTTAAATATCCCAGGAAAGAGAAAAATGGATAAAGAAGTTGTGGTCCTTATGTACAATGGAATATCACTCAGCCATGAAATCAACGTCATAAGGCTAGTAGCAGCATGATGAGTGGATTTAGGTACGACGATTCTAAGTCAAATAAGTCACACAGAAAAAGACACTTATCATAAGATATCACCTATAGAGGGAATGTAAAAACCGCTACCCTTGAACTGAATTACAAAACAGAACAGAGTCACACGGTTAGAAAACACACTATGGCTGCCTAACGGGAAAGGTGAGGTGGGGTGATGCATAAAACAAGGGTTTCAAATTAGCTCAGATACCGTTCCATAAACCCAATATGTAATAGACAAGACCTACTCCTTGCTCAGGGAACTGGACTCAACACCCCCTATTCACCGCCCAAGAGTATATCTGACTAGTAAGAATCTTAAAACCTATGTATTGATATCTCTCTGTAAGTGAGTCAAGTGGGTGTAAAGCTGCATAAACACAGCAGTGAAAAGCAGCTAAACCCCATTATAAAACTCAATTAATTTTAAAAACCCGTGAAACAAAGACAGTGAAAGGGAGAGAAATTCTTACAAAATTCGTTCAGGCGCTGTGATGCCACCTGGATTGACCATATCTAGACCCGCAGCTGATTGAGACATAAGGGTGGACACTCTTGGGGCTGAGGGGTTTGGTGAGGTTCGGTGAGCAAACGCAGATGCTTTAAAGTAATACTGCGTGGTACCCATCCCATGGGTCCCAAATCTCCAGGTTCAAGGGCATCTTCCTACATCGAAAACATGCATGAGAAACCCAGAAGATGGTCCACCGAGTGATCGGGAAAGGTTTCTAAAACGCACCTCATTTCTCATCTCCTTGTGCTCGGGTTCGCCATTCCAGCCGCTTTACTAGCAATCTCCCTCCTTGGAGAATCAGCACCTTTAACCTCCTGTTCCATACAGGTTGCAATTTGTCCTGAGGGTGAACAGGAAGAGGGGGAACCAATGAGAGACTAGCTCTAGGTGTTGGGACAGGCACAGGTCACTCTATTTTCCCATCAGGAAGAAGAATTAACCACAGGCTCAGTCTGCCGCCCGGAAGCAGAATAGGGCCTAAAGCAATCCTGCGCTTTTGCGGCCAGCTCCCAAGAGAGCGAGTTGAAAAATGGAGCTCAGGGGCACTGCAATTCACAAACCTGCAGACTTATAAATTATAACTCTCGTCTACAAATATATTGAGGGAAGGCAACCAAGAGGATTTGAAAGCAAGGCAGAATTGCAGGAAACAGATTTCAGGAGGCAGATTCGAATCGCCTTTAAAGCACAGGAAAAGCGGCAAAACCTCGACAATGATGCCCTTGGCCAAAAAGGGCGTATGCGTTTTTTCCTGAATATATTCAGGAATAAACGCATACGCCCTTTTTGGCCAAACAAGCAACCTGGAAAGGCAAATCAGCGCTACAAAGAAGTCTCGCTTCCCATTGGTCAAAAGGGCCATGCTGAATAAAGTGTCAAAACCAGAAATGCAGGACAGGCCACGGAGAAACGGGAGCCTTGCTACGCTGATGGGTGGGATGTAAATTGCCAACAGCCACTCTGGAGAAGTGTACGGTGTGTCCTGAAACATTTACAAAACTCAGCTTAGAGAGCATAGGGCACTTCCACTCATGGGCGTATAAATTGGGAAAACTAAAAATCAGCAAGACACAAGCACCCCAAAGTTTAGGGCTGCTCTGTTGACAAGAACCTCCACTTCGTTACACCTTAAATATCCCAGGAAAGAGAAAAATGGATAAAGAAGTTGTGGTCCTTATGTACAATGGAATATCACTCAGCCATGAAATCAACGTCATAAGGCTAGTAGCAGCATGATGAGTGGATTTAGGTACGATGATTCTAACTCAAATAAGTCACACAGAAAAAGACACTTATCATAAGATATCACCTATAGAGGGAATGTAAAAACCGCTACCCTTGAACTGAATTACAAAACAGAACAGAGTCACACGGTTAGAAAACACACTATGGCTGCCTAACGGGAAAGGTGAGGTGGGGTGATGCATAAAACAAGGGTTTCAAATTAGCTCAGATACCGTTCCATAAACCCAATACGTAATAGACAATACCTACTCCTTGCTCAGGGAACTGGACTCAACACCCCCTATTCACCGCCCAAGAGTATATCTGACT
Organism: Eschrichtius robustus; assembly: GCF_028021215.1. Taxonomy (NCBI): domain Eukaryota; kingdom Metazoa; phylum Chordata; class Mammalia; order Artiodactyla; family Eschrichtiidae; genus Eschrichtius; species Eschrichtius robustus. The sequence goes on along the minus strand of NC_090830.1, from coordinate 62,830,724 downwards.
AGTAAGAATCTTAAAACCTATGTATTGATATCTCTCTGTAAGTGAGTCAAGTGGGTGTAAAGCTGCATAAACACAGCAGTGAAAAGCAGCTAAACCCCATTATAAAACTCAATTAATTTTAAAAACCCGTGAAACAAAGACAGTGAAAGGGAGAGAAATTCTTACAAAATTCATTCAGGCGCTGTGATGCCACCTGGATTGACCATATCTAGACCTGCAGCTGATTGAGACATAAGGGTGGACACTCTTGGGGCTGAGAGGTTTGGTGAGGTTGGGTGAGCAAACGCAGACGCTTTAAAGTAATACTGCGTGGTACCCATCCCATGGGTCCCAAATCTCCAGGTTCAAGGGCATCTTCCTACATCGAAAACATGCATGAGAAACCCAGAAGATGGTCCACCGAGTGATCGGGAAAGGTTTCTAAAACGCACCTCATTTCTCATCTCCTTGTGCTCGGGTTCGCCATTCCAGCCGCTTTACTAGCAATCTCCCTCCTTGGAGAATCAGCACCTTTAACCTCCTGTTCCATACAGGTTGCAATTTGTCCTGAGGGTGAACGGGAAGAGGGGGAACCAATGAGAGACTAGCTCTAGGTGTTGGGACAGGCACAGGTCACTCTATTTTCCCATCAGGAAGAAGAATTAACCACAGGCTCAGTGTGCCGCCCGGAAGCAGAATAGGGCCTAAAGCAATCCTGCGCTTTTGCGGCCAGCTCCCAAGAGAGCGAGTTGAAAAATGGAGCTCAGGGGCACTGCAATTCACAAACCTGCAGACTTATAAATGATAACTCTCGTCTACAAATATATTGAGGGAAGGCAACAAAGAGGATTTGAAAGCAAGGCAGAATTGCAGGAAACAGATTTCAGGAGGCAGATTCGAATCGCCTTTAAAGCACAGGAAAAGCGGCAAAACCTCGACAATGATGCCCTTGGCCAAAAAGGGCGTATGCGTTTTTTCCTGAATATATTCAGGAAAAAACGCATACGCCCTTTTTGGCCAACCAAGCAACCTGGAAAGGCAAATCAGCGCTACAAAAAAGTCTCGCTTCCCATTGGTCAAAAGGGCTATGCTGAATAAAGTGTCAAAACCAGAAATGCAGGACAGGCCACGGAGAAAAGGAAGCCTTGCTACGCTGATGGGCGGGATGTAAATTGCCAACAGCCACCTTGGAGAAGTGTACGGTGTGTCCTGAAACATTTACAAAACTCAGCTTAGAGAGCATAGGGCACTTCCACTCATGGGCGTATAAATTGGGAAAACTAAAAATCAGCAAGACACAAGCACCCCAAAGTTTAGGGCTGCTCTGTTGACAAGAACCTCCACTTCGTTACACCTTAAATATCCCAGGAAAGAGAAAAATGGATAAAGAAGTTGTGGTCCTTATGTACAATGGAATATCACTCAGCCATGAAATCAACGTCATAAGGCTAGTAGCAGCATGATGAGTGGATTTAGGTACGACGATTCTAAGTCAAATAAGTCACACAGAAAAAGACACTTATCATAAGATATCACCTATAGAGGGAATGTAAAAACCGCTACCCTTGAACTGAATTACAAAACAGAACAGAGTCACACGGTTAGAAAACACACTATGGCTGCCTAACGGGAAAGGTGAGGTGGGGTGAAGCATAAAACAAGGGTTTCAAATTAGCTCAGATACCGTTCCATAAACCCAATACGTAATAGACAAGACCTACTCCTTGCTCAGGGAACTGGACTCAACACCCCCTATTCACCGCCCAAGAGTATATCTGACTAGTAAGAATCTTAAAACCTATGTATTGATATCTCTCTGTAAGTGAGTCAAGTGGGTGTAAAGCTGCATAAACACAGCAGTGAAAAGCAGCTAAACCCCATTATAAAACTCAATTAATTTTAAAAACCCGTGAAACAAAGACAGTGAAAGGGAGAGAAATTCTTACAAAATTCGTTCAGGCGCTGTGATGCCACCTGGATTGACCATATCTAGACCCGCAGCTGATTGAGACATAAGGGTGGACACTCTTGGGGCTGAGGGGTTTGGTGAGGTTCGGTGAGCAAACGCAGATGCTTTAAAGTAATACTGCGTGGTACCCATCCCATGGGTCCCAAATCTCCAGGTTCAAGGGCATCTTCCTACATCGAAAACATGCATGAGAACCCCAGAAGATGGTCCACCGAGTGATCGGGAAAGGTTTCTAAAACGCACCTCATTTCTCATCTCCTTGTGCTCGGGTTCGCCATTCCAGCCGCTTTACTAGCAATCTCCCTCCTTGGAGAATCAGCACCTTTAACCTCCTGTTCCATACAGGTTGCAATTTGTCCTGAGGGTGAACGGGAAGAGGGGGAACCAATGAGAGACTAGCTCTAGGTGTTGGGACAGGCACAGGTCACTCTATTTTCCCATCAGGAAGAAGAATTAACCACAGGCTCAGTCTGCCGCCCGGAAGCAGAATAGGGCCTAAAGCAATCCTGCGCTTTTGCGGCCAGCTCCCAAGAGAGCGAGTTGAAAAATGGAGCTCAGGGGCACTGCAATTCACAAACCTGCAGACTTATAAATTATAACTCTCGTCTACAAATATATTGAGGGAAGGCAACCAAGAGGATTTGAAAGCAAGGCAGAATTGCAGGAAACAGATTTCAGGAGGCAGATTCGAATCGCCTTTAAAGCACAGGAAAAGCGGCAAAACCTCGACAATGATGCCCTTGGCCAAAAAGGGCGTATGCGTTTTTTCCTGAATATATTCAGGAAAAAACGCATACGCCCATTTTGGCCAACCAAGCAACCTGGAAAGGCAAATCAGCGCTACAAAGAAGTCTCGCTTCCCATCGGTCAAAAGGGCCATGCTGAATAAAGTGTCAAAACCAGAAATGCAGGACAGGCCACGGAGAAACGGGAGCCTTGCTACGCTGATGGGCGGGATGTAAATTGCCAACAGCCACTCTGGAGAAGTGTACGGTGTGTCCTGAAACATTTACAAAACTCAGCTTAGAGAGCATAGGGCACTTCCACTCATGGGCGTATAAATTGGGAAAACTAAAAATCAGCAAGACACAAGCACCCCAAAGTTTAGGGCTGCTCTGTTGACAAGAACCTCCACTTCGTTACACCTTAAATATCCCAGGAAAGAGAAAAATGGATAAAGAAGTTGTGGTCCTTATGTACAATGGAATATCACTCAGCCATGAAATCAACGTCATAAGGCTAGTAGCAGCATGATGAGTGGATTTAGGTACGACGATTCTAAGTCAAATAAGTCACACAGAAAAAGACACTTATCATAAGATATCACCTATAGAGGGAATGTAAAAACCGCTACCCTTGAACTGAATTACAAAACAGAACAGAGTCACACGGTTAGAAAACACACTATGGCTGCCTAACGGGAAAGGTGAGGTGGGGTGATGCATAAAACAAGGGTTTCAAATTAGCTCAGATACCGTTCCATAAACCCAATACGTAATAGACAAGACCTACTCCTTGCTCAGGGAACTGGACTCAACACCCCCTATTCACCGCCCAAGAGTATATCTGACTAGTAAGAATCTTAAAACCTATGTATTGATATCTCTCTGTAAGTGAGTCAAGTGGGTGTAAAGCTGCATAAACACAGCAGTGAAAAGCAGCTAAACCCCATTATAAAACTCAATTAATTTTAAAAACCCGTGAAACAAAGACAGTGAAAGGGAGAGAAATTCTTACAAAATTCATTCAGGCGCTGTGATGCCACCTGGATTGACCATATCTAGACCTGCAGCTGATTGAGACATAAGGGTGGACACTCTTGGGGCTGAGAGGTTTGGTGAGGTTGGGTGAGCAAACGCAGACGCTTTAAAGTAATACTGCGTGGTACCCATCCCATGGGTCCCAAATCTCCAGGTTCAAGGGCATCTTCCTACATCGAAAACATGCATGAGAAACCCAGAAGATGGTCCACCGAGTGATCGGGAAAGGTTTCTAAAACGCACCTCATTTCTCATCTCCTTGTGCTCGGGTTCGCCATTCCAGCCGCTTTACTAGCAATCTCCCTCCTTGGAGAATCAGCACCTTTAACCTCCTGTTCCATACAGGTTGCAATTTGTCCTGAGGGTGAACGGGAAGAGGGGGAACCAATGAGAGACTAGCTCTAGGTGTTGGGACAGGCACAGGTCACTCTATTTTCCCATCAGGAAGAAGAATTAACCACAGGCTCAGTGTGCCGCCCGGAAGCAGAATAGGGCCTAAAGCAATCCTGCGCTTTTGCGGCCAGCTCCCAAGAGAGCGAGTTGAAAAATGGAGCTCAGGGGCACTGCAATTCACAAACCTGCAGACTTATAAATTATAACTCTCGTCTACAAATATATTGAGGGAAGGCAACAAAGAGGATTTGAAAGCAAGGCAGAATTGCAGGAAACAGATTTCAGGAGGCAGATTCGAATCGCCTTTAAAGCACAGGAAAAGCGGCAAAACCTCGACAATGATGCCCTTGGCCAAAAAGGGCGTATGCGTTTTTTCCTGAATATATTCAGGAAAAAACGCATACGCCCTTTTTGGCCAACCAAGCAACCTGGAAAGGCAAATCAGCGCTACAAAAAAGTCTCGCTTCCCATCGGTCAAAAGGGCTATGCTGAATAAAGTGTCAAAACCAGAAATGCAGGACAGGCCACGGAGAAACGGAAGCCTTGCTACGCTGATGGGCGGGATGTAAATTGCCAACTGCCACCTTGGAGAAGTGTACGGTGTGTCCTGAAACATTTACAAAACTCAGCTTAGAGAGCATAGGGCACTTCCACTCATGGGCGTATAAATTGGGAAAACTAAAAATCAGCAAGACACAAGCACCCCAAAGTTTAGGGCTGCTCTGTTGACAAGAACCTCCACTTCGTTACACCTTAAATATCCCAGGAAAGAGAAAAATGGATAAAGAAGTTGTGGTCCTTATGTACAATGGAATATCACTCAGCCATGAAATCAACGTCATAAGGCTAGTAGCAGCATGATGAGTGGATTTAGGTACGACGATTCTAAGTCAAATAAGTCACACAGAAAAAGACACTTTTCATAAGATATCACCTATAGAGGGAATGTAAAAACCGCTACCCTTGAACTGAATTACAAAACAGAACAGAGTCACACGGTTAGAAAACACACTATGGCTGCCTAACGGGAAAGGTGAGGTGGGGTGATGCATAAAACAAGGGTTTCAAATTAGCTCAGATACCGTTCCATAAACCCAATACGTAATAGACAAGACCTACTCCTTGCTCAGGGAACTGGACTCAACACTCCCTATTCACCGCCCAAGAGTATATCTGACTAGTAAGAATCTTAAAACCTATGTATTGATATCTCTCTGTAAGTGAGTCAAGTGGGTGTAAAGCTGCATAAACACAGCAGTGAAAAGCAGCTAAACCCCATTATAAAACTCAATTAATTTTAAAAACCCGTGAAACAAAGACAGTGAAAGGGAGAGAAATTCTTACAAAATTCGTTCAGGCGATGTGATGCCACCTGGATTGACCATATCTAGACCCGCAGCTGATTGAGACATAAGGGTGGACACTCTTGGGGCTGAGGGGTTTGGTGAGGTTCGGTGAGCAAACGCAGATGCTTTAAAGTAATACTGCGTGGTACCCATCCCATGGGTCCCAAATCTCCAGGTTCAAGGGCATCTTCCTACATCGAAAACATGCATGAGAAACCCAGAAGATGGTCCACCGAGTGATCGGGAAAGGTTTCTAAAACGCACCTCATTTCTCATCTCCTTGTGCTCGGGTTCGCCATTCCAGCCGCTTTACTAGCAATCTCCCTCCTTGGAGAATCAGCACCTTTAACCTCCTGTTCCATACAGGTTGCAATTTGTCCTGAGGGTGAACGGGAAGAGGGGGAACCAATGAGAGACTAGCTCTAGGTGTTGGGACAGGCACAGGTCACTCTATTTTCCCATCAGGAAGAAGAATTAACCACAGGCTCAGTCTGCCGCCCGGAAGCAGAATAGGGCCTAAAGCAATCCTGCGCTTTTGCGGCCAGCTCCCAAGAGAGCGAGTTGAAAAATGGAGCTCAGGGGCACTGCAATTCACAAACCTGCAGACTTATAAATTATAACTCTCGTCTACAAATATATTGAGGGAAGGCAACCAAGAGGATTTGAAAGCAAGGCAGAATTGCAGGAAACAGATTTCAGGAGGCAGATTCGAATCGCCTTTAAAGCACAGGAAAAGCGGCAAAACCTCGACAATGATGCCCTTGGCCAAAAAGGGCGTATGCGTTTTTTCCTGAATATATTCAGGAAAAAACGCATACGCCCATTTTGGCCAACCAAGCAACCTGGAAAGGCAAATCAGCGCTACAAAGAAGTCTCGCTTCCCATCGGTCAAAAGGGCCATGCTGAATAAAGTGTCAAAACCAGAAATGCAGGACAGGCCACGGAGAAACGGGAGCCTTGCTACGCTGATGGGCGGGATGTAAATTGCCAACAGCCACTCTGGAGAAGTGTACGGTGTGTCCTGAAACATTTACAAAACTCAGCTTAGAGAGCATAGGGCACTTCCACTCATGGGCGTATAAATTGGGAAAACTAAAAATCAGCAAGACACAAGCACCCCAAAGTTTAGGGCTGCTCTGTTGACAAGAACCTCCACTTCGTTACACCTTAAATATCCCAGGAAAGAGAAAAATGGATAAAGAAGTTGTGGTCCTTATGTACAATGGAATATCACTCAGCCATGAAATCAACGTCATAAGGCTAGTAGCAGCATGATGAGTGGATTTAGGTACGACGATTCTAAGTCAAATAAGTCACACAGAAAAAGACACTTATCATAAGATATCACCTATAGAGGGAATGTAAAAACCGCTACCCTTGAACTGAATTACAAAACAGAACAGAGTCACACGGTTAGAAAACACACTATGGCTGCCTAACGGGAAACGTGAGGTGGGGTGATGCATAAAACAAGGGTTTCAAATTAGCTCAGATACCGTTCCATAAACCCAATACGTAATAGACAAGACCTACTCCTTGCTCAGGGAACTGGACTCAACACCCCCTATTCACCGCCCAAGAGTATATCTGACTAGTAAGAATCTTAAAACCTATGTATTGATATCTCTCTGTAAGTGAGTCAAGTGGGTGTAAAGCTGCATAAACACAGCAGTGAAAAGCAGCTAAACCCCATTATAAAACTCAATTAATTTTAAAAACCCGTGAAACAAAGACAGTGAAAGGGAGAGAAATTCTTACAAAATTCATTCAGGCGCTGTGATACCACCTGGATTGACCATATCTAGACCTGCAGCTGATTGAGACATAAGGGTGGACACTCTTGGGGCTGAGAGGTTTGGTGAGGTTGGGTGAGCAAACGCAGACGCTTTAAAGTAATACTGCGTGTTACCCATCCCATGGGTCCCAAATCTCCAGGTTCAAGGGCATCTTCCTACATCGAAAACATGCATGAGAAACCCAGAAGATGGTCCACCGAGTGATCGGGAAAGGTTTCTAAAACGCACCTCATTTCTCATCTCCTTGTGCTCAGGTTCGCCATTCCAGCCGCTTTACTAGCAATCTCCCTCCTTGGAGAATCAGCACCTTTAACCTCCTGTTCCATACAGGTTGCAATTTGTCCTGAGGGTGAACGGGAAGAGGGGGAACCAATGAGAGACTAGCTCTAGGTGTTGGGACAGGCACAGGTCACTCTATTTTCCCATCAGGAAGAAGAATTAACCACAGGCTCAGTCTGCCGCCCGGAAGCAGAATAGGGCCTAAAGCAATCCTGCGCTTTTGCGGCCAGCTCCCAAGAGAGCGAGTTGAAAAATGGAGCTCAGGGGCACTGCAATTCACAAACCTGCAGACTTATAAATGATAACTCTCGTCTACAAATATATTGAGGGAAGGCAACCAAGAGGATTTGAAAGCAAGGCAGAATTGCAGGAAACAGATTTCAGGAGGCAGATTCGAATCGCCTTTAAAGCACAGGAAAAGCGGCAAAACCTCGACAATGATGCCCTTGGCCAAAAAGGGCGTATGCGTTTTTTCCTGAATATATTCAGGAAAAAACGCATACGCCCTTTTTGGCCAACCAAGCAACATGGAAAGGCAAATCAGCGCTACAAAAAAGTCTCGCTTCCCATCGGTCAAAAGGGCTATGCTGAATAAAGTGTCAAAACCAGAAATGCAGGACAGGCCACGGAGAAACGGAAGCCTTGCTACGCTGATGGGCGGGATGTAAATTGCCAACAGCCACCTTGGAGAAGTGTACGGTGTGTCCTGAAACATTTACAAAACTCAGCTTAGAGAGCATAGGGCACTTCCACTCATGGGCGTATAAATTGGGAAAACTAAAAATCAGCAAGACACAAGAACCCCAAAGTTTAGGGCTGCTCTGTTGACAAGAACCTCCACTTCGTTACACCTTAAATATCCCAGGAAAGAGAAAAATGGATAAAGAAGTTGTGGTCCTTATGTACAATGGAATATCACTCAGCCATGAAATCAACGTCATAAGGCTAGTAGCAGCATGATGAGTGGATTTAGGTACGACGATTCTAAGTCAAATAAGTCACACAGAAAAAGACACTTTTCATAAGATATCACCTATAGAGGGAATGTAAAAACCGCTACCCTTGAACTGAATTACAAAACAGAACAGAGTCACACGGTTAGAAAACACACTATGGCTGCCTAACGGGAAAGGTGAGGTGGGGTGATGCATAAAACAAGGGTTTCAAATTAGCTCAGATACCGTTCCATAAACCCAATACGTAATAGACAAGACCTACTCCTTGCTCAGGGAACTGGACTCAACACCCCCTATTCACCGCCCAAGAGTATATCTGACTAGTAAGAATCTTAAAACCTATGTATTGATATCTCTCTGTAAGTGAGTCAAGTGGGTGTAAAGCTGCATAAACACAGCAGTGAAAAGCAGCTAAACCCCATTATAAAACTCAATTAATTTTAAAAACCCGTGAAACAAAGACAGTGAAAGGGAGAGAAATTCTTACAAAATTCGTTCAGGCGCTGTGATGCCACCTGGATTGACCATATCTAGACCCGCAGCTGATTGAGACATAAGGGTGGACACTCTTGGGGCTGAGGGGTTTGGTGAGGTTCGGTGAGCAAACGCAGATGCTTTAAAGTAATACTGCGTGGTACCCATCCCATGGGTCCCAAATCTCCAGGTTCAAGGGCATCTTCCTACATCGAAAACATGCATGAGAAACCCAGAAGATGGTCCACCGAGTGATCGGGAAAGGTTTCTAAAACGCACCTCATTTCTCATCTCCTTGTGCTCGGGTTCGCCATTCCAGCCGCTTTACTAGCAATCTCCCTCCTTGGAGAATCAGCACCTTTAACCTCCTGTTCCATACAGGTTGCAATTTGTCCTGAGGGTGAACGGGAAGAGGGGGAACCAATGAGAGACTAGCTCTAGGTTTTGGGACAGGCACAGGTCACTCTATTTTCCCATCAGGAAGAAGAATTAACCACAGGCTCAGTCTGCCGCCCGGAAGCAGAATAGGGCCTAAAGCAATCCTGCGCTTTTGCGGCCAGCTCCCAAGAGAGCGAGTTGAAAAATGGAGCTCAGGGGCACTGCAATTCACAAACCTGCAGACTTATAAATTATAACTCTCGTCTACAAATATATTGAGGGAAGGCAACCAAGAGGATTTGAAAGCAAGGCAGAATTGCAGGAAACAGATTTCAGGAGGCAGATTCGAATCGCCTTTAAAGCACAGGAAAAGCGGCAAAACCTCGACAATGATGCCCTTGGCCAAAAAGGGCGTATGCGTTTTTTCCTGAATATATTCAGGAAAAAACGCATACGCCCTTTTTGGCCAACCAAGCAACCTGGAAAGGCAAATCAGCGCTACAAAGAAGTCTCGCTTCCCATCGGTCAAAAGGGCCATGCTGAATAAAGTGTCAAAACCAGAAATGCAGGACAGGCCACGGAGAAATGGGAGCCTTGCTACGCTGATGGGCGGGATGTAAATTGCCAACAGCCACTCTGGAGAAGTGTACGGTGTGTCCTGAAACATTTACAAAACTCAGCTTAGAGAGCATAGGGCACTTCCACTCATGGGCGTATAAATTGGGAAAACTAAAAATCAGCAAGACACAAGCACCCCAAAGTTTAGGGCTGCTCTGTTGACAAGAACCTCCACTTCGTTACACCTTAAATATCCCAGGAAAGAGAAAAATGGATAAAGAAGTTGTGGTCCTTATGTACAATGGAATATCACTCAGCCATGAAATCAACGTCATAAGGCTAGTAGCAGCATGATGAGTGGATTTAGGTACGATGATTCTAAGTCAAATAAGTCACACAGAAAAAGACACTTATCATAAGATATCACCTATAGAGGGAATGTAAAAACCGCTACCCTTGAACTGAATTACAAAACAGAACAGAGTCACACGGTTAGAAAACACACTATGGCTGCCTAACGGGAAAGGTGAGGTGGGGTGATGCATAAAACAAGGGTTTCAAATTAGCTCAGATACCGTTCCATAAACCCAATACGTAATAGACAAGACCTACTCCTTGCTCAGGGAACTGGACTCAACACCCCCTATTCACCGCCCAAGAGTATATCTGACTAGTAAGAATCTTAAAACCTATGTATTGATATCTCTCTGTAAGTGAGTCAAGTGGGTGTAAAGCTGCATAAACACAGCAGTGAAAAGCAGCTAAACTCCATTATAAAACTCAATTAATTTTAAAAACCCGTGAAACAAAGACAGTGAAAGGGAGAGAAATTCTTACAAAATTCGTTCAGGCGCTGTGATGCCACCTGGATTGACCATATCTAGACCCGCAGCTGATTGAGACATAAGGGTGGACACTCTTGGGGCTGAGGGGTTTGGTGAGGTTCGGTGAGCAAACGCAGACGCTTTAAAGTAATACTGCGTGGTACCCATCCCATGGGTCCCAAATCTCCAGGTTCAAGGGCATCTTCCTACATCGAAAACATGCATGAGAAACCCAGAAGATGGTCCACCGAGTGATCGGGAAAGGTTTCTAAAACGCACCTCATTTCTCATCTCCTTGTGCTCGGGTTCGCCATTCCAGCCGCTTTACTAGCAATCTCCCTCCTTGGAGAATCAGCACCTTTAACCTCCTGTTCCATACAGGTTGCAATTTGTCCTGAGGGTGAACGGGAAGAGGGGGAACCAATGAGAGACTAGCTCTATGTGTTGGGACAGGCACAGGTCACTCTATTTTCCCATCAGGAAGAAGAATTAACCACAGGCTCAGTCTGCCGCCCGGAAGCAGAATAGGGCCTAAAGCAATCCTGCGCTTTTGTGGCCAGCTCCCAAGAGAGCGAGTTGAAAAATGGAGCTCAGGGGCACTGCAATTCACAAACCTGCAGACTTATAAATGATAACTCTCGTCTACAAATATATTGAGGGAAGGCAACAAAGAGGATTTGAAAGCAAGGCAGAATTGCAGGAAACAGATTTCAGGAGGCAGATTTTAATCGACTTTAAAGCACAGGAAAAGCGGCAAAACCTCGACAATGATGCCCTTGGCCAAAAAGGGCGTATGCGTTTTTTCCTGAATATATTCAGGAAAAAACGCATACGCCCTTTTTGGCCAACCAAGCAACCTGGAAAGGCAAATCAGCGCTACAAAGAAGTCTCGCTTCCCATCGGTCAAAAGGGCCATGCTGAATAAAGTGTCAAAACCAGAAATGCAGGACAGGCCACGGAGAAACGGAAGCCTTGCTACGCTGATGGGCGGGATGTAAATTGCCAACAGCCACTCTGGAGAAGTGTACGGTGTGTCCTGAAACATTTACAAAACTCAGCTTAGAGAGCATAGGGCACTTCCACTCATGGGCGTATAAATTGGGAAAACTAAAAATCAGCAAGACACAAGCACCCCAAAGTTTAGGGCTGCTCTGTTGACAAGAACCTCCACTTCGTTACACCTTAAATATCCCAGGAAAGAGAAAAATGGATAAAGAAGTTGTGGTCCTTATGTACAATGGAATATCACTCAGCCATGAAATCAACGTCATAAGGCTAGTAGCAGCATGATGAGTGGATTTAGGTACGACGATTCTAAGTCAAATAAGTCACACAGAAAAAGACACTTATCATAAGATATCACCTATAGAGGGAATGTAAAAACCGCTACCCTTGAACTGAATTACAAAACAGAACAGAGTCACACGGTTAGAAAACACACTATGGCTGCCTAACGGGAAAGGTGAGGTGGGGTGATGCATAAAACAAGGGTTTCAAATTAGCTCAGATACCGTTCCATAAACCCAATACGTAATAGACAAGACCTACTCCTTGCTCAGGGAACTGGACTCAACACCCCCTATTCACCGCCCAAGAGTATACCTGACTAGTTAGAATCTTAAAACCTATGTATTGATATCTCTCTGTAAGTGAGTCAAGTGGGTGTAAAGCTGCATAAACACAGCAGTGAAAAGCAGCTAAACCCCATTATAAAACTCAATTAATTTTAAAAACCCTTGAAACAAAGACAGTGAAAGAGAGAGAAATTCTTACAAAATTCGTTCAGGGGCTGTGATGCCACCTGGATTGACCATATCTAGACCTGCAGCTGATTGAGACATAAGGGTGGACACTCTTGGGGCTGAGAGGTTTGGTGAGGTTGGGTGAGCAAACGCAGACGCTTTAAAGTAATACTGCGTGGTACCCATCCCATGGGTCCCAAATCTCCAGGTTCAAGGGCATCTTCCTACATCGAAAACATGCATGAGAAACCCAGAAGATGGTCCACCGAGTGATCGGGAAAGGTTTCTAAAACGCACATCATTTCTCATCTCCTTGTGCTCGGGTTCGCCATTCCAGCCGCTTTACTAGCAATCTCCCTCCTTGGAGAATCAGCACCTTTAACCTCCTGTTCCATACAGGTTGCAGTTTGTCCTGAGGATGAACGGGAAGAGGGGGAACCAATGAGAGACTAGCTCTAGGTGTTGGGACAGGCACAGGTCACTCTATTTTCCCATCAGGAAGAAGAATTAACCACAAGCTCAGTCTGCCGCCCGGAAGCAGAATAGGGCCTAAAGCAATCCTGCGCTTTTGCGGCCAGCTCCCAAGAGAGCGAGTTGAAATATGGAGCTCAGGGGCACTGCAATTCACAAACCTGCAGACTTATAAATGATAACTCTCGTCTACAAATATATTGAGGGAAGGCAACAAAGAGGATTTGAAAGCAAGGCAGATTTGCAGGAAACAGATTTCAGGAGGCAGATTCGAATCGCCTTTAAAGCACAGGAAAAGCGGCAAAACCTCGACAATGATGCCCTTGGCCAAAAAGGGCGTATGCGTTTTTTCCTGAATATATTCAGGAAAAAACGCATACGCCCTTTTTGGCCAACCAAGTAACCTGGAAAGGCAAATCAGCGCTACACAGAAGTCTCGCTTCCCATCGGTCAAAAGGGCCATGCTGAATAAAGTGTCAAAACCAGAAATGCAGGACAGGCCACGGAGAAACGGGAGCCTTGCTACGCTGATGGGCGGGACGTAAATTGCCAACAGCCACTCTGGAGAAGTGTACGGTGTGTCCTGAAACATTTACAAAACTCAGCTTAGAGAGCATAGGGCACTTCCACTCATGGGCGTATAAATTGGGAAAACTAAAAATCAGCAAGACACAAGCACCCCAAAGTTTAGGGCTGCTCTGTTGACAAGAACCTCCACTTCGTTACACCTTAAATATCCCAGGAAAGAGAAAAATGGATAAAGATGTTGTGCTCCTTATGTACAATGGAATATCACTCAGCCATGAAATCAACGTCATAAGGCTAGTAGCAGCATGATGAGTGGATTTAGGTACGACGATTCTAAGTCAAATAAGTCACACAGAAAAAGACACTTATCATAAGATATCACTTATAGAGGGAATGTAAAAACCGCTACCCTTGAACAGAATTACAAAACAGAACAGAGTCACACGGTTAGAAAACACACTATGGCTGCCTAACGGGAAAGGTGAGGTGGGGTGATGCATAAAACAAGGGTTTCAAATTAGCTCAGATACCGTTCCATAAACCCAATATGTAATAGACAAGACCTACTCCTTGCTCAGGGAACTGGACTCAACACCCCCTATTCACCGCCCAAGAATATATCTGACTAGTAAGAATCTTAAAACTTATGTATTGATATCTCTCTGTAAGTGAGTCAAGTGGGTGTAAAGCTGCATAAACACAGCAGTGAAAAGCAGCTAAACCCCATTATAAAACTCAATTAATTTTAAAAACCCGTGAAACAAAGACAGTGAAAGGGAGAGAAATTCTTACAAAATTCGTTCAGGCGCTGTGATGCCACCTGGATTGACCATATCTAGACCCGCAGCTGATTGAGACATAAGGGTGGACACTCTTGGGGCTGAGGGGTTTGGTGAGGTTGGGTGAGCAAACGCAGACGCTTTAAAGTAATACTGCGTGGTACCCATCCCATGGGTCCCAAATCTCCAGGTTCAAGGGCATCTTCCTACATCGAAAACATGCATGAGAAACCCAGAAGATGGTCCACCGAGTGATCGGGAAAGGTTTCTAAAACGCACCTCATTTCTCATCTCCTTGTGCTCGTGTTCGCCATTCCAGCCGCTTTACTAGCAATCTCCCTCCTTGGAGAATCAGCACCTTTAACCTCCTGTTCCATACAGGTTGCAATTTGTCCTGAGGATGAACGGGAAGAGGGGGAACCAATGAGAGACTAGCTCTATGTGTTGGGACAGGCACAGGTCACTCTATTTTCCCATCAGGAAGAAGAATTAACCACAAGCTCAGTCTGCCGCCCGGAAGCAGAATAGGGCCTAAAGCAATCCTGCGCTTTTGCGGCCAGCTCCCAAGAGAGCGAGTTGAAATATGGAGCTCAGGGGCACTGCAATTCACAAACCTGCAGACTTATAAATGATAACTCTCGTCTACAAATATATTGAGGGAAGGCAACAAAGAGGATTTGAAAGCAAGGCAGATTTGCAGGAAACAGATTTCAGGAGGCAGATTCGAATCGCCTTTAAAGCACAGGAAAAGCGGCAAAACCTCGACAATGATGCCCTTGGCCAAAAAGGGCGTATGCGTTTTTTCCTGAATATATTCAGGAAAAAACGCATACGCCCTTTTTGGCCAACCAAGCAACCTGGAAAGGCAAATCAGCGCTACAAAGAAGTCTCGCTTCCCATCGGTCAAAAGGGCCATGCTGAATAAAGTGTCAAAACCAAAAATGCAGGACAGGCCACGGAGAAACGGGAGCCTTGCTACGCTGATGGGCGGGATGTAAATTGCCAACAGCCACTCTGGAGAAGTGTACGGTGTGTCCTGAAACATTTACAAAACTCAGCTTAGAGAGCATAGGGCACTTCCACTCATGGGCGTATAAATTGGGAAAACTAAAAATCAGCAAGACACAAGCACCCCAAAGTTTAGGGCTGCTCTGTTGACAAGAACCTCCACTTCGTTACACCTTAAATATCCCAGGAAAGAGAAAAATGGATAAAGAAGTTGTGGTCCGTATGTACAATGGAACATCACTCAGCCATGAAATCAACGTCATAAGGCTAGTAGCAGCATGATGAGTGGATTTAGGTACGACGATTCTAAGTCAAATAAGTCACACAGAAAAAGACACTTATCATAAGATATCACTTATAGAGGGAATGTAAAAACCGCTACCCTTGAACTGAATTACAAAACAGAACAGAGTCACACGGTTAGAAAACACACTATGGCTGCCTAACTGAAAGGTGAGGTGGGGTGATGCATAAAACAAGGATTTCAAATTAGCTCAGATACCGTTCCATAAACCCAATATTTAATAGACAAGACCTACTCCTTGCTCAGGGAACTGGACTAAACACCCCCTATTCACCGCCCAAGAATATATCTGACTAGTAAGAATCTTAAAACCTATGTATTGATATCTCTCTGTAAGTGAGTCAAGTGGGTGTAAAGCTGCATAAACACAGCAGTGAAAAGCAGCTAAACCCCATTATAAAACTCAATTAATTTTAAAAACCCTTGAAACAAAGACAGTGAAAGAGAGAGAAATTCTTACAAAATTCGTTCAGGGGCTGTGATGCCACCTGGATTGACCATATCTAGACCTGCAGCTGATTGAGACATAAGGGTGGACACTCTTGGGGCTGAGAGGTTTGGTGAGGTTGGGTGAGCAAACGCAGACGCTTTAAAGTAATACTGCGTGGTACCCATCCCATGGGTCCCAAATCTCCAGGTTCAAGGGCATCTTCCTACATCGAAAACATGCATGAGAAACCCAGAAGATGGTCCACCGAGTGATCGGGAAAGGTTTCTAAAACGCACCTCATTTCTCATCTCCTTGTGCTCGGGTTCGCCATTCCAGCCGCTTTACTAGCAATCTCCCTCCTTGGAGAATCAGCACCTTTAACCTCCTGTTCCATACAGGTTGCAATTTGTCCTGAGGATGAACGGGAAGAGGGGGAACCAATGAGAGACTAGCTCTAGGTGTTGGGACAGGCACAGGTCACTCTATTTTCCCATCAGGAAGAAGAATTAACCACAAGCTCAGTCTGCCGCCCAGAAGCAGAATAGGGCCTAAAGCAATCCTGCGCTTTTGCGGCCAGCTCCCAAGAGAGCGAGTTGAAATATGGAGCTCAGGGGCACTGCAATTCACAAACCTGCAGACTTATAAATGATAACTCTCGTCTACAAATATATTGAGGGAAGGCAACAAAGAGGATTTGAAAGCAAGGCAGATTTGCAGGAAACAGATTTCAGGAGGCAGATTCGAATCGCCTTTAAAGCACAGGAAAAGCGGCAAAACCTCGACAATGATGCCCTTGGCCAAAAAGGGCGTATGCGTTTTTTCCTGAATATATTCAGGAAAAAACGCATACGCCCTTTTTGGCCAACCAAGCAACCTGGAAAGGCAAATCAGCGCTACAAAGAAGTCTCGCTTCCCATCGGTCAAAAGGGCCATGCTGAATAAAGTGTCAAAACCAGAAATGCAGGACAGGCCACGGAGAAACGGGAGCCTTGCTACGCTGATAGACGGGATGTAAATTGCCAACAGCCACTCTGGAGAAGTGTACGGTGTGTCCTGAAACATTTACAAAACTCAGCTTAGAGAGCATAGGGCACTTCCACTCATGGGCGTATACATTGGGAAAACTAAAAATCAGCAAGACACAGGCACCCCAAATTTTAGGGCTGCTCTGTTGACAAGAACCTCCACTTCGTTACACCTTAAATATCCCAGGAAAGAGAAAAATGGATAAAGAAGTTGTGGTCCTTATGTACAAAGGAATATCACTCAGCCATGAAATCAACGTCATAAGGCTAGTAGCAGCATGATGAGTGGATTTAGGTACGACGATTCTAAGTGAAATACGTCACACAGAAAAGACACTTATCATAAGATATCACTTATAGAGGGAATGTAAAAACCGCTACCCTTGAACTGAATTACAAAGCAGAACAGAGTCACGCGTTTAGAAAACACACTATGGCTGCCTAACGGGAAAGGTGAGGTGGGGTTATGCATAAAACAAGGGTTTCAAATCAGCTAAGATATCGTTCCATAATCCCAATATGTAATAGACAAGACCTACTCCTTGCTCAGTGAACTGGACATAACACCCCCTATTCACGGCCCAAGAATATATCTGACTAGTAAAAATATTAAAACCTATGTATTGATATCTCTCTGTAAGTCAGTCAAGTGGGTGTAAAGCGGCATAAACAAAGCAGTGAAAAGCTGCTAAACCCCATTAT
Organism: Eschrichtius robustus; assembly: GCF_028021215.1. NCBI lineage: Eukaryota > Metazoa > Chordata > Mammalia > Artiodactyla > Eschrichtiidae > Eschrichtius > Eschrichtius robustus. Next base: position 62,813,023 of record NC_090830.1, on the reverse strand, counting down.
AAAAATCAATTACTTTTAAAAACGCGTGAAACAAAGACAGTGAAAGAGAGAGAAATTCTTACAGAATTCGTTCAGGGGCTGTGATGCCACCTGGATTGACCATATCTAGACCCACACATGATTGAGACATAAGGGTGGACACTCTTGGGGCTGAGAGGTTTGGTGAGGTTGGGTGAGCAAACGCAGACGCTTTAAAGTAGTACTGCGTGGTACCCATCCAATTGGTCCCAAATCTCCAGGTTCAAGGGCATCTTCCTACATCGAAAACATGCATGAGAAACCCAGAAGATGGTACACCGAGTGATCGGGAAAGGTTTCTAAAACGCACCTCATTTCTCATCTCCTTGTGCTCGGGTTCGCCATTCCAGCCGCTTTACTAGCAATCTCCCTCCTTAGAGAATCAGCACCTTTAACCTCCTGTTCCATAAAGGTTGCAATTTGTCCTCAGGATGAACGGGAAGAGGGGAAAACAATGAGAGACTAGCTCTAGGTGTTGGGACAGGCACGGCACAGGTCACTCTATTGTCCAATCAGGAAGAAGAATTAACCACAGGCTCAGTCTGCCGCCCGGAAGCAGAATAGGGCCAGAAGCAATCCTGCGCTTTCGCGGCCAGCTCCCAAAAAAGCGAGTTGAAAAATGGAGCTCAGGGGCACTGCAATTCACAAACATGCAGAGTTATAAATGTTAACTGTCGTCCACAAATATACTGAGAGTAGGCAACGAGGAGGATTTGAAAGCAAGGCAGAATTGCAGGAAACAGATTTTAGGAGGTAGATTCGAATCGCCTTTAAAGCACAGGAAAAGCGGCAAAACCTCGACAATGATGCCCTTGGCCAAAAAGGGCATATGCGTTTTTTCCTGAATATATTCAGGAAAAAACGCATATGCCCTTTTTGGCCAACCAAGCAACCTGGAAAGGCAAATCAGCGCTACAAAGAAGTCTCGCTTCCCATCGGTCAAAAGGGCCATGCTGAATAAAGTGTCAAAACCAGAAACGTAGGACAGGCCATGGAGAAACGGGAGCCTTGCTACGCTGATGGGCGGGATGTAAATTGCCAACAGCCACTCTGGAGAAGTGTACGGTGTGTCCTGAAGCATCTACAAAACTCAGCTTAGAGAGCATAGGGGACTTCCACTCATTTGCATATAAATTGGGAAAACTAAAAATCAGCAAGACCCAGGCACCCCAAAATTTAGGGCTGCTCTGTTGACAAGAACATCCACTTCGTTACACCTTAAATATCCCAGGAAAGAGAAAAATGGATAAAGAAGTTGTGGTCCTTATGTACAATGGAATATCACTCAGCCATGAAATCAACGTCATAAGGCTAGTAGCAGCATGATGAGTGGATTTAGGTACGACGATTTTAAGTGAAATAAGTCACACAGAAAAGACACTTATCATAAGATATCACTTATAGAGGGAATGTAAAAACCACTACCGTTGAACTGAATTACAAAACAGAACAGAGTCACACATTTAGAAAACACACTATGGCTGCCTAACGGGAAAGGTGAGGTGGGGTGATGCATAAAACAAGGGTTTCAAATTAGCTCAGATACCGTTCCATAAACCCAATACGTAATAGACAAGACCTACTCCTTGCTCAATGAACTGGACTCAACACCCCCTATTCACCGCCCAAGAATATATCTGACTGGTAAGTATCTTAAAACCTATGTATTGTTATCTCTGTGTAAGTAAGTCAAGTGGGTGTAAAGTGGCATAAACACAGCAGTGAAAAGCAGCTAAACCCCATTTTAAAAATCAATTACTTTTAAAAACCCGTGAAACAAAGACAGTGAAAGAGAGAGAAATTCTTACAAAATTCGTTCAGGGGCTGTGATGCCACCTAGATTGACCACATCTAGACCCACACCTGATTGAGACATAAGGGTGGACACTCTTGGGGCTGAGAGGATTGGTGAGGTTGGGTGAGCAAACGCAGACCCTTTAAAGTAATACTGCGTGGTACCCATCCCATGGGTCCCATATCTCTAGGTTCAAGGGTGTCTTCCTACATCAAAAACATGCATGACAAAACCAGAAAAAGGTACACCGTGTCATTGGGAAAGGTTTCTAAAACGCACCTCTTTTCTCATCTCCTTGTGCTCGGGTTCGCCATTCCAGCCGCTTTACTAGCAATCTCGCTCCTTGGAGAATCAGCACCTTTAACCTCCTGTTCCGTACAGGTTGCAATTTGTCCTGAGGATGAACGGGAAGATGGGGAACCAATGATAGACTAGCACTAGGTGTTGGGACAGGCACAGGCCACTCTATTTTCCCAACAGGAAGAAGAATTAACCACAGGCTCAGCCTGCCCCCCGGAACCAGAATAGGGCCTGAAGCAATCCTGCGCTTTTGCTGCCAGCTCCCAAAAAAGCGAGTTGAAAAATGGAGCTCAGGGGCACTACAATTCACAAACCTGCAGAGTTATAAATGATAATTCTCGTCCACAAATATATTGAGGGAAGGCAACGAGGGGGATTTGAAAGCAAGGCAGAATTGCAGTAAACAGATTTCAGGAGGTAGATTTGAATCGCCTTTAAAGCACAGGAAAAGCGGCAAAACCTCGACAATGATGCCCTTGGCCAAAATGGGCGTATGCGTTTTTTCCTGAATATATTCAGGAAAAAACGACATACGCACTTTTTGGCCAGCCAAGCAACCTGGAAAGACAAATCAGCGCTACAAAGAAGTCTCGCTTCCCATCGGTCAAAAGGGCCATGCTGAATAAAGTGTCAAAACCAGAAATGTAGGACAGGCCATGGAGAAACGGGAGCCTTGCTATGCTGATGGGCGGGATGTAAATTGCCAACAGCCACTCTGGAGAAGTGTACGGTGTGTCCTGAAACATTTACAAAACTCAGCTTAGAGAGCATAGGGCACTTCCACTCATGGGCGTATAAATTGGGAAAACTAAAATTCAGAAAGACACAGGCACCCCAAAGTTTAGGGCTGCTCGGTTGACAAGAACCTCCACTTCGTTACACCTTAAATATCCCAGGAAAGAGAAAAATGGATAAAGAAGTTGTGGTCCTTATGTACAAAGGAATATCACTCAGCCATGAAATCAACGTCATAAGGCTAGTAGCAGCATGATGAGTGGATTTAGGTACGACGATTCTAAGTGAAATACGTCACACAGGAAAGACACATATCATAAGATATCACTTATAGAGGGAATGTAAAAACCGCTACCCTTGAAATGAATTACAAAGCAGAACAGAGTCACGTATTTAGAAAACACACTATGGCTGCCTAACGGGAAAGATGAGGTGGGGTGATGCATAAAACAAGGGTTTCAAATCAGCTCAGATATCGTTCCATAATCCCAATATATAATAGACAAGACCTACTCCTTGCTCAGTGAACTGGACACAACACCCCCTATTCACCGCCCAAGAATATATCTGACTAGTAAAAATATTAAAACCTATGTATTGATATCTCTCTGTAAGTCAGTCAAGTGGGTGTAAAGCGGCATAAACAAAGCAGTGAAAAGCTGCTAAACCCCATTATAAAAATCAATTACTTTTAAAAACACGTGAAACAAAGACAGTGAAAGAGAGAGAAATTCTTACAAAATTCGTTCAGGGGCTGTGATGCCACCTGGATTGACCATATCTACACCCACACGTGATTGAGACATAAGGGTGGGCACTCTTGGGGCTGAGAGGTTTGGTGAGGTTGGGTGAGCAAACGCAGACCCTTTAAAGTAATACTGCGTGGTAGCCATCCCATGGGTCCCAAATCTCCAGGTTCAAGGGCATCTTCCTACATCGAAAACATGCATGAGAAACCCAGAAGATGGTACACAGTGTGATCGGGGAAGGTTTCTAAAACGCACCTCATTTCTCATTTCCTTGTGCTCGGGTTCGCCATTCCAGCCGCTTTACTAGCAATCTCCCTCGTTAGAGAATCAGCACCTTTAACCTCCTGTTCCATAAAGGTTGCAATTTGTCCTCAGGATGAACGGGAAGAGGGGAAACCAATGAGAGACTAGCTCTAGGTGTTGGGACAGGCACGGCACAGGTCACTCTATTGTCCCATCAGGAAGAAGAATTAACCACGCGCTCAGTCTGCCGCCCGGAACCAGAATAGGGCCTGAAACAATCCTGCGCTTTTGCAGCCAGCTCCCAAAAAAGCGAGTTGAAAAATGGAGCTCAGGGGCACTGCAATTCACAAACCTGCAGAGTTATAAATATTAACTCTCGTTCACAAATATACTGAGAGTAGGCAACGAAGAGGATTTGGAAGCAAGGCAGAATCGCAGGAAACAGATTTCAGGAGGTAGATTCGAATCGCCTTTAAAGCACAGGAAAAGCAGCAAAAACTCCACAATGATGCCCTTGGCCAAAAAGGGCGTATGCGTTTTTTCCTGAATATATTCAGGAAAAAACGCATAAGCCCTTTTTGGTCAACCAAGCAACCTGGAAAGGCAAATCAGCGCTACAAAGAAGTCTCGCTTCCCATCGGTCAAAAGGGTCATGCTGAATAAAGTGTCAAAACCAGAAATGCAGGACAGGCCGTGGAGAAACAGGAGCCTTGCTACGCTGATGGGCGGGATGTAAATTGCCAACAGCCACTCTGGAGAAGTGTACGGTGTGTCCTGAAACATGTACAAAACTCAGCTTAGAGAGCATAGGGCACTTACACTCATCGGCGTATAAATTGGGAAAACTAAAAATCAGCAAGACACAAGCACCCCAGAGTTTAGGGCTGCTCTGTTGACAAGAACCTCCACTTCGTTACACCTTAAATATCCCAGGAAAGAGAAAAATGGATAAAGAAGTTGTGGTCCTTATGTACAATGGAATATCACTCAGCCATGAAATCAACGTCATAAGGCTAGTAGCAGCATGATGAGTGGATTTAGGTACGACGATTCTAAGTGAAATAAGTCACACAGAAAAAGACACTTATCATAAGATATCACTTATAGAGGGAATGTAAAAACCGCTACCCTTGAACTGAATTACAAAACAGAACAGAGTCACACGGTTAGAAAACACACTACGGCTGCCTAACGGGAAAGGTGAGGTGGGGTGATGCATAAAACAAGGGTTTCAAATTAGCTCAGATACCGTTCCATAAACCCAATATGTAATAGACAAGACCTACTCCTTGCTCAGGGAACTGGACTCAACACACCCTATTCACCGCCCAAGAATATATCTGACTAGTATGAATCTTAAAACCTATGTATTGATATCTCTCTGTAAGTGAGTCAAGTGGGTGTAAAGCTGCATAAACACAGCAGTGAAAAGCAGCTAAACCCCATTATAAAACTCAATTAATTTTTAAAACCCGTGAAACAAAGCCAGTGAAAGAGAGAGAAATTCTTACAAAATTCGTTCAGGGGCTGTGATGCCACCTGGATTGACCATATCTAGACCCACAGCTGATTGAGACATAAGGGTGGACACTCTTGGGGCTGAGAGGTTTGGTGAGGTTGGGTGAGCAAACGCAGACCCTTTAAAGTAATACTGCGTGGTACCCATCCCATGGGTCCCAAATCTCCAGGTTCAAGGGCATCCTCCTACATCGAAAACATGCATGAGAAACCCAGAAGAAGGTACACCGTTTGATCGGGAAAGGTTTCTAAAACGCACCTCATTTCTCATCTCCTTGTGCTCGGGTTCGCCATTCCACCCGCTTTACTAGCAATCTCCCTCCTTGGAGAATCAGCACCTTTAACCTCCTGTTCCGTACAGGTTGCAATTTGTCCTGAGGATGAACGGAAAGAGGGGGAACCAATGAGAGACTAGCTCTAGGTGTTGGGACAGGCACAGGTCACTCTATTGTCCCATCAGGAAGAAGAATTAACCACAGGCTCAGTCTGCCGCCCGGAAGCAGAATAGGGCCAGAAGCAATCCTGCGCTTTCGAGGCCAGCTCTCAAAAAGAGAGTTGAAAAATGGAGCTCAGGGGAACTGCAATTCCCATCCTGCAGAGTTATAAATGTTAACTGTCGTCCACAAATATATTGAGGGAAGGCAACGAAGAGGATTTGAAAGCAAGGCAGAATTGCAGGAAACAGATTTTAGGAGGTAGATTCGAATCGCCTTTAAAGCACAGGAAAAGCGGCAAAACCTCGACAATGATGCCCTTGACCAAAAAGGGCATATGCGTTTTTTCCTGAATATATTCAGGAAAAAACGCCTATGCCCTTTTTGGCCAACCAAGCAACCTGGAAAGGCAAATCATCGCTACAAAGAAGTCTCGCTTCCCATCGGTCAAAAGGGCCATGCTGAATAAAGTGTCAAAACCAGAAACGTAGGACAGGCCATGGAGAAACGGGAGCCTTGCTACGCTGATGGGCGGGATGTAAATTGCCAACAGCCACTCTGGAGAAGTGTACGGTGTGTCCTGAAATATTTACAATACTCAGCTTAGAGAGCATAGGGCACTTCCACTCATGGGCGTATAAATTGGGAACACTAAAAATCAGCAAGACACAGGCACCCCAAAGTTTAGGGCTGCTCTGTTGACAAGAACCTCCACTTCGTTACACCTTAAATATCCCAGGAAAGAGAAAAATGGATAAAGAAGTTGTGGTTCTTATGTACAATGGACTATCACTCAGCCATGAAATCAATGTCATAAGGCTAGTAGCAGCATGATGAGTGGATTTAGGTACGACGATTCTAAGTGAAATAAGTCACACAGAAAAGACACTTATCATAAGATATCACTTATAGAGGGAATGTAAAAACCGCTACCCATGAACTGAATTACCAAACAGAACAGAGTCACACATTTAGAAAACACACTATGGCTGCCTAACGGGAAAGGTGAGGTGGGGTGATGCATAAAACAAGGGTTTCAAATTAGCTCAGATACCGTTCCATAAACCCAATACGTAATAGACAAGACCTACTCCTTGCTCAGTGAACTGGACTCAACACCCCCTATTCACCGCCCAAGAATATATCTGACTGGTAAGTATCTTAAAACCTATGTATTGTTATCTCTCTGTAAGTAAGTCAAGTGGGTGTAAAGTGGCATAAACACAGCAGTGAAAAGCTGCTAAACCCCATTATAAAAATCAATTACTTTTAAAAACCCGTGAAACAAAGACAGTGAAAGAGAGAGAAATTCTTACAAAATTCGTTCAGGGGCTGTGATGCCACCTAGATTGACCATATCTAGACCCACACCTGATTGAGACATAAGGGTGGACACTCTTGGGGCTGAGAGGATTGGTGAGGTTGGGTGAGCAAACGCAGACCCTTTAAAGTAATACTGCGTGGTACCCATCCCATGGCTCCCATATCTCTAGGTTCAAGGGCGTCTTCCTACATCGAAAACATGCATGACAAACACAGAAAAAAGTACACCGTGTCATCGGGAAAGGTTTCTAAAACGCACCTCTTTTCTCATCTCCTTGTTCTCGGGTTCGCCATTCCAGCCGCTTTACTAGCAATCTCCCTCCTTGGAGAATCAGCACCTTTAACCTCCTGTTCCGTACAGGTTGCAATTTGTCCTGAGGATGAACGGGAAGATGGGGAACCAATGATAGACTAGCACTAGTTGTTGGGACAGGCACAGGCCACTCTATTTTCCCAACAGGAAGAAGAATTAACCACAGGCTCAACCTGCCCCCCGGAACCAGAATAGGGCCTGAAGCAATCCTGCGCTTTTGCTGCCAGCTCCCAAAAAAGCGAGTTGAAAAATGGAGCTCAGGGGCACTACAATTCACAAAGCTGCAGAGTTATAAATGATAACTCTCGTCCACAAATATATTGAGGGAAGGCAACGAGGAGGATTTGAAAGCAAGGCAGAATTGCAGTAAACAGATTTCAGGAGGTAGATTCGAATCACCTTTAAAGCACAGGAAAAGCGGCAAAACCTCGACAATGATGCCCTTGGCCAAAAAGGGCATATGCGTTTTTTCCTGAATATATTCAGGAAAAAACGCATATGCCCTTTTTGGCCAACCAAGCAACCTGGAAAGGCAAATCAGCGCTACAAAGAAGTCTCGCTTCCCATCGGTCAAAAGGGCCATGCTGAATAAAGTGTCAAAACCAGAAACGTAGGACAGGCCATGGAGAAACGGGAGCCTTGCTACGCTGATGGGCGGGATGTAAATTGCCAACAGCCACTCTGGAGAAGTGTACGGTGTGTCCTGAAACATCTACAAAACTCAGCTTAGAGAGCATAGGGGACTTCCACTCATGGGCATATAAATTGGGAAAACTAAAAATCAGCAAGACCCAGGCACCCCAAAGTTTAGGGCTGCTCTGTTGACAAGAACATCCACTTCGTTACACCTTAAATATCCCAGGAAAGAGAAAAATGGATAAAGAAGTTGTGGTCCTTATGTACAATGGAATATCACTCAGCCATGAAATCAACGTCATAAGGCTAGTAGCAGCATGATGAGTGGATTTAGGTACGACGATTTTAAGTGAAATAAGTCACACAGAAAAGACACTTATCATAAGATATCACTTATAGAGGGAATGTAAAAACCACTACCGTTGAACTGAATTACAAAACAGAACAGAGTCACACATTTAGAAAACACACTATGGCTGCCTAACGGGAAAGGTGAGGTGGGGTGATGCATAAAACAAGGGTTTCAAATTAGCTCAGATACCGTTCCATAAACCCAATACGTAATAGACAAGACCTACTCCTTGCTCAATGAACTGGACTCAACACCCCCTATTCACCGCCCAAGAATATATCTGACTGGTAAGTATCTTAAAACCTATGTATTGTTATCTCTCTGTAAGTAAGTCAAGTGGGTGTAAAGTGGCATAAACACAGCAGTGAAAAGCAGCTAAACCCCATTTTAAAAATCAATTACTTTTAAAAACCCGTGAAACAAAGACAGTGAAAGAGAGAGAAATTCTTACAAAATTCGTTCAGGGGCTGTGATGCCACCTAGATTGACCATATCTAGACCCACACCTGATTGAGACATAAGGGTGGACACTCTTGGGGCTGAGAGGATTGGTGAAGTTGGGTGAGCAAACGCAGACCCTTTAAAGTAATACTGCGTTGTACCCATCCCATGGGTCCCATATCTCTAGGTTCAAGGGTGTCTTCCTACATCAAAAACATGCATGACAAACCCAGAAAAAGGTACACCGTGTCATTGGGAAAGGTTTCTAAAACGCACCTCTTTTCTCATCTCCTTGTGCTCGGGTTCGCCATTCCAGCCGCTTTACTAGCAATCTCGCTCCTTGGAGAATCAGCACCTTTAACCTCCTGTTCCGTACAGGTTGCAATTTGTCCTGAGGATGAACGGGAAGATGGGGAACCAATGATAGACTAGCACTAGGTGTTGGGACAGGCACAGGCCACTCTATTTTCCCAACAGGAAGAAGAATTAACCACAGGCTCAGCCTGCCCCCCGGAACCAGAATAGGGCCTGAAGCAATCCTGCGCTTTTGCTGCCAGCTCCCAAAAAAGCGAGTTGAAAAATGGAGCTCAGGGGCACTACAATTCACAAACCTGCAGAGTTATAAATGATAACTCTCGTCCACAAATATATTGAGGGAAGGCAACGAGGGGGATTTGAAAGCAAGGCAGAATTGCAGTAAACAGATTTCAGGAGGTAGATTTGAATCGCCTTTAAAGCACAGGAAAAGCGGCAAAACCTCGACAATGATGCCCTTGGCCAAAATGGGCGTATGCGTTTTTTCCTGAATATATTCAGGAAAAAACGACATACGCACTTTTTGGCCAGCCAAGCAACCTGGAAAGACAAATCAGCGCTACAAAGAAGTCTCGCTTCCCATCGGTCAAAAGGGCCATGCTGAATAAAGTGTCAAAACCAGAAATGTAGGACAGGCCATGGAGAAACGGGAGCCTTGCTATGCTGATGGGCGGGATGTAAATTGCCAACAGCCACTCTGGAGAAGTGTACGGTGTGTCCTGAAACATCTACAAAACTCAGCTTAGAGAGCATAGGGCACTTCCACTCATGGGCGTATAAATTGGGAAAACTAAAATTCAGAAAGACACAGGCACCCCAAAGTTTAGGGCTGCTCGGTTGACAAGAACCTCCACTTCGTTACACCTTAAATATCCCAGGAAAGAGAAAAATGGATAAAGAAGTTGTGGTCCTTATGTACAAAGGAATATCACTCAGCCATGAAATCAACGTCATAAGGCTAGTAGCAGCATGATGAGTGGATTTAGGTACGACGATTCTAAGTGAAATACGTCACACAGGAAAGACACATATCATAAGATATCACTTATAGAGGGAATGTAAAAACCGCTACCCTTGAAATGAATTACAAAGCAGAACAGAGTCACGCATTTAGAAAACACACTATGGCTGCCTAACGGGAAAGATGAGGTGGGGTGATGCATAAAACAAGGGTTTCAAATCAGCTCAGATATCGTTCCATAATCCCAATATATAATAGACAAGACCTACTCCTTGCTCAGTGAACTGGACACAACACCCCCTATTCACCGCCCAAGAATATATCTGACTAGTAAAAATATTAAAACCTATGTATTGATATCTCTCTGTAAGTCAGTCAAGTGGGTGTAAAGCGGCATAAACAAAGCAGTGAAAAGCTGCTAAACCCCATTATAAAAATCAATTACTTTTAAAAACACGTGAAACAAAGACAGTGAAAGAGAGAGAAATTCTTACAAAATTCGTTCAGGGGCTGTGATGCCACCTGGATTGACCATATCTACACCCACACGTGATTGAGACATAAGGGTGGGCACTCTTGGGGCTGAGAGGTTTGGTGAGGTTGGGTGAGCAAACGCAGACCCTTTAAAGTAATACTGCGTGGTAGCCATCCCATGGGTCCCAAATCTCCAGGTTCAAGGGCATCTTCCTACATCGAAAACATGCATGAGAAACCCAGAAGATGGTACACAGTGTGATCGGGGAAGGTTTCTAAAACGCACCTCATTTCTCATTTCCTTGTGCTCGGGTTCGCCATTTCAGCCGCTTTACTAGCAATCTCCCTCGTTAGAGAATCAGCACCTTTAACCTCCTGTTCCATAAAGGTTGCAATTTGTCCTCAGGATGAACGGGAAGAGGGGAAACCAATGAGAGACTAGCTCTAGGTGTTGGGACAGGCACGGCACAGGTCACTCTATTGTCCCATCAGGAAGAAGAATTAACCACGCGCTCAGTCTGCCGCCCGGAACCAGAATAGGGCCTGAAACAATCCTGCGCTTTTGCAGCCAGCTCCCAAAAAAGCGAGTTGAAAAATGGAGCTCAGGGGCACTGCAATTCACAAACCTGCAGAGTTATAAATATTAACTCTCGTTCACAAATATACTGAGAGTAGGCAACGAAGAGGATTTGGAAGCAAGGCAGAATCGCAGGAAACAGATTTCAGGAGGTAGATTCGAATCGCCTTTAAAGCACAGGAAAAGCAGCAAAAACTCCACAATAATGCCCTTGGCCAAAAAGGGCGTATGCGTTTTTTCCTGAATATATTCAGGAAAAAACGCATAAGCCCTTTTTGGTCAACCAAGCAACCTGGAAAGGCAAATCAGCGCTACAAAGAAGTCTCGCTTCCCATCGGTCAAAAGGGTCATGCTGAATAAAGTGTCAAAACCAGAAATGCAGGACAGGCCGTGGAGAAACAGGAGCCTTGCTACGCTGATGGGCGGGATGTAAATTGCCAACAGCCACTCTGGAGAAGTGTACGGTGTGTCCTGAAACATGTACAAAACTCAGCTTAGAGAGCATAGGGCACTTACACTCATCGGCGTATAAATTGGGAAAACTAAAAATCAGCAAGACACAAGCACCCCAGAGTTTAGGGCTGCTCTGTTGACAAGAACCTCCACTTCGTTACACCTTAAATATCCCAGGAAAGAGAAAAATGGATAAAGAAGTTGTGGTCCTTATGTACAATGGAATATCACTCAGCCATGAAATCAACGTCATAAGGCTAGTAGCAGCATGATGAGTGGATTTAGGTACGACGATTCTAAGTGAAATAAGTCACACAGAAAAAGACACTTATCATAAGATATCACTTATAGAGGGAATGTAAAAACCGCTACCCTTGAACTGAATTACAAAACAGAACAGAGTCACACGGTTAGAAAACACACTACGGCTGCCTAACGGGAAAGGTGAGGTGGGGTGATGCATAAAACAAGGGTTTCAAATTAGCTCAGATACCGTTCCATAAACCCAATATGTAATAGACAAGACCTACTCCTTGCTCAGGGAACTGGACTCAACACCCCCTATTCACCGCCCAAGAATATATCTGACTAGTATGAATCTTAAAACCTATGTATTGATATCTCTCTGTAAGTGAGTCAAGTGGGTGTAAAGCTGCATAAACACAGCAGTGAAAAGCAGCTAAACCCCATTATAAAACTCAATTAATTTTTAAAACCCGTGAAACAAAGCCAGTGAAAGAGAGAGAAATTCTTACAAAATTCGTTCAGGGGCTGTGATGCCACCTGGATTGACCATATCTAGACCCACAGCTGATTGAGACATAAGGGTGGACACTCTTGGGGCTGAGAGGTTTGGTGAGGTTGGGTGAGCAAACGCAGACCCTTTAAAGTAATACTGCGTGGTACCCATCCCATGGGTCCCAAATCTCCAGGTTCAAGGGCATCCTCCTACATCGAAAACATGCATGAGAAACCCAGAAGAAGGTACACCGTTTGATCGGGAAAGGTTTCTAAAACGCACCTCATTTCTCATCTCCTTGTGCTCGGGTTCGCCATTCCACCCGCTTTACTAGCAATCTCCCTCCTTGGAGAATCAGCACCTTTAACCTCCTGTTCCGTACAGGTTGCAATTTGTCCTGAGGATGAACGGAAAGAGGGGGAACCAATGAGAGACTAGCTCTAGGTGTTGGGACAGGCACAGGTCACTCTATTGTCCCATCAGGAAGAAGAATTAACCACAGGCTCAGTCTGCCGCCCGGAAGCAGAATAGGGCCAGAAGCAATCCTGCGCTTTCGAGGCCAGCTCTCAAAAAGAGAGTTGAAAAATGGAGCTCAGGGGCACTGCAATTCCCATCCTGCAGAGTTATAAATGTTAACTGTCGTCCACAAATATATTGAGGGAAGGCAACGAAGAGGATTTGAAAGCAAGGCAGAATTGCAGGAAACAGATTTTAGGAGGTAGATTCGAATCGCCTTTAAAGCACAGGAAAAGCGGCAAAACCTCGACAATGATGCCCTTGACCAAAAAGGGCATATGCGTTTTTTCCTGAATATATTCAGGAAAAAACGCATATGCCCTTTTTGGCCAACCAAGCAACCTGGAAAGGCAAATCAGCGCTACAAAGAAGTCTCGCTTCCCATCGGTCAAAAGGGCCATGCTGAATAAAGTGTCAAAACCAGAAACGTAGGACAGGCCATGGAGAAACGGGAGCCTTGCTACGCTGATGGGCGGGATGTAAATTGCCAACAGCCACTCTGGAGAAGTGTACGGTGTGTCCTGAAATATTTATAATACTCAGCTTAGAGAGCATAGGGCACTTCCACTCATGGGCGTATAAATTGGGAACACTAAAAATCAGCAAGACACAGGCACCCCAAAGTTTAGGGCTGCTCTGTTGACAAGAACCTCCACTTCGTTACACCTTAAATATCCCAGGAAAGAGAAAAATGGATAAAGAAGTTGTGGTTCTTATGTACAATGGACTATCACTCAGCCATGAAATCAATGTCATAAGGCTAGTAGCAGCATGATGAGTGGATTTAGGTACGACGATTCTAAGTGAAATAAGTCACACAGAAAAGACACTTATCATAAGATATCACTTATAGAGGGAATGTAAAAACCGCTACCCATGAACTGAATTACCAAACAGAACAGAGTCACACATTTAGAAAACACACTATGGCTGCCTAACGGGAAAGGTGAGGTGGGGTGATGCATAAAACAAGGGTTTCAAATTAGCTCAGATACCGTTCCATAAACCCAATACGTAATAGACAAGACCTACTCCTTGCTCAGTGAACTGGACTCAATACACCCTATTCACCGCCCAAGAATATATCTGACTGGTAAGTATCTTAAAACCTATGTATTGTTATCTCTCTGTAAGTAAGTCAAGTGGGTGTAAAGTGGCATAAACACAGCAGTGAAAAGCAGCTAAACCCCATTATAAAAATCAATTACTTTTAAAAACCCGTGAAACAAAGACAGTGAAAGAGAGAGAAATTCTTACAAAATTCGTTCAGGGGCTGTGATGCCACCTAGATTGACCATATCTAGACCCACACCTGATTGAGACATAAGGGTGGACACTCTTGGGGCTGAGAGGATTGGTGAGGTTGGGTGAGCAAACGCAGACCCTTTAAAGTAATACTGCGTGGTACCCATCCCATGGCTCCCATATCTCTAGGTTCAAGGGCGTCTTCCTATATCGAAAACATGCATGACAAACCCAGAAAAAAGTACACCGTGTCATCGGGAAAGGTTTCTAAAACGCACCTCTTTTCTCATCTCCTTGTTCTCGGGTTCGCCATTCCAGCCGCTTTACTAGCAATCTCCCTCCTTGGAGAATCAGCACCTTTAACCTCCTGTTCCGTACAGGTTGCAATTTGTCCTGAGGATGAACGGGAAGATGGGGAACCAATGATAGACTAGCACTAGTTGTTGGGACAGGCACAGGCCACTCTATTTTCCCAACAGGAAGAAGAATTAACCACAGGCTCAACCTGCCCCCCGGAACTAGAATAGGGCCTGAAGCAATCCTGCGCTTTTGCTGCCAGCTCCCAAAAAAGCGAGTTGAAAAATGGAGCTCAGGGGCACTACAATTCACAAACCTGCAGAGTTATAAATGATAACTCTCGTCCACAAATATATTGAGGGAAGGCAACGAGGAGGATTTGAAAGCAAGGCAGAATTGCAGTAAACAGATTTCAGGAGGCAGATTCGAATCGCCTTTAAAGCACAGGAAAAGCGGCAAAACCTCGACAATGATGCCCTTTGCCAAAATGGGCGTATGCGTTTTTTCCTGAATATATTCAGGAAAAAACGACATACGAACTTTTTGGCCAGCCAAGCAACCTGGAAAGGCAAATCAGCGCTACAAAGAAGTGTCGCTTCCCATCGGTCAAAAGGGCCATGGTGAATAAAGTGTCAAAACCAGAAATGTACGACAGGCCACGGAGAAATGGGAGCCTTGCTACGTTGATGGGCGGGATGTAAATTGCCAACAGCCACTCTGGAGAAGTGTACGGTGTGTCCTGAAACATCTACAAAACTCAGCTTAGAGAGCATAGGGCACTTCCACTCATGGGCGTATAAATTGGGAAAACTAAAATTCAGAAAGACACAGGCACCCCAAAGTTTAGGGCTGCTCGGTTGACAAGAACCTCCACTTCGTTGCACCTTAAATATCCCAGGAAAGAGAAAAATGGATAAAGAATTTGTGGTCCTTATGTACAAAGGAATATCACTCAGCCATGAAATCAACGTCATAAGGCTAGTAGCAGCATGATGAGTGGATTTAGGTACGACGATTCTAAGTGAAATACGTCACACAGAAAAGACACTTATCATAAGATATCACTTATAGAGGGAATGTAAAAACCGCTACCCTTGAACTGAATTACAAAGCAGAACAGAGTCACGCGTTTAGAAAACACACTATGGCTGCCTTACGGGAAAGGTGAGGTGGGGTGATGCATAAAACAAGGGTTTCAAATCAGCTCAGATATCGTTCCATAATCCCAATATATAATAGACAAGACCTACTCCTTGCTCAGTGAACTGGACACAACACCCCCTATTCACCGCCCAATAATATATCTGACTAGTAAAAATATTAAAACCTATGTATTGATATCTCTCTGTAAGTCAGTCAAGTGGGTGTAAAGTGGCATAAACAAAGCAGTGAAAAGCTGCTAAACCCCATTATAAAAATCAATTACTTTTAAAAACACGTGAAACAAAGACAGTGAAAGAGAGAGAAATTCTTACAAAATTCGTTCAGGGGCTGTGATGCCACCTGTATTCACCATATCTAGATCCGCAGCTGATTGAGAAATAAGGGTGTACGCTCTTGGGGCTGACAGTTTTAGTGAGGTTGAGTGAGCAAACACAGACCCTTTAAAGTAATACTGAGTGGTACCCATCCAGTGGGTCCCAAATCTCCAGGTTCAAGGGCATCTTCCTACATCGAAAACATGCATGAGAAACCCTGAAGATGGTACACCGTGTGATCGGGAAAGGTTTCTAAAACGCACCTCATTTCTCATCTCCTTGTGCTCGGGTTCGCCATTCCAGACGCTTCACTAGCAATCTCCCTCCTTGGAGAATCAGCACCTTTAACCTCCTGTTCCATACAGGTTGCAATTTGTACTGAGGATGAACGGGAAGAGGGGGAACCAATGAGAGACTAGCTCTAGGTGTTGGGACAGCCACAGGTCACTCTAATTTCCCATCAGGAAGAAGAATTAATCACAGGCTCACTCTGCCGCCCGGAAGCAGAATAGGGCCTGAAACAATCCTGCGCTTTTGCGGCCAGCTCCCAAAAAAGCGAGTTGAAAAATGGAGCTCAAGGGCACTCCAATTCACAAAACTGCAGAGTTATAAATGTTAACTCTCGTCCAAAAATATATTGAGGGAAGGAAATGAAGAGGATTTGAAAGCAAGGCAGAATTGCGGGAAACAGATTTCAGGAGGTAGATTCGAATCGCCTTTAAAGCACACGAAAGGCGGCAAAACCTCGACAATGATGCCCTTGGCCAAAAAGGGCGTATGCGTTTTTTCCTGAATATATTCAGGAAAAAACGCATACGCCCTTTTTGGCCAACCAAGCAACCTGGAAGGGCAAATCAGCGCTACAAAGATGTCTCGCTTCCCATTGGTCAAAAGGGCCATGCTGAATAAAGGGTCAAAACCAGAAATGCATGACAGGCCATGCAGACATGGGAGCATTGCTACGCTGATGGGCGGGATGTAAATTGCCAACAGCCACTCTGGAGAAGTGTACGGTGTGTCCTGAAATATTTACAAAACTCAGCTTAGAGAGCATAGGGCACTTCCACTCATGGGCGTATAAATTGGGAAAACTAAAAATCAGCCAGACAGAGGCACCCCAAAGTTTAGGGCTGCTCTGTTGACAAGAACCTCCACTTCGTTACACCTTAAATATCCCAGGAAAGAGAAAAATGGATAAAGAAGTTGTGGTCCTTATGTACAATGGAATATCACTCAGCCATGAAATCAACGTCATAAGGCTAGTAGCAGCATGATGAGTGGATTTAGGTACGACGATTCTAAGTGAAATAAGTCACACAGAAAAAGACACTTATCGTAAGATATCACTTATAGAGGGAATGTAAAAACCGCTACCCTTGAACTGAATTACAAAACAAAACAGAGTCACACTTTAGAAAACACACTATGGCTGCTTATCGGGAAAGGTGAGGTGGGGTGATGCATAAAACAAGGGTTTCAAATTAGATCAGATACCGTTCCATAAACCCAATATGTAATAGACAAGACCTACTCCTTGCTCAGTGAACTGGACTCAACACCCCCTATTCACCGCCCAAGAATATATCTGACTAGTAAGAATCTTAAAACCTATGTATTGTTATCTCTCTGTAAGTGAGTCAAGTGGGTGTAAAACGGCATAAACACAGCAGTGAAAAGCAGCTAAACACCATTATAAAAATCAATTAATTTTAAAAACCCGTGAAACAAAGACAGAGAAAGAGAGAGAAATTCTTACAAAATTCGTTCAGGGGCTGTGATGCCACCTGGATTGACCATATCTAGACCCACAGCTGATTGAGACATAAGGGTGGTCACTCCTGGGGCTGAGAGGTTTGGTGAGGTTGGGTGAGCAAACGCAGACCCTTTAAAGTAATACTGCGTGGTACCCATCCCATGGGTCCCAAATCTCCAGGTTCAAGGGCATCTTCCTACATCGAAAACATGCATGAGAAACCCAGAAGATGGTCCACCGAGTGATCGGGAAAGGTTTCTAAAACGAACCTCATTTCTCATCTCCTTGTGCTCGGGTTCACCATTCCAGCCGCTTTACTAGCGATCCCCCTCCTTGGAGAATCAGCACCTTTAACCTCCTGTTCCGTACAGGTTGCAATTTGTCCTGAGGATGAACGGGAAGACGGGGAACCAATGAGAGACTAGCTCTAGATGTTGGGACATGCACAGGTCACTCTATTTTCCCATCAGGAAGAAGAATTAACCACAGGCTCAATCTGCCGCTGGGAAGCAGAATAGGGCCTGAGGCAATCCTGCGCTTTTGCGGCCAGCTCCCAAGAAAGCGATTTGAAAAATGGAACTCGGGGGCACTGCAGTTCACAAACCTGCAGACTTATAAATGATAACTCTCGTCCACAAATATATTGAGGGAAGGCAACGAGGAGGATTTGAAAGCAAGGCAGCATTGCAGGAAACAGATTTCAGGAGGCAGATTCGAATCGCCTTTAAAGCACAGGAAAAGCGGCAAAACCTCGACAATGATGCCCTGAATATATTCAGGAAAAAACGCATACGCCCTTTTTGGCCAACCAAGTAAACTGGGAAGGCAAATCAGCGCTACAAAGAAGTCTCGCTTCCCATCGGTCAAAAGGGTCATGCTGAATAAAGTGTCAAAACCAGAAATGCCGGACAGGCCATGGAGAAACGGGAGCCTTGCTACGCTGATGGGCGGGATGTAAATTGCCAACGGCCACTCTGGAGAAGTGTACGGTGTGTCCTGAAACATCTACAAAACTCAGCTTAGAGAGCATAGGGCACTTCCACTCATGGGCGTATAAATTGGGAAAACTAAAAATCAGCAAGACACAGGCACCCCAAACTAAAGGGCTGCTCTGTTGACAAGAACCTCCACTTCGTTACACCTTAAATATCCCAGGAAAGAGAAAAATGGATAAAGAAGTTGTGGTCCTTATGTACAATGGAATGTCACTCAGCCATGAAATCAACGTCATAAGGCTAGTAGCAGCATGATGAGTGGATTTAGGTACGACGATTCTAAGTGAAATAAGTCACACAGAAAAAGACACTTATCATAAGATATCACCTATAGAGGGAATGTAAAAACCGCTGCCCTTGAACTGAATTACAAAACAAAACAGAGTCACACTTTAGAAAACACACTATGGCTGCTTATCGGGAAAGGTGAGGTGGGGTGATGCATAAAACAAGGGTTTCAAATTAGATCAGATACCGTTCCAGAAACCCAATATGTAATAGACAAGACCTACTCCTTGCTCAGGGAACTGGACTCAACACCCCCTATTCACCGCCCAAGAATATATCTGACTAGTAAGAATGTTAAAACTTATGTATTGATATCTCTCGGTAAGTGAGTCAAGTGGGTGTAAAGCTGCATAAACACAGCAGTGAAAAGCAGCTAAACCCCATTATAAAAATCAATTAATTTTAAAAACCCGTGAAACAAAGAGAGTGAAAGAGAGAGAAATTCTTACAAAATTCGTTCAGGGGCTGTGATGCCACCTGGATTGACCATATCTAGACCCGCAGCTGATTGAGACATAAGGGTGGACACTCTTGGGGCTGAGAGGTTTGGTGAGGTTGGGTGAGCAAACGCAGACCCTTTAAAGTAATACTGCGTGGTACCCATCCCAAGAGTCCCAAATCTCCAGGTTCAAGGCCATCTTCCTATATCGAAAACATGCATTAGAAACCCAGAAGATGGTCCACCGAGTGATCGGGAAAGGTTTCTAAAACGCACCTCATTTCTCATCTCCTTGTGCTCGGGTTCGCCATTCCAGCCGCTTTACTAGCAATCTCCCTCCTTGGAGAATCAGCACCTTTAACCTCCTGTTCCATACAGGTTGCAATTTGTCCTGAGGATGAACGGGAAGAGGGGGAACCAATGAGAGACTAGCTCTAGGTGTTGGGACAGGCACAGGTCACTCTATTTTCCCATCAGGAAGAAGAATTAACCACAGGCTCAGTCTGCCGCCCGGAAGCAGAATAGGGCCTGAGGTATCCTGCGGTTTTACGGCCAGCTCCCAAGAAAGCGATTTGAAAAATGGAGCTCAGGGGCACTGCAGTTCACAAACCTGCAGACTTATAAATGATAACTCTCGTCCACAAATATATTGAGGGAAGGCAACGAGGAGGATTTGAAAGCAAGGCAGCATTGCAGAAAACAGATTTCAGGAGGCAGATTCGAATCGCCTTTAGAGCACAAGAAAAGCGGCAAAACCTCGACAATGATGTCCTGGGCCAAAAAGGGCGTATGCGTTTTTTCCTGAATATATTCAGGAAAAAACGCATACGCCCTTTTTGGCCAACCAAGTAAACTGGGAAGGCAAATCAGTGCTACAAAGAAGTCTCGCTTAGCATCGGTCAAAAGGGTCATGCTGAATAAAGTGTCAAAACCAGAAATGCCGGACAGGCCATGGAGAAACGGGAGCCTTACTACGCTGATGGGCGGGATGTAAATTGCCAACGGCCACTCTGGAGAAGTGTACCGTGTGTCCTGAAACATCTACAAAACTCACCTTAGAGAGCATAGGGCACTTCCACTCATGGGCGTATAAATTGGGAAAACTAAAAATCAGCAAGACACAGGCACCCCAAAATAAAGGGCTGCTCTGTTGACAAGAACCTCCACTTCGTTACACCTTAAATATCCCAGGAAAGAGAAAAATGGATAAAGAAGTTGTGGTCCTTATGTACAATGGGATATCACTCAGCCATGAAATCAACGTCATAAGGCTAGTAGCAGCATGATGAGTGGATTTAGGTACGACGATTCTAAGTGAAATAAGTCACACAGAAAAAGACACTTATCATAAGATATCACTTATAGAGGGAATGTAAAAACCGCTACCATTGAACTGAATTACAAAACAGAACAGGGTCACACGTTTAGAAAACACACTATGGCTGCCTAACGGGAAAGGTGAGGTGGGTGATGCATAAAACAAGGGTTTCAAATTATCTCAGATACCGTTCCATAAACCCAATACGTAATAGACAAGACCTACTCCTTGCTCAGTGAACTGGACACAACACCCCGTATTCACCGCCATATAATATATCTGACTAGTAAGACTCTTAAAACCTATGCATTGATATCTCTCTGTAAGTGAGTCAAGTGGGTGTAAAGCGGCATAAACACAGCAGTGAAAAGCAGCTAAACCCCATTATAAAAATCAATTACTTTTAAAACCCCGTGAAACAAAGAGAGTGAAATAGAGAGAAATTCTTACAAAATTCGTTCAGGGGCTGTGATGCCACCTGGATTGACCATATCTAGACCCACAGCTGATTGCCACATAAGGGTGGATACTCTTGGGGCTGAGAAGTTTGGTGAGGTTGGGTGAGCAAACGCAGACCCTTTAAAGTAGTACTGCATGGTACCCATTCTATGGGTCCCAAATCTCCAGGTTCAAGGGAGTCTTCCTACAGCGAAAAAATGCATGGGAAACCCAGTGGATGGTATAGAGTGTGATCGAGAAAGGTTTCTGAAACGCACCTCATTTCTCATCTCCTTGTGCTCGGGTTCGCCATTCCAGCCGCTTTACTAACAATCTCGCCACTTGGAGAATCAGCACCTTTAACCTCCTGTTCCGTACAGGTTGCAGTTTGTCCTGAGGATGAATGGGAAGAGGGAGGAACCCATGAGAGGCAAGCTCTAGGTGTTGGGACAGGTATAGGTCACTCTAATTTCCCATCAGGAAGAAGAATTAACCACAGGCTCAGCCTGCTCCACGGAACCACAATAGGGCCTTAAGCAATCCTGCGGTTTTTCGGCCAGCTTCCAAAAAAGCGAGTTGAAAAATGGAGATCAGGGGCACTGCAATTCACAATCCTGTAGAGTTATAAATGGTAACTCTCGTCCAAAAATATATTGAAGGAAGGCAAAGAAGAGGATTTGAAAGCAAGGCAGAATTGCACGAAATATATATAGTTCATATGTTAAGTGTTTATATACATTTAACATACATTAGCCTATTTAGGTTAGCCCCAGAATCCTAATTTTTCCATCCTTCCACCTTTCATTTTGGTTAACCATTAGTTTGTTTTATAAGTCTGTGAGTGTCTTTTTCTGTGGAAGTATGTTCATTGGTAGCAATCTTAGGATCACTTGTATAAATGGTATCATAGGATATTTGTCATTCCCTTTTGACTTACTTTACCTAATATGATTATTTCTAGGCTCATTTTTAATCCTGAAAACGGCACTCTTCGTTTTCTTCCCGAGGCTACTATTCCATTCTGTACATATACCACTTCTTCTTTGTCAATTCATCTGTTTATGGACCTTTTTTTTGCTTCCATGTCTTGGCTATTTCAATATTGCTGAAGTGCACATTTGCCTGCCTCTGTCTTTCCGATTCTGGTGGTCTTAGATTATAGGCCCAAAAGGTGCCCTGCCACATCATCTGGTAGCTCAATTTTTACCTTGTACAGCAGCTCCATTCAGTTTTTGTTAGTGCTGTTACCACTTTACATCCCACCAGCTGCTAGAAGGTACAAAGTTCTCTAAAACCCCTTCAGCATTTATAGTTTGTAAACGTTTTGCTGATGGTCATTTGACTGGTGTGAGCTGAAACTTTTTGGAGGTTGGATTTGCATGTGGCTAATAATTCCTTATACTGAGATTTAGGCATGTCCTTTTTTTCTTTTCCTCTTTTTTTTTTTTTTAAAGAGTGAGTACAACTTCTCTCTTCATATTGACTTTTTGAAAAATTTGTCATGTGTTGAATTTTCTTGCCTATTCCCTACCCCAGGGCATTTTTTGAGGGGAGGTGTCATTTACAGCCCTGCTGTCCTTTTGACTATTAAGCAAACATTAGCTCTGGGTTTAAAGCTGCTATTGTGAGAAACAGCCACAAGGCGGCAGCATTATTACGTTCTCAACCCTTGTTACTAGGGCAACAGAGTCTTCCTGGAGGTAGTGTTCCGAGGTTGTACATTAGAGAGGAATGTGCGGGAACAAGCCCCCAGATTTCAGGAGGTAGATAAGAATCGCCTTTAGAGCACATGAAAAGCGGCAAAACGTCTACAACGATGCACTTGGCCAAAAAGGGCGTATGCGTTTTTTCCTGAATATATTCAAATCAGCACTACAAATAATTCTCACTTCCCATCCGTCCAAAGGCCATCCAAAACAGTGTAAAAACCAGAAGTGCAGGACAGGCCAGGGAGAAAAGGGAGCCTTGTTAGGCTGATGGGCGGGATGTAAATTGCCAACGGCCACTCTGGAGAAGTGCATGGTGTTTCCTAAAACATCTAAAAAACACAGCTAGAGAGCATAGGGCCCTTCCACTCGTGGGCGTATAAAATGGGAAAACTAAAAATCAACAAGACACAGGCACCCCAAAGTTTAGGCCTGCTCTGTTTACAAGAACCTCCACTTCAGTACACCTTAAATATGCCAGGATAGAGAAAAATGGATAAAGAAGTGTGGTATTTATGTACAATGGAATATCACTCAGCCATGAAATCAATGTCATACGGCTACTAGAAGCATGATGAGTGGATTTAGGTACGATGTTTCTAAGTGAAATAAGTCACACAGAAAGAGACACTTATCATAAGATATCACTTATAGAGGGAAAGTAAAAATCGCTACACATGACCTGATTACAAAACAGAACAGAGTCACACATTTAGAAAACACTGGTTGGCTGCTTAACTGGAAAGGTGAGGTGGGGTGAGGCATAAAACAAGGGTTTGAAATTAGCACACATACCGTTCCATAAACCAAATATGTAACAGACAACACCTACCCGTTGCTCAGTGAACTGGACTCAACGCCCCCTATTCACCACACAAGAGTATATGTGACTAGTAAGAATCTTAAAACCTATGTATTGATATCTCTCTGTAAATGAATCAAGTCGGTAAAAAGCGGCATAAACACAGCAGTGAAAATCAGCTAAACCCCATTATAAAAATACATTACAAAAAAAACCCCAACAAAGACAGTGAAAGAGAGAGAAATTCGTACAAAGTTCGTTCAGGGGCAGTGAAGCAACCTGGATCGACCGTATCCAGACACACAGCTGGATTAGATATAAGGCTGGACACTCTTGGGGCTGAGAGGATTGGTGAGGTTGGGTGAGCAAACGCCTACCCTTTAAAGTAATAGTGCGTGGTACCCATTGTATGGGTCCCAAATCTCCAGGTTCAAGGGAATCTTCTTACAGCGAAAAAATGCATGGGAAACCCAGTGGATGGTATACAGTGTGATCGGGAAAGGTTTCTGAAACGCACCTCATTCCTCATCTCCTGGTGCTCGGGATCGCCATTCCATCCGCTTTACTAACAATCTCCCCACTTGGAGAATCAGCACCTTTAACCTCCTGTTTCGTACAGGTTGCAATTTGTCCTGAGGATGAATGGGAAGAGGGGGAACCCATGAGAGGCTAGCTCTAGGTGTTGGGAAAGGCACAGGTCACTCTAATTTCCATCAGGAAGAAGAATTAACCACAGGCTCAGCCTGCCCCAGGGAACCAGAATAGGTCCTGAAGCCATCCTGCGCTTTTGCGGCCAGCTCCCAAGAAAGCGAGTTGAAAAATGGAACTCAGGGGCACTGCAATTCACAAACCTGCAGAATTATAAATGATCACTCTCGTCCAAAAATATATTGAGGTAAGGCAACGAAGAGGATTTCAAAGCAAGACAGAATTGCAGGAAACAGTTTTTCACAGGTAGATTGGACTCGCCTTTAAAGCACATGAAATTCTGCAGATCTTCGACAATGATGCAGTTGGCCAAAAGGGCGTCTGTGTTCTTTCCTGAATAAATTTTGGAAAAAATGCAGATGCTCTTTTTGGCTAACTAAACAAGCGGGCAATGCAAATCAGCATTACAAAAATGTCTCACTTCGCATTGGTCAAAAGGCCCATGCTGAAAAAGTGTAAAACCCAGAAATGCAGGACAGGCCATGGAGAAAAGGGAGCCTTGTTATGCTGATCGGCGGGATGTAAATTGCCACCGGCCACTCTTGAGAAGTGTATGCTGTATCTTAAAACTTCTAAAACACAGAGCTACAGAGCATACAGCACTTCCCCTCATGGACGTATATCTTGGGAAAACCAAAAAATCGACAAGACACAGGCACCCCAAAGTTTAGGGCTGCTCTGTTTAGAAATGCCTCGATTTGGGTACAACTTACATGTCCTTGGAAGGAAAAAATGGATAAAGAAGATGTGGTACTTATGTACAATGGAATATTACTCAGCAATTAAATCAATGAAATAAGGCCAGTGGCAGCAACTCGTGGAGACTGAGGTACGATCATCCTAAGTGACATAAGTCAGACATAAAAAGAGACTTATCATAAGGTATCACTTATAGATAGTATCTAAAAATGCCTTCACATGAACACAATTACAAAACAGAAACGGAGTCACACATTTAGAAAACACACTTATTGCTGCTAAAGGAGAAAGGTGGGGCAGGGTGATGCATAAACCAGGAGGTTGAAATTAGCACAGATACGGTTCCATAAACAAAATAGGTATTCGACAGCACCTACTCTATAGCTCAAAGAGCTGGACTCAGCACACTGTTATCACCAGAAAAGGATATATAAGACTGGTAAGAATCTGTAAAAGAATGTATTGATGTCTCTCTTTAAGTGAATCAAGTGGATAGATGTAGAGCAGGAAGAAACACAGTATTGAAAATCAGCTATACCCCATTATAAAATTAAATAACAAGAACAAAATAAAGACAGTGAGAGAGAGAGAGAAATTCTTACAAAATTTGTTCAAGGGCTGTGATGCAACCTGGACTGACCATATCTAGACACAGAGCTGGTTGGGAACTAAGGCTCTACACTCGTTGGTCTGAGAGGCTTCGTGAGGATGGGACAGCAAATGCAGCACTTTTAGAGTAATACTGCCTGGCCCCCATTCCATGGGTCCCATACCTCCAGGTGCAGGGGACCCTTCCTACAGCTAAAACATGCATGGCACATCCAGAGGATGGTACACCGTCTGATCGGGAAGACTTTGGAAAAGTCACCTCATCTCCACGTCTCCTGGTATTCGGGTTCCCCAGCTCCTTTCCTTAGAGTCCCCCCACTTTGGGAAGGCAGCACACTCAACAGCCGGTTCTGCACGGCTTGGAATTTTCCGGTGAAGAAGGGGAATAGCGGGATGGAATGAGACACAAGCCCTAGATGTTTGGACAGACATATGCTACTCTAGTTTCCTACCTGGAAGAAGAATTTCCCTATCCTTCAGGTGCCCCAGTAACTGGAATGGGTCTGTAGAAATCCTGCCCCTTTGTGTCTGCTTCCCTAAACAAGTTGAAAACCGGTGCTCAGGGGCACTGCAATTCACAAACATGCAGGGTTGTAATGGACACCTCTAATGGAGTCATTTCTTGAGCCAAGTATTCGTAAAGGCCTTGTAAGCAAGGCAGAATTGCAGGAAAGGGATTTCAAGGGGTAGTTTGCACTCGTCATTAAAGCACATGCAAAGCTGCTGAACATCCCCAGTGATGCAGTTTGCCAAAAAGGCCGTATGCGTTATTCCTTAATATATTCAGGAAAAACCCTTACTCCATTTTTGACCAACAAAACAGGCGGGCAATGTAAATTAATACTACAAAGAGATATCACTTCACACCAGTCAGAATGGCCAACCTCACAAACTGTAAAACCTGAAATGCAGGACAGGGCGTGGAGAAAAGGGAACCCTGACAAGCTGATGGTGGGAATGTAAATTGCTAACAGCCACTCTGGAGAAGTGGGTGGTGATTCCTTAAAAATCTAAAAACCAGAGCTTCAGAGCATATGGCGCTTCCACTCCTGGGCCTGTATCTTGGAAAAAACGTAAATTGACAGGACCCAGGCACTCTAAAATTTATGCAGCCCTGTTTACAAGAGCCTCTACTCGGAAGCGACCTAAAAGTCCTTGGAAGGAAGAATGGATAAAGAAATTATGGTAGATATGTACAATGGAATATTACTCAGCCATGAAGTGAATGAAATAAGGCCATTTAGGGCCACTCAGAAGGACCTACATACATTCATACTAAGTGTCATAAATCAGGCAATGAAAAATATCATATGATATTACTTATCGGTGGAATCTAAAAATTGATAGAAAGGTACTATCTTACAACACCGAAACAGAGTCCCAGACTTAGAACACAAACTTATGGTTACCAAACTGGAAAGGTGTGTTGGAGGTATAAATCATGAGGTTGGAGTTAGTATATACATATTTACAGAGAGAAAACTTGTAATCAACATGGACCTGCTGTAGAGCACTTGGAACTCTTCTCAACACCCTTTAGTAACCTCACTGGGAAAATAATTCTAAAAAGAATATATAGTTATCTCTGTATAAATGAATCATGTTGGTGTATGTCAAAAATGAACACAACATGATAAATCAACTATATACTCCATTATAAATTTAAAATTAAATTAAAGTAAAGAAAAATGATCACTAAATTTGTTTAGTCGCAGTGAATGTACTAGTGTCACATCCCTGGACACAGACACAATTTGGTCCCAAGGCTGGACTGTTGTGGGCCTGAGGACCTCGGGAGGATATGCCAGCTAATTCGCCCCCCTTGAACATGTAGTACCTGGTCCCCTCTGCATGGGATCACTATCTACAGGTCTAAGTGTGCCCTCATACTACTAAACCAACCCTCTGACACCCAAAGGATGGTGGACTCTCTGGGCTGGATGACATTTGGAAAATCACCTGCTCTCAACATATCCTGGTGTTTGGGTTCCGACCTCCCGACTCCTTCGTAAGGGTCATCCCACTCTACAAGACAGCACCCTCAACAGGTGATTTTGCAGGGGTTTATACTTGTTCGGGGGATGAAGGGTAAGGGGGAAGAAGGAATGGGACAGAAGCCCTTACATGTTTGGTCAGGCACATTCCACTCTAATTTAATACCCAAGAACAGGACTTGCCCTACATCTAAGGTTGTGTCAGTAACCAGAGAGGGACAGTAGAAATCCTGCCGCCTTCTGTTTCCCATAACAACAATTCTAAAACTGGACCTTATACGCACTTCATATTCACAACGCCTGGGGAGCTGTAAATGACAACAGCCCTCAAAAAATGTCTTGGGGTAGGTAATCGAAGTAGACTTCAAAACAAGGCAACCTTTCAATAACCCTTTTTCAAGGGATCAATCTTACTGACACTGTTCAAAAAAAAAAAAAGCACATATGAAGATACTCACCATTGCTTTATGTTAGAAAAATGCAAATCAGATGTACAAAGAAGTATCACCTGGAACCACTCAGAATAGCCATCATCACAATGTCTACAAACAAGAAATGCTTCAGAGGGTGTGGAAAAAAGAGAAATCTACTACTTATTTTTTTTTTTAATCTGCGTTGGGTCTTCGTTGCTGCGCGTGGCATTTCTATAGTTGCAGCAAGCGGGGGCTACTCATCGTTGTGGTACGAAGCCTTCTCTTTGTGGTGGCTTCTCTTGTTGTGGAGCACAAGCTGTAGGCACACAGGATTCAGTAGTTGTGGCTCGTGGGCTCTAGAGCGCAGACTGAGTAGTTGTGGTGCACGGGCTTACTTGTTCTGTGGCATGTGAGATCTTCCCGGCCAGGGCTCGAACCTGTGTCCCCTGAACTGGCAGGCAGATTCTTAACCACTGCGCCACCAATTCTATGCTATCGGTGGCAATGCCAATTGGTAACAGCCACTATGGAGCACAGAATGGAGGTTACCAGAGTAAGAGGAGGTGGGAGGGATAAATTGGAAATTGGGATTGACATATACACACCACTATATATAAAAGAGATAACAAATAAGGGCTTACTGTATAGCACAGGGAACTCTACTCAATACTCTGTAATGACCTGTATGGGAAAGGAATCGAAAAAGGATTGGACATATGTATAACTGCTTCACTGTGCTGTGCAGCAGAAAGTAACACAACATTGTAAATCAACTCTATTCCAACAAAATTGAAACTTAAATGAAATGAAGTAAAATAAAATAAAATAAAATAGAGCTACCAGATGATCCAGCAAGTTCACTCCTGTGTGCATATCTGGAGGAAAGTATAAATCGAAAAGACACATCTTCCCCAATGTTCACTGCAACACTCTTTACAATAGCGAAGACATGGAAGCAACCAAAATGTCCATCAACATATGAATATAGGTAAAGAATATGTGATACATATATATAAAGGAATATGACTCAGCCATAAAATAGAAGAAAATAATGCCAGTTGCAGTAACATGGATGGACCTAGAGATGATTGTACTAAGTGAAGTAAGTCAGACAGAGTAAGACAAATATTGGGTGATATCACTTCTAGGTGGAAGCTAAAAATTGATACAAATGAACTAACTTACAAAACAGAGGCAGACTCACAGACTTGGAAAACAAACTTATGGTTACCAAAGGGGAGAGGTGGGGGGTAGGGATAAATCAGGAGCTTGGGGTAAACATACGAATATGACTATATATAACAGATAAGCAACAAGGACCTACTGTATAGCACAGGGAGCTCTACTCAGTATTCTGGGAATACCGTTATCAGAAAAGAATCTGAAAAAGAATGAATATATGCATATGTGTAACTGAATCACTTGCTGTGCAGCTGAAATGAACACAACACTGTAAATCAACTATACTCCAATAAAATTTAAATTTCAAAATAAAGAAAATCACCTATATTTCAAAAGAAAAAAAAAAAAAAAGAATTCCCATCTCTTTATATGGCTTGATAGCTTACTTTTTTAGTGCTCAATATTATCCCATTCCCAGAATATATTAATACTATATCATTTCATTCACCTATTGGAGGACACCTTAGTTTCATTCACATTTTGGCAATATTGAATTAGGTGCTATAAATATCCATATGCAGGTTTTCCTCTGGAAGTATGTTTTTTAAACTACTTTCAGTAAATATCCATGAGAACACTTGACGGATTGTACAGTAAGGGAATGCTCAATATTCTAGCAAGTGTCAATCAGACTACCAAAGTAGCTGTATTATTTTTCATTTCCACCAATGACAAATGACATTTCCTATTGTCCCACATCTCCTACAGAATTTGTTCTTGTCATTGTTCACATTTTAGCCATTCTAAGTGTTACATAGTGGTATGTAATTGTATTTTTAATTTGCTTTTTCATGGCAGCATGTAATCTGGATTATTCTTCTGTATACTTATATGCTTAGTGTCTATTTTCTTTGGTGAGGTGTCCATAAAGTATATTGGTCCACATTTTATTTAGGTTGCTTTCATTTTTTTCTACCCAATCTGTATTTGTTTTATTTATTTTCGTGCCTTATTGCATTAGCAAGGACTTGGAGTAAAATATGGAAAAGGAGTCATGAAAGGGGACATCCTTGCTTTTACCTGAACTTAGTGGAAAAGCTTCATGGTTTTGACCATTAATCATGATGTAAGATAAAAGTTTCCTGTAAATCTTTGTTATCAACTTGAGAAAGCTCCAGTCTATTTCTTTAACTGAGAGTTTTTTATGAAGAATGGGTGTTAGATTTTTTCAAAGTTCTTCTGAATCTATTGATATGCTAATGATTGTCTTTAAGGTGTTGATGTGATGGATATAATTATTTGATTCTAGAATGTTGAGCAAGCCTTTCATACCTGGGATTATTTCCTCTCATTCATGATATAAAATTCTCTCAAAATATTGTTGGATTCGATTTGGTAATATTTTGTTGAGGATTTTTGCATTGATGTTCCTGAGAGATATTGGTCAGTTTTCTTTACTATTCATATGTTCTTCTAAGTTTGGATGTTGTGGATTTAGTGTCAGACATTCATTTGGGGAGATTCTCAGTCATTTTTAAAAAAAAATATTTTCTGTTCTTTATTATCTTTATTCTCCTCCTGCTATACCCATTATGTATAGGTCACAGCATTTTTCATTGTTCCACAATTATTGATTACTCTGTTCTGTTGATTTCTTTCCTGCCCATTTTCTCTTTTCTTTTGAGATTTAAAGGTTTCTCCTGATATGTCTTCAAGCTCACAGATATTTCTCCTCAGCCAGCTCTTTGACTGCTAAAACAAAATACGAGAGACTTGGTATTTTATAAACAACAGAATATTTTTTGTTTTCTCATAATTGCTGAGGCTGAAAAGTTCAAGAACAAGTAACCAGGGGCTTCCCTGGAGGTGCAGTGGTTAAGAATCTGCCTACCAATAAAGGGGACAAGGGTTCGAGCCCTGGTCCAGGAAGATCCCACATGCCATGGAACAACTAAGCCCGTGCACCACAAATACTGAGCCTGTGCTCTAGAGTCCACAGGCCACAACTACTGAGCCCGTGAGCCACAACTACTGAAACCCACACGCCTAGAGCCCGTGCTCCACAACAAGAGAAGCCACTCAATGAGAAGCCCACGCACCGCACCAAAGACCCAACACAGCCAAAAAATTAATTAATTAATTATCTAATTAATTTTTTTAAAAAAAGAACAAGTTGCCAGCTGACTTAGTGTCTGGCGAGGGACCAATTTCTGGTTCATAATGTGGGTCTTCTCGCTCGGCAATGAAATCATGGAATGGGCATAAGGTCTTCTGTGTGCTACATTTATTAGGTCACTAATCCCATGTTTGAGGTCTCTGGCCTCATAACCTAAACACCTCCCAAAAGCCCCACCTCCTAATACCATCAACATGGGAGCTGGGTTTCAAAAGTTTAAAATTAGAGGTACAAAATATTTACACCATAACAGGGACCACAGAGTTAACTGATTTTTCCTTTCATGTTAAAGGTTTGCACACTTATATTTATTATATAATCCCAAAACCCTTGTTTTTTTTTTTTTTTTTTTTTATAAGATTCTTTTTCCGTATACGCCAGTACAGACCACTGAGTAGAGTTCCCTGTGCTATAAAGCAGGTCTTTATCTATTTTATATATAGTAGTGTGTATAAGTCAGTCCCAATCTCCCAATTTATCCCTTCCCCACTTATCCCCTGGTAACCATAAGTTTGTTTTCTATATCCATGATTCTATTTCTGTTGTGTAAATAAGTTCATTTGTACCTTTTTTTTTTCTTTTTTAGATTCCTCATATAAGCAATATCATATGATATCTGTCTTTCTGTGTCTGACTTGCTTCACTCAGTATAACAATCTCTAGGTCCATCCATGTTGCTACAAAACCCTTAATTGTTAAGGATAACTCTCAATTTTTCCCAGTATCATCAGCAATTCTTTCTGGCAGACACGTGATAACACTTTTTAAACAGGGATATTGAGACCAAGGCTCCTGACCTGCAAACAAACAAAACATCATTCATATAGTGAAAACTTTGCAAATCAAAGGATGAAAGCACTTGGTCTAAATCCCTTTGCACCCACTGCTGACAGAGGGCAGAGGAGTTTGACTCACTAATCTTCCTTACGTGCACTTCTTCCTAATGGGGTATTCCATCTAAAACTTATAAGAAGCGGGGATGTATCATGGAACACACCAATCGCTACTACAGATTCTGAAGCAGCAAAAAACAAACAAACAAACAAACAAAAAAAAACATGATGAATCCATCCAAAGGGTTCTGTCCACACTGTTACAATAGTTTCCCTCACACTGTGAACACTTTTCAAACCCTATCACTTGAACCTATTTTTATTTTTTTCAACAAAAATAACGTTAATCTGCAGTCAGACACTCCAGTAATATTACACTATCCCTTGTGCAAGTATGTAGGGATTTGAGGAGTTATGGGAGGCCACCATGAGAGGTTGCCTAGAGTAATTAGGACATTTCATTTAATGTTGGTTCTTCTCCCTAAGATGTCTGCTATCCTCTGCTTTTTGTAGCTACTAGCATTGAGAAAGTGACCAAGATAAGGCCCTTCTCTTTTACTGCCCATGAATGCAACTGTGATTAACCCCACAGAACTTGGTGCTTCCAGAATCCCCTGAACCTACTGACCCTCC
Organism: Eschrichtius robustus; assembly: GCF_028021215.1. Taxonomy (NCBI): domain Eukaryota; kingdom Metazoa; phylum Chordata; class Mammalia; order Artiodactyla; family Eschrichtiidae; genus Eschrichtius; species Eschrichtius robustus. Next base: position 62,780,185 of record NC_090830.1, on the reverse strand, counting down.
ATGCATGGCATGGCATAGATAAGGATGGTGACGTGTATCCTTGTATAGAGCATGTTATAAAATGTTTGACTCTTCCCTTCCTCATAATTCCAAAGAATAGATTTCTTTGGATTTCTGCTTAATGCTGCTGGAGTTGGTACATAAGTTGAGGGAGGTATCAGGGCACACCAAAAGAGAGGGTAACTGCACAGAAAATACAAGCAGGTACATTTCTGTGTAGTTTCAAGCAGCTTATTTGCTATATCAACCATGGTGACATGTTGACCCTTCCTCTTTCTACTAGTAGTACAACAAACATAAAGGATATTTAGGCTGCTTGTTTTATCCCCACCTCTCACAATTGATCTGCATTAACGTATAGGACAATGAAGGGCCCTTTCTACCATCTTAACCAATATTTGAGAACTAGAAAATGTCCAGATTTTTCTGGGGTTTATTTTCATATTCCCCAATCAGGCCTATGAAGGAATCTTACCTATTGTGTTTAATGAAGTCATATCTCTGACGGCATCCCATCATCAACAAAACTGGAAAGAAATTTGAAGGGTCTTCGATTTTACCATATTTGAAATAACAATATTTTAGCCTGAGACGTTTTTTGGATTTTAGAAAAAAATATTTTAAATGAGACAAAAAATCATTTTTATGACACAAAAAGACAGCAATAGTTTTATATTTGTATCTGTTCCACTTGCACACAAGTGTCTCATGGTGTTATGTAAAGCTCTCCTGTTGGGTGCTGTGCATGGTGCAAGTATGGATTAAAGCTTAGGAATCTTAAGCTTCAGTCACCTGAAACATTTAAATTAGGATGCAAGCAATCCTGTCCAACATTTGAAAAGAGCAAGACACTTTCTTTATTTTATTAGTTAGGTAATTAATCTGTCTTTTCCCCAAGGAGAGAAACAAGTGGCATCTTCCATCAATGTGTTGCACAAATATCTTTGAACAGAGAGTGCAAGCAGAGGCTGATACAGGATGTGAAAAAAAAAAAAAAATGAGAGACCCTTGTGGCATTTTCTCCTAACTTATTGCAATCCTCCATTTAAAATGTGGGAATAATCAATCTTTTGAGGAAAAAGGCCCAAGGAAGGTTTTTCCTTCTGTGGAATAATGGGATTGCTAAAGATTTCAGGAGGCAAGACGAATTAGTGAGAATGACCATGAGAAATCAGAGAAAAGTCAGATCCATGGATGAAGTGATGTTTACCACTGTGAATCAATGAGAAGTAGGAGCAAATGAAAAGAAAGCTGATACAACATTTTCTGAATAAATGTAACCTTTCAGCTGTCATAGAAAAATGAATGCTCACTATGATACAACATATTTAGTTTAGAAAGTTAACTTAAATTTAAAGCTTAATAATTACATTTATTGAAGAAATGAAAACATATTTGTGGTTTAGAATAAATAATGTGTTCTGCTACAGGTAAGAAGACTACATAAATAAATAGAAATAAGACTAAATAAATAAAGAGGAAAATAACAAATTAGATGTTATTAACATTAAAAACTGACACTCATCTAAAGAAAGAGAAGGAGAGACAGAAAGAGAGAAGAACTCATCTCAAGCATGTATTAAAAACTCCTAAATAAGAAGTCTTCAGATGTTAAAAAAAAGGAAGTCTTCAATAAGAAGATAATGGAATAGCAAAATGGGGAAATATACCAAAACATATTTCAAAAAAGAGAGTACAGAATGTTAAGTAATCATATCAAAAGATGCTTGGCTTCTTAGTAGTCAATTAAATGCAAAAGCGTGATACCTGGAATTATCACTCACCAACCAGAAAGTTCAAATGAAAATGACAGGTATTATCAAGTTTGACAAGAATGTGTATAATCCTTGAATCTCATTCACTGCTGCTGAAGATGAAAAATCATACAAATGTTTTGAAAATATTTAGAAATATCTAAAAAGATAAACACAAGAAAGCTATGACTCGAAAATTTTACTACTACGTGTATACTGAACAATAATTTATACACACACCACCAAAGCTCAAGTTCTAGAATTTATATACCAGTGCTGTTCTCAATACACACAAACTGAAAATCACTCATATTGTAATACACATTGGAATAAATTAATTAATAGTTAAATATTTACATTATGGAATCCTATGCAACAGTGGCAATGCATGATCACAACAACAGGCAACCATATAGGCATATTCACAAACAACATAAAATAAAAAAAGCCCAATCCAAAAGTGATTTTGCTGTGCCATAACATTTATATAAAATACAAAATACAGGTAAAGTTATCTTTTTGTTAGATACCAGAACAATATTAAACCTTAAGGGGAGTCACTAGAATGGGACCAGGGGGCCTCTGAGTATCTGGCAATTTTCTGTGTCTTTATCTAGAAGCTATGTTTAGAGTGTATTCAGATGCTGAATTTTCTGAAATTTGTCATTTCCTTACAAACCATGCATGCTTTTCGTTGTTTTTTATACATAACAAAAACTAAAAACGATAGACCAGGGAAGGTAATTGTGTTAGCACTTTAATAGCCATGCTTTTCAAGGTGGAAGTGAAAAGTATTAAATACTTGACATTGTGATTACTTCTTAAAAGTAAGGTGAAAATTTGAGGTTAATAAATAAGACATACTTCTTCATATTTAATCCTCAAAGAGGAGGGTTAGAAAGGAGTATTATTTTTTTTTTTTCTTTAATACAGAATCGTTAAGATAGAAAATAATGAAAACAGACTAGGTTTAAAAAAGAGCACACTGGACTTCCCTGGTGGCACAGTGGGTAAGAATTTGCCTGCCAATGCAGGGAACAGGGGTTCCATCCCTGGTCTGGGAAGATCCCACATGCCGCAGTGCAACTAAGCCCGTGTGCCACAAGTACTGAGCCTGTGCTCTAGAGCCTGCAAGCAACAACTATTGAGCCTGCATGACACTACTACTGAAGCCAATGCACCTAGAGCCCATACTCCACAACAAGAGAAACCACTGAAAGGAGAAGCCCGTGCACCACAACGAAGAGTAACCCCTGCTTCTCTAGTAACAACTGGAGAAACCCTGTGCAGCAACGAAGACCCAACACAACCAAAAATTTAAAAAATTAAATCTTTTGACTTCTGAGATGACTCACTCACGTGGCTGTAGGTAAGAGGCCTCAGTTCCTTGCCACATGGATCTCTCCTTAGGGCTGCTTGAGTGTCCTCATGACATGGCAGCTGGCTTACCCCAGGATGAGTGATCTAGCAGAAACCAAAGCAGAAGCTGCAATGTCTTTTATAACTTTGGAAGCTGCACTTTGTCATTTCTGCAATTTCTTATTAGTTAAACAGTCAACCCTTTTCAAGTGCGAGGAGCCACACTGGTACATGGAGACTGGGAGATAATTAGGGGATAATTAGGTCCATCTTGGAGGCTGGCTACCAAAGTGGCTGACTAGCCAAAGTCTGAATTTTGTTTTCTTCACTTCTGGAGAGAAAATGGTCAGTGCACCTCATTGGTGGTCTTTGAGATGTACCAAAGCTACCTCTTGCTCTCACCCCCAGCTGTGTGGCTGACAGGGTCTTGGTGCTCCAGCCGGGTGTCAAGCCTGTGCCTCTGAGGTGGGAGAGCCGAGTTCAGGACATTGGTCTACCAGAGACCTCTGGCACCTTGTAATATCAAATGGCGAAAGCTCTCCCAGAGATATCCGTCTCAACGCTAAGAACCAGCTCCACTCAGAGACCAGCAAGATCCAGTGCTGGACATCCCATGCCAAACAACTAGCAAGACAGGAATGCAGGCCCACCCATTAGCAGAGAGGCTGCCGAAAATCACAATAAGGTCACAGACACCCCAAAACACACCACCAGATGCGGATCTGTCCACCAGAAAGACAAGATCCAGACACACCCACCAGAACACAGGCACCAGTCCCCTCCATCAGAAAGCCTACACAACCCACTGAACCAACCTTAGCCACTGGGGGCAGACACCAAATACAACGCGAACTACGGATCTGCAGCCTCTGAAAAGGAGACCCCAAACACAGTCCCCAAAGCCAAATGAGAAGACACAGAAACACACAGCAGATGAAGGAGCAAGGTAAAAACCCACCAGACCAAACAAATGTGGAGGAAATAGGCAGTCTACCTGAAGAAGAATTCAGAGTAATGATGATCCCAAATCTTGGAACTGGAATGGAGAATAGACAAGAAACGTTTAACAAGGACCTACAAGAACTAAAGAGCAAACAAACAATGATGAACAACACAATAAATGGAATTAAAAATTCTCTAGAAGGAAACAATAGCAGAATAACTGAGGCAGAAGAATGGATAAATGACCTGGAAGATAAAATAGTGGAAATAACTACTGCAAAGCAAAATAAAGAAAAAAGAATGAAAAGAATTGAGGACAATCTGAGACATCTCTGGGAAAACATTAAACGCACCAACATTCGAATATAGGGGTCCCAGAAGCAGAAGAGAAGAAGAAAGACACTGAGAAAATATTTAAAGAGATTTTAGTTGAAAACTTCCCTAATATGGGAAAGGATATTGTTAATCAAGTCCGGGAAGCGCAGGGAGTCCCATACAAGATAAACCCAAGGAGAAACATGCCAAAACATATATTAATCAAACTATCAAATATTAAATACAAAGAAAAAATATTAAAAGCAGCAAGGGTAAAACAACAAATAACATACAAGGCAATCCCCATAAGGTTAACAGCTGAACTTTCAGCAGAAACTCTGCAAGCCAGAAGGGACTGGCAGGACATATTTAAAGTAATGAAAGGGGAAAAGCTACAACCAAGATTACTCGACCCACCAAGGATCTCGTTCAGATTCGACAGAGAAATTAAAACCTTTACAGACAAGCAAAAGCTAAGAGAATTCAGCACCACCAAACCCGCTTTACAACAAATGCTAAAGGAACTTCTCTAGGCAGGAAACACAAGAGAAGGAAAAGACCTATAATAAGAAACTCAAAACAATTAAGAAAATGGTAATAAGAACATACATATCAATAATTACCTTAAATGTAAATGGATTAAATGCTCCAACCAAAAGACATAGACTGGCTGAATGGATCCGAAAACACGACCGGTATGTATGTGGTCTACAAGAGACCCACTTCAGACATAGGGACACATACAGATGGAAAGTGAGGGGATGGAATAAGATATTCCATGCAAATGGAAATCAAAAGAAAGCTAGAGTAGCAATTCTCATATCAGACAAAAAAGACTTTAAAATAAAGACTATTACAGGAGACAAAGAAGGACACTACATAATGATCAAGGGATCAATCCAAGAAGAAGATATAACAATTGTATATATTTATGCACCCAACATAGGAGCACCTCAATACATAAGGCAAATGCTAACAGCCATAAAAGGGGAAATCGACAGTAACAGAATCCTAGTAGGGGACTTTAGCACCCCTCTTTCACCAATGAACAGATCATCCACAATGAAAATAAATAAGGAAACACAAGCTTTAAATGTTACATTAAACAAGATGAACTTAATTGATATTTAGAGGACATTCCATCCAAAAACAACAGAATACACTTTTTCTCAAGTGCTCCTGGAACATTCTCCAGGATAGATCATACCTTGGGTCACAAATCAAGCCTTGGTAAATATAAGAAAATTGAAATCGTATCAAGTATCTTTTCCGACAACAATGCTATCAGACTAGATATCAATTACAGGAAAAAAATCTGTAAAAAATAGAAACACATGGACGCTCAACAATACACTACTTAATAACCAAGACATCACTGAAGAAATCAAAGAGGAAATAAAAAAATACCTAGAAACAAATGACAATGAAAACATGAAGACCCAAAACCTATGGGATGCAGCAAGAGCAGTTCTAAGAGAGAAGTTTATAGCAATACAATCCTACCTCAAGAAACAAGAAATATCTCAAATAAACAAGTTAACCTTACACCTAAAGCAATTAGAGAAAAAAAAAAAAAAAAAAAAAACAAAGTCAGCAGAGGAAAGACATCATAAAGTTCAGACCAGAAATAAATGAAACAGAAATGAAGGAAACAACAGCAAAGATCAAAAAAACTAAAAGCTGGTTCTTTGAGAAGATAAACAAAATTGATAAACCATTAGCCAGACTCATCAAGAAAAAAAGGGAGACGACTCAAATCAATAGAATTACAAATGAAAAAGGAGAAGTAACAACTGACACTGCAGACATACAAAGGATCATGAGAGATTACTGCAAGCAACTATATGCCAATAAAATGGACAACCTGGAAGAAATGGACAAATTCTTAGAAAAGCACAACCTTCCAAGACTGAACCAGGAAGAAATAGAAACTACAAACAAACCAATCCCAAGTACTGAACTTGAGACTGTGATTAAAAATCTTCCAACAAACAAAAGCCCAGGACCAGATGGCTTCACAGGCAAATTCTATCAAACATTTAGAGAAGAGTTAACACCTATCCTTCTCAAACTCTTCCAAAATATAGCAGAGGGAGGAACTCTCCCAAACTTATTCTATGAGACCACCATCTCCCTGACACCAAAACCAGACAAAGATGTCACAAAGAAAGAAAACTACAGGTCAATATCACTGATGAACATAGCTGCAAAAATCCACTGCACAATACTAGCAAACAGAATCCAACAGCGCCTTAAAAGGATCATACACCATGATCAAGTGGGGTTTATCCCAGGGATGCAAGGATTCTTCAATACATGCAAATCAATGTGATACACCATATTAAAAAACTGAAGGATATAAACCATATGGTCATCTCAATAGATGCAGAAAATGCTTTCGACAATATTAAACACCCATTTATCATAAAAACCCTCCAGAAAGTAGGCATAGAGGGAACTTTCCTCAACATAATAAAGGCCATATATGACAAACCCACAGCCAGCATCGTTCTCAATGGTGAAAAAGTGAAATCATTTCCACCAAGATCAGGAACAAGACAAGGTTGCCCACTCTCACCACTATTATTCCACACACTTTTGGAATTTTTAGCTACAGCAATCAGAGAAGAAAAAGAAATAAAAGGAATCCAAATCGGAAAAGAAGAAGTTAAGCTCTCACTGTTTGCAGATGACATGATACTATACATAGAGAATCCTAAAGATGCTACCAGAAACCTACTAGAGTTAATCAACGAACTGGTAAGGTTGCAGGATACAAAATTAACGTACAGATATCTCTTTCATTCCTATACACTAAAGATGAAAATTCTGAAAGAAAAATTAGGGAAACACTCCCATTTACCACTGCAACACAAAGAATAAAATACCTAGGAATAAACCTACCTAAGGAGACAAAAGACGTTTACTCAACAAACTATAAGACACTGATGAAAGAAATCAAAGATGACACAAACAGATACAGAGATATACCATGTTCTTGGATTGGAAGAATCAACATTGTGAAAATGACTCTACTACCCAACGCAATCTACAGATTCAATGCAATCCCTATCAAACTACCAATGGAATTTTCCAGAGAACTAGAACAAAAATATTTCACAATTTGTATGGAAACACAAAAGACCCCGAACAGCCAAAGCAATCTTGAGAAGAAAAACAGAGCTGGAGGAATCAGGCTCCCTGACTTCAGACAATACTACAAAGCTACAGTAGTCAAGACAGTATGGTACTGGCACAAAAACAGAAATATAGAGCAATGGAACAGGAGAGAAAGCCCAGACGTAAACCCATACACATATGGTCCCCTTATTTTTGATAAAGGAGGCAAGAATATACAATGGAGAAATCACAGCCTCTTCAATAAGTGGTGCTGGGAAAACTGGACAGCTACCGGTAAAAGAATGAAATTAGAATACTCCCTAACACCATACACAAAAATAAACTCAAAATGGATTAGAGACCTAAATATAAGACTGGACACTATAAAACTCTTAGAGGAAAACATAGGAAGAACACTCTTTGACATAAATCACAGCAAGATCTTTTTTGATCCACCTCCTAGAATAATGGAAATAAAAACAAAAATAAACAAGTGGGACCTAATGAAACTTCAAAGCTTTTGCACAGCAAAGGAAACCATAAACAAGACGAAAAGACAACCCTCAGAATGGGAGAAAATATTTGCAAATGAATCAACGGACAAAGGATTAATCTCCAAAATATATAAACAGCTCATTCAGCTCAATATTAAAGAAACAAACACCCCAATCCAAAAATGGGCAGAAGACCTAAATAGACATTTCTCCAAAGAAGACATACAGACGGCCATGAAGCACATGAAAAGATGCTCAACATCACTAATTATTAGAGAAATGCAAATCAAAACTACAATGAGGTATCACCTCACTCCTGTTAGAATGGGCATCATCAGAAAATCTACAAACCACAAATGCTGGAGAGGGTGTGGAGAAAAGGGAAACCTCTTGCACTGTTGGTGGGAATGTAAATTGATACAGCCACTATGGAGAACAATATGGAGGTTCCTTAAAAAACTAAAAATAGAATTACCATATGACCCAGCAATCCCACTACTGGGCATATACCCAGAGAAAACTGTAATTCAAAAATACACATGCACCCGAATGTTCATTGCAGCACTATTTACAATAGCCAGGTCATGGAAACAACCTAAATGCCCATCAACAGACGAATGGATAAAGAAGATGTGGTACGTATATACAATGGAATATTACTCAGCCATAAAAAGGAACGAAATTGAGTCATTTGTTGAGACGTGGATGGATCTAGAGACTGTCATACAGAGTGAAGTAAGTCAGAAAGAGAAAAACAAATATCGTATATTAATGCATGTATGTGGAACCTAGAAAAATGGTACAGATGAGCCAGTTTGCAGGGCAGAAGTTGAGACACAGATGTAGAGAATGAACATATGGACACCAAGGGGGGAAAAGTGCGGTGGGGTGGGGATGGTGGTGTGCTGAATTGGGCGATTGGGATTGGCATGTATACACTGATGTGTATAAAATTGATGCCTAATAAGAACCTGCAGTATAAAAAAACAAACAAAACAACTAAAACTAAACTTTCATTGGGTTATTTGTATGGAAATATGTTAATATAAATGTTTCAGACATTACACGAAATTTCTAAAAATCTTATATTTGTATTTGTATGGAAATATGTATGGAAATATGTTAATATAAATGTTTCAGACATTACATGAAATTTCTAAAAATCTTATATGTTCTGGTATAATGTTATAAGTAATAATCCTAGTTATTACTTTAAAATGTATATCTCAGAAATAACTAATTTTCTTGTCAACTGCATTATTTTGAACTTTCATCAAATCTTTAACCGTGGTCATTTTTAAGTCTTTTGTCATTTACAGACAGTTCTGGGTGTACTCTGATGATTTTGCAAATATGTTCCTGTAAAAGGTTTACATCTTCAAGAAATTCATGGAAAAGACTCTGACAAGTACAGGTTTCTGGTAACTGACTGTACTGCTGAACTGAATGAATAAGCATTTTCAGAACTCTAATGAAAAACTGATGAACTCATAAAAGTGCTAACAAAAGATGAAGATGAAAAAAAAATTAATTACATGGGACTGAGTGAACTGATGAGGATGAGTATAATTTTTGTGACTTTCTGTCTGAATTAAAAAAAAAAAAATCCCACAAGGACTCAGAGGCAAAGAATATACAAATCAATTTTCACTGCAAAGTAAAGGAGCTGTTACAGTGGAGGATTACTGGACTGAATGTCAATATTATGACATAGTATGAGTGTGTTTCATGTTTGGTAATTGCAATCACAATTTCACAATTTGTATGGAAACACAAAAGACCCCGAACAGCCAAAGCAATCTTGAGAAGAAAAACAGAGCTGGAGGAATCAGGCTCCCTGACTTCAGACAATACTACAAAGCTACAGTAGTCAAGACAGTATGGTACTGGCACAAAAACAGAAATATAGAGCAATGGAACAGGAGAGAAAGCCCAGACGTAAACCCATACACATATGGTCACCTTATTTTTGATAAAGGAGGCAAGAATATACAATGGAGAAATCACAGCCTCTTCAATAAGTGGTGCTGGGAAAACTGGACAGCTACCGGTAAAAGAATGAAATTAGAAGACTCCCTAACACCATACACAAAAATAAACTCAAAGTGGATTAAAGACCTAAATGTAAGGCCAGACACTATCAAACTCTTAGAGGAAAACATAGGCAGAACACTCTATGACATCAATCACAGCAAGATCCTTTTTGACCCACCTCCTAGAAAACGGAAATTAAAAAGAAACATAAACAAATGAGACCTAAGGAGACTTAAAAGCTTTTGCACAGCAAAGGAAAACGTAAACAAGACGAAAAGGCCACCCTCAGAAGGGGAGAAAATATTTGCCAATGAAGCAGCTGACAAAGGATTAATCTCCAAACTTTACAAGCAGCCCATGCAGCTCAATATCAAAAAAAACAAAAACAAAAACAAAAAACAAACAACCCAATCCATAAATGGGCAGAAGACCTAAATAGACATTTCTGCAAAGAAGATATACAGATTGCCAACAAACACATGAAAGAATGCTCAACACCACTGATCATTAGAGAAATGCAACTCGAAATTACAATGAGGTATCACCACACACAGGTAAGAATGGCCATCATCAAAAAAATCTACAACCAATAAATGCTGCAGAGGTGTGGAAAAAAGGGAACCCTCTTGCACCGTTGGTGGGAGTGTAAATTGATACAGCCACTATCGAGAACGGTATCGAGGTTCCTTAAAAAACTAAAAATAGGACTACCATATGACACAGCAATCCCACTACTGGGCATATACCTGGAGAAAACCATAATTCAAAAAGAGTCATGTTCCACAATGTTCATTGCAGCTCTATTTGCAATAGCTAGGACATGGAAGCAACCTAAGTGTCCATCAACTGATGAATGGGTAAAAAAGATGTTGCACGTCTTCAATATAAAATGGAATATTACTCAGCCATAAAAAGAAATGAAATTGAGTTATTTGTAGTGAGATGGATGGACCTAGAGTCTGTCATACACAGTGAAGTAAGTCAGAAAGAGAAAAACAAATACTGTATGCTAACACATATATGTGGAATCTAAAAAGAAAAGGAAAAGAAACCGTTGGGAAGAACCTAGGGACAGGACAGGAATAAAGACGCAGACATGGAGAATGGACTTGAGGACATGGGAAGGGGGAAGGGTAAGCTGGGACGAAGTGAGAGAGTGGCATGGACTTATATATACTACCAAATGTAAAATAGCTAGCTAGTAGGAAACAGCTGCATAGAAGAGGGAGATCAGCTCAGTGCTTTATGACCACTTAGAGGGGTGGGATAGGGAGGGCGGGAGGGAGACACAACAGGGAGGAGATATGGGGATATATGGATATGTATAGCTGATTCACTTTGTTCTAAAGCAGAGACTAACACACCATTGTAAAGCAATTATAGTCCAATAAAGATGTTAAAATTAAATAAATAAATAAATGAATAATTTATGCACCCCCCCAAATTAAATCTTTTTTAAAAATAAATAAATAAAAAAGAGCACTCAATGACATGGAACGCTAAACCTAAGTATTTTCAGTACTATAGTAAATGTAAATGGATTAATATCTCCTATTAAAGTGTAATTTTTTATATTATGTGCAACTCAATTTTTTTCACAGTATACAGGTAAAATAAAAGAATTACATTAGAAAGGAGAAAACATTCCATGTATTTAAAAACAATAAAACAATAAGCATATAATAAGCATCTTAGATATATGTAGTCTTTAAGTTCAGAACAATTTGTCATTATTGTAATTAGTATTATTATACCAATTTCTTTAAAACATTTCAATACTTGTTGTATTTGAAAAAGTATTTTAATATGTTTTCTTCTCTCTTTTGTGGTCTAATACATGGTAAGTATTTAGCTGCTAACATAACTTAAAAATATATATATTTTTTACAGCCGAACAAAACTGAATCAAGAAGAAATAGATAACTTGAACATACTGATCACTAAAAGCAAAATAGAGGGCTTCCCTGGTGGCACGGTGGTTGAGAATCGGCCTGCCAATGCAGGGGACACGGGTTCGAGCCCTGGTCTAGGAAGATCCCACATGCCGCGGAGCAACTGGGCCCGTGAGCCACAACTACTGAGCCTGAGCGTCTGGAGCCCGTGCTCCACAACAAGAGAGGCCACGATAGTGAGAGGCCCATGCACCGTGATGAAGAGTGGCCCCCGCTCGCTGCAACTAGAGAAAGCCCTCGCACAGAAACGAAGACCCAACACAGCCAAAATAAATAAATAAATAAATAGAATTTTTAAAAAAATAGAATCTGTAATTTAAAAAAACTCCCTACCAACAGAAGTCCAGGATCAGATGGTTTCACAGGCAATTTCTACCAAATATAAAAAGCAGAACTTACACAGATTCTTCTCAAACTCTTCGAAAAGATTGAAGAGTAAGGAATACTTCCAAAGACATTCTATGAAGCCACTATCACGCTGATATCAAAAACAGATGGGGAGGGGGGACTTCCCTGGTGGCACAGTGGTTAAGAATCTGTCTGCCACTGCAGGGGACATAGGTTCGAGACCTGGTCTGGAAAGATCCCACATGCCATGGAGCAACTAAGCCTGTGGGCCACAACTACTCAGCCTGCGCTCTACAGCCCACGAGCCACAACTACTGAGCCTGATAGCCACAACTGCTGAAGCCCACGGACCTAGAGCCCATGATGTGCAACAAAAGAAGCCACCACAATGAACAGCCTGCACACCACAACGAAGAGTAGCCCCCGCTCACCGCAACTAGAGAGAGCCCGAGCACAGCAACGAATGCCCAATGCATCGAAAAATAAATAAAGAAAGAAATTTACTTAAAAAAAAAAAAAAAACAAATAAAACAGATGGGGACTTTTCTGGTGGTCCAGCAGTTAAGATTTCGCTTTCCAGTGCAGGGGGTGCGGGTTCAAGCCCTGGTTTTGGAGCTAAGATCCCACATGCCTCACAAACAAGAAACCAAAACATAAAACAGAAGCAATATTGGAACAAATTCAATAAAGACTTAAAAAAAAAACACAGAAAAAGACACTACCAAAAAAGAAAACTGCAGGCCAATATCGTTGATAAATATAGATGCAAAAATTCTCAACTGAATATTAGAAAACCGAATCCGACAACACATAAGAGGATCATACACCATGACCAAATTTGATTCACCCCAGTTTCACAAAGCTGTTTCAAACATATGCAAATCAATCAACATGATACACCCCATCGACAAAGGAAAAACGAGAAACAAAGGATCATCTCAATAGATGGCGAAAAAGCATTTGAAAAGCTTCAACATCCATTCATGGTAAAAACACTTACCAACGTGGGTACAGAGGAAACATATCTCAACATACTAAAAGCTATTTATGACAAACCCACAGCCAATATAATACTCAACGTTCATAAGCTGAAAGCCTTCCCGCTAAAATCTGGAACAAGACAAGGATGCCCACTCTCACGTCTTCTCTTCAACATAGTATTGGAAGTCCTAGCCACAACAATCAGACAAGAAAAAGAAATAAAATCTAACCAAGTTGGAAGGGAAGAGGTAAAGTTGTCATTATATGCAGATGGCATGATAATATATATAAAGGAAACCCTAAAAATTCCACACAAACACTACTAGAACTGATAAACAAATTCAGCAAAGTAGCAGGATACAAGATTAACATATATAAATTGGTTGCATTTCCTGGTTTTTCTTTCTTTTTTTTTTAAATTTATTTTGGCTGCATTGGGTCTTCATTGCTGTGCACGGGCTTTCTCTAGTTGTGGCCAGTGGGGACTAGACTTTCTTGTGGTGCGCAGGCTTCTCATTGCAGTGGCTTCTCTTGTTGTGGAGCACGGGCTCTAGGCATGCAGGCTTAAGTAGTTGTGGCACATGGGCTCAGTATTTGTGGCTCACTGGCTCTAGAGTGCAGGCTAAGTAGTTGTGGCACACAGGTTTAGTTGCTCCACGGCATGTGAGATCTTCCTGCATCAGGGCTCAAACCCGTGTCCCCTGTATTGGCAGGCGGATTCTCAACCACGGAGCCACCAGGGAAGTCCCTGGTTGCATTTCTTTACACTAACAATGAAATATCAGAAAGGAAATGTAAACAAGCAATCCTTTTCTTAATGGCATCAAAAAAATTAAATGCTTAGGAATAAACCTCACCAAGGAGGTGAAAGACTTATATACTGAGAACTACAAAACATTAGTAAAGGAAGCTGAAGATGATTCAAAGAAATGGAAAGACATCCCACGCTCTTAGATGGGAGGAATTAATACTGTTAAAATGGCTACACTACCCAAAGCAATCTACAGATTTAATGTGATCCCTATCAAATTACCCATGACATTTTCCCCAGAACTAGAACAAATAATCCTAAAATGTATCTGGAACCATAAAAAGTCAGAAATGTGAACACAATCCCCAGGAAAAAGAACAAAGCAGGAGGCATAACCCTCCTAAACTTCAGAAAATACTACAAAGTTACAGTAATCAAAGCTGCATTGTATTGGCACAGAAAGAGATACATGGATCAATGGAATAGAATAGAGAGCTAAGAAATAAACCCACACACCTATGGGCAATTAACCTTTGACAAAGGAGGCAAGAATATACAATGGGGAAAAGACAGTCTCTTCAGCAAGTGGTGTTTTGAAAGTTGGAGAGCCGTATGCAAATCAGTGAAGTCAGAACATACCCTCACACCATACACAAAAATAAACTCAAAACGGCGTATATGCTTAAATATAAGATAGGACACCTTATAACTCCTAGAAGAGAGCATAAGCAAAACATTCTCTGACATAAGTCATACCAAAATTTTCCTAGGTAGTTCTCCCTAGGCAGTACAAATACAGTAAGTCACCTACATACGAACCTTCAAGTTGCAAACTTTCAAAGATGCAAACGTCCATTCGCGTGTCCAATCATGTAAGTTAGTTCACGTGTCTGGCATACATTGTCACGTGCGTGCTTCCTCTCTATGTGGTTGTGCTTTTGTGTACTTTACAGTACTGTATGGAGTACAGTAGTACAGTACATTTATTTCAAGCCCAAGATGTCTGGAAGCAAGCGTAAAAGCAGAGGTGATGTAGCTGGTACTGTTAATAAGCGCCGAGCGATAATGACGGAAACAAAAGTGAAAGTAATTGAGAGAGTGGAGCGAGGCAAAAAGATGTTAGACATCGCTCATTCTTACAACATGAATCATTCAATCATTGGCACGAATCTAAAGAACAAGGACAAGATCATGGAACATGTGAAGTCTGCTGTGCCGACAATGTTGACACAATATCCAAGAAGCATGGAAAAGTGATGGAGGAGATGGAGAAACTTCTCAGTGTGCGGATGCAGGATCAACATCAGCGCTGAGTCCTGCTCAACTTAACGCTGATTCAAGAGAAAGCTAAAAGCCTTTATGAAGACTTGAAGAAGAAACACGGCAAAGAATCAGAGGGCACATCTTTTAATGCCAGCCATGGCTGGTTTCATCGGTTCAAGGCTAGAGCCAGCCTTCACAATGTAAAAGTAAGTGGAGAGACAGCAAGTGCAGATAGGGTAGCTGTCCAGGAACTTCCAGAAACACTTTGAGAAATTATTGATGATGGTGTGTATTTACCCAACCAGGTTTTTAATGTGGATGAGACACAACTGTACTGGAAGAGGATGCCAGACCGAAGTTACGTCAGTGAGGAGGAAAAGTTGACGCCGGGCTGTAAAGCAGCAAAGGATAGGCTAACTGTTGTTTGGTGGCAATGCTTCCGGTGAATTGAAGCTGAAACCTCTCTTAGTTTATCATTCACAGAACCCAAGAACCCTTAAAACCATAGCCAAGGGCTCTCTTCCTGTTGTGTGGAAGCGTAACCCCAAATCCCGGATTACACAGGCCACGTTCCAGGACTGGTTTTGCCACCACTTTATCCCAGATGTAGAGAAATATTGCTTGGAGAAAGACGTTCCAGCAAAACATTCTTTTGCTGCTCGACTATGCTCTGGGCCACCCCCCATTCATGGATGACTTTCATCCCAACGTCAAAGTACTGCATCTGTCACCAAATACTATGTTGCTCATCCAACCTATGGACCAGGGCGTTATAGCGACTTTCAAGAAATATTATTTATGTCACACTATTTGTCAGGCAGTAAAGGTAAGTGACAAATCAGGAACAACCTAGGGACAACTTTGGGAGGACTATAACATCTACAAGACCATAAAAAACATTGACTTTGCATGGTGTGAGGGTATGGCGGTCACGCTGAATGGGGTTTGGAAGAACCTTTGCCCACAGTTTGTTCATGATTTTTGTGGATTTGAGAAGGTAGATCAGAAGTCCGAAGAGGTCTTCAGCAACGTAGTGACCCTCAGCGAGAAGCTGGAGCTAGATCTGCAAGAGGACGATTTCGCTGAACTCCTTGCTGTGCAACATGAGGAGCTTACTGATGGAATTGGAGGCCCAGAGAAAGGATGAAGAGGGACAGGAGGAAGAAAAAGTAACTGAAGAACTGAAGAGATTCACGACACAGAAAATGGCAAGGGAATCTTCGTTACTTGAGGAAGCACTGTTAGTTTTTGAGGCACAGGACCCGAACCTAGAATGGGACCCAAAGGTGGCAGCAGCCATTCAGATTGCAATCCAGTGTTACCTTGTCATCTAAGATGAGAAAAACAGAGCTACTACCCAGACATCAATGGATCATTCTTTCAAGAGGGTAGATAGAATTAAATCCAGCAAGGAACCAGAACCTTTGCCATCAACGTCAGGTAGGAGTGAAATTGCAGCTTGCCCTCTGTCTCCTACTGCTGATAATCCTTCACCCCTACCATCTCCCACCTCCCCTCCCTCCTCCAATCAGTAACGCTGCTCGCCTGTTCCCTCGATGCCAGCCCGAGTATCCCAGCTGTTGTACTGTATTACTGTACTTTTCAAGTTACTGTACTGTAAGATTAAACATGCTTTCTTTGTTTTTGTGCTTGTTTTTTTATGTATTGTTTGCGTGAAAAGTATTATAAACCTATTACGGTACAATACCATATAGCCGACTGTGTAAGTTGGGTACCTAGGCGAACTTTGTTGGACTTACAAACAAATTGAACTTACAAACGCACTCTTGGAACAGAACTTGTTCATATGTAGGGGACTTACTGTAAAAGCAAAAAAGAAACAGGAACTAATCAAACTTATAAGCTTTTGCACAGCAAAGGAAACCATAATCAAAATGAAAATACAACCTATGGACTGGGAGAAAATATTAGCAAATGATGAGACTGACAAGGGTTTAATTTCCAAACTATACAAACAGCTCATACAACTCAATAACAAAATAACAAATAACTCAATGGAAAAATGGGTAGAAGACCTAAATAAACATTTCTCCAAAGAAGACATACTGAGAGCCAATAGGCACATGAAAAGATGCTCATCATCACTAATTATTAGATAAATGCAAATCCAAATTACAATGAGGTATCACTTCACACTGATCAGAATGGCCATCATTAAAAAAAATCTACAATTAACAAATGCTGGAGGGGGTATGGAGAAAAGGGAACCCTTCTACACTGTCGGTGGCCATGTAAGTTGGTGCAGCCACTATGGAAAACAGTATGGAGGTTCCTCAAAAAAACTATAAAGAGAGTTGCCATATGATCTAGCAATCCCACTTGTGGACATATATCTAGACAAAACTATAATTCAAAAAGATACATGAAACCCTATGTTCATAGCAGCACTATTTATAACAGCCAAGACATGGAAACAACCTAAATGTTCATTGAAAAATGAGTGTATAAAGAAGGTGTGGTATACGTATACAAAAGATATTACTCAGACATAAAAAAGAATGAAATAATGCCATTTGCAGCAACATGGATGGACCTAGAGATAATGATACTAAGTGAAGTAAGTCAGAGAGAGAAAGACAAATACCATATAATATCACTTATATGTGGAATCGAAAACAGGACACAAATGAGCATGTCAGCGAAACAGAAACAAACACACAGATATAGAAAAGAGAGTTGTGGTTGCCAAGGAGAGAGTGAAGGCAAGATTGGGAGTTTTGGAATAGCAGAAGCAAACTATTCTACATAGGATGGACAACCCACCAAGACCTACTGTATAGCACAGGAAACTATGTTCAATATCCTGTGATAAACCATAATGGAAAAGAATAGATATATAGATATAGATATATAGATATAGATAGATAGATATATAGATAGATATATATAAAACTGAGTCACGTTGCTGCACAGCAGAAATTAATACAACAATGTATAAAGGCTGCAGAGGGTGTGGAGAAAAGTGAACCCTCCTGAACTGTCGGTGGGAATGTAAAATGATACAGCCACTATGGAGAACAGTAGGGAGATTCCTTAAAAGCTAAAAAATAGAACTACCATATGACCCAGCAATCCCACTACTGGGCATATACCCGGAGAAAACCATAATTCAAAAAGATACATGTACCACAATGTTCACTGTAGCACTATTTACAATAGCCAGGACATAGAAGCAACCTAAGTGTCCATCGACAGATTAATATATAAAGAAGATGTGGCACATCTATACAATGGAGTATTACTCAGCCATAAAAAGGAACAAAATTGAGTTATTTGCAGTGAGGTGGTTGGACCTAGAGTCTGTCATACAGAGTGAAGTAAGTCAGAAAGAGAAAAACAAATACCGTACGCTAACACATATATATGGAATCTAGAAAAATGGTACTGACGAACCTAGTGACAGGGCAGGAATAAAGACACAGATGTAGAGAACGGACTTAAGGACACAGGGGGCAAGGGGAGACAGGGACGTAGTGAGAGAGTAGCACTGACATATATACAGTACGAAATGTAAAACAGCTAGTGGTAAGCTGCCGCATAGCACAGGGAGATCAGCTCGGTGCTTTATGTCCCCCAGAGGGGTGGGATAGGGAGTGTGGGAGGGAGCCTCAAGGGGGGGGGTGTATGGGGAATATATGTATACATATAGCTGATTCACTTTGTTGTAAAGCAGAAACTAATACGGTGTTATAAAGTAAGTATACTCCAATAAACATGTATTTAAAAAACCCACAACATTGTAAATCACCTACACTTGAAAATATTTCTTAAGTGCAAACAATTTTCTGAATGTAAGTTTTACTGTGTGTGTGTGTACCACAGGTTCAATATATATGAATTATGTCAAATTGATTACATTGCTTTTCAAAATAAAGAATTTTTGATATTTTACATCAGCCTCATGTTATAAATGCAGAAAAACTATATTATTTTTTTCTAAAGTTCAGAAATAGCCATTTTGCTCATTCGGTATGCTATAAACCATTAACTATTAAAAAGGGATTCGTGACCTCTTCCTTCCAAAGAAATATTTCTCCACTCACACAAGTTTAATAGAATGTTCCACCATGAACTGACTTCCCACCTTAGAGACACGAGATTTGCATCCTGAAATCTCTTTCTTGCAAAAATGTCCAATTATCATCCTAGCATTACAGAAAAGAAATGCTTTTTTCCAGATCTCAAATTCCATACAACTTTAGTCAAGACATCATGTATGTTTTTTTTTCACACACACACAGACTGTATTTTATTTTTACAAGAGATAAATCAACTGACACCAAGCACTGCAAATGGATGACCACAACAAAAGCAACAATGATTGCAATTACCAAACACGAAACACACTCATACTATGTCATAATATTGACATTCAGTCCAGTAATCCTCCACTGTAACAGCTCCTTTACTTTGCAGTGAAAGACATCATGCATTTTTAAATAATCAGCACTCACCTGAGGTCTTTAAAAATCAACATAAACATAATTTTGTGTTCTCTTTCATTTACTCTGGTTCTAAGTGGTCATTTCTAAACGAAAGTATTTAAGTATGTTAACGTCATCTTATAACATCATATTTCAAATGACTACCGTGTCTCCAGAGATGAAATATGAGGAACTCACAACTAGGCTCTCCAAAGTTTTGCTCTCTGAATGCGTATGACCCTTCTGCTGAACTCCACACTGTTCATTATTCTCTGAGAATATTCTTTTTCTTGTATGGCCATCTCACATGCTCTTTCATTTCATGAAGTTTTTTCCTACAATGTTATGCCTAGTTTATTTCTGAGAATATGCATTATTTCAGAATGATATTTATAGACACAAAGACTTCTCTATAATTCCCTGAGAGTTTCAAGAACTCCTTCTTTTTTTTTTTTTTTTTAATACCTAGATTCTGAAGCTCTCCACAAAGCATTACTAAACTTGCATTTACATAAGTATCTACATATTAATCACATTAATGCATTCACAATTGCATTATGATTTATTGCTAATTTTGGAGCTGTCTTATTTACCACCCTCTTGGAAATCACTTTAATATTTGCACTTAGGACTTGAAAGAGAATGGATAAATAAAAACCTGAAAAATATGCAAATACAATTTATATATTTCTCATAAAATTAGGTGATTATCTAACCTTTATCCAGAAAAAAAGAAGAGCCCAGATACTCTGCAGGCATGATCCTCGAGAATGTGTGGTCTTCCAGCAGGAAAACATGCAGTAATCCATGTGGCAGAGTTTACCTGTGACCAGCTGGGTTTAGTGACCTATGCATTCCTTACATGCAACATATCAGGAGTGGAAAAAGG
Source organism: Eschrichtius robustus (assembly GCF_028021215.1). Lineage (NCBI taxonomy): Eukaryota > Metazoa > Chordata > Mammalia > Artiodactyla > Eschrichtiidae > Eschrichtius > Eschrichtius robustus. The sequence goes on along the minus strand of NC_090830.1, from coordinate 62,759,538 downwards.
GAATTTGCCCGTTGTGGCAATAAGTATAATGAAGATTTGTAGCAGGTCATGCTCATATGTTCAACACAGGTACAATCAAAAGTTTGCTCAATTCTGGTAGATCTAAGTCTGTATCTGTTACCTTGTCTTTAACGAGGAAATGTCAGAACTGACTTACCAAAAAAAAAAGTGTTTTGTTTGTTTGTTTGTTTTAATTAGAGTCACGGTGAGTAAGGCAGAGTTCAGAACAGCTAATGTGACTTAGTGATTCTCTCATCAGGAAATACAGTTTCTACTTCCCTGTTTATTCTCCACATCCTGTAGTAAGTAAAGTTTCAATGAAAGATAAATCTACAGCGTGAAAAGAAAAGAAAACTTACATGTGTTGATAAGGTCATTTTGACAGGTTTTACCACGTATGTCAGTGTTTCTGGGGATGGACACAAGCCAGAGCTCCCTACTCTGACATTTTCACTGATGTAATTCCCCTTGATCCTCAATTTGAAAGTGGATAAAAATGTTTTCTATGCTTTCTTCTTTAAGAAATTAAATAAAGAATGCTTTCTAGACATGATCCTCTAATGATTTGCAGTCAGTGGTCATCAACAGAGGAAAAGCACAGAATCTCATCCCCACAGAAGGGTGACATTCAGTCAGGTAAGAAAATTCTCCCCGAAATCAGAGCTTCATCTTTAACATGCAATCAAAGGCTTTCACAGGTTCTTCATCACTCTGCACTCAGCCCTACCATATGGGATTGGCTCTGAGAATCTCACATCAGATGACTGACAAACATGTCATAGTACACTGATCTGGTACCAGATCCTGCCTCTCTTAATGATCTCCCACAGGGACACTGGAATATTCTAGGATATTTCCTGGAGCCCTCTATTCTACACAGGTACACTTCCAAGTAGAAACAGAAGCTTGGATTCTCACTGGGACCCCTGCTCTGTCCAAGCAACCTCTCTAGAAATATGATGTTCTAATCTCTCCTGATTAGAACATTTCAAGGTCTCTCCCTGTGCTAATTTAGTAAAGGTAAAAGAGAAACAAGAAAGAGCAAACTATGCAGGGAGCAATATATAAGATTCCTTTACTTAACGTATTTATCTGATATACCCAAATACTGAGAAATATAGATTCATTTCATAATGTTCAAGAAAAGAGGAGGAGGAACCTCCATGCCAACAGTATATATAAAATGGAATCAATATTGCATAAGCTCCAGCTTAAGCTTAGCTACGAGGTACTAACCCTTCTCATAAAGAAGCAATAGTTCTCCATCATTTGAAGCACACTGAGGACTCAGACAGCTGGACACTGAAGGTGTAGCCTCCTCACTCGAATTCTGTACCTGCATCACAGAGCAGTGAAATATTCCCAAAGAATTATTAAGGATGAAGGGGGGAGGCAAAATAAAAAAAGATGAATCCATAGTCTGTCCTACCGTCTGTTCTGTTGGATATTACCACCATCTTGGCCCAATATGACCTTCCCACTTTTCTCTGGGTCTCCCTACTTTCCACCTCCATCCTCTCATTATATCTTACCTACACTTGGGAACGACTCTAGTTTTTCCACTTATCTTTATCAACAAGTAATCCAAATAGCAACTGTGTATATAACTCCTTAGAAACCTCAGGTCTGACTCAGTAATAATACATGACCTTTGAAGTCCAAAGTTTTCCTAATTCCCTTTATTATTTTTTTTTTCTAATTTCCATGTACTTACACTCTTAAGACCTCCACTGTTCTCAGGTTCGTCTTCCCTGCAAAATCTGTCAACCTAGACATAGACTTAAGTACCACCCTCTAATTATCTCCTAGGGAATCCAGTTTTTAAAAAAGCCTCAGCAAGCCTTATGGACTTTATTAAAGACTCTTTAAGATAACCCATGGGAGATAACAGCACACCCACATATATCTATCTAATACACCCTCAGAGTAATTTTTTTTTCTCTTTTATAAAGTCTCTTCTGGCCAATGAAGACTCTCAGCTCTTCTTCTTCAACATATGCAGTGTCTCACCCTTCTGATTACTCTCTGCTCTATCCCAGGTCCACTCCCTTTCCTGATATTACATTCTTTCCCAATTTTGTATGTTGGTAAAATCAAATAACATAAAATATAACATGTTAGTTATTATAAAGTGCACCGTTCAGTGATACTAAATGCATTCATATTATTGGGCGATCAACATCACCATTTATCTTTCTAATTCTTTTCTACGTTTTAAAACTGTAACTCTATATCCTTTAAATATAACTTTCCTTTTTGTTCCATAACCACCTGAAAAGCGTCATTACCCTCCCAATTTCTATGGTTTTGACTACACTAAGTACCCCCATATAATTGAAATAAGTAGTTGTATTGTTATGACTCACTAAAAGTCACAAAAATGGCATTTTTGGTAGCTAAATTTCCTCAAGATTCATCCATGTTGTAACATATTCCTAGATCTTTTCCTTTTTAACACTGAATACTATTGTATTATATGGGTATACCACACTTTGTTTATCCAGGAACTAGTGGATGAACAATGAGGTTGCTTTCATATTTTAGCTACTGTGATTATTACTGCTCTAAACACTGGAGTACAAATATTTCCTTAAGACCCTGATTTCAATACCTTTGGGTATACATCATAGTAAAATTCCTGGATCATGTAGTAATTCTATTTTTCAATATCTGAAAAATTGCCATACTCTTTTGCAAAGCAGCTGTATCATTCTGCATTCCCTCTGACATAGCACAATGGTTCCAACTCCCTCACATCCTCACCAATAGTTGTTTTCTGCTTGTGTATGTGTGTGTGTGCTTGTGTGTATATGCATGCACACAAACATATAAACATGCATTTAGTGATATGGAGCATCTATTCAAGTGCTTAGTCATTTGTACATCTTTTTGAAGAACCATCTATTCAAGTCTTTTATCCATTTTTGAATCAGGGTGTTTGTTTTTGTTCAGTTGCAGGAGTTCTCTGTATGTTCTGAATAGAAATCTCTTGTCAGATAGATGGCTCTGAAATATTTTCTCCCATCTTGTGGGTTGCCATTTTATTCTGTTCACATTTCTTTGATACACATTTTTTTTTTAACTTATGTACTGCAAATTGCTTATTTTTTTGTTAGCTGTACCTTTGTTGTTCCTTCACTTCATATGGAGGAAAACACTGCCAAATCCAATATCATGAAGCTCTTGTCCTGTATCTTCTTCTAAGACGTTTTATATTATTAGGTCTTATATTTAGTTTCTTGATACGTTTTCATTAATTTTTACATATGATGTTAGGTAAGGGTCCATCTTCCTTCTTTTGCATGTTGCCCACAAGACTTCTCAGCACCATGTGTTGAAAATACTATCCTTTCTACTTTGAAAAGTCTTGGAAACTTGTCAAAAATCATTTGGCCATATATCAGGGTTTATTTCTGGGTGTTGTATTCTATTCTATTCTATTGGTCTTGAATAAGGGAGAAAATAGTATAACCTATCCAGGTTGATGAAGAACATAAAGAAAGACCAGGACTGAGAATGAAGAGGGCAATATAAAACAGCAGGGAGTAAAAGACAGTGTGAGAGAAGATCTTGTATTTGCGAGTTCATGGAAATAGGATCATGCTAAAACCACTAAACGCCTGACTTTGAACAATACGTTAAATGTGCCAGCAAGAAACATAACACTTACCCATCTCTGGGAAATATAGTATGGGCATAAAGATAAACTACACACAGATATATTAAAAAGGGAAGGGTTTTCATGGTGTGAGAATATTGTGGCATTTGAAATACAATTTACTTCTGTTCTACCATTGTCTCTAAAATTTATCAAAGTGTATATACAAGCAATTCCAATTCTGGTAATGTGCTTGGCAGGTTTATATATGAACTTCAGTAGAGCAGTAAATGTACATTCATAGTAGGACTGTTCCCTAAACCAAAAAACAAAACACAAAAACTGCAAAGACTAGAGTTCACTTTGTCAACACACATACAGATGCAATGATGGTTAAAGGTCCGAAAACAGAAGGTGAGCATGGGTGCAAGAGGTTAATCCCCAGGCTGGGGTGGGGTGCAGAGTTTGAGGGTAACACAAGTAGAAAAGGCTTTTGTCCTATCCTTGATTTTTGAGGTATGGAAATTCACAGGTCACTACCTTCATTTCAAACTGAATGAATGCACTATTCAATTTTTTTAAACAGGCGAAGTAAACATGAGTGATAATAAATTTCAAACTGTCGCTAATCAAATAAGATATTAAGAAAACTTAAATAATATGATTTCAGAATGAAGTAGAGAGATTGTCCAACATGGTAGCATTCAAAGACCCAGAGCTTGATGCCTCTCATGGGCACACCAAAGTCACAACTGTTTACAGAACAGCAATTGATGAAAAAGGCCGGGACCTACCATAAAAGATGTTTTACAGCTAAAGATATAAGGAAGGCACCTCGACAAGACAGAAAGGAAGGGCAAAATCTCAATAGAGTCAAGACCCATACCACCAAGTGGGTGGCCCACAAATGGGAGAATAATTACAATTTCAGAGGTGCTCCCAGGTAGCAAGGGGTATGAAGCCAACATCAGGCTCCCAAGCCCAGGGATCCTGTTGTGGAAAGAAGAGTTCCTAGAAAGTTGGGCTTTGAAGACCAGTAGTGCTTATTTTCCAGAGAGCCAGAGGGTTGTGGGAAATAGAGATTCCACTCTTAAAAGATGCTCACAAAATCCCACATGATCTGAGAATCAGAACAGAAGCAGTCATTTGAAAGGATCCCGGGTCACACCTACCTCCTGATCTTGGAGAGTCTCCCAGAGAGGCAAGAGGCAACTACAGCACAGCCTCAGGGACAGAGACACTGGCAGCAGCCATTCGTGGGAGCTCCTTCTACCTCGTGGACGCTGGTACCAGCAAGCATAATTTCAGAATCCTCCCTGTAGCTTATCGGCCTCAGGACCGAGCCCCACCCATTTCCACCAGACTACAGACACAAGTACTAGGATGCTGCAGGCCAAGCAACTAACTGAGCAGGGGCATAGCCCCATCCACCAGCAAACAGGCTGCCTTCAGGTCCTGTCAGTGCACAGCTGCCCCTGGACATGAGTCCAGCCACCAAAAGCCCCAGGACCAGCCTCCACACCTCAGTGGACAGGGACCAGCCCCAGAGTCCCTGGCCCCTCTGACAAATGAGCCTGCTCTGTCCTTGGAGTCAGCCTCACCATCGGCAGGTGGTAACTGCACAGGGACTGGATGGAGCTTGGACCTACCCAACAGCAAACCTGCTTTAGCAGTGGGATCAGCCTCATACACCAACAGGCACACACCAGCTCCAGGAATACCACAGCCCAGCAGCCTGTGTAACCAGGCCACTTAATTGCAGGCCAGAAGCAGCCATGGACTCAGCTGGGTCCTGACCCTGCCCATCAGAATGCCAACACAAGATTAGGGATACCCCCGGCCCTGCAGAGAGCTGTGTCAGGAACAGTGATCCAACACCAACTCTGTGGCTCCTGGGCCCTGCAGCCAGAACGCAGAACCTGTCTCTTCCTCCCAGTAGCCAGCATAGCCCCAAAACCAGTGACTGGGCACTAGCCCTGATATCACCTGGACTGCAATCCTACCCATAAGTGAACCAGCACCAGATTTGGTGTCCCCCAGAGTTGTGCAGCCAGCTGCCTTATGATTTAGTCTCACCAAGCAGCACAGACAGCCTCCATACAAGGCAGAGCCTGGCAAACAAGCAGTCTGGGGGCAGCCAAGCCTACCAGGCTACCCACAGTAGTCAGCCCACCACAGCGGAAGAGCCCAAGCAGCCCACATAGGGGGTACACCTAGAATATATAGCTCTAGTGACCAGGGGAGAGGGGGCTGCTGGGACCCATAGGACAGCTCCTACAAAAGGCCACTTCCCCAAGGTCAGGAAATGTAACGAACCTACTGCACACATAGCAATAAAAACAGGATGTTAAGAAAAATGAGGTGACACAGAAACACAATCCAAATGAAGGACCAAGATAAGAATTCAGAAGAAGATCTAAGTGAAGTGGAGATAGCCAATCTCCTCAACAAAGGGCTCAAGGTAATGACTGTAAAGATGATCAAAGAACTCAGGAGAAGAATGGACGACCAGAGCAAGAAGTTAGAAATTTTTTTTAAAAAGAGTTAGACCATTAAAGAACAACAAAACAGAGATGAGGAATACAATAACTGAAATGAAAAATACATTAAAGGAAACTACTGTAGACTAAACGATACAGAGGAATGAATCAGAAAACTGAAGGACAGAGTACTGGCAATCACTGAAGATGAACGGTAAAACAATAGATTAAAATGAAATGAGGAAAGTTGAACAGACTTGTGAAACAACATCAAGTCTACTAATATTTGCATTATACTGGTCCCAGAAGCAAAAAGGAAAGACAAAGCAGTGTAGAACATACCTGAAGACATAAGAGTTGAAAACTTCCCTAACCTGGGAAAGAAAACAGACATCCAAGTCCAGTAAACACAGTAAGGCCAAAACAGGATCAACCCAAAGAGGACCACACCAAGACTCATTGTAATTAAAATGGAAAAAAAAAAAATAAAGATAAAAAGACACTATTAAAAGGAGCAAAGGAAAAGCAACAAGTTACAAACATGGGAAATTGCATAAAGTTATCTGCTGACTTTTCAGGATAACCTCTGCATGCCAGAAGGGAGTGGCATGGTATATTTAAAGTCATGAAAGGGAAAAGCCTATAAGCAAAAATACTCTACCCAGCAAGGCTCTCCTTCAGATTTGATGGTGAGATCTAAAGTTTTACAGAGAAGCAAAACTAAAAGAGCTCAGCATCGCCAAACCAGCTTTATGAGAAATCTTAAAGGGGCTTTTCTAAGTGAAAAAGAAAAGGTCACGATTGAAACATAAAAATTAGGAAAGGAAACTTACTAAAGGAAAAACCTCATTGGTTAAGGCAAATATTCAACAAAGGTAGTAAATCAACCATGGACACAGCTAATAGGAAGGATGGGAAAAAAAAAAACAGTAATAAAATCATCTATATTCACAATAAGAAGTTAAGGGACACACAAAACAAGTAGATGTAAAATATAAGGTCAAATTCAGTAACTGTGGGGGAGCAGAGTAACAATGCAGGGTTTTCAGTGTCCATGTGAAATTAAGAGCTCGGCAACTTAAATAATCACACACACACACACACTCACACACACACACACACACATAAACAAAACTGAAAGAAATCCAAACATAATATTAAAGATAGTCCTCACATCACAGATGAAGGGAATAAAAGGGGAAGAAAGGAACACTGAAGAAATTAAAGAGGGATTCTAAAAATACCCAAGACAAATGAAAATGAACACACAATGATCCAAAATCTATGGGACACAGCCAACGCAGTTCACAGGGGGAAGTTATAGTGATACAAGCTTATTCTTAGGAATCAAGAAAAATATCAAATAAACAACCTAACATTACACCTGAAGGAATTAGAAAAAGAAGAAAAAACAAAACTCAAAGCTGTCAGAAAGAAAAATTAAGAAAACTATACCATATGCAATGACATCAAAAAGAATAAGATACCTAGGAATAAACACACCTAAGCAGGTAAAAGACATGTGCTCAGAAATCTATCAGCCATTGGTGAAAGAAGTTGAAGACAACACAAAAAGATGGAAAAATATAGCATGCGCATCGACTGGAAGAATTAATACTGTTAAAATAACCATACTACCAAAGACAATCTACAGATTTAATGCAATCCCTATCAGAATACCAAAGCATTTTCACAGAACTTGAAAAAGTAATTTTAAAATTTGTATAGAAACACAAAGACCCCAAATAGCCAAACAATCTTGAGAAAGAACACAGCTGGAGGCATCACGCACCTTGACTTCAGACTATACTGCAAAGCGACAGTAATCAAAGAGAAAGGTACCAGAGCAAAAACAGACACAAAGATCACTGGAATAGAATAGAGATCCCAGAAATAAGCCCACACACTTATATTTAATTGATTTATGACAAAGCAGGCAATATGGAGAAAAAACTGTCTCTTCAATAAGTGGTACTGGGAAAACTGGTCAGCTACATGGAAAAGAATAAAATTAGATTATTTTAGCACACCATATATAAAATAAATGCAAAACTGAATAAAGACCTAAATGTAGGACCAGAAACCATAAAACCCCTAGAGGAAAATATAGAACATTCTTCAACATAAATGATAGCAACAGTTTTAGGTTCAGTCTACTAAGGCAAATGAAACAAAAGCAAAAATAAACAAATGGGACTTCACTAAACTTAAAAGATTTTGCACAGCAAAGGAAACCAAAGACAAAATGAAAAGACAACCTGCTGAGGGAGAGACAATATTTGCACATGATAAGAGGTTAACATAAAAAAGATGACCAAGCAAGGGTTCATACCTAAACTACAGAAACAGCACATACAACTCAATATCAAAAAAAACACCCAAAATCTTTTTTTAAAAAAATGAGAAGCCCTAAATAGACATTTTTTTCCAAGGAAAAACTACATATAGACAGCCAGAACTCACAAAGATGCTAAACATAACTAATCGGCAGTAAAATGCAAATCAAAACTATGAGATATATCACCTCAGTCTTGTCAGAATGGCTGTCATCCAAAAGATCACAAATAACAAAGGTTAGTGAGGATGTGGAGAAAGGGAAACTCTTGTACACTCTTGATGTGAATGTGAAGTAGTGCAGCTACTGTGGAAAGCAGAATGGAGGTTCCACAAAAAACTAAAAATAGAACTACCATAATATCCAGCAATTTCACTGTTGGGTATATCAGAAGAAAAGAAAAACACTATTTCAAAAAAAAATAACTGCACACCAATGTTCATAACAGTGTTATTTGCCATAGCCAAGATATAGAGTCAAACTAAGTGTTCCTCAATAGCTTAGTGGATAAAAAAGATTTTTTATGATGACTTCAGCAAAAAATGAAATTTTGCCATTTGCAAGGACATGGATGGATTTGGAGGGTATTATGCTTAGTAAAATAAGCCGCAGAGAAAACAAGCATGGCATGTTATGAGAAAAAAAGCACGGTATGGTATGAGAAAACAAGCATGGCTATGTTATCACTTACACGTGGCATCTAAAAAATTGAATACAATAACAACAAAAAAACAGACTCACAGATTAAAGAACAGACTAGTGGTTACCAGCAGGGAGAGATAGGGTGGAGGAGCAAAATCGTGGTAGGAGATTTTGAGGTACAATCCACTATGTATAAAATCAATAATCTACAGTGATGTACTGTGTAGCATGGGGAATATAGCCACTCTTTTATAATAACTATAAATGGAGAAGAACCTAAACATTTATGAATCACTATGCTGTACCTCTGAAACTAATATAATAATGTAAATTAACTATAGATCAATAAAATATAAAGTAAGAAACAATAAAGGCGAGACACAGATTATTAGATAGAAATCAATTAAATAAACACAAGTTTTGGAAATCAAGGAATTAAAAAACAACACGTAAGACACAACATTGGCATTTAAAGTGTACAATCTATTTATTTAAAAGAAATCATTTAAGTGGTAAAAAATGGTACCCATTCTCACAATTTTGTGTATCTAGGATAAATTATTATCTACAAAAATATGTTACAAATATTCACTCAAAAAGAAAGAGAAAATTGGGATAAACCCATTTTAGTATCCAAATTTAATATCAAAGTCTCTATGCAAAATTGATTTGAATAAGTTCTGTTAGCCACTTCTAGTTTCTTTGTGATGTAAAATCTTTTAAAGCATAAAAATCAGCCTTTCTACATTATTCCATTAGACACACATAGAAGTTAAAAGAAATGAGAAGACAGAACAATCAACCAGGAAGGTGAATTTACTGAGAAACAGTCATTCGTTCTCCCTCCTCCTTTTCTTTTCCTCCTTTTCCAGGTCTCTTTCGGTTCCGATCAAGAGAAATCTTGAGAGTTCTGAGAATATTTCTTTGAGGGCTTCAAATCACCATACCTACATCCTCTGCCACAACTACACACACGGGGACAAAAATAAACCTCTGCTATCTACTCACGTAGGAGGGCTTCATGCAAAATAAACTCCTACATGGAGACCAACAGGTGAGTTTTCTACCTGTTCTTTCTAATGTCCTTCCATTATAGTAAATCCCACACATTATGAGGAAGAAATGGTTATGTGAGCTTTTCCTTGAAGTCAAAAAACTTGCCTTCATTTCAAGTACCTGGTGATCATAGGGTACAGCCAGGGAAGGTGCCATCCCCCTTGGGGGGAGGGGCGGTGGATGGGCTCCCGCACCCATGCACCTCCTGATGCACAGATTCTGGAGAAACAAAGGGCGGTCACACCGCAGTCAGCCTGTCAGGCTGTCGGGCCACTGGGCAACCCGACCAGCCTGGAAGTGCCCCATCAGTTTGCTGAAAGCAAAACCCTGTCCCCCCTGTGAAGCCAGGCAATTTGGGTCAGAGAGTCAGAGGAGACCGGTAATCAACTCCTCCTCTCTGCTCACCTCCTTGGGGTTGCAGCAACCCTATCTCCAAACCCAAATCTGACCCTGGAGTGCCAAACTGGGAGTGGCAGGTGGGCTCTGCCGGTGCTTCAGCGCCCTCTGGAGGTTGTCTGCTCTAATGGCAACTCTCAGCCCTTCCTCCTCCTCCTTCCCTAGTCCTGGGGGCTGCCTTGGCCTCCTGCAGCTGCTGGCCTGAATTCATTCTTCTTTTTTCTCCAATTACAATGAAGTGTCTTACAGAGGTTTGGAATCTCTTGAAGAAGGAAGATCTTTTAGCCAATACACCTTAACCGTGAGAAGTTGGTTTCAAGAATGAACCTGAAATACTGTATTTTTCTCCTGATGATTCCAAGGAGAGACAGCTCAAGTTTTCTAAATCATAAGAAAAACCAAGGTAAATATGATATTCTGAGCCAGAGATGAAAAAGCAGTTTTTAGCACCCCCTCCTCATGTCATATGACCGGGATTTAAATCAATCAACTGCCACTGGTTTTTAAATCAAGTGACCCAACTTTAAATCCATCAGCTGCTTCCCTGTAACTCACGTGACTTGGCTTTGAATAGTAAGAAATGCAGAGGTATAAAAATGATGTTCTGAACAATAAATGGAAAGACAACATTTTAGAAAGTTTTTTCCTTTTCGAATGGACCATTCATTGCCTACAGAATAAAGGATTCCCTTGTGGATTTCTTGAACTGTAAACACATACATTGTCTCCGTTGGCTTGATTGACTTAGATTTTGGGTTTTGTTGTTGTTGTTGTTGTTGTTGTTGTTAACATCTTTATTGGAGTATAATTGCTTTACCTTGTTGTGTTAGCTTCTGCTGTATAACAAAGTGAATCAACTATTCCTATACATATATCCCCATATCCTCTCCCTCTTGTGTCTCCCTCCCACCTTCCCTATCCCACCCCTCTAGGTGGTCACAAAGCACTGAGCTGATCTCCCTGTGCTATATGCAGCTGCTTCCCAATAGCTATCTATTTCACCTTTGGTAGTGTATATATGTCCATGCCACTCTCTCACTTCATCCCAGCTTACCCTTCCCCCTCCCTGTGTCCTCAGGTCCGTTCTCTACATCTACGTCTTTATTCCTCTGCAGCGACTCCTGCTAGGGACGGATACTTCCTTTTATGCTCAGGGAAATCCCCTAGTTTGAATATGATTTGAGTTTGATCCTGTGAAACCATCAGAACTTCCCACCAGAGATAAATGAGGAGATTCTGGCCTTTATTAGTATGCATGATGAACACGGGTGTCCTGGCTGTACTTGCCAACCCTCCTATTTTATCCACCTATTTTTATCCACCTTCCTCCCTGTGAGTACCTTTGACCAACCCTGAGTTCAGACTCCTGACCTATTACAGTGACTTTGTCAGCCTTTCTTTAAAAATGGACAGGTAGGGCTTCCCTGGTGGTGCAGTGGTTAAGAATCCGCCTGCCAATTCAGGGGACACGGGTTCAATCCCTGGTCTGGGAGGATCCCACATGCCGCGGAGCGGCTGGGCCCGTGAGCCACAGTTGCTGAGCCTGCCTGCGCATCTGGAGTCTGTGCTCCGCAACAAGAGAGGCCGTGATAGTGAGAGGCCCGCACACCGCGATGAAGAGTGGCCCCCGCTTGCCACAACTAGAGAAAGCCCTCGCACAGAAACGAAGACACAACACAGCCATACATAAATAAATAAATAAATAAAAATATTAAAAAAAAAAAAAAGGACAGGTAATAAAACGAATTTAACCTAGAAGCAGCAGCTCAGTAAGGGAAATAAAATCATCAGAAGTTATCTAATCACAGCCACAACCATCCAGGGCTCTGTCTTACCTGCTGGGTCATAAGAATGGGACCTTCCTAAACTTGAAGGGCATCCAATCAAATAAGTAAAGGTCTGCTCACCTCTGGCTCTTGGAGGGATTGCTAGGCACTCTACCCAGTGTATACTAACTGCAAAACACTGTCATGGTTGTGAAACACCTATGTTCCAGGAAAGCTTTTTGGGGTGCATGGGGAAGGTTTCTTTTTGACATCAAGCAAAAAATAAATCACCAAGCTCTTTGAGCACAGGGGTTCTTAAGAGGGCAGTAGAAGGAAGGAATGGGCAGAAAAGACGATCTCCGGTGAAGTGAAGGCCGTTTTTCCAAAAGAGTAGGATTTAGTCTCAGTTTAAGGAGAACACTTTTAAATAGCTGGGACAGCTCCAAACTGCAGTTTAGGGAACGAGTGCTTCAAAAGAACAGTGCTTTAAAAGTCCTGGCATGGCAGCAAGAGGATGAAGAGTTGGTTTTGCATAGTTTTGAACACAGGAGTAAAGAAGCAGAGGCATCTCTGACTAAAAGGCCCTGAGATCCTATGGCATCAATGGGTCAGTTGCAGGGGCAGGGGGTGTGGGGGGGCGATATTTCTCTCTCAACGTCTCCCAGGGCAGCCACCCCTCCCGACACCACCCCCCCACTCCCTTCACCCTTCCTCCCTCCACTGTTGGGTCCCCAGGGACAGCACTTTTCAAGCTGGAGCCCTCAGGCACCATCTCTGCTGTCTGGATTCTTCCTGGAGCCTGGCAAGTTCTGGGACAGGAAGGCGGGTCTGCAAGGCCGCTGCGGTGCAGTCGGACCTGGAGGCCTGGAGGGGAACTGGAGCCCTGAAGCCCACCCACGTCCTTGAAGCCGAGGGAGGAACACATCCTCCTAACAGTACTTCTCAGGGGTCAGCGTGCTCCCCACCCGACGGTGATCCATACTCACTTGAGGCAGCAAGGACTGCCTCTAACTGGCCCCCTCGATTCCGCCTTAAGGGTCCTCGCACATGTGTGATAGCGCAGGCCCCTGATCTCTTTAGTCAGCTGAGGCCAGTGCTGCCGGCATCCCTCCAGTCCCATCCCCCAGCCCCTCCCTCTGGGACTGTATCTAATAGAAGAAAGAGCACAGAGGAATTGGCTGAATCAAGGGACCTGGGAGCCTGGGGATGAGTTTGAAGACCGAGAACCTAAGGCGCAATTACATATTATTGGAAACTCTTGTGGAGTGTGTGGGGGGGGTGAGGTTAGGAGGCTGAGAGGCTGAGTCGACCTGGTGAGTCCAGCCCCAGGACACCACACAGCCCTGTCCCCCTTTCCCTGCCATCAGACAAGCGGTGCCGCAACTCCAGCCGGGACTCTGCACTTCCCCCTCCCTGATTCTCCAGAAGAGCAGGTGGCCCCCCTCTGAGGGCAGGGGCAAGACAACGGACCAAGTCCCCCTGCACTAAGGCGCTACTGGAATCTCTTCCTGAACAGCAGTGCTGGCTTGGAGCAAACCCGTGCACCGCCAAAGTTGGTCTCGTCCTGCAGCTGAGGGACGCAGGCTTTAAGTCAGCTGCCTTGGCTTTAAATCAATCAGTCCCCCCTTTAAGTCAGGTGACCCGACTTTAAATCACTGTGTGCCCCTCAAGCCTGACACTTCAAAAGTTGGGAACTTCACTTTGATCCCAGCACCTCACACAGCTGAATGCTGTAGTCAGCACTGTAGTCACCCCCAAGCCTGGCTTAGAGGCAGGATATAAGGTAAGGGGATGGGCTGCACACCTGGTGAGGAGGGTGCACTTCATGTACCAGGAGGGTCCAGGTACTCTGGGTACAACAAGCAGTGCACGATACAGCATCTCCCTGGCAAAGCTGGTGATGCACAGGGTGAGCAGGCACACCCAGGCACGCAGAGGTTCCAGGCCGGGAGCTGGGGCACAGCCAGCTGGGAGGGTGTGAAAGCCGAGGATCTGAGCCTTCTTGAGAAAGGCAGACACAGAGGACGGATGAGAAACAAAGACCAGATGAAACGTGGATTTGAAAAGCACACCCTGCTCTTGAAATTGGAGTGGGGTCACCCCAGATTTGAGTCTTCTTACGCCCCAGTACCTAGTGTTCTGGCATTTGCCCAATTACTTATAAAATGTGACTGATAATATCTAAACCATAGAATACTGCATTTGGAGTGGTTTTGCGTGTTTATGTTTCTAGAGTGGAATAATCTTTTCTACAAGAAAAATGTACACAATCTGAAATAAATTCAAACCCCTCTTTATAAAGTACTATATCGGACTTCCCTGGTGGCACAGAGGTTAAGAATCTGCCTGCCAAGGCAGGGGACATGGGTTCGAGCCCTGGTCAGGGAAGATCCCACATGCCGCGGAGCAGCTAAGCCCATGGGCCACAACTACTGAGCCTGCAGACCACAACTACTGAAGCCCGCGCGCCTAGAACCGGTGCTCCACAACAAGCGCAGTAAGAGAAGCCACCGCAATGAGAAGCCCGCGCACCGCAACAAAGAGTAGCCCCCGCTTGCGGCAACTAGAGAAAGCCTGTGCATAGCAACGAAGACCCAACGCAGCCAAAAACAAATTAATTAATTAATTAGTTAACTATTTTAAAAAGGTACTGTATCCTTCTGTACAGCTTCTCTGGGAAGAACTGAGAGATGGTGTAGGAGAGTGAGAAAGACCAATATTTAGTGCGCATCTCTCATGCAGGTGCTCTGCTGGCTCAGATAGATTTATCCCCACTTTACAAAGGAGGAAATAGTCTCAGAGAGGTTTAGTAATTTTCCCAAAGCCAAACAGCTATGGAGTGGCAGAACCAAGATCTGAACCAAGTCTGTTACCTTCAAAGCTTAAGTCCTCATCACAACAAAACTCAATTAATATTTACATTTATCGAATTACATTGCAACCTGGGGAGTTCTTGGCGCAATCCTGAATAAGAGTGAGAAAGAAAGAAATAGCATTGTTCCTATAGTCAACCCAAATTTTGGAGCAGCTGCTAGATGCCTGGCCCTTTTTGGGGTTCAGCAGTGATCAAGACAGGAAGAGTCCTGCTTTCATGAACCACGTAGTGGGGAGGAGAGATGGGTGCAACTTGGGTGAGGGATTTCACCTTGCTGGACCTCTGTTTTCTCATCTGGAAAACGGGATGGGTGTTCCTCATTTTCTGGGACTGTCCAGCCCTCACATTCTCTGTTTCCATAAGAAGCATTTGTTTTCCTGTTTCTTTAAAATTCATTCAGGCCGTGAGCTGTGATGAATGTTGTTAGCTGCTCCCCAAAGCACTCTATTCCCACCCTTTTCCTGTGATCAGGTCTTTCCCGAAACATGACTCACAGTCAGTCAAGTCACAGAACCTAAGGGGCACCCAGCAGAAAAATTCCAACCCTTGCATCCCAGGAGCTCTGCGGTCTACCTGCCAAGTAAACTTAACTCACCTGGCACAAGGTGGCCATCCCTGGTTTCACATCAACATGATCTCAGGCACAAACCTCCTTGTTTTTCCATTTTGTCTTTAAGTTACTTGTTGAAACAACTGCACAAATATGACACAGATATAAAATCAGGCATCTTCTACCCCCAGTGCCTACTAATAAATGATTTTCTGCCACTTTAATAATAAAGATAGAACATTTCAACATTCTGCTACCCTTATTATTTGTCATTTTTCTTGATATTTCTATTGACTACATCTTTCAATATTTTAACAAAGGAACATTTATTTAGGTTGTTTCAGACCCAGCCTTTAGTGGTAAAGGTTTTGTTGTTATATTTCTATTATGTTTCCTTTAAAAATCATTATCCTATTTAAATGGATTAAGTCAATTCTATAGGCATTTATCTTATGATATTGATGAAATTGATACATAGAGGGCAGTAGTACAAGTTGATTGGACTTGAGAACATCTATTAGCACAGTTAAGTATAAATATTATCTATATGTAAACCAAAGTACAAGCCGAGTGAGATTCTCTGACTTTTTTTCACTGTCTGCCCCTCAAGCCCGTGAGAAATGGAATATTTCTTGCCCTATCAGCAAACAAAGGATGTCACAGTCTTCAGCACTTGCAGCCCTCCAATGTGAGCCGGCGGGCCCTGAGACACTCAGGATATGCAAATACAGAATGCAGGCCCCAGAGAGCGGAGGTGCATATCAAAGGAAGGATTTCAGTGAGCCCAGGCCAAGAAAAGCGCCACATTCCTCACCTTGGGAGAGCTGGTTTTCCTTAGTTAACAATCACCTTTTGATGTTCCCCATTACCTGCGCCAGTCCCCCGCCCTGTCCCCTCCCCCCGGTACTTTAGCTCAGGGAGGAAGGAGCGCAGAGGGACGCGGCTGAATAAGGGGCCTGCGCGCCTCGGGAGGAGTTTTCAGCCGCTTTCCCCGCAGTCGGGAGGAGGGGCGCTGACGCTGCAGCCGGACCCTGCGCCTCCTTTGCCCCGTTTCCCCTCAGGACGCTCAGGCCGACCCCCTCCCCACGCCCACCAGGCCTCGCGAGCCAGGCCGAGGGCAGGGGCGAGAGGAGGGACCGAAGTTCCCGGGGACCAGACGCTGGAGGCCGCTCTTTCTGCACAGCAGCGGCGGGTGGCAGCGAACCCCTGCCCCTCAGAAGCTGGTCTTGTGCTGCCGCCCGGGCACCGGACCAGGCGGAGGGCCGGCGCCCACTTACCCGGCCCGCCGTCCCCGCGACTGTCACGGCTTCGGCCGCCGGGGCACCTCCAGAGCCGGCAGCCTCAGTGAGGTCGCCCTCCCCTCGGGCTCCGGGGCAGTTCCGTGAAGGCGGAGGGAAGAGACCCCGCCCGAGCCGGGAGTTCCAGCTCTGAGGAAACGCGGGCTCTGTTCAGCGCGCAGTGGGTGGGACCGCTCTGCCCCGAGGCCTTCCGGGAGGGAGCGCGGCGGCGGGGGAGGGAGCCGCCAGGAGCGCAGGGCCCCGTCGGGGGCCCTTGAGGGGCGGCGCGGCCTGGGGGCCACGCCCTCTGTGGCCGCAGCCCAGGTCTTTTTCCTGGAATCCTACACGAAAAAGTTAGAAAGATACACAGTCTATAGTAAATATTCACAAATGATTGTTGCTGCTGTGCTCACTATTCTATTAAAGGTGTAAAATCCATACAACACTTTAAGTTCAAAATTAAATATGAATTTTTACCTTTCTAATGATGTCTCTGATATTCACAGTTGTGGTTAATGAATCAGAGACTGTGGCATCACTAGTTAAAAATGAGCTTGTTAAAAAAATAGAACTCAGGCCCACCGGACCTACTGAATCACAATCTGCACTTTTACAATCTCCCCAGTGTACTTGTGTACCCATGAATAGTTGAAAGGTACATTTCTACCTCGACATGTCTTTTCTGTATGAGAAATACACACATTTTATCCAGTTTGATATAAATAAAACACTCAAAAATGCATATGCCTGTGTTGAAACCATCATTTTATCATTTCTTTTCCAGACAAGTATAGTCTCTATACTGGTTTTGTGGATCACATGCCATACTCTTTTCTTGTACTTAGAAATAAGGTAGAGAAAGTTACTTTGTAAATATATATATATATATATATATATATATATATATATATATATATATATATATATATATATATATATATATATATATGTATATATATTAGTGGATAATTGAAGACACTCTTCTAAATTAAAAGCAGTTCTCTTAACTTGCTCTTTTCTTATTGGGTCACATTATGAACTCTTCCCGTGGCCACATGGCATGTGTACTTTTAATTTCAGGGACTGCTGACATTCCAGGATGTGGCCATAGATTTCTCTCAAGAGGAGTGAGAATGCCTGGACCAAGATCAATGGGAATTGTACAGGGATGTGATGTTAGAGAAGTATAGGAATCTGCTCTCCTTGGGTGAGGATACCTTCCTTCCAGAATTCCTTATCCAACCACTGGGTTTGGAGTCCTTCATTTGTAGAATGTCTCCTGAAATCTTCTGCTTCCTACAATAGGGTTTCAGATTGCAACGTTTCAGGAAAGATTGGGAGTTTGTGGGTATAATTTTTCTTATTCTTTTAAAATTGCAGCCTCCCTTTTAATATACTTTGTAACTTCTTGGGATGTGTCTATATGAACTGTGTACTATATGCTTCTGTTATAGTCCTTACAATATTTTATTGTCTTATTTTCTGTAACCGTTTTCCATGGATTCTTTGGGCTTAAAGTATATTAAAAGGGAGACTGCGATTCTCCCTTTAAAAGGGGACTTATTAAAAGGGGACTTCCCTGGTGATGCAGTGATTAAGAATTCGCCTGCCAATGCAGGGCACCCGGTTCGATCCCCGGCCCGGGAAGATCTCACGTGCCACGGAACAACTAAGCCAGTGGGCCACAACTACTGAGTCTGCACGCCACAACGACTGAAGCCGGTGTGTCTTGAGCCCGTGCGCCATTTATTTTTTGGAGAATAAAACCACTTCTGAGTGATTAAAATTTAGGCCAGCTAGTCAAAATGCTTTATCACCTGTTCTTCTAAAACACTGATCAATGGAACAAGTTTTACTAGGGATAACAGTGTAATTGTATTCTGGAGTTCATATGGGCAATATGGTTTATGACCTTGATGCTGGATCACGACATTTCAATGGTATAACTGCTCTTAATTGTCTGTTTGTTCAACGATTAAAGTCTCACGTGATCTGAGTTCAGACTGGAGTCATCCTGGTTGGTTTCTGTGTATTGCAGATTTCTTCCAGTATGAAAGAAAGGACAAGAGCAATACGGCTTACTTTACAAAATGTCTTCAAACTAAATGATGATATAATCTACATTCAATTAATTTATACATACCCTACTGTAGAACAGGGTTCGTTACGCGGGCAGAGCCCGGTAATTATGTAACACTGAAACTTTTTCTGCACTGGTTCAAGTCCTCTTCCTAAGAATATGTTTATAATCAACATTCTTTCACAAATTACCCAATTTAATTCACCATAGCATTCCTCATATTAACTAAATGGAAAATCCTAGGCTATATACAAATCCAGAAAGGGCCAAAAATCATCAGCCCCCATGGATGATTACAACCCATTGCTGAGGCATTCAAATTACTTATTAAAGAACCACTATGTCCATCAACATCATCAATTTATATATTATTGCCCCAATGCTAGCCTTAACCCTGGCTCTCACAACATGAATTCCTCTTCCCATATCTTATCCACTAATTAGTATAAATGTAGGCATATTATTTCTATTAGCCATATCACACCTAGCCATTTATTCCATCCTCAGATCTGGATGAACTTCACATTCAGAATACTCACTCACTGGAGCTCTAGGAACAATAGCACAGACAATCATCTCATATGAAGTAATGTAGCAGTTATTCTATTCTCAGTCTTACGGATAAATGGATCATTTACACTTTCAACAGTAATTATTACACAAGAACACCTATGACTAATTTTCTCCTGACCCCTACCCAGAATTTGATTATCTCCGCAGTAGCAGAAATCCAATGAAGCCCCACTTGATTTAACAGAAGTAGCATCAAAACCTGTATATGTCTTCAATGTAGAAAACGTAGCAGGCCCATTCACCCCGTCCCTCCTAGAGAATATGTCAATTTCCCTATCATAAACATTTCCACAGCAATCTATTTTTAGGAGCATTCGACAATCCCTAGGTGCCAGAATTATAGATTCTTTCATCTTGTAAATATAGTTGTTTTCAAAAAATAATTTTTATAGTTTTACTACCTTTTTTTTTTTTAATAGTCCTCTTTATTTTTTTTAAAGATTTATTTATTGATTGATTGATTACTATGTTGGGTCTTCCTTTCTGTGCTAGGGCTTCCTGTAGTTGTGGCAAGCGGGGGCTACTCTTCATCGCGGTGCGCGGACCTCTCACTATTGTGTCCTCTTTTGTTGCGGAGCACAGGCTCCAGACGCGCAGGCTCAGTAGTTGTGGCTCACGGGCCTACTTGCTCCGTGGCATGTGGGATCTTCCCAGACCAGGGCGCGAACCCGTGTCCCCTGCATTAGCAGGCAGATTCCCAACCACTGCGCCACCAGGGAAGCCCTAGTTTTACTACCTTTAAACAAAATGTACTCCATTGCTGTGGAATATTCCTTCATAGGGGCGTGCATGGTTCATTTCTGCATCCGCCTGTGATGGCCTTCAGGTTCTTTCAGGTTTGGCTCCTGTGGCTGCGAGTCCATGTCCGTGTGTCCTGGTGCAGGGCTGGTGGATTTGTGTTCAACTGGGAGGAGCACTGTGGGTCTCTGTGCAGGGACTTCGCTATCTGAGGCCCGATTGTTTCAGAAGTGGTTGCATCCCCCCGTTGCGTACCAGGCTTTCCATTGCTCCACATCCTGCTGATATTTGATACTATGTCTTTCATGTCTGCCATTCTGGTAGGTGTATGCACAGTATTTTTCTTATGGCTTTAATCCCTCTGTTGTTAGTGAAGTTGTGCATCTTGTGGTATTCATGGACTATTTCCTGTTGTTTTTTTAAAAAGTTTTAAAAATTGTGGTCAGATATACATAACACAAAATTTACTATCTTAACCATTTTTAAGTGCACATTTCAGGGTCAAGAAGTAATTCACACTGTTGTGCAAACCTGACCACCATCATCCTCCAGAACTTTTTCATCTTGCAAAATTGAAACAGTCCCCATTAAACACTCACTCCCCATTGTCCCTCCCTCAGCCCCTGGCACTCAACATCCTACTTTATGTCTCTATGTTTCCGACTGCTCTAGGGGCCTTGTATGAGTGGATCAAGCACTGTTTGTTTTTTGTGTCTAGCTTACATCACTGAGCATAATGCCCTCAAGGTTCATCCCTGCTGCAGCCTGTGTCAGAATTGCCTTCCTTTTTAGGCTGAATAGCATCCCCTTGTATTGACGGACCGTGTTTTTCTTCTCCATTCATCCATTAGTGGACACATGTAATATCTACATTCATTTCTCCTGTCATAATATTTGTGGAATAACATCAGAAAGTCCTATGAATCAAAAGTCATTTGCCATTAACTTTTTTCTTAAACTTTTTGTTGTGGAAAACATCAAGGCTAAGAAAAGGGAAAAATACATGTCAGCTTCACTTGTGTTCAGGAATTAAAGCTTTACGGATTCACTTTATTCCCTGTGTGTGTGCTATGCGTGTGCATGTGCCTGTTTGCATACATATGCTGTGCATGTGCATAGGTATGTGCACTTGCACACATTAGTGTGTGCATGGGCATATGCGTGCATGTGTGTTCTCATGCTAGTGTGTGAATATATTTGTGCTGTGCACGTGCATATGTTTGTGTGTGTGCTGTGCCTGCCTGTGCGCACACCTGTGTGTTTGCTGGAACCACTTGCAAGTTGGCTGCAGACTGAATTGTGCCCAAGATATATCCGCACGCAGCTGCTCTAACAATCCTGCGTAGCCACGTAATGGTCACAGATCTCAGGGATTTAAATGGATGGAGCAGGATATCCTGACACAGAGTTTGTCTTCCAGTGACTGTCACTGTCTCAGTAACATCCTTCACACCTTCTTTAAGCCCCATTCAGGGTCCAGTTTAGACTCCCATTACATTCAGTCGCCTGCCCCAGGTCCCCTAAAGCAACAATGTCACCGTTGGAGAGCCCGGCCAAGGCTGGGGGTGCCCCTCCTGTTGGCCTGGCCTCCAGGCCCTGCACTTGGCTCCTGTGTTCCCATCTCTCAGCCTGGCCCCGACTTGGATGGGGCCGCCACCTCTTTCCACACAGGGTCCCATCGCCCAGTCAAGGGGGTTCATTCTCCCCAAACACAGCATCAGGAGTGGGGGGGGGGTGACAGTCCCCACTGGGTCTCCTTCATGTGAGACCCTGTGCTGTTGAAAGAACAGGCACCCAGCCCTCGGGGGTGGGGGGCTGGGGGGCGACATGCGGCCCACGATGGGCAGGCGGGTCTCCGGGTGGGGCGAGCCAGTGTGCAAGGAGTTCCGCGGTGGGTTCTCCTCTCCAACGGCTTCTGTGCCCCTACCTCTCCCCGTGCCTCCCCTCGAAGACAGCGCGGTGCCCGGGACGGGAGCCATGGGAGCCGTCAGCCACCGCCCCCTCTACACACACACACACACGCACACGCACACGCACACGCACACGCTGCAGGGAAGCAGGACCTGAGTGCAGGGCTCTCAGCGGCCCTGAGCGCCCCGCCCGGAATCGGACAGCCGAATGGACAGACCGGATCTCCTGGCCCGGACCATGCAGGACTCTCCTGCCTGGGCTTCCAGTGTGGCCGCCTCCTTCTGGAAGCCTGGGAGGCTGGAGTCAGGCCACTTCTTGTCTGTCCTGGCAGCAGACTGGGCTGCACGCTAAGAAGTTCGTGGCTCGCCCGTGGATCCTGACCATCAGGTGGCCAGAGAAACTGGGGACATTTCTGTTTTGCCTGTTGAAATGTTTAATGACAAAGATTTTGTTCAGTTTCCTGATGTGGGTGTCCAAAGATGAGAGACCCATGTGTGTGATCTGTACCTCCTATGAGATCAGCCCTAAGCTAGTTTAAACATGATCAAGTTGTGTCTACATGGCAGACTTCGACCTCTGCATGTCCTGTCTCCTGATTATGTTTAGAGCTGACCATGTGTTGTCTATAATAAGAAGATTTAGACCTGACCATGTTCTGTGTACGCTAGGACTATGGGGACCTGGGTAGAGACCCGGCCTGGCCTCAGTACTGGGAAGCTCCGTGCCTGCATCTGAATGTCAGTGCTTAGATGTCTGGGGTCTGGAGCTGAGGTGGACTTGTCTACGTAACAGCCTCTCTTCTGAGTGTGGTGACCTGGTCCTCCCAAGGGTCAGTGCTATGGTCGGGGCCTTAGTCTTAATCCCTGCAAGGTTCACCTTCCCTGGGGCTCATGGAGAATCCTCAGGAGGACTACCTGGCAATAATTCCAATTTACCAGCACGTGCATGGTGCATAGGGAAGCAGGTTTAGCTGGTGAATTGATTGCAGGGCACGCAGATCGGGCAAAAGGCCGATGGGTGAGAGCTGAGGCTGCTGCGGAGCTCTCCCTCCAGTCTACCGTCCCTACTCAGCAGAGTCCAGAGCTGCCCCTCGGCTTTCAGCCCTGCTGTCCTGTGAGTTTTCTCAACGTGTAAGTGAGACGAGAAAGGACTGAGCATGCCAGCACCAGGGTCGTGTGTTCAACTCTAGTATGAAAGCTTTAAAAACAGTTAAAATCACACAGAACCAAAGTGAGAAGAGGAGGACTCCTCTGGGACAAGTGTGGGGAAAGGAGACCCACCTGACACTTTTTCCCATCCCAGGAGGTCCCAGGGACCCAGCTTGTTTCCACATTGGGGGAGCCCCCTGCAGAGCCATGGTGTCCTGACCAAGGGGACGTGTGACCCCAGGTGCAGGGTCTGGGGAGGTGAGGTCACCCTGGGACTGTGGACATGTGACCCAGGTGGAGGGGTCTGGGGAGGTGGGTCACCCTGGTGAGTGTGGATGTGTGGCCCCAGGTATAGGGTGCGGGGACTGTGTGGGTCTCACCATACCTGCATGCGTCAGGATCACATGTATGGGGAGACCGCATATGCGCTCTTTGCCTGCAGTGTGTCCTGTCCCCTTTGAGATTTCCAACCTCTGCATTAAGGGTGTTGTCCTGATGAACCTGTGGCTCCTTTTCTTCTCTTAATCTTGTCACAATCATATGAGGTCAGGCATGTTTGAGTGGGTTGCTGCTCTGTGTTCCGGTGAGTGACAACACTTGGTGGTATCATATTAATACTATAGCATATCATATGTCTAATCTATGGGGGTCACCACTGCCTGGGTCCCCCTGGACAGAGGTCAGGTGAGCACAGACTAGCCCCCCCTAAGAATGGTCTCCCACGTGCTCTGTGAGGGTACCGTGATGGCCCCTAAGGTAGGGGACTGTGTCTGGGCCTCCGACATTTGTGACGAAGGGGAGTCGAAATGGAAGCCCAATTAACAAGACATTATTTTAAGAATTTATTTTAAGTGAAATAAAACACACGTCACATACCCTTTACCATCATCACCATTTTAAGTGCACGTTTCTGAGGCATCAGATATATTCACTTTCTCGTGGAGCCATCACCACCATCCCTAGAACTTTTCATCTTGCAAAACCAAAATTCCACAACCATGAAAGTCTCATTCCCCATTCCCTCCCACTGCCCCTGGCACCGATATCCACTTCAGGCCCTGAGTTGTCGACTCCAGGGCACCCACTGGAGTGGAATCCTGCAGTGTTTGCTGACGGGTCATTTTGGAAGAGCTGACTTTCAGTCTGAAGCTCTGCCTGTCTGCATCTGAAGAATCTGCATTTAACGAGAGGGTGTATGAGGAAGGGGGTGTATGCGGGACAAAGGTGTCCGGGGTGCAGGTGAGCCAGGACCTGACCAGCTGCCTTTTGGGTCCTCTGGTCCCATCTCTTGGTCTGTGCCTCATCTGCATCATCACTGTCCCCGCTGGCACCGCTGGGGTGTTGTTGTCTGAGTGAGAGTCCGCTGGTGCCCCTGCTCTCCTCCCCTCCTCCTGCTGGTTGGGGAGGGAACTGCTTGCTGTGTGGTCTCTACTCCTGAGGCATGAAGGACCCTGTAGCATGGAGCTGCAGAGTTTGGGGTGTGGTGCCAAGAGCATGGGGCCCACATAGGACACGACATCGGGGCGTGACAAGTGCTAGGGCTGCCTCATCACTGACAGGGAATGTTGCCCAGATCCTGCTCGAGAGGGCGTGGTGGGTGGCCTGGGACCCTAGAGGCCCCATTCCTATACTGGAGCTTGGAGAGTGCATCCCCATGGGCTCCAGATTCACCCCATATCTTCAGCCATATCCCTCTGTCCTGTCTTTGAACTCAGGAAAACGAGCTCTCTTGTCCACAACATAGGCCTGGTCCTGTTGATATTAGGATTCTTTAAGTTAGGCGTCCTGGGATAGCAGCTCTTTTTAGGCCTGAGAAGGAACAACTCCGGAGTGTACAACAATTTCAGATGAAACTAATATTCAATGACTATCCCTAACTACTCGGTTGTTGACTTCTATTAGTCATTATTCTCCTGGTTTTAGCTCTGATGTGGGGATTACAGAGGAGTCAACATTTAAATCTTCATAATCTGTGTATTTGTAGCTTCAGTATCATTACTGACCCATAGTATTTTATGGTTTGGGAAGAGTTATTGATTTCATGTATCATGTAAAGGATTCACAATGATGATAGGGCAATTAAGATTACAATAATAGCTAGTAAATTGTTCACATTTTCTCTACCTGTGCATCTATTGTATGCATATGAGTTTAGATGTCAATATTAGTGAAATGATATAGAGGACTAGAGAACTTATTTTAAAAATCACTATTAATGTGTGATGAAGAAAATGTAAAAGTTCTTCCATAATCGGTGATGTTGTATCTTGAGAGCCTAGATGAAATTGATATGCCTTAGTGATATACAGGATTTTAGCCTATCATTTAACTTTGACAAAGCTACATCACTTTTTACTTTTATCTCATTTATTGAGGAAGACATAATTGTTATGGTGTTGGCTTGAAACTGGTTGAAAAGGACTTGAGTCCTTCCTTATTTTACATTTACATAGGTAGGATCTTGAAACATAGGATATGGTGGAGGACATCCGTGTAACCATTCTAGGTTAGGAGTAGCAATTTCCACTGCTAAGACTTCTTGTTTAGACACAAGTGCTTTTCAAAGTATGAAGATTATTAGCATTACTGCTGCTACTGAGATGAATGAGCCTAAAGACAAAATATTTCATGTTGTGTGTGCCTCAGGGTACACAGACTAACGTAGTGACATCCCTGAGAGGCCACGAAAGTGCTGCAGGAAGTCATATTTACTACTACAAATATACTTGTGAAGTGAATTTTTGCTCATGCTGAGTTAACTGTATAACCTGAGAATAGTGGGAATCAGTGTAGGAAGCCTCCTATAATAGTGAAGACTGCTCCCATGGACATTAGGTCATGGAAGTGTGCTACTACATAGTATGTATCCTGGAGGACAATGTCTGGGGATGAGTTGGCTAAGATGATTCCTGTCAAACCACCTACCGTAAAAAGAAAAACTAAAGCCTAAAACTCATAATATAGTGGGAGGTCATATAGTATTACCTCCGTGAACAGTTGCTAACCAGGGACTTCCCTGGTGACACAGTGGTTAAGAATTCGCCTGCCAATGCAGGGGACACGGGTTCGAGCCCTTGTCTGGGAAGATTCCGCATGCCGCGGAGCAAAAAGCCCGTGTGCCACAACTACTGAGCCTGTCCTCTAGAGCCCGCAAGCCACAACCACTGAAGCCCACGCGCCTAGAGGCCGTGCTCTGCAACAAGAGAAGCCACAGCAATGATAGGGCCGCACACCGCAACGAAGAGTAGCTGCCGCTCAGCGCAACCAGAGAAAGCCCATGCGCAGCAACCAAGACCCAACTCAGCCAAAAAAAAAAAAAAAAAAAAGAAAAGAAAAAGAAAAATTAAATAAAGAGTTGCTAATCAGCTAGATACTTTTACTCCTGTAGGGATAGAAGTAATTACGGTAGCTGATGCAAAGTATGCTCCTGAGTCCACAGCTATCCCTATGGTAAACATATGATGGGCCCACAAGAGAACTCCTAAAAAACCAGTGGACATGACTCATACTATTCCCAGATAGCTGAAAGGCAATTTTTGTCCTAAATAGTATGCAGTGATATGTGAGATTATAACAAACCCTGTTAGGCCATGAATACAGACTTCAGGGTGAGCAAAGTATCAAAATAGGTGTTGGTATAGGATTCGGTCTCCTCCTGCAGGGTCAAAGAAAGTAGTGTTTAGATTTCTATCTCTTAACAGCATGGCAATTCTGGCTGCTTGGACTGAGATTGGTAATTATAGTAATATGGCTATAGTTGGGGAAGATTAAACAAATAATGGTGTTTGGTATTGGGATATGACTGCTGCTTTTGTATTAAAGACTATAGTAATAAAAGTAATAATACCAAGAATTGAGGAGACACCTGCTAAATGTAAGGAGAAAACAGTTAGGTCGACAGAGGCTCCTGCATGGGCCAGATTGCAGGCTAGAGCTGAATACACGGTTCCACTGGTACCAGAACCAGCTTCTACTATTGGTGATATGAGTAGGAGTAAGAATGATGGGGGAAGTAGTCAAAAGTTTATATGATTTATTGGGGGAAATGCTACTTCAGGTGTCTGAGTTATTAGTGGCCCAAGTCAGTTTTCAAAGCCTGCAATCATAACGGGTACAGCTATAAAGACAATTATTACAAGTGCAGGGACTGCTATGACTACCTTACAGATTTGGGCATCTCCAAGTAGCGGTCCAGGTCAGCATAGCTCAGCCTGGATTAATACAATTAAGGTGCTGCCTGCTACTCCAGCTCAAGCACCAAATAGTAAATATAAAATGCCGATATCTTTGTGATTTGTTGAAAATAATCAGCAGTGTATGAACAGAGGTAAAATGACTGAGTTAGCATTAGACTGTAAATCTAAAGACAGAGATTGAGCCCTCTTTCTGGCAAACCCTGTGGTGAATCAACAAATTGAATTGTAACTTCAGAGAAGCAGCTTCAATTCTGCCAGTGATTTTCCTGCCTTTTTTTTTTTTTCTTTTTTTCTTTCTCAAATGAAGGAGAAGTAGACTGAAGCCAGTTGACTAGAGGATTCGCCTGTTAACTAAAGTTTCCTGGGGTTAAAACTCATCAATCTCGTAAAGATTTGGATTAAATACAGTGTTTGCTTTACATTCAATTGATGTAGGATAAAGTCTTGCAATCCTTATTTTTAGGAATTAAGTAAATTTCACTTGTTTAGGGTTTTGAAAGCTCTTGGTCTGAACTAACCTAAATTCCTAGTCCAGCACCGATAGAATGGGTGTTGTGTGTTGTAATCGTGTGGGTATTATGATTGGTTATGATAGGAAGGTTATTTCTTTGTATGTTCAAATTGGTTTGTGTTTGTGTTGTTTAATGAAAGGAATATAGTTAGTGATGTGGAGTATGTTAGCTGCAAGTAGAAATATATGCTGAGGCCTGCTATGATGGCTATTAGTGTTGGTAGAATGATGTTGTCGTTTTTGTTATCTCTTGGATAATTATTCATTTGGGTAGAAACCCTGATAGTGATGGTCGATGTCCTAATGATACTATAATGGTGAGGAAAATGATTGTGATGGGAGGTGTTTTATCTCATGTGTGTGATAATGATACTCTTGTAGTACATGATCTGGGCATAAATAAGAAGAAGATAGTGTTGTTATGATATAAATTAGTATGTTTAGGATTGTTATAATCTGAATATACATTATAATAGCTGTTATTCATCCTATATGGGCAATTGATGAGGAGGGTGTAATATTTTCCAGGTGAGTATGGCGAAGTCTGCCTCAGCCTCCAGCTATGATTTATAATATCACTATGATTAATAGTATATTTAGGTTGATGGATGGTGACATGTGGTATAAAACTGATAGGGGTGCAATTTTGTCATGCTGATAGCATCAGGTCTGCTGTTCATGGGATGCCTTGTGTGACTTCA
The DNA here is from genome assembly GCF_028021215.1 of Eschrichtius robustus. Lineage (NCBI taxonomy): Eukaryota > Metazoa > Chordata > Mammalia > Artiodactyla > Eschrichtiidae > Eschrichtius > Eschrichtius robustus. The sequence continues at coordinate 62,730,705 of NC_090830.1, read as the reverse complement.
GGCACTCAGAAGTGAAATGGGGAAAGTCCTACTTTTGTGACAAGGGCGATTGTCATGAGGGTGGATGCTGCTGGATTAAAGATTTTTGTTATTCATGGTGCTCTTTGACCAGAGTATATTAGATTAATGATAATAGCCATTATAAGTAGTATTGATGTGGTGGACTGTTTTAGGAAATATTTGTTGGATGCTTCTGTAGCTTATGGGTTCATGTTTTTTATTAGAATGGGGATACCATTAACCAGTGTGAGCTTGTTATACAATTATATTTCCTGAGAAAATGGTCAGCAGAATGATGGTAAAAACAATGAGAGTTTATCAGCACAGGAAGGATATACAAAAATATTTTGGGGGTATGGGCCTGAAGCTTACTTAGAGAACTTTACTATATAGCATGTGGTGTAATGTGGTAGGTAGCATGGAGAATGTAAAATTATTAGGAAGAATTCAATTCCAGGAATAAGAGCATTGAAAACTCTATGATTTACTCTATCAAAGTAACTCTTTTGTCAGACATATTTCTTAAGTTTGTGGTGGGTTGCCTGGTATGATGACAAGTAGTGAAAACTCTCATATATATAGGGTTAATTTTAGTCGAAAAAAAAACTTTTTATAAGAGATGTATGCGTGGATCATATCAAAATTATAGGTAGGAGGCTCAAATTCATAGAAAGGAGATTGTTAGATGTGTTTTAATGATGACTTGGGCTGTAAATAATTCTGGCATCTAGAGATTGTCGGAAGCTACTAAAAATAGATTGCTGTGGAAATGTTTATGATAGGGAAATTGACATATTCTCTAGGAAGGACGCGGTGAATGGGCCTGATACATTTTCTACATTGAAGACATATACAGGTTTTGATGCTACTTCTGTTAAATCAAGTGGGGCTTCATTGGATTTCTGCTACTGCGGAGATAATCAAATTCTGGGTAGGGGTCAGGAGAAAATTAGTCATAGGTGTTCTTGTGTAATAATTACTGTTGAAAGTGTAAATGATCCATTTATCCGTAAGACTGAGAATAGAATAACTGCTACATTACTTCATATGAGATGATTGTCTGTGCTATTGTTCCTAGAGCTCCAGTGAGTGAGTATTCTGAATGTGAAGTTCATCCAGATCTGAGGATGGAATAAATGGCTAGGTGTGATATGGCTAATAGAAATAATATGCCTACATTTATACTAATTAGTGGATAAGATATGGGAAGAGGAATTCATGTTGTGAGAGCCAGGGTTAAGGCTAGCATTGGGGCAATAATATATAAATTGATGATGTTGATGGACATAGTGGTTCTTTAATAAGTAATTTGAATGCCTCAGCAATGGGTTGTAATCATCCATGGGGGCTGATGATTTTTGGCCCTTTCTGGATTTGTATATAGCCTAGGATTTTCCATTTAGTTAATATGAGGAATGCTATGGTGAATTAAATTGGGTAATTTGTGAAAGAATGTTGATTATAAACATATTCTTAGGAAGAGGACTTGAACCAGTGCAGAAAAAGTTTCAGTGTTACATAATTACCGGGCTCTGCCCGCGTAACGAACCCTGTTCTACAGTAGGGTATGTATAAATTAATTGAATGTAGATTATATCATCATTTAGTTTGAAGACATTTTGTAAAGTAAGCCGTATTGCTCTTGTCCTTTCTTTCATACTGGAAGAAATCTGCAATACACAGAAACCAACCAGGATGACTCCAGTCTGAACTCAGATCACGTGAGACTTTAATCGTTGAACAAACAGACAATTAAGAGCAGTTATACCATTGAAATGTCGTGATCCAGCATCAAGGTCATAAACCATATTGCCCATATGAACTCCAGAATACAATTACACTGTTATCCCTAGTAAAACTTGTTCCATTGATCAGTGTTTTAGAAGAACAGGTGATAAAGCATTTTGACTAGCTGGCCTAAATTTTAATCACTCAGAAGTGGTTTTATTCTCCAAAAAATAAATGGCGCACGGGCTCAAGACACACCGGCTTCAGTCGTTGTGGCGTGCAGACTCAGTAGTTGTGGCCCACTGGCTTAGTTGTTCCGTGGCACGTGAGATCTTCCCGGGCCGGGGATCGAACCGGGTGCCCTGCATTGGCAGGCGAATTCTTAATCACTGCATCACCAGGGAAGTCCCCTTTTAATAAGTCCCCTTTTAAAGGGAGAATCGCAGTCTCCCTTTTAATATACTTTAAGCCCAAAGAATCCATGGAAAACGGTTACAGAAAATAAGACAATAAAATATTGTAAGGACTATAACAGAAGCATATAGTACACAGTTCATATAGACACATCCCAAGAAGTTACAAAGTATATTAAAAGGGAGGCTGCAATTTTAAAAGAATAAGAAAAATTATACCCACAAACTCCCAATCTTTCCTGAAACGTTGCAATCTGAAACCCTATTGTAGGAAGCAGAAGATTTCAGGAGACATTCTACAAATGAAGGACTCCAAACCCAGTGGTTGGATAAGGAATTCTGGAAGGAAGGTATCCTCACCCAAGGAGAGCAGATTCCTATACTTCTCTAACATCACATCCCTGTACAATTCCCATTGATCTTGGTCCAGGCATTCTCACTCCTCTTGAGAGAAATCTATGGCCACATCCTGGAATGTCAGCAGTCCCTGAAATTAAAAGTACACATGCCATGTGGCCACGGGAAGAGTTCATAATGTGACCCAATAAGAAAAGAGCAAGTTAAGAGAACTGCTTTTAATTTAGAAGAGTGTCTTCAATTATCCACTAATATATATACATATATATATATATATATATATATATATATATATATATATATATATATATATATATATATATATATTTACAAAGTAACTTTCTCTACCTTATTTCTAAGTACAAGAAAAGAGTATGGCATGTGATCCACAAAACCAGTATAGAGACTATACTTGTCTGGAAAAGAAATGATAAAATGATGGTTTCAACACAGGCATATGCATTTTTGAGTGTTTTATTTATATCAAACTGGATAAAATGTGTGTATTTCTCATACAGAAAAGACATGTCGAGGTAGAAATGTACCTTTCAACTATTCATGGGTACACAAGTACACTGGGGAGATTGTAAAAGTGCAGATTGTGATTCAGTAGGTCCGGTGGGCCTGAGTTCTATTTTTTTAACAAGCTCATTTTTAACTAGTGATGCCACAGTCTCTGATTCATTAACCACAACTGTGAATATCAGAGACATCATTAGAAAGGTAAAAATTCATATTTAATTTTGAACTTAAAGTGTTGTATGGATTTTACACCTTTAATAGAATAGTGAGCACAGCAGCAACAATCATTTGTGAATATTTACTATAGACTGTGTATCTTTCTAACTTTTTCGTGTAGGATTCCAGGAAAAAGACCTGGGCTGCGGCCACAGAGGGCGTGGCCCCCAGGCCGCGCCGCCCCTCAAGGGCCCCCGACGGGGCCCTGCGCTCCTGGCGGCTCCCTCCCCCGCCGCCGCGCTCCCTCCCGGAAGGCCTCGGGGCAGAGCGGTCCCACCCACTGCGCGCTGAACAGAGCCCGCGTTTCCTCAGAGCTGGAACTCCCGGCTCGGGCGGGGTCTCTTCCCTCCGCCTTCACGGAACTGCCCCGGAGCCCGAGGGGAGGGCGACCTCACTGAGGCTGCCGGCTCTGGAGGTGCCCCGGCGGCCGAAGCCGTGACAGTCGCGGGGACGGCGGGCCGGGTAAGTGGGCGCCGGCCCTCCGCCTGGTCCGGTGCCCGGGCGGCAGCACAAGACCAGCTTCTGAGGGGCAGGGGTTCGCTGCCACCCGCCGCTGCTGTGCAGAAAGAGCGGCCTCCAGCGTCTGGTCCCCGGGAACTTCGGTCCCTCCTCTCGCCCCTGCCCTCGGCCTGGCTCGCGAGGCCTGGTGGGCATGGGGAGGGGGTCGGCCTGAGCGTCCTGAGGGGAAACGGGGCAAAGGAGGCGCAGGGTCCGGCTGCAGCGTCAGCGCCCCTCCTCCCGACTGCGGGGAAAGCGGCTGAAAACTCCTCCCGAGGCGCGCAGGCCCCTTATTCAGCCGCGTCCCTCTGCGCTCCTTCCTCCCTGAGCTAAAGTACCGGGGGGAGGGGACAGGGCGGGGGACTGGCGCAGGTAATGGGGAACATCAAAAGGTGATTGTTAACTAAGGAAAACCAGCTCTCCCAAGGTGAGGAATGTGGCGCTTTTCTTGGCCTGGGCTCACTGAAATCCTTCCTTTGATATGCACCTCCGCTCTCTGGGGCCTGCATTCTGTATTTGCATATCCTGAGTGTCTCAGGGCCCGCCGGCTCACATTGGAGGGCTGCAAGTGCTGAAGACTGTGACATCCTTTGTTTGCTGATAGGGCAAGAAATATTCCATTTCTCACGGGCTTGAGGGGCAGACAGTGAAAAAAAGTCAGAGAATCTCACTCGGCTTGTACTTTGGTTTACATATAGATAATATTTATACTTAACTGTGCTAATAGATGTTCTCAAGTCCAATCAACTTGTACTACTGCCCTCTATGTATCAATTTCATCAATATCATAAGATAAATGCCTATAGAATTGACTTAATCCATTTAAATAGGATAATGATTTTTAAAGGAAACATAATAGAAATATAACAACAAAACCTTTACCACTAAAGGCTGGGTCTGAAACAACCTAAATAAATGTTCCTTTGTTAAAATATTGAAAGATGTAGTCAATAGAAATATCAAGAAAAATGACAAATAATAAGGGTAGCAGAATGTTGAAATGTTCTATCTTTATTATTAAAGTGGCAGAAAATCATTTATTAGTAGGCACTGGGGGTAGAAGATGCCTGATTTTATATCTGTGTCATATTTGTGCAGTTGTTTCAACAAGTAACTTAAAGACAAAATGGAAAAACAAGGAGGTTTGTGCCTGAGATCATGTTGATGTGAAACCAGGGATGGCCACCTTGTGCCAGGTGAGTTAAGTTTACTTGGCAGGTAGACCGCAGAGCTCCTGGGATGCAAGGGTTGGAATTTTTCTGCTGGGTGCCCCTTAGGTTCTGTGACTTGACTGACTGTGAGTCATGTTTCGGGAAAGACCTGATCACAGGAAAAGGGTGGGAATAGAGTGCTTTGGGGAGCAGCTAACAACATTCATCACAGCTCACGGCCTGAATGAATTTTAAAGAAACAGGAAAACAAATGCTTCTTATGGAAACAGAGAATGTGAGGGCTGGACAGTCCCAGAAAATGAGGAACACCCATCCCGTTTTCCAGATGAGAAAACAGAGGTCCAGCAAGGTGAAATCCCTCACCCAAGTTGCACCCATCTCTCCTCCCCACTACGTGGTTCATGAAAGCAGGACTCTTCCTGTCTTGATCACTGCTGAACCCCAAAAAGGGCCAGGCATCTAGCAGCTGCTCCAAAATTTGGGTTGACTATAGGAACAATGCTATTTCTTTCTTTCTCACTCTTATTCAGGATTGCGCCAAGAACTCCCCAGGTTGCAATGTAATTCGATAAATGTAAATATTAATTGAGTTTTGTTGTGATGAGGACTTAAGCTTTGAAGGTAACAGACTTGGTTCAGATCTTGGTTCTGCCACTCCATAGCTGTTTGGCTTTGGGAAAATTACTAAACCTCTCTGAGACTATTTCCTCCTTTGTAAAGTGGGGATAAATCTATCTGAGCCAGCAGAGCACCTGCATGAGAGATGCGCACTAAATATTGGTCTTTCTCACTCTCCTACACCATCTCTCAGTTCTTCCCAGAGAAGCTGTACAGAAGGATACAGTACCTTTTTAAAATAGTTAACTAATTAATTAATTAATTTGTTTTTGGCTGCGTTGGGTCTTCGTTGCTATGCACAGGCTTTCTCTAGTTGCCGCAAGCGGGGGCTACTCTTTGTTGCGGTGCGCGGGCTTCTCATTGCGGTGGCTTCTCTTACTGCGCTTGTTGTGGAGCACCGGTTCTAGGCGCGCGGGCTTCAGTAGTTGTGGTCTGCAGGCTCAGTAGTTGTGGCCCATGGGCTTAGCTGCTCCGCGGCATGTGGGATCTTCCCTGACCAGGGCTCGAACCCATGTCCCCTGCCTTGGCAGGCAGATTCTTAACCTCTGTGCCACCAGGGAAGTCCGATATAGTACTTTATAAAGAGGGGTTTGAATTTATTTCAGATTGTGTACATTTTTCTTGTAGAAAAGATTATTCCACTCTAGAAACATAAACACGCAAAACCACTCCAAATGCAGTATTCTATGGTTTAGATATTATCAGTCACATTTTATAAGTAATTGGGCAAATGCCAGAACACTAGGTACTGGGGCGTAAGAAGACTCAAATCTGGGGTGACCCCACTCCAATTTCAAGAGCAGGGTGTGCTTTTCAAATCCACGTTTCATCTGGTCTTTGTTTCTCATCCGTCCTCTGTGTCTGCCTTTCTCAAGAAGGCTCAGATCCTCGGCTTTCACACCCTCCCAGCTGGCTGTGCCCCAGCTCCCGGCCTGGAACCTCTGCGTGCCTGGGTGTGCCTGCTCACCCTGTGCATCACCAGCTTTGCCAGGGAGATGCTGTATCGTGCACTGCTTGTTGTACCCAGAGTACCTGGACCCTCCTGGTACATGAAGTGCACCCTCCTCACCAGGTGTGCAGCCCATCCCCTTACCTTATATCCTGCCTCTAAGCCAGGCTTGGGGGTGACTACAGTGCTGACTACAGCATTCAGCTGTGTGAGGTGCTGGGATCAAAGTGAAGTTCCCAACTTTTGAAGTGTCAGGCTTGAGGGGCACACAGTGATTTAAAGTCGGGTCACCTGACTTAAAGGGGGGACTGATTGATTTAAAGCCAAGGCAGCTGACTTAAAGCCTGCGTCCCTCAGCTGCAGGACGAGACCAACTTTGGCGGTGCACGGGTTTGCTCCAAGCCAGCACTGCTGTTCAGGAAGAGATTCCAGTAGCGCCTTAGTGCAGGGGGACTTGGTCCGTTGTCTTGCCCCTGCCCTCAGAGGGGGGCCACCTGCTCTTCTGGAGAATCAGGGAGGGGGAAGTGCAGAGTCCCGGCTGGAGTTGCGGCACCGCTTGTCTGATGGCAGGGAAAGGGGGACAGGGCTGTGTGGTGTCCTGGGGCTGGACTCACCAGGTCGACTCAGCCTCTCAGCCTCCTAACCTCACCCCCCCCACACACTCCACAAGAGTTTCCAATAATATGTAATTGCGCCTTAGGTTCTCGGTCTTCAAACTCATCCCCAGGCTCCCAGGTCCCTTGATTCAGCCAATTCCTCTGTGCTCTTTCTTCTATTAGATACAGTCCCAGAGGGAGGGGCTGGGGGATGGGACTGGAGGGATGCCGGCAGCACTGGCCTCAGCTGACTAAAGAGATCAGGGGCCTGCGCTATCACACATGTGCGAGGACCCTTAAGGCGGAATCGAGGGGGCCAGTTAGAGGCAGTCCTTGCTGCCTCAAGTGAGTATGGATCACCGTCGGGTGGGGAGCACGCTGACCCCTGAGAAGTACTGTTAGGAGGATGTGTTCCTCCCTCGGCTTCAAGGACGTGGGTGGGCTTCAGGGCTCCAGTTCCCCTCCAGGCCTCCAGGTCCGACTGCACCGCAGCGGCCTTGCAGACCCGCCTTCCTGTCCCAGAACTTGCCAGGCTCCAGGAAGAATCCAGACAGCAGAGATGGTGCCTGAGGGCTCCAGCTTGAAAAGTGCTGTCCCTGGGGACCCAACAGTGGAGGGAGGAAGGGTGAAGGGAGTGGGGGGGTGGGGTCGGGAGGGGTGGCTGCCCTGGGAGACGTTGAGAGAGAAATATCGCCCCCCCACACCCCCTGCCCCTGCAACTGACCCATTGATGCCATAGGATCTCAGGGCCTTTTAGTCAGAGATGCCTCTGCTTCTTTACTCCTGTGTTCAAAACTATGCAAAACCAACTCTTCATCCTCTTGCTGCCATGCCAGGACTTTTAAAGCACTGTTCTTTTGAAGCACTCGTTCCCTAAACTGCAGTTTGGAGCTGTCCCAGCTATTTAAAAGTGTTCTCCTTAAACTGAGACTAAATCCTACTCTTTTGGAAAAACGGCCTTCACTTCACCGGAGATCGTCTTTTCTGCCCATTCCTTCCTTCTACTGCCCTCTTAAGAACCCCTGTGCTCAAAGAGCTTGGTGATTTATTTTTTGCTTGATGTCAAAAAGAAACCTTCCCCATGCACCCCAAAAAGCTTTCCTGGAACATAGGTGTTTCACAACCATGACAGTGTTTTGCAGTTAGTATACACTGGGTAGAGTGCCTAGCAATCCCTCCAAGAGCCAGAGGTGAGCAGACCTTTACTTATTTGATTGGATGCCCTTCAAGTTTAGGAAGGTCCCATTCTTATGACCCAGCAGGTAAGACAGAGCCCTGGATGGTTGTGGCTGTGATTAGATAACTTCTGATGATTTTATTTCCCTTACTGAGCTGCTGCTTCTAGGTTAAATTCGTTTTATTACCTGTCCTTTTTTTTTTTTTTAATATTTTTATTTATTTATTTATTTATGTATGGCTGTGTTGTGTCTTCGTTTCTGTGCGAGGGCTTTCTCTAGTTGTGGCAAGCGGGGGCCACTCTTCATCGCGGTGTGCGGGCCTCTCACTATCACGGCCTCTCTTGTTGCGGAGCACAGACTCCAGATGCGCAGGCAGGCTCAGCAACTGTGGCTCACGGGCCCAGCCGCTCCGCGGCATGTGGGATCCTCCCAGACCAGGGATTGAACCCGTGTCCCCTGAATTGGCAGGCGGATTCTTAACCACTGCACCACCAGGGAAGCCCTACCTGTCCATTTTTAAAGAAAGGCTGACAAAGTCACTGTAATAGGTCAGGAGTCTGAACTCAGGGTTGGTCAAAGGTACTCACAGGGAGGAAGGTGGATAAAAATAGGTGGATAAAATAGGAGGGTTGGCAAGTACAGCCAGGACACCCGTGTTCATCATGCATACTAATAAAGGCCAGAATCTCCTCATTTATCTCTGGTGGGAAGTTCTGATGGTTTCACAGGATCAAACTCAAATCATATTCAAACTAGGGGATTTCCCTGAGCATAAAAGGAAGTATCCGTCCCTAGCAGGAGTCGCTGCAGAGGAATAAAGACGTAGATGTAGAGAACGGACCTGAGGACACAGGGAGGGGGAAGGGTAAGCTGGGATGAAGTGAGAGAGTGGCATGGACATATATACACTACCAAAGGTGAAATAGATAGCTATTGGGAAGCAGCTGCATATAGCACAGGGAGATCAGCTCAGTGCTTTGTGACCACCTAGAGGGGTGGGATAGGGAAGGTGGGAGGGAGACACAAGAGGGAGAGGATATGGGGATATATGTATAGGAATAGTTGATTCACTTTGTTATACAGCAGAAGCTAACACAACAAGGTAAAGCAATTATACTCCAATAAAGATGTTAACAACAACAACAACAACAACAACAACAAAACCCAAAATCTAAGTCAATCAAGCCAACGGAGACAATGTATGTGTTTACAGTTCAAGAAATCCACAAGGGAATCCTTTATTCTGTAGGCAATGAATGGTCCATTCGAAAAGGAAAAAACTTTCTAAAATGTTGTCTTTCCATTTATTGTTCAGAACATCATTTTTATACCTCTGCATTTCTTACTATTCAAAGCCAAGTCACGTGAGTTACAGGGAAGCAGCTGATGGATTTAAAGTTGGGTCACTTGATTTAAAAACCAGTGGCAGTTGATTGATTTAAATCCCGGTCATATGACATGAGGAGGGGGTGCTAAAAACTGCTTTTTCATCTCTGGCTCAGAATATCATATTTACCTTGGTTTTTCTTATGATTTAGAAAACTTGAGCTGTCTCTCCTTGGAATCATCAGGAGAAAAATACAGTATTTCAGGTTCATTCTTGAAACCAACTTCTCACGGTTAAGGTGTATTGGCTAAAAGATCTTCCTTCTTCAAGAGATTCCAAACCTCTGTAAGACACTTCATTGTAATTGGAGAAAAAAGAAGAATGAATTCAGGCCAGCAGCTGCAGGAGGCCAAGGCAGCCCCCAGGACTAGGGAAGGAGGAGGAGGAAGGGCTGAGAGTTGCCATTAGAGCAGACAACCTCCAGAGGGCGCTGAAGCACCGGCAGAGCCCACCTGCCACTCCCAGTTTGGCACTCCAGGGTCAGATTTGGGTTTGGAGATAGGGTTGCTGCAACCCCAAGGAGGTGAGCAGAGAGGAGGAGTTGATTACCGGTCTCCTCTGACTCTCTGACCCAAATTGCCTGGCTTCACAGGGGGGACAGGGTTTTGCTTTCAGCAAACTGATGGGGCACTTCCAGGCTGGTCGGGTTGCCCAGTGGCCCGACAGCCTGACAGGCTGACTGCGGTGTGACCGCCCTTTGTTTCTCCAGAATCTGTGCATCAGGAGGTGCATGGGTGCGGGAGCCCATCCACCGCCCCTCCCCCCAAGGGGGATGGCACCTTCCCTGGCTGTACCCTATGATCACCAGGTACTTGAAATGAAGGCAAGTTTTTTGACTTCAAGGAAAAGCTCACATAACCATTTCTTCCTCATAATGTGTGGGATTTACTATAATGGAAGGACATTAGAAAGAACAGGTAGAAAACTCACCTGTTGGTCTCCATGTAGGAGTTTATTTTGCATGAAGCCCTCCTACGTGAGTAGATAGCAGAGGTTTATTTTTGTCCCCGTGTGTGTAGTTGTGGCAGAGGATGTAGGTATGGTGATTTGAAGCCCTCAAAGAAATATTCTCAGAACTCTCAAGATTTCTCTTGATCGGAACCGAAAGAGACCTGGAAAAGGAGGAAAAGAAAAGGAGGAGGGAGAACGAATGACTGTTTCTCAGTAAATTCACCTTCCTGGTTGATTGTTCTGTCTTCTCATTTCTTTTAACTTCTATGTGTGTCTAATGGAATAATGTAGAAAGGCTGATTTTTATGCTTTAAAAGATTTTACATCACAAAGAAACTAGAAGTGGCTAACAGAACTTATTCAAATCAATTTTGCATAGAGACTTTGATATTAAATTTGGATACTAAAATGGGTTTATCCCAATTTTCTCTTTCTTTTTGAGTGAATATTTGTAACATATTTTTGTAGATAATAATTTATCCTAGATACACAAAATTGTGAGAATGGGTACCATTTTTTACCACTTAAATGATTTCTTTTAAATAAATAGATTGTACACTTTAAATGCCAATGTTGTGTCTTACGTGTTGTTTTTTAATTCCTTGATTTCCAAAACTTGTGTTTATTTAATTGATTTCTATCTAATAATCTGTGTCTCGCCTTTATTGTTTCTTACTTTATATTTTATTGATCTATAGTTAATTTACATTATTATATTAGTTTCAGAGGTACAGCATAGTGATTCATAAATGTTTAGGTTCTTCTCCATTTATAGTTATTATAAAAGAGTGGCTATATTCCCCATGCTACACAGTACATCACTGTAGATTATTGATTTTATACATAGTGGATTGTACCTCAAAATCTCCTACCACGATTTTGCTCCTCCACCCTATCTCTCCCTGCTGGTAACCACTAGTCTGTTCTTTAATCTGTGAGTCTGTTTTTTTGTTGTTATTGTATTCAATTTTTTAGATGCCACGTGTAAGTGATAACATAGCCATGCTTGTTTTCTCATACCATACCGTGCTTTTTTTCTCATAACATGCCATGCTTGTTTTCTCTGCGGCTTATTTTACTAAGCATAATACCCTCCAAATCCATCCATGTCCTTGCAAATGGCAAAATTTCATTTTTTGCTGAAGTCATCATAAAAAATCTTTTTTATCCACTAAGCTATTGAGGAACACTTAGTTTGACTCTATATCTTGGCTATGGCAAATAACACTGTTATGAACATTGGTGTGCAGTTATTTTTTTTTGAAATAGTGTTTTTCTTTTCTTCTGATATACCCAACAGTGAAATTGCTGGATATTATGGTAGTTCTATTTTTAGTTTTTTGTGGAACCTCCATTCTGCTTTCCACAGTAGCTGCACTACTTCACATTCACATCAAGAGTGTACAAGAGTTTCCCTTTCTCCACATCCTCACTAACCTTTGTTATTTGTGATCTTTTGGATGACAGCCATTCTGACAAGACTGAGGTGATATATCTCATAGTTTTGATTTGCATTTTACTGCCGATTAGTTATGTTTAGCATCTTTGTGAGTTCTGGCTGTCTATATGTAGTTTTTCCTTGGAAAAAAATGTCTATTTAGGGCTTCTCATTTTTTTAAAAAAAGATTTTGGGTGTTTTTTTTGATATTGAGTTGTATGTGCTGTTTCTGTAGTTTAGGTATGAACCCTTGCTTGGTCATCTTTTTTATGTTAACCTCTTATCATGTGCAAATATTGTCTCTCCCTCAGCAGGTTGTCTTTTCATTTTGTCTTTGGTTTCCTTTGCTGTGCAAAATCTTTTAAGTTTAGTGAAGTCCCATTTGTTTATTTTTGCTTTTGTTTCATTTGCCTTAGTAGACTGAACCTAAAACTGTTGCTATCATTTATGTTGAAGAATGTTCTATATTTTCCTCTAGGGGTTTTATGGTTTCTGGTCCTACATTTAGGTCTTTATTCAGTTTTGCATTTATTTTATATATGGTGTGCTAAAATAATCTAATTTTATTCTTTTCCATGTAGCTGACCAGTTTTCCCAGTACCACTTATTGAAGAGACAGTTTTTTCTCCATATTGCCTGCTTTGTCATAAATCAATTAAATATAAGTGTGTGGGCTTATTTCTGGGATCTCTATTCTATTCCAGTGATCTTTGTGTCTGTTTTTGCTCTGGTACCTTTCTCTTTGATTACTGTCGCTTTGCAGTATAGTCTGAAGTCAAGGTGCGTGATGCCTCCAGCTGTGTTCTTTCTCAAGATTGTTTGGCTATTTGGGGTCTTTGTGTTTCTATACAAATTTTAAAATTACTTTTTCAAGTTCTGTGAAAATGCTTTGGTATTCTGATAGGGATTGCATTAAATCTGTAGATTGTCTTTGGTAGTATGGTTATTTTAACAGTATTAATTCTTCCAGTCGATGCGCATGCTATATTTTTCCATCTTTTTGTGTTGTCTTCAACTTCTTTCACCAATGGCTGATAGATTTCTGAGCACATGTCTTTTACCTGCTTAGGTGTGTTTATTCCTAGGTATCTTATTCTTTTTGATGTCATTGCATATGGTATAGTTTTCTTAATTTTTCTTTCTGACAGCTTTGAGTTTTGTTTTTTCTTCTTTTTCTAATTCCTTCAGGTGTAATGTTAGGTTGTTTATTTGATATTTTTCTTGATTCCTAAGAATAAGCTTGTATCACTATAACTTCCCCCTGTGAACTGCGTTGGCTGTGTCCCATAGATTTTGGATCATTGTGTGTTCATTTTCATTTGTCTTGGGTATTTTTAGAATCCCTCTTTAATTTCTTCAGTGTTCCTTTCTTCCCCTTTTATTCCCTTCATCTGTGATGTGAGGACTATCTTTAATATTATGTTTGGATTTCTTTCAGTTTTGTTTATGTGTGTGTGTGTGTGTGTGAGTGTGTGTGTGTGTGTGATTATTTAAGTTGCCGAGCTCTTAATTTCACATGGACACTGAAAACCCTGCATTGTTACTCTGCTCCCCCACAGTTACTGAATTTGACCTTATATTTTACATCTACTTGTTTTGTGTGTCCCTTAACTTCTTATTGTGAATATAGATGATTTTATTACTGTTTTTTTTTTTCCCATCCTTCCTATTAGCTGTGTCCATGGTTGATTTACTACCTTTGTTGAATATTTGCCTTAACCAATGAGGTTTTTCCTTTAGTAAGTTTCCTTTCCTAATTTTTATGTTTCAATCGTGACCTTTTCTTTTTCACTTAGAAAAGCCCCTTTAAGATTTCTCATAAAGCTGGTTTGGCGATGCTGAGCTCTTTTAGTTTTGCTTCTCTGTAAAACTTTAGATCTCACCATCAAATCTGAAGGAGAGCCTTGCTGGGTAGAGTATTTTTGCTTATAGGCTTTTCCCTTTCATGACTTTAAATATACCATGCCACTCCCTTCTGGCATGCAGAGGTTATCCTGAAAAGTCAGCAGATAACTTTATGCAATTTCCCATGTTTGTAACTTGTTGCTTTTCCTTTGCTCCTTTTAATAGTGTCTTTTTATCTTTATTTTTTTTTTTTCCATTTTAATTACAATGAGTCTTGGTGTGGTCCTCTTTGGGTTGATCCTGTTTTGGCCTTACTGTGTTTACTGGACTTGGATGTCTGTTTTCTTTCCCAGGTTAGGGAAGTTTTCAACTCTTATGTCTTCAGGTATGTTCTACACTGCTTTGTCTTTCCTTTTTGCTTCTGGGACCAGTATAATGCAAATATTAGTAGACTTGATGTTGTTTCACAAGTCTGTTCAACTTTCCTCATTTCATTTTAATCTATTGTTTTACCGTTCATCTTCAGTGATTGCCAGTACTCTGTCCTTCAGTTTTCTGATTCATTCCTCTGTATCGTTTAGTCTACAGTAGTTTCCTTTAATGTATTTTTCATTTCAGTTATTGTATTCCTCATCTCTGTTTTGTTGTTCTTTAATGGTCTAACTCTTTTTAAAAAAAATTTCTAACTTCTTGCTCTGGTCGTCCATTCTTCTCCTGAGTTCTTTGATCATCTTTACAGTCATTACCTTGAGCCCTTTGTTGAGGAGATTGGCTATCTCCACTTCACTTAGATCTTCTTCTGAATTCTTATCTTGGTCCTTCATTTGGATTGTGTTTCTGTGTCACCTCATTTTTCTTAACATCCTGTTTTTATTGCTATGTGTGCAGTAGGTTCGTTACATTTCCTGACCTTGGGGAAGTGGCCTTTTGTAGGAGCTGTCCTATGGGTCCCAGCAGCCCCCTCTCCCCTGGTCACTAGAGCTATATATTCTAGGTGTACCCCCTATGTGGGCTGCTTGGGCTCTTCCGCTGTGGTGGGCTGACTACTGTGGGTAGCCTGGTAGGCTTGGCTGCCCCCAGACTGCTTGTTTGCCAGGCTCTGCCTTGTATGGAGGCTGTCTGTGCTGCTTGGTGAGACTAAATCATAAGGCAGCTGGCTGCACAACTCTGGGGGACACCAAATCTGGTGCTGGTTCACTTATGGGTAGGATTGCAGTCCAGGTGATATCAGGGCTAGTGCCCAGTCACTGGTTTTGGGGCTATGCTGGCTACTGGGAGGAAGAGACAGGTTCTGCGTTCTGGCTGCAGGGCCCAGGAGCCACAGAGTTGGTGTTGGATCACTGTTCCTGACACAGCTCTCTGCAGGGCCGGGGGTATCCCTAATCTTGTGTTGGCATTCTGATGGGCAGGGTCAGGACCCAGCTGAGTCCATGGCTGCTTCTGGCCTGCAATTAAGTGGCCTGGTTACACAGGCTGCTGGGCTGTGGTATTCCTGGAGCTGGTGTGTGCCTGTTGGTGTATGAGGCTGATCCCACTGCTAAAGCAGGTTTGCTGTTGGGTAGGTCCAAGCTCCATCCAGTCCCTGTGCAGTTACCACCTGCCGATGGTGAGGCTGACTCCAAGGACAGAGCAGGCTCACTTGTCAGAGGGGCCAGGGACTCTGGGGCTGGTGCCTGTCCACTGAGGTGTGGAGGCTGGTCCTGGGGCTTTTGGTGGCTGGACTCATGTCCAGGGGCAGCTGTGCACTGACAGGACCTGAAGGCAGCCTGTTTGCTGGTGGATGGGGCTATGCCCCTGCTCAGTTAGTTGCTTGGCCTGCAGCATCCTAGTACTTGTGTCTGTAGTCTGGTGGAAATGGGTGGGGCTCGGTCCTGAGGCCGATAAGCTACAGGGAGGATTCTGAAATTATGCTTGCTGGTACCAGCGTCCACGAGGTAGAAGGAGCTCCCACGAATGGCTGCTGCCAGTGTCTCTGTCCCTGAGGCTGTGCTGTAGTTGCCTCTTGCCTCTCTGGGAGACTCTCCAAGATCAGGAGGTAGGTGTGACCCGGGATCCTTTCAAATGACTGCTTCTGTTCTGATTCTCAGATCATGTGGGATTTTGTGAGCATCTTTTAAGAGTGGAATCTCTATTTCCCACAACCCTCTGGCTCTCTGGAAAATAAGCACTACTGGTCTTCAAAGCCCAACTTTCTAGGAACTCTTCTTTCCACAACAGGATCCCTGGGCTTGGGAGCCTGATGTTGGCTTCATACCCCTTGCTACCTGGGAGCACCTCTGAAATTGTAATTATTCTCCCATTTGTGGGCCACCCACTTGGTGGTATGGGTCTTGACTCTATTGAGATTTTGCCCTTCCTTTCTGTCTTGTCGAGGTGCCTTCCTTATATCTTTAGCTGTAAAACATCTTTTATGGTAGGTCCCGGCCTTTTTCATCAATTGCTGTTCTGTAAACAGTTGTGACTTTGGTGTGCCCATGAGAGGCATCAAGCTCTGGGTCTTTGAATGCTACCATGTTGGACAATCTCTCTACTTCATTCTGAAATCATATTATTTAAGTTTTCTTAATATCTTATTTGATTAGCGACAGTTTGAAATTTATTATCACTCATGTTTACTTCGCCTGTTTAAAAAAATTGAATAGTGCATTCATTCAGTTTGAAATGAAGGTAGTGACCTGTGAATTTCCATACCTCAAAAATCAAGGATAGGACAAAAGCCTTTTCTACTTGTGTTACCCTCAAACTCTGCACCCCACCCCAGCCTGGGGATTAACCTCTTGCACCCATGCTCACCTTCTGTTTTCGGACCTTTAACCATCATTGCATCTGTATGTGTGTTGACAAAGTGAACTCTAGTCTTTGCAGTTTTTGTGTTTTGTTTTTTGGTTTAGGGAACAGTCCTACTATGAATGTACATTTACTGCTCTACTGAAGTTCATATATAAACCTGCCAAGCACATTACCAGAATTGGAATTGCTTGTATATACACTTTGATAAATTTTAGAGACAATGGTAGAACAGAAGTAAATTGTATTTCAAATGCCACAATATTCTCACACCATGAAAACCCTTCCCTTTTTAATATATCTGTGTGTAGTTTATCTTTATGCCCATACTATATTTCCCAGAGATGGGTAAGTGTTATGTTTCTTGCTGGCACATTTAACGTATTGTTCAAAGTCAGGCGTTTAGTGGTTTTAGCATGATCCTATTTCCATGAACTCGCAAATACAAGATCTTCTCTCACACTGTCTTTTACTCCCTGCTGTTTTATATTGCCCTCTTCATTCTCAGTCCTGGTCTTTCTTTATGTTCTTCATCAACCTGGATAGGTTATACTATTTTCTCCCTTATTCAAGACCAATAGAATAGAATAGAATACAACACCCAGAAATAAACCCTGATATATGGCCAAATGATTTTTGACAAGTTTCCAAGACTTTTCAAAGTAGAAAGGATAGTATTTTCAACACATGGTGCTGAGAAGTCTTGTGGGCAACATGCAAAAGAAGGAAGATGGACCCTTACCTAACATCATATGTAAAAATTAATGAAAACGTATCAAGAAACTAAATATAAGACCTAATAATATAAAACGTCTTAGAAGAAGATACAGGACAAGAGCTTCATGATATTGGATTTGGCAGTGTTTTCCTCCATATGAAGTGAAGGAACAACAAAGGTACAGCTAACAAAAAAATAAGCAATTTGCAGTACATAAGTTAAAAAAAAAATGTGTATCAAAGAAATGTGAACAGAATAAAATGGCAACCCACAAGATGGGAGAAAATATTTCAGAGCCATCTATCTGACAAGAGATTTCTATTCAGAACATACAGAGAACTCCTGCAACTGAACAAAAACAAACACCCTGATTCAAAAATGGATAAAAGACTTGAATAGATGGTTCTTCAAAAAGATGTACAAATGACTAAGCACTTGAATAGATGCTCCATATCACTAAATGCATGTTTATATGTTTGTGTGCATGCATATACACACAAGCACACACACACATACACAAGCAGAAAACAACTATTGGTGAGGATGTGAGGGAGTTGGAACCATTGTGCTATGTCAGAGGGAATGCAGAATGATACAGCTGCTTTGCAAAAGAGTATGGCAATTTTTCAGATATTGAAAAATAGAATTACTACATGATCCAGGAATTTTACTATGATGTATACCCAAAGGTATTGAAATCAGGGTCTTAAGGAAATATTTGTACTCCAGTGTTTAGAGCAGTAATAATCACAGTAGCTAAAATATGAAAGCAACCTCATTGTTCATCCACTAGTTCCTGGATAAACAAAGTGTGGTATACCCATATAATACAATAGTATTCAGTGTTAAAAAGGAAAAGATCTAGGAATATGTTACAACATGGATGAATCTTGAGGAAATTTAGCTACCAAAAATGCCATTTTTGTGACTTTTAGTGAGTCATAACAATACAACTACTTATTTCAATTATATGGGGGTACTTAGTGTAGTCAAAACCATAGAAATTGGGAGGGTAATGACGCTTTTCAGGTGGTTATGGAACAAAAAGGAAAGTTATATTTAAAGGATATAGAGTTACAGTTTTAAAACGTAGAAAAGAATTAGAAAGATAAATGGTGATGTTGATCGCCCAATAATATGAATGCATTTAGTATCACTGAACGGTGCACTTTATAATAACTAACATGTTATATTTTATGTTATTTGATTTTACCAACATACAAAATTGGGAAAGAATGTAATATCAGGAAAGGGAGTGGACCTGGGATAGAGCAGAGAGTAATCAGAAGGGTGAGACACTGCATATGTTGAAGAAGAAGAGCTGAGAGTCTTCATTGGCCAGAAGAGACTTTATAAAAGAGAAAAAAAAATTACTCTGAGGGTGTATTAGATAGATATATGTGGGTGTGCTGTTATCTCCCATGGGTTATCTTAAAGAGTCTTTAATAAAGTCCATAAGGCTTGCTGAGGCTTTTTTAAAAACTGGATTCCCTAGGAGATAATTAGAGGGTGGTACTTAAGTCTATGTCTAGGTTGACAGATTTTGCAGGGAAGACGAACCTGAGAACAGTGGAGGTCTTAAGAGTGTAAGTACATGGAAATTAGAAAAAAAAAATAATAAAGGGAATTAGGAAAACTTTGGACTTCAAAGGTCATGTATTATTACTGAGTCAGACCTGAGGTTTCTAAGGAGTTATATACACAGTTGCTATTTGGATTACTTGTTGATAAAGATAAGTGGAAAAACTAGAGTCGTTCCCAAGTGTAGGTAAGATATAATGAGAGGATGGAGGTGGAAAGTAGGGAGACCCAGAGAAAAGTGGGAAGGTCATATTGGGCCAAGATGGTGGTAATATCCAACAGAACAGACGGTAGGACAGACTATGGATTCATCTTTTTTTATTTTGCCTCCCCCCTTCATCCTTAATAATTCTTTGGGAATATTTCACTGCTCTGTGATGCAGGTACAGAATTCGAGTGAGGAGGCTACACCTTCAGTGTCCAGCTGTCTGAGTCCTCAGTGTGCTTCAAATGATGGAGAACTATTGCTTCTTTATGAGAAGGGTTAGTACCTCGTAGCTAAGCTTAAGCTGGAGCTTATGCAATATTGATTCCATTTTATATATACTGTTGGCATGGAGGTTCCTCCTCCTCTTTTCTTGAACATTATGAAATGAATCTATATTTCTCAGTATTTGGGTATATCAGATAAATACGTTAAGTAAAGGAATCTTATATATTGCTCCCTGCATAGTTTGCTCTTTCTTGTTTCTCTTTTACCTTTACTAAATTAGCACAGGGAGAGACCTTGAAATGTTCTAATCAGGAGAGATTAGAACATCATATTTCTAGAGAGGTTGCTTGGACAGAGCAGGGGTCCCAGTGAGAATCCAAGCTTCTGTTTCTACTTGGAAGTGTACCTGTGTAGAATAGAGGGCTCCAGGAAATATCCTAGAATATTCCAGTGTCCCTGTGGGAGATCATTAAGAGAGGCAGGATCTGGTACCAGATCAGTGTACTATGACATGTTTGTCAGTCATCTGATGTGAGATTCTCAGAGCCAATCCCATATGGTAGGGCTGAGTGCAGAGTGATGAAGAACCTGTGAAAGCCTTTGATTGCATGTTAAAGATGAAGCTCTGATTTCGGGGAGAATTTTCTTACCTGACTGAATGTCACCCTTCTGTGGGGATGAGATTCTGTGCTTTTCCTCTGTTGATGACCACTGACTGCAAATCATTAGAGGATCATGTCTAGAAAGCATTCTTTATTTAATTTCTTAAAGAAGAAAGCATAGAAAACATTTTTATCCACTTTCAAATTGAGGATCAAGGGGAATTACATCAGTGAAAATGTCAGAGTAGGGAGCTCTGGCTTGTGTCCATCCCCAGAAACACTGACATACGTGGTAAAACCTGTCAAAATGACCTTATCAACACATGTAAGTTTTCTTTTCTTTTCACGCTGTAGATTTATCTTTCATTGAAACTTTACTTACTACAGGATGTGGAGAATAAACAGGGAAGTAGAAACTGTATTTCCTGATGAGAGAATCACTAAGTCACATTAGCTGTTCTGAACTCTGCCTTACTCACCGTGACTCTAATTAAAACAAACAAACAAACAAAACACTTTTTTTTTTGGTAAGTCAGTTCTGACATTTCCTCGTTAAAGACAAGGTAACAGATACAGACTTAGATCTACCAGAATTGAGCAAACTTTTGATTGTACCTGTGTTGAACATATGAGCATGACCTGCTACAAATCTTCATTATACTTATTGCCACAACGGGCAAATTCCCTTTTTCCACTCCTGATATGTTGCATGTAAGGAATGCATAGGTCACTAAACCCAGCTGGTCACAGGTAAACTCTGCCACATGGATTACTGCATGTTTTCCTGCTGGAAGACCACACATTCTCGAGGATCATGCCTGCAGAGTATCTGGGCTCTTCTTTTTTTCTGGATAAAGGTTAGATAATCACCTAATTTTATGAGAAATATATAAATTGTATTTGCATATTTTTCAGGTTTTTATTTATCCATTCTCTTTCAAGTCCTAAGTGCAAATATTAAAGTGATTTCCAAGAGGGTGGTAAATAAGACAGCTCCAAAATTAGCAATAAATCATAATGCAATTGTGAATGCATTAATGTGATTAATATGTAGATACTTATGTAAATGCAAGTTTAGTAATGCTTTGTGGAGAGCTTCAGAATCTAGGTATTAAAAAAAAAAAAAAAAAGAAGGAGTTCTTGAAACTCTCAGGGAATTATAGAGAAGTCTTTGTGTCTATAAATATCATTCTGAAATAATGCATATTCTCAGAAATAAACTAGGCATAACATTGTAGGAAAAAACTTCATGAAATGAAAGAGCATGTGAGATGGCCATACAAGAAAAAGAATATTCTCAGAGAATAATGAACAGTGTGGAGTTCAGCAGAAGGGTCATACGCATTCAGAGAGCAAAACTTTGGAGAGCCTAGTTGTGAGTTCCTCATATTTCATCTCTGGAGACACGGTAGTCATTTGAAATATGATGTTATAAGATGACGTTAACATACTTAAATACTTTCGTTTAGAAATGACCACTTAGAACCAGAGTAAATGAAAGAGAACACAAAATTATGTTTATGTTGATTTTTAAAGACCTCAGGTGAGTGCTGATTATTTAAAAATGCATGATGTCTTTCACTGCAAAGTAAAGGAGCTGTTACAGTGGAGGATTACTGGACTGAATGTCAATATTATGACATAGTATGAGTGTGTTTCGTGTTTGGTAATTGCAATCATTGTTGCTTTTGTTGTGGTCATCCATTTGCAGTGCTTGGTGTCAGTTGATTTATCTCTTGTAAAAATAAAATACAGTCTGTGTGTGTGTGAAAAAAAAACATACATGATGTCTTGACTAAAGTTGTATGGAATTTGAGATCTGGAAAAAAGCATTTCTTTTCTGTAATGCTAGGATGATAATTGGACATTTTTGCAAGAAAGAGATTTCAGGATGCAAATCTCGTGTCTCTAAGGTGGGAAGTCAGTTCATGGTGGAACATTCTATTAAACTTGTGTGAGTGGAGAAATATTTCTTTGGAAGGAAGAGGTCACGAATCCCTTTTTAATAGTTAATGGTTTATAGCATACCGAATGAGCAAAATGGCTATTTCTGAACTTTAGAAAAAAATAATATAGTTTTTCTGCATTTATAACATGAGGCTGATGTAAAATATCAAAAATTCTTTATTTTGAAAAGCAATGTAATCAATTTGACATAATTCATATATATTGAACCTGTGGTACACACACACACAGTAAAACTTACATTCAGAAAATTGTTTGCACTTAAGAAATATTTTCAAGTGTAGGTGATTTACAATGTTGTGGGTTTTTTAAATACATGTTTATTGGAGTATACTTACTTTATAACACCGTATTAGTTTCTGCTTTACAACAAAGTGAATCAGCTATATGTATACATATATTCCCCATACACCCCCCCCCTTGAGGCTCCCTCCCACACTCCCTATCCCACCCCTCTGGGGGACATAAAGCACCGAGCTGATCTCCCTGTGCTATGCGGCAGCTTACCACTAGCTGTTTTACATTTCGTACTGTATATATGTCAGTGCTACTCTCTCACTACGTCCCTGTCTCCCCTTGCCCCCTGTGTCCTTAAGTCCGTTCTCTACATCTGTGTCTTTATTCCTGCCCTGTCACTAGGTTCGTCAGTACCATTTTTCTAGATTCCATATATATGTGTTAGCGTACGGTATTTGTTTTTCTCTTTCTGACTTACTTCACTCTGTATGACAGACTCTAGGTCCAACCACCTCACTGCAAATAACTCAATTTTGTTCCTTTTTATGGCTGAGTAATACTCCATTGTATAGATGTGCCACATCTTCTTTATATATTAATCTGTCGATGGACACTTAGGTTGCTTCTATGTCCTGGCTATTGTAAATAGTGCTACAGTGAACATTGTGGTACATGTATCTTTTTGAATTATGGTTTTCTCCGGGTATATGCCCAGTAGTGGGATTGCTGGGTCATATGGTAGTTCTATTTTTTAGCTTTTAAGGAATCTCCCTACTGTTCTCCATAGTGGCTGTATCATTTTACATTCCCACCGACAGTTCAGGAGGGTTCACTTTTCTCCACACCCTCTGCAGCCTTTATACATTGTTGTATTAATTTCTGCTGTGCAGCAACGTGACTCAGTTTTATATATATCTATCTATATATCTATCTATCTATATCTATATATCTATATATCTATTCTTTTCCATTATGGTTTATCACAGGATATTGAACATAGTTTCCTGTGCTATACAGTAGGTCTTGGTGGGTTGTCCATCCTATGTAGAATAGTTTGCTTCTGCTATTCCAAAACTCCCAATCTTGCCTTCACTCTCTCCTTGGCAACCACAACTCTCTTTTCTATATCTGTGTGTTTGTTTCTGTTTCGCTGACATGCTCATTTGTGTCCTGTTTTCGATTCCACATATAAGTGATATTATATGGTATTTGTCTTTCTCTCTCTGACTTACTTCACTTAGTATCATTATCTCTAGGTCCATCCATGTTGCTGCAAATGGCATTATTTCATTCTTTTTTATGTCTGAGTAATATCTTTTGTATACGTATACCACACCTTCTTTATACACTCATTTTTCAATGAACATTTAGGTTGTTTCCATGTCTTGGCTGTTATAAATAGTGCTGCTATGAACATAGGGTTTCATGTATCTTTTTGAATTATAGTTTTGTCTAGATATATGTCCACAAGTGGGATTGCTAGATCATATGGCAACTCTCTTTATAGTTTTTTTGAGGAACCTCCATACTGTTTTCCATAGTGGCTGCACCAACTTACATGGCCACCGACAGTGTAGAAGGGTTCCCTTTTCTCCATACCCCCTCCAGCATTTGTTAATTGTAGATTTTTTTTAATGATGGCCATTCTGATCAGTGTGAAGTGATACCTCATTGTAATTTGGATTTGCATTTATCTAATAATTAGTGATGATGAGCATCTTTTCATGTGCCTATTGGCTCTCAGTATGTCTTCTTTGGAGAAATGTTTATTTAGGTCTTCTACCCATTTTTCCATTGAGTTATTTGTTATTTTGTTATTGAGTTGTATGAGCTGTTTGTATAGTTTGGAAATTAAACCCTTGTCAGTCTCATCATTTGCTAATATTTTCTCCCAGTCCATAGGTTGTATTTTCATTTTGATTATGGTTTCCTTTGCTGTGCAAAAGCTTATAAGTTTGATTAGTTCCTGTTTCTTTTTTGCTTTTACAGTAAGTCCCCTACATATGAACAAGTTCTGTTCCAAGAGTGCGTTTGTAAGTTCAATTTGTTTGTAAGTCCAACAAAGTTCGCCTAGGTACCCAACTTACACAGTCGGCTATATGGTATTGTACCGTAATAGGTTTATAATACTTTTCACGCAAACAATACATAAAAAAACAAGCACAAAAACAAAGAAAGCATGTTTAATCTTACAGTACAGTAACTTGAAAAGTACAGTAATACAGTACAACAGCTGGGATACTCGGGCTGGCATCGAGGGAACAGGCGAGCAGCGTTACTGATTGGAGGAGGGAGGGGAGGTGGGAGATGGTAGGGGTGAAGGATTATCAGCAGTAGGAGACAGAGGGCAAGCTGCAATTTCACTCCTACCTGACGTTGATGGCAAAGGTTCTGGTTCCTTGCTGGATTTAATTCTATCTACCCTCTTGAAAGAATGATCCATTGATGTCTGGGTAGTAGCTCTGTTTTTCTCATCTTAGATGACAAGGTAACACTGGATTGCAATCTGAATGGCTGCTGCCACCTTTGGGTCCCATTCTAGGTTCGGGTCCTGTGCCTCAAAAACTAACAGTGCTTCCTCAAGTAACGAAGATTCCCTTGCCATTTTCTGTGTCGTGAATCTCTTCAGTTCTTCAGTTACTTTTTCTTCCTCCTGTCCCTCTTCATCCTTTCTCTGGGCCTCCAATTCCATCAGTAAGCTCCTCATGTTGCACAGCAAGGAGTTCAGCGAAATCGTCCTCTTGCAGATCTAGCTCCAGCTTCTCGCTGAGGGTCACTACGTTGCTGAAGACCTCTTCGGACTTCTGATCTACCTTCTCAAATCCACAAAAATCATGAACAAACTGTGGGCAAAGGTTCTTCCAAACCCCATTCAGCGTGACCGCCATACCCTCACACCATGCAAAGTCAATGTTTTTTATGGTCTTGTAGATGTTATAGTCCTCCCAAAGTTGTCCCTAGGTTGTTCCTGATTTGTCACTTACCTTTACTGCCTGACAAATAGTGTGACATAAATAATATTTCTTGAAAGTCGCTATAACGCCCTGGTCCATAGGTTGGATGAGCAACATAGTATTTGGTGACAGATGCAGTACTTTGACGTTGGGATGAAAGTCATCCATGAATGGGGGGTGGCCCAGAGCATAGTCGAGCAGCAAAAGAATGTTTTGCTGGAACGTCTTTCTCCAAGCAATATTTCTCTACATCTGGGATAAAGTGGTGGCAAAACCAGTCCTGGAACGTGGCCTGTGTAATCCGGGATTTGGGGTTACGCTTCCACACAACAGGAAGAGAGCCCTTGGCTATGGTTTTAAGGGTTCTTGGGTTCTGTGAATGATAAACTAAGAGAGGTTTCAGCTTCAATTCACCGGAAGCATTGCCACCAAACAACAGTTAGCCTATCCTTTGCTGCTTTACAGCCCGGCGTCAACTTTTCCTCCTCACTGACGTAACTTCGGTCTGGCATCCTCTTCCAGTACAGTTGTGTCTCATCCACATTAAAAACCTGGTTGGGTAAATACACACCATCATCAATAATTTCTCAAAGTGTTTCTGGAAGTTCCTGGACAGCTACCCTATCTGCACTTGCTGTCTCTCCACTTACTTTTACATTGTGAAGGCTGGCTCTAGCCTTGAACCGATGAAACCAGCCATGGCTGGCATTAAAAGATGTGCCCTCTGATTCTTTGCCGTGTTTCTTCTTCAAGTCTTCATAAAGGCTTTTAGCTTTCTCTTGAATCAGCGTTAAGTTGAGCAGGACTCAGCGCTGATGTTGATCCTGCATCCGCACACTGAGAAGTTTCTCCATCTCCTCCATCACTTTTCCATGCTTCTTGGATATTGTGTCAACATTGTCGGCACAGCAGACTTCACATGTTCCATGATCTTGTCCTTGTTCTTTAGATTCGTGCCAATGATTGAATGATTCATGTTGTAAGAATGAGCGATGTCTAACATCTTTTTGCCTCGCTCCACTCTCTCAATTACTTTCACTTTTGTTTCCGTCATTATCGCTCGGCGCTTATTAACAGTACCAGCTACATCACCTCTGCTTTTACGCTTGCTTCCAGACATCTTGGGCTTGAAATAAATGTACTGTACTACTGTACTCCATACAGTACTGTAAAGTACACAAAAGCACAACCACATAGAGAGGAAGCACGCACGTGACAATGTATGCCAGACACGTGAACTAACTTACATGATTGGACACGCGAATGGACGTTTGCATCTTTGAAAGTTTGCAACTTGAAGGTTCGTATGTAGGTGACTTACTGTATTTGTACTGCCTAGGGAGAACTACCTAGGAAAATTTTGGTATGACTTATGTCAGAGAATGTTTTGCTTATGCTCTCTTCTAGGAGTTATAAGGTGTCCTATCTTATATTTAAGCATATACGCCGTTTTGAGTTTATTTTTGTGTATGGTGTGAGGGTATGTTCTGACTTCACTGATTTGCATACGGCTCTCCAACTTTCAAAACACCACTTGCTGAAGAGACTGTCTTTTCCCCATTGTATATTCTTGCCTCCTTTGTCAAAGGTTAATTGCCCATAGGTGTGTGGGTTTATTTCTTAGCTCTCTATTCTATTCCATTGATCCATGTATCTCTTTCTGTGCCAATACAATGCGGCTTTGATTACTGTAACTTTGTAGTATTTTCTGAAGTTTAGGAGGGTTATGCCTCCTGCTTTGTTCTTTTTCCTGGGGATTGTGTTCACATTTCTGACTTTTTATGGTTCCAGATACATTTTAGGATTATTTGTTCTAGTTCTGGGGAAAATGTCATGGGTAATTTGATAGGGATCACATTAAATCTGTAGATTGCTTTGGGTAGTGTAGCCATTTTAACAGTATTAATTCCTCCCATCTAAGAGCGTGGGATGTCTTTCCATTTCTTTGAATCATCTTCAGCTTCCTTTACTAATGTTTTGTAGTTCTCAGTATATAAGTCTTTCACCTCCTTGGTGAGGTTTATTCCTAAGCATTTAATTTTTTTGATGCCATTAAGAAAAGGATTGCTTGTTTACATTTCCTTTCTGATATTTCATTGTTAGTGTAAAGAAATGCAACCAGGGACTTCCCTGGTGGCTCCGTGGTTGAGAATCCGCCTGCCAATACAGGGGACACGGGTTTGAGCCCTGATGCAGGAAGATCTCACATGCCGTGGAGCAACTAAACCTGTGTGCCACAACTACTTAGCCTGCACTCTAGAGCCAGTGAGCCACAAATACTGAGCCCATGTGCCACAACTACTTAAGCCTGCATGCCTAGAGCCCGTGCTCCACAACAAGAGAAGCCACTGCAATGAGAAGCCTGCGCACCACAAGAAAGTCTAGTCCCCACTGGCCACAACTAGAGAAAGCCCGTGCACAGCAATGAAGACCCAATGCAGCCAAAATAAATTTAAAAAAAAAAGAAAGAAAAACCAGGAAATGCAACCAATTTATATATGTTAATCTTGTATCCTGCTACTTTGCTGAATTTGTTTATCAGTTCTAGTAGTGTTTGTGTGGAATTTTTAGGGTTTCCTTTATATATATTATCATGCCATCTGCATATAATGACAACTTTACCTCTTCCCTTCCAACTTGGTTAGATTTTATTTCTTTTTCTTGTCTGATTGTTGTGGCTAGGACTTCCAATACTATGTTGAAGAGAAGACGTGAGAGTGGGCATCCTTGTCTTGTTCCAGATTTTAGCGGGAAGGCTTTCAGCTTATGAACGTTGAGTATTATATTGGCTGTGGGTTTGTCATAAATAGCTTTTAGTATGTTGAGATATGTTTCCTCTGTACCCACGTTGGTAAGTGTTTTTACCATGAATGGATGTTGAAGCTTTTCAAATGCTTTTTCGCCATCTATTGAGATGATCCTTTGTTTCTCGTTTTTCCTTTGTCGATGGGGTGTATCATGTTGATTGATTTGCATATGTTTGAAACAGCTTTGTGAAACTGGGGTGAATCAAATTTGGTCATGGTGTATGATCCTCTTATGTGTTGTCGGATTCGGTTTTCTAATATTCAGTTGAGAATTTTTGCATCTATATTTATCAACGATATTGGCCTGCAGTTTTCTTTTTTGGTAGTGTCTTTTTCTGTGTTTTTTTTTTTAAGTCTTTATTGAATTTGTTCCAATATTGCTTCTGTTTTATGTTTTGGTTTCTTGTTTGTGAGGCATGTGGGATCTTAGCTCCAAAACCAGGGCTTGAACCCGCACCCCCTGCACTGGAAAGCGAAATCTTAACTGCTGGACCACCAGAAAAGTCCCCATCTGTTTTATTTGTTTTTTAAGTAAATTTCTTTCTTTATTTATTTTTGGATGCATTGGGCATTCGTTGCTGTGCTCGGGCTCTCTCTAGTTGCGGTGAGCGGGGGCTACTCTTCGTTGTGGTGTGCAGGCTGTTCATTGTGGTGGCTTCTTTTGTTGCACATCATGGGCTCTAGGTCCGTGGGCTTCAGCAGTTGTGGCTATCAGGCTCAGTAGTTGTGGCTCGTGGGCTGTAGAGCGCAGGCTCAGTAGTTGTGGCCCACAGGCTTAGTTGCTCCATGGCATGTGGGATCTTTCCAGACCAGGTCTCGAACCTATGTCCCCTGCAGTGGCAGACAGATTCTTAACCACTGTGCCACCAGGGAAGTCCCCCCTCCCCATCTGTTTTTGATATCAGCGTGATAGTGGCTTCATAGAATGTCTTTGGAAGTATTCCTTACTCTTCAATCTTTTCGAAGAGTTTGAGAAGGATCTGTGTAAGTTCTGCTTTTTATATTTGGTAGAAATTGCCTGTGAAACCATCTGATCCTGGACTTCTGTTGGTAGGGAGTTTTTTTTAAATTACAGATTCTATTTTTTTAAAAATTCTATTTATTTATTTATTTATTTTGGCTGTGTTGGGTCTTCGTTTCTGTGCGCTTGCTTTCTCTAGTTGCAGCGAGCGGGGGCCACTCTTCATCACGGTGCATGGGCCTCTCACTATCGTGGCCTCTCTTGTTGTGGAGCACGGGCTCCAGACGCTCAGGCTCAGTAGTTGTGGCTCACGGGCCCAGTTGCTCCGCGGCATGTGGGATCTTCCTAGACCAGGGCTCGAACCCGTGTCCCCTGCATTGGCAGGCCGATTCTCAACCACCGTGCCACCAGGGAAGCCCTCTATTTTGCTTTTAGTGATCAGTATGTTCAAGTTATCTATTTCTTCTTGATTCAGTTTTGTTCGGCTGTAAAAAATATATATATTTTTAAGTTATGTTAGCAGCTAAATACTTACCATGTATTAGACCACAAAAGAGAGAAGAAAAAATATTAAAATATTTTTTCAAATACAACAAGTATTGAAATGTTTTAAAGAAATTAGTATAATAATACTAATTACAATAATGACAAATTGTTCTGAACTTAAAGACTACATATATCTAAGATGCTTATTATATGCTTATTGTTTTATTGTTTTTAAATACATAGAATGTTTTCTCCTTTCTAATGTAATTCTTTTATTTTACCTGTATACTGTGAAAAAAATTGAGTTGCACATAATATAAAAAATTACACTTTAATAGGAGATATTAATCCATTTACATTTACTATAGTACTGAAAATACTTAGGTTTAGCGTTCCATGTCATTGAGTGCTCTTTTTTATTTATTTATTTTTAAAAAAGATTTAATTTGGGGGGGGTGCATAAATTATTCATTTATTTATTTATTTAATTTTAACATCTTTATTGGACTATAATTGCTTTACAATGGTGTGTTAGTCTCTGCTTTAGAACAAAGTGAATCAGCTATACATATCCATATATCCCCATATCTCCTCCCTGTTGCGTCTCCCTCCCGCCCTCCCTATCCCACCCCTCTAAGTGGTCATAAAGCACTGAGCTGATCTCCCTCTTCTATGCAGCTGTTTCCTACTAGCTAGCTATTTTACATTTGGTAGTATATATAAGTCCATGCCACTCTCTCACTTCGTCCCAGCTTACCCTTCCCCCTCCCCATGTCCTCAAGTCCATTCTCTATGTCTGCGTCTTTATTCCTGTCCTGTCCCTAGGTTCTTCCCAACGGTTTCTTTTCCTTTTCTTTTTAGATTCCACATATATGTGTTAGCATACAGTATTTGTTTTTCTCTTTCTGACTTACTTCACTGTGTATGACAGACTCTAGGTCCATCCATCTCACTACAAATAACTCAATTTCATTTCTTTTTATGGCTGAGTAATATTCCATTTTATATTGAAGACGTGCAACATCTTTTTTACCCATTCATCAGTTGATGGACACTTAGGTTGCTTCCATGTCCTAGCTATTGCAAATAGAGCTGCAATGAACATTGTGGAACATGACTCTTTTTGAATTATGGTTTTCTCCAGGTATATGCCCAGTAGTGGGATTGCTGTGTCATATGGTAGTCCTATTTTTAGTTTTTTAAGGAACCTCGATACCGTTCTCGATAGTGGCTGTATCAATTTACACTCCCACCAACGGTGCAAGAGGGTTCCCTTTTTTCCACACCTCTGCAGCATTTATTGGTTGTAGATTTTTTTGATGATGGCCATTCTTACCTGTGTGTGGTGATACCTCATTGTAATTTCGAGTTGCATTTCTCTAATGATCAGTGGTGTTGAGCATTCTTTCATGTGTTTGTTGGCAATCTGTATATCTTCTTTGCAGAAATGTCTATTTAGGTCTTCTGCCCATTTATGGATTGGGTTGTTTGTTTTTTGTTTTTTTTTTTTTTTTTTTGATATTGAGCTGCATGGGCTGCTTGTAAAGTTTGGAGATTAATCCTTTGTCAGCTGCTTCATTGGCAAATATTTTCTCCCCTTCTGAGGGTGGCCTTTTTGTCTTGTTTACGTTTTCCTTTGCTGTGCAAAAGCTTTTAAGTCTCCTTAGGTCTCATTTGTTTATGTTTCTTTTTAATTTCCGTTTTCTAGGAGGTGGGTCAAAAAGGATCTTGCTGTGATTGATGTCATAGAGTGTTCTGCCTATGTTTTCCTCTAAGAGTTTGATAGTGTCTGGCCTTACATTTAGGTCTTTAATCCACTTTGAGTTTATTTTTGTGTATGGTGTTAGGGAGTCTTCTAATTTCATTCTTTTACCGGTAGCTGTCCAGTTTTCCCAGCACCACTTATTGAAGAGGCTGTGATTTCTCCATTGTATATTCTTGCCTCCTTTATCAAAAATAAGGTGACCATATGTGTATGGGTTTATGTCCGGGCTTTCTCTCCTGTTCCATTGCTCTATATTTCTGTTTTTGTGCCAGTACCATACTGTCTTGACTACTGTAGCTTTGTAGTATTGTCTGAAGTCAGGGAGCCTGATTCCTCCAGCTCTGTTTTTCTTCTCAAGATTGCTTTGGCTGTTCGGGGTCTTTTGTGTTTCCATACAAATTGTGAAATTGTGATTGCAATTACCAAACATGAAACACACTCATACTATGTCATAATATTGACATTCAGTCCAGTAATCCTCCACTGTAACAGCTCCTTTACTTTGCAGTGAAAATTGATTTGTATATTCTTTGCCTCTGAGTCCTTGTGGGATTTTTTTTTTTTAATTCAGACAGAAAGTCACAAAAATTATACTCATCCTCATCAGTTCACTCAGTCCCATGTAATTAATTTTTTTTTCATCTTCATCTTTTGTTAGCACTTTTATGAGTTCATCAGTTTTTCATTAGAGTTCTGAAAATGCTTATTCATTCAGTTCAGCAGTACAGTCAGTTACCAGAAACCTGTACTTGTCAGAGTCTTTTCCATGAATTTCTTGAAGATGTAAACCTTTTACAGGAACATATTTGCAAAATCATCAGAGTACACCCAGAACTGTCTGTAAATGACAAAAGACTTAAAAATGACCACGGTTAAAGATTTGATGAAAGTTCAAAATAATGCAGTTGACAAGAAAATTAGTTATTTCTGAGATATACATTTTAAAGTAATAACTAGGATTATTACTTATAACATTATACCAGAACATATAAGATTTTTAGAAATTTCATGTAATGTCTGAAACATTTATATTAACATATTTCCATACATATTTCCATACAAATACAAATATAAGATTTTTAGAAATTTCGTGTAATGTCTGAAACATTTATATTAACATATTTCCATACAAATAACCCAATGAAAGTTTAGTTTTAGTTGTTTTGTTTGTTTTTTTATACTGCAGGTTCTTATTAGGCATCAATTTTATACACATCAGTGTATACATGCCAATCCCAATCGCCCAATTCAGCACACCACCATCCCCACCCCACCGCACTTTTCCCCCCTTGGTGTCCATATGTTCATTCTCTACATCTGTGTCTCAACTTCTGCCCTGCAAACTGGCTCATCTGTACCATTTTTCTAGGTTCCACATACATGCATTAATATACGATATTTGTTTTTCTCTTTCTGACTTACTTCACTCTGTATGACAGTCTCTAGATCCATCCTCGTCTCAACAAATGACTCAATTTCGTTCCTTTTTATGGCTGAGTAATATTCCATTGTATATACGTACCACATCTTCTTTATCCATTCGTCTGTTGATGGGCATTTAGGTTGCTTCCATGACCTGGCTATTGTAAATAGTGCTGCAATGAACATTCGGGTGCATGTGTCTTTTTGAATTACGGTTTTCTCTGGGTATATGCCCAGTAGTGGGATTGCTGGGTCATATGGTAATTCTATTTTTAGTTTTTTAAGGAACCTCCATATTGTTCTCCATAGTGGCTGTATCAATTTACATTCCCACCAACAGTGCAAGAGGTTTCCCTTTTCTCCACACCCTCTCCAGCATTTGTGGTTTGTAGATTTTCTGATGATGCCCATTCTAACAGGAGTGAGGTGATACCTCATTGTAGTTTTGATTTGCATTTCTCTAATAATTAGTGATGTTGAGCATCTTTTCATGTGCTTCATGGCCGTCTGTATGTCTTCTTTGGAGAAATGTCTATTTAGGTCTTCTGCCCATTTTTGGATTGGGGTGTTTGTTTCTTTAATATTGAGCTGAATGAGCTGTTTATATATTTTGGAGATTAATCCTTTGTCCGTTGATTCATTTGCAAATATTTTCTCCCATTCTGAGGGTTGTCTTTTCGTCTTGTTTATGGTTTCCTTTGCTGTGCAAAAGCTTTGAAGTTTCATTAGGTCCCACTTGTTTATTTTTGTTTTTATTTCCATTATTCTAGGAGGTGGATCAAAAAAGATCTTGCTGTGATTTATGTCAAAGAGTGTTCTTCCTATGTTTTCCTCTAAGAGTTTTATAGTGTCCAGTCTTATATTTAGGTCTCTAATCCATTTTGAGTTTATTTTTGTGTATGGTGTTAGGGAGTATTCTAATTTCATTCTTTTACCGGTAGCTGTCCAGTTTTCCCAGCACCACTTATTGAAGAGGCTGTGATTTCTCCATTGTATATTCTTGCCTCCTTTATCAAAAATAAGGGGACCATATGTGTATGGGTTTACGTCTGGGCTTTCTCTCCTGTTCCATTGCTCTATATTTCTGTTTTTGTGCCAGTACCATACTGTCTTGACTACTGTAGCTTTGTAGTATTGTCTGAAGTCAGGGAGCCTGATTCCTCCAGCTCTGTTTTTCTTCTCAAGATTGCTTTGGCTGTTCGGGGTCTTTTGTGTTTCCATACAAATTGTGAAATATTTTTGTTCTAGTTCTCTGGAAAATTCCATTGGTAGTTTGATAGGGATTGCATTGAATCTGTAGATTGCGTTGGGTAGTAGAGTCATTTTCACAATGTTGATTCTTCCAATCCAAGAACATGGTATATCTCTGTATCTGTTTGTGTCATCTTTGATTTCTTTCATCAGTGTCTTATAGTTTGTTGAGTAAACGTCTTTTGTCTCCTTAGGTAGGTTTATTCCTAGGTATTTTATTCTTTGTGTTGCAGTGGTAAATGGGAGTGTTTCCCTAATTTTTCTTTCAGAATTTTCATCTTTAGTGTATAGGAATGAAAGAGATATCTGTACGTTAATTTTGTATCCTGCAACCTTACCAGTTCGTTGATTAACTCTAGTAGGTTTCTGGTAGCATCTTTAGGATTCTCTATGTATAGTATCATGTCATCTGCAAACAGTGAGAGCTTAACTTCTTCTTTTCCGATTTGGATTCCTTTTATTTCTTTTTCTTCTCTGATTGCTGTAGCTAAAAATTCCAAAAGTGTGTGGAATAATAGTGGTGAGAGTGGGCAACCTTGTCTTGTTCCTGATCTTGGTGGAAATGATTTCACTTTTTCACCATTGAGAACGATGCTGGCTGTGGGTTTGTCATATATGGCCTTTATTATGTTGAGGAAAGTTCCCTCTATGCCTACTTTCTGGAGGGTTTTTATGATAAATGGGTGTTTAATATTGTCGAAAGCATTTTCTGCATCTATTGAGATGACCATATGGTTTATATCCTTCAGTTTTTTAATATGGTGTATCACATTGATTTGCATGTATTGAAGAATCCTTGCATCCCTGGGATAAACCCCACTTGATCATGGTGTATGATCCTTTTAAGGCGCTGTTGGATTCTGTTTGCTAGTATTGTGCAGTGGATTTTTGCAGCTATGTTCATCAGTGATATTGACCTGTAGTTTTCTTTCTTTGTGACATCTTTGTCTGGTTTTGGTGTCAGGGAGATGGTGGTCTCATAGAATAAGTTTGGGAGAGTTCCTCCCTCTGCTATATTTTGGAAGAGTTTGAGAAGGATAGGTGTTAACTCTTCTCTAAATGTTTGATAGAATTTGCCTGTGAAGCCATCTGGTCCTGGGCTTTTGTTTGTTGGAAGATTTTTAATCACAGTCTCAAGTTCAGTACTTGGGATTGGTTTGTTTGTAGTTTCTATTTCTTCCTGGTTCAGTCTTGGAAGGTTGTGCTTTTCTAAGAATTTGTCCATTTCTTCCAGGTTGTCCATTTTATTGGCATATAGTTGCTTGCAGTAATCTCTCATGATCCTTTGTATGTCTGCAGTGTCAGTTGTTACTTCTCCTTTTTCATTTGTAATTCTATTGATTTGAGTCGTCTCCCTTTTTTTCTTGATGAGTCTGGCTAATGGTTTATCAATTTTGTTTATCTTCTCAAAGAACCAGCTTTTAGTTTTTTTGATCTTTGCTGTTGTTTCCTTCATTTCTGTTTCATTTATTTCTGGTCTGATCTTTATGATGTCTTTCCTCTGCTGACTTTGTTTTTTTTTTTTTTTTCTCTAATTGCTTTAGGTGTAAGGTTAACTTGTTTATTTGAGATATTTCTTGTTTCTTGAGGTAGGATTGTATTGCTATAAACTTCTCTCTTAGAACTGCTCTTGCTGCATCCCATAGGTTTTGGGTCTTCATGTTTTCATTGTCATTTGTTTCTAGGTATTTTTTTATTTCCTCTTTGATTTCTTCAGTGATGTCTTGGTTATTAAGTAGTGTATTGTTGAGCGTCCATGTGTTTCTATTTTTTACAGATTTTTTTCCTGTAATTGATATCTAGTCTGATAGCATTGTTGTCGGAAAAGATACTTGATACGATTTCAATTTTCTTATATTCACCAAGGCTTGATTTGTGACCCAAGGTATGATCTATCCTGGAGAATGTTCCAGGAGCACTTGAGAAAAAGTGTATTCTGTTGTTTTTGGATGGAATGTCCTCTAAATATCAATT
Source organism: Eschrichtius robustus (assembly GCF_028021215.1). NCBI lineage: Eukaryota > Metazoa > Chordata > Mammalia > Artiodactyla > Eschrichtiidae > Eschrichtius > Eschrichtius robustus. Next base: position 62,694,894 of record NC_090830.1, on the reverse strand, counting down.
AAGTTCATCTTGTTTAATGTAACATTTAAAGCTTGTGTTTCCTTATTTATTTTCATTGTGGATGATCTGTTCATTGGTGAAAGAGGGGTGCTAAAGTCCCCTACTAGGATTCTGTTACTGTCGATTTCCCCTTTTATGGCTGTTAGCATTTGCCTTATGTATTGAGGTGCTCCTATGTTGGGTGCATAAATATATACAATTGTTATATCTTCTTCTTGGATTGATCCCTTGATCATTATGTAGTGTCCTTCTTTGTCTCCTGTAATAGTCTTTATTTTAAAGTCTTTTTTGTCTGATATGAGAATTGCTACTCTAGCTTTCTTTTGATTTCCATTTGCATGGAATATCTTATTCCATCCCCTCACTTTCCATCTGTATGTGTCCCTATGTCTGAAGTGGGTCTCTTGTAGACCACATACATACCGGTCGTGTTTTCGGATCCATTCAGCCAGTCTATGTCTTTTGGTTGGAGCATTTAATCCATTTACATTTAAGGTAATTATTGATATGTATGTTCTTATTACCATTTTCTTAATTGTTTTGAGTTTCTTATTATAGGTCTTTTCCTTCTCTTGTGTTTCCTGCCTAGAGAAGTTCCTTTAGCATTTGTTGTAAAGCGGGTTTGGTGGTGCTGAATTCTCTTAGCTTTTGCTTGTCTGTAAAGGTTTTAATTTCTCTGTCGAATCTGAACGAGATCCTTGGTGGGTCGAGTAATCTTGGTTGTAGCTTTTCCCCTTTCATTACTTTAAATATGTCCTGCCAGTCCCTTCTGGCTTGCAGAGTTTCTGCTGAAAGTTCAGCTGTTAACCTTATGGGGATTGCCTTGTATGTTATTTGTTGTTTTTCCCTTGCTGCTTTTAATATTTTTTCTTTGTATTTAATTTTTGATAGTTTGATTAATATATGTTTTGGCATGTTTCTCCTTGGGTTTATCTTGTATGGGACTCCCTGCGCTTCCTGGACTTGATTAACAATATCCTTTCCCATATTAGGGAAGTTTTCAACTATAATCTCTTTAAATATTTTCTCAGTGTCTTTCTTCTTCTCTTCTGCATCTGGGACCCCTATATTCGAATATTGGTGCGTTTAATGTTTTCCCAGAGATGTCTCAGATTGTCCTCAATTCTTTTCATTCTTTTTTCTTTATTTTGCTTTGCAGTAGTTACTTCCACTATTTTATCTTCCAGGTCATTTATCCATTCTTCTGCCTCAGTTATTCTGCTATTGTTTCCTTCTAGAGAATTTTTAATTCCATTTATTGTGTTGTTCATCATTGTTTGTTTGCTCTTTAGTTCTTGTAGGTCCTTGTTAAACGTTTCTTGTCTATTCTCCATTCCAGTTCCAAGATTTGGGATCATCTTTACTATCATTACTCTGAATTCTTCTTCAGGTAGACTGCCTATTTCCTCCACATTTGTTTGGTCTGGTGGGTTTTTACCTTGCTCCTTCATCTGCTGTGTGTTTCTGTGTCTTCTCATTTGGCTTTGGGGACTGTGTTTGGGGTCTCCTTTTCAGAGGCTGCAGATTCGTAGTTCGCGTTGTATTTGGTGTCTGCCCCCAGTGGCTAAGGTTGGTTCAGTGGGTTGTGTAGGCTTTCTGATGGAGGGGACTGGTGCCTGTGTTCTGGTGGGTGTGTCTGGATCTTGTCTTTCTGGTGGACAGATCCGCATCTGGTGGTGTGTTTTGGGGTGTCTGTGACCTTATTGTGATTTTTGGCAGCCCCTCTGCTAATGGGTGGGCCTGCATTCCTGTCTTGCTAGTTGTTTGGCATGGGATGTCCAGCACTGGATCTTGCTGGTCTCTGAGTGGAGCTGGTTCTTAGCGTTGAGACGGATATCTCTGGGAGAGCTTTCGCCATTTGATATTACAAGGTGCCAGAGGTCTCTGGTAGACCAATGTCCTGAACTCGGCTCTCCCACCTCAGAGGCACAGGCTTGACACCCGGCTGGAGCACCAAGACCCTGTCAGCCACACAGCTGGGGGTGAGAGCAAGAGGTAGCTTTGGTACATCTCAAAGACCACCCATGAGGTGCACTGACCACTTTCTCTCCAGAAGTGAAGAAAACAAAATTCAGACTTTGGCTAGTCAGCCACTTTGGTAGCCAGCCTCCAAGATGGACCTAATTATCCCCTAATTATCTCCCAGTCTCCATGTACCAGTGTGGCTCCTCGCACTTGAAAAGGGTTGACTGTTTAACTAATAAGAAATTGCAGAAATGACAAAGTGCAGCTTCCAAAGTTATAAAAGACATTGCAGCTTCTGCTTTGGTTTCTGCTAGATCACTCATCCTGGGGTAAGCCAGCTGCCATGTCATGAGGACACTCAAGCAGCCCTAAGGAGAGATCCATGTGGCAAGGAACTGAGGCCTCTTACCTACAGCCACGTGAGTGAGTCATCTCAGAAGTCAAAAGATTTAATTTTTTAAATTTTTGGTTGTGTTGGGTCTTCGTTGCTGCACAGGGTTTCTCCAGTTGTTACTAGAGAAGCAGGGGTTACTCTTCGTTGTGGTGCACGGGCTTCTCCTTGCAGTGGTTTCTCTTGTTGTGGAGTATGGGCTCTAGGTGCATGGGCTTCAGTAGTTGTGTCATGCAGGCTCAATAGTTGTTGCTTGCAGGCTCTAGAGCACAGGCTCAGTACTTGTGGCACACGGGCTTAGTTGCACTGCGGCATGTGGGATCTTCCCAGACCAGGGATGGAACCCCTGTTCCCTGCATTGGCAGGCAAATTCTTACCCACTGTGCCACCAGGGAAGTCCAGTGTGCTCTTTTTTAAACCTAGTCTGTTTTCATTATTTTCTATCTTAACGATTCTGTATTAAAGAAAAAAAAAATAATACTCCTTTCTACCCCTCCTCTTTGAGGATTAAATATGAAGAAGTATGTCTTATTTATTAACCTCAAATTTTCACCTTACTTTTAAGAAGTAATCACAATGTCAAGTATTTAATACTTTTCACTTCCACCTTGAAAAGCATGGCTATTAAAGTGCTAATACAATTACCTTCCCTCGTCTATCTTTTTTAGTTTTTGTTATGTATAAAAAACAATGAAAAACATGCATGGTTTGTAAGGAAATGACAAATTTCAGAAAATTCAGCATCTGAATACACTCTAAACATAGCTTCTAGATAAAGACACAGAAAATTGCCAGATACTCAGAGGCCCCCTGGTCCCATTCTAGTGACTCCCCTTAAGGTTTAATATTGTTCTGGTATCTAACAAAAAGATAACTTTACCTGTATTTTGTATTTTATATAAATGTTATGGCACAGTAAAATCACTTTTGGATTGGGCTTTTTTTATTTTATGTTGTTTGTGAATATGCCTATATGGTTGCCTGTTGTTGTGATCATGCATTGCCACTGTTGCATAGGATTCCATAATGTAAATATTTAACTATTAATTAATTTATTCCAATGTGTATTACAATATGAGTGATTTTCAGTTTGTGTCTATTGAGAACAGCACTGGTATATAAATTCTAGAACTTGAGCTTTGGTGGTGTGTGTATAAATTATTGTTCAGTATACACGTAGTAGTAAAATTTTCGAGTCATAGCTTTCTTGTGTTTATCTTTTTAGATATTTCTAAATATTTTCAAAACATTTGTATGATTTTTCATCTTCAGCAGCAGTGAATGAGATTCAAGGATTATACACATTCTTGTCAAACTTGATAATACCTGTCATTTTCATTTGAACTTTCTGGTTGGTGAGTGATAATTCCAGGTATCACGCTTTTGCATTTAATTGACTACTAAGAAGCCAAGCATCTTTTGATATGATTACTTAACATTCTGTACTCTCTTTTTTGAAATATCTTTTGGTATATTTCCCCCATTTTGCTATTCCATTATCTTCTTATTGAAGACTTCCTTTTTTTTAACATCTGAAGACTTCTTATTTAGGAGTTTTTAATACATGCTTGAGATGAGTTCTTCTCTCTTTCTGTCTCTCCTTCTCTTTCTTTAGATGAGTGTCAGTTTTTAATGTTAATAACATCTAATTTGTTATTTTCCTCTTTATTTATTTAGTCTTATTTCTATTTATTTATGTAGTCTTCTTACCTGTAGCAGAACACATTATTTATTCTAAACCACAAATATGTTTTCATTTCTTCAATAAATGTAATTATTAAGCTTTAAATTTAAGTTAACTTTCTAAACTAAATATGTTGTATCATAGTGAGCATTCATTTTTCTATGACAGCTGAAAGGTTACATTTATTCAGAAAATGTTGTATCAGCTTTCTTTTCATTTGCTCCTACTTCTCATTGATTCACAGTGGTAAACATCACTTCATCCATGGATCTGACTTTTCTCTGATTTCTCATGGTCATTCTCACTAATTCGTCTTGTCTCCTGAAATCTTTAGCAATCCCATTATTCCACAGAAGGAAAAACCTTCCTTGGGCCTTTTTCCTCAGAAGATTGATTATTCCCACATTTTAAATGGAGGATTGCAATAAGTTAGGAGAAAATGCCACAAGGGTCTCTCATTTTTTTTTTTTTTTCACATCCTGTATCAGCCTCTGCTTGCACTCTCTGTTCAAAGATATTTGTGCAACACATTGATGGAAGATGCCACTTGTTTCTCTCCTTGGGGAAAAGACAGATTAATTACCTAACAAATAAAATAAAGAGAGTGTCTTGCTCTTTTCAAATGTTGGACAGGATTGCTTGCATCCTAATTTAAATATTTCAGGTGACTGAAGCTTAAGATTCCTAAGCTTTAATCCATACTTGCACCATGCACAGCACCCAACAGGAGAGCTTTACATAACACCATGAGACACTTGTGTGCAAGTGGAACAGATACAAATATAAAACTATTGCTGTCTTTTTGTGTCATAAAAATGATTTTTTGTCTCATTTAAAATATTTTTTTCTAAAATCCAAAAAACGTCTCAGGCTAAAATATTGTTATTTCAAATATGGTAAAATCGAAGACCCTTCAAATTTCTTTCCAGTTTTGTTGATGATGGGATGCCGTCAGAGATATGACTTCATTAAACACAATAGGTAAGATTCCTTCATAGGCCTGATTGGGGAATATGAAAATAAACCCCAGAAAAATCTGGACATTTTCTAGTTCTCAAATATTGGTTAAGATGGTAGAAAGGGCCCTTCTTTGTCCTATATGTTAATGCAGATCAATTGTGAGAGGTGGGGATAAAACAAGCAGCCTAAATATCCTTTATGTTTGTTGTACTACTAGTAGAAAGAGGAAGGGTCAACATGTCACCATGGTTGATATAGCAAATAAGCTGCTTGAAACTACACAGAAATGTACCTGCTTGTATTTTCTGTGCAGTTACCCTCTCTTTTGGTGTGCCCTGATACCTCCCTCAACTTATGTACCAACTCCAGCAGCATTAAGCAGAAATCCAAAGAAATCTATTCTTTGGAATTATGAGGAAGGGAAGAGTCAAACATTTTATAACATGCTCTATACAAGGATACACGTCACCATCCTTATCTATGCCATGCCATGCATGGAGGGTCAGTAGGTTCAGGGGATTCTGGAAGCACCAAGTTCTGTGGGGTTAATCACAGTTGCATTCATGGGCAGTAAAAGAGAAGGGCCTTATCTTGGTCACTTTCTCAATGCTAGTAGCTACAAAAAGCAGAGGATAGCAGACATCTTAGGGAGAAGAACCAACATTAAATGAAATGTCCTAATTACTCTAGGCAACCTCTCATGGTGGCCTCCCATAACTCCTCAAATCCCTACATACTTGCACAAGGGATAGTGTAATATTACTGGAGTGTCTGACTGCAGATTAACGTTATTTTTGTTGAAAAAAATAAAAATAGGTTCAAGTGATAGGGTTTGAAAAGTGTTCACAGTGTGAGGGAAACTATTGTAACAGTGTGGACAGAACCCTTTGGATGGATTCATCATGTTTTTTTTTGTTTGTTTGTTTGTTTGTTTTTTGCTGCTTCAGAATCTGTAGTAGCGATTGGTGTGTTCCATGATACATCCCCGCTTCTTATAAGTTTTAGATGGAATACCCCATTAGGAAGAAGTGCACGTAAGGAAGATTAGTGAGTCAAACTCCTCTGCCCTCTGTCAGCAGTGGGTGCAAAGGGATTTAGACCAAGTGCTTTCATCCTTTGATTTGCAAAGTTTTCACTATATGAATGATGTTTTGTTTGTTTGCAGGTCAGGAGCCTTGGTCTCAATATCCCTGTTTAAAAAGTGTTATCACGTGTCTGCCAGAAAGAATTGCTGATGATACTGGGAAAAATTGAGAGTTATCCTTAACAATTAAGGGTTTTGTAGCAACATGGATGGACCTAGAGATTGTTATACTGAGTGAAGCAAGTCAGACACAGAAAGACAGATATCATATGATATTGCTTATATGAGGAATCTAAAAAAGAAAAAAAAAGGTACAAATGAACTTATTTACACAACAGAAATAGAATCATGGATATAGAAAACAAACTTATGGTTACCAGGGGATAAGTGGGGAAGGGATAAATTGGGAGATTGGGACTGACTTATACACACTACTATATATAAAATAGATAAAGACCTGCTTTATAGCACAGGGAACTCTACTCAGTGGTCTGTACTGGCGTATACGGAAAAAGAATCTTATAAAAAAAAAAAAAAAAACAAGGGTTTTGGGATTATATAATAAATATAAATGTGCAAACCTTTAACATGAAAGGAAAAATCAGTTAACTCTGTGGTCCCTGTTATGGTGTAAATATTTTGTACCTCTAATTTTAAACTTTTGAAACCTAGCTCCCATGTTGATGGTATTAGGAGGTGGGGCTTTTGGGAGGTGATTAGGTTATGAGGCCAGAGACCTCAAACATGGGATTAGTGACCTAATAAATGTAGCACACATAAGACCTTATGCCCATTCCATGATTTCATTGCCGAGCGAGAAGACGCACATTATGAACCAGAAATTGGTCCCTCGCCAGACACTAAGTCAGCTGGCAACTTGTTCTTTTTTTAAAAAAATTAATTAGATAATTAATTAATTAATTTTTTGGCTGTGTTGGGTCTTTGGTGCGGTGCGTGGGCTTCTCATTGAGTGGCTTCTCTTGTTGTGGAGCACGGGCTCTAGGCGTGTGGGTTTCAGTAGTTGTGGCTCACGGGCTCAGTAGTTGTGGCCTGTGGACTCTAGAGCACAGGCTCAGTATTTGTGGTGCACGGGCTTAGTTGTTCCATGGCATGTGGGATCTTCCTGGACCAGGGCTCGAACCCTTGTCCCCTTTATTGGTAGGCAGATTCTTAACCACTGCACCTCCAGGGAAGCCCCTGGTTACTTGTTCTTGAACTTTTCAGCCTCAGCAATTATGAGAAAACAAAAAATATTCTGTTGTTTATAAAATACCAAGTCTCTCGTATTTTGTTTTAGCAGTCAAAGAGCTGGCTGAGGAGAAATATCTGTGAGCTTGAAGACATATCAGGAGAAACCTTTAAATCTCAAAAGAAAAGAGAAAATGGGCAGGAAAGAAATCAACAGAACAGAGTAATCAATAATTGTGGAACAATGAAAAATGCTGTGACCTATACATAATGGGTATAGCAGGAGGAGAATAAAGATAATAAAGAACAGAAAATATTTTTTTTAAAAATGACTGAGAATCTCCCCAAATGAATGTCTGACACTAAATCCACAACATCCAAACTTAGAAGAACATATGAATAGTAAAGAAAACTGACCAATATCTCTCAGGAACATCAATGCAAAAATCCTCAACAAAATATTACCAAATCGAATCCAACAATATTTTGAGAGAATTTTATATCATGAATGAGAGGAAATAATCCCAGGTATGAAAGGCTTGCTCAACATTCTAGAATCAAATAATTATATCCATCACATCAACACCTTAAAGACAATCATTAGCATATCAATAGATTCAGAAGAACTTTGAAAAAATCTAACACCCATTCTTCATAAAAAACTCTCAGTTAAAGAAATAGACTGGAGCTTTCTCAAGTTGATAACAAAGATTTACAGGAAACTTTTATCTTACATCATGATTAATGGTCAAAACCATGAAGCTTTTCCACTAAGTTCAGGTAAAAGCAAGGATGTCCCCTTTCATGACTCCTTTTCCATATTTTACTCCAAGTCCTTGCTAATGCAATAAGGCACGAAAATAAATAAAACAAATACAGATTGGGTAGAAAAAAATGAAAGCAACCTAAATAAAATGTGGACCAATATACTTTATGGACACCTCACCAAAGAAAATAGACACTAAGCATATAAGTATACAGAAGAATAATCCAGATTACATGCTGCCATGAAAAAGCAAATTAAAAATACAATTACATACCACTATGTAACACTTAGAATGGCTAAAATGTGAACAATGACAAGAACAAATTCTGTAGGAGATGTGGGACAATAGGAAATGTCATTTGTCATTGGTGGAAATGAAAAATAATACAGCTACTTTGGTAGTCTGATTAACACTTGCTAGAATATTGAGCATTCCCTTACTGTACAATCCGTCAAGTGTTCTCATGGATATTTACTGAAAGTAGTTTAAAAAACATACTTCCAGAGGAAAACCTGCATATGGATATTTATAGCACCTAATTCAATATTGCCAAAATGTGAATGAAACTAAGGTGTCCTCCAATAGGTGAATGAAATGATATAGTATTAATATATTCTGGGAATGGGATAATATTGAGCACTAAAAAAGTAAGCTATCAAGCCATATAAAGAGATGGGAATTCTTTTTTTTTTTTTTCTTTTGAAATATAGGTGATTTTCTTTATTTTGAAATTTAAATTTTATTGGAGTATAGTTGATTTACAGTGTTGTGTTCATTTCAGCTGCACAGCAAGTGATTCAGTTACACATATGCATATATTCATTCTTTTTCAGATTCTTTTCTGATAACGGTATTCCCAGAATACTGAGTAGAGCTCCCTGTGCTATACAGTAGGTCCTTGTTGCTTATCTGTTATATATAGTCATATTCGTATGTTTACCCCAAGCTCCTGATTTATCCCTACCCCCCACCTCTCCCCTTTGGTAACCATAAGTTTGTTTTCCAAGTCTGTGAGTCTGCCTCTGTTTTGTAAGTTAGTTCATTTGTATCAATTTTTAGCTTCCACCTAGAAGTGATATCACCCAATATTTGTCTTACTCTGTCTGACTTACTTCACTTAGTACAATCATCTCTAGGTCCATCCATGTTACTGCAACTGGCATTATTTTCTTCTATTTTATGGCTGAGTCATATTCCTTTATATATATGTATCACATATTCTTTACCTATATTCATATGTTGATGGACATTTTGGTTGCTTCCATGTCTTCGCTATTGTAAAGAGTGTTGCAGTGAACATTGGGGAAGATGTGTCTTTTCGATTTATGCTTTCCTCCAGATATGCACACAGGAGTGAACTTGCTGGATCATCTGGTAGCTCTATTTTATTTTATTTTACTTCATTTCATTTCAGTTTCAATTTTGTTGGAATAGAGTTGATTTACAATGTTGTGTTACTTTCTGCTGCACAGCACAGTGAAGCAGTTATACATATATCCAATCCTTTTTGGATTCCTTTCCCATACAGGTCATTACAGAGTATTGAGTAGAGTTCCTTGTGCTATACAGTAAGCCCTTATTTGTTATCTCTTTTATATATAGTGGTGTGTATATGTCAATCCCAATTTCCAATTTATCCCTCCCACCTCCTCTTACTCTGGTAACCTCCATTCTGTGCTCCATAGTGGCTGTTACCAATTGGCATTGCCACCGATAGCATAGAATTGGTGGCGCAGTGGTTAAGAATCTGCCTGCCAGTTCAGGGGACACAGGTTCGAGCCCTGGACCGGGAAGATCTCACATGCCACAGAACAAGTAAGCCCGTGCACCACAACTACTCAGTCTGCGCTCTAGAGCCCACGAGCCACAACTACTGAAGCCTGTGTGCCTACAGCTTGTGCTCCACAGCAAGAGAAGCCACCACAAAGAGAAGGCTTCGTACCACAACAATGAGTAGCCCCCGCTTGCTGCAACTATAGAAAAGCCGCACGCAGCAACGAAGACCCAACGCAGATTAAAAAAAAAAAATAAGTAGTAGATTTCTCTTTTTTCCACACCCTCTGAAGCATTTCTTGTTTGTAGACATTGTGATGATGGCTATTCTGAGTGGTTCCAGGTGATACTTCTTTGTACATCTGATTTGCATTTGTCTAACATAAAGCAATGGTGAGTATCTTCATATGTGCTTTTTTTTTTGAACAGTGTCAGTAAGATTGATCCCTTGAAAAAGGGTTATTGAAAGGTTGCCTTGTTTTGAAGTCTACTTCGATTACCTACCCCAAGATATTTTTTGAGGGCTGTTGTCATTTACAGCTCCCCAGGCGTTGTGAATATGAAGTGCGTATAAGGTCCAGTTTTAGAATTGTTGTTATGGGAAACAGAAGGCGGCAGGATTTCTACTGTCCCTCTCTGGTTACTGACACAACCTTAGATGAAGGGCAAGTCCTGTTCTTGGGTATTAAATTAGAGTGGAATGTGCCTGACCAAACATGTAAGGGCTCCTGTCCCATTCCTTCTTCCCCCTTACCCTTCATCCCCCGAACAAGTATAAACCCCTGCAAAATCACCTGTTGAGGGTGCTGTCTTGTAGAGTGGGATGACCCTTACGAAGGAGTCGGGAGGTCGGAACCCAAACACCAGGATATGTTGAGAGCAGGTGATTTTCCAAATGTCATCCAGCCCAGAGAGTCCACCATCCTTTGGGTGTCAGAGGGTTGGTTTAGTAGTATGAGGGCACACTTAGACCTGGAGATAGTGATCCCATGCAGAGGGGACCAGGTACTACATGTTCAAGGGGGGCGAATTAGCTGGCATATCCTCCCGAGGTCCTCAGGCCCACAACAGTCCAGCCTTGGGACCAAATTGTGTCCGTGTCCAGGGATGTGACACTAGTACATTCACTGCGACTAAACAAATTTAGTGATCATTTTTCTTTTCTTTAATTTAATTTTAAATTTATAATGGAGTATATAGTTGATTTATCATGTTGTGTTCATTTTTGACATACACCAACATGATTCATTTATACAGAGATAACTATGTATTCTTTTTAGAATTATTTTCCCATTGAGGTTACTAAAGGGTGTTGAGAAGAGTTCCAAGTGCTCTACAGCAGGTCCATGTTGATTACAAGTTTTCTCTCTGTAAATATGTATATACTAACTCCAACCTCATGATTTATACCTCCAACACACCTTTCCAGTTTGGTAACCATAAGTTTGTGTTCTAAGTCTGGGACTCTGTTTCGGTGTTGTAAGATAGTACCTTTCTATCAATTTTTAGATTCCACCGATAAGTAATATCATATGATATTTTTCATTGCCTGATTTATGACACTTAGTATGAATGTATGTAGGTCCTTCTGAGTGGCCCTAAATGGCCTTATTTCATTCACTTCATGGCTGAGTAATATTCCATTGTACATATCTACCATAATTTCTTTATCCATTCTTCCTTCCAAGGACTTTTAGGTCGCTTCCGAGTAGAGGCTCTTGTAAACAGGGCTGCATAAATTTTAGAGTGCCTGGGTCCTGTCAATTTACGTTTTTTCCAAGATACAGGCCCAGGAGTGGAAGCGCCATATGCTCTGAAGCTCTGGTTTTTAGATTTTTAAGGAATCACCACCCACTTCTCCAGAGTGGCTGTTAGCAATTTACATTCCCACCATCAGCTTGTCAGGGTTCCCTTTTCTCCACGCCCTGTCCTGCATTTCAGGTTTTACAGTTTGTGAGGTTGGCCATTCTGACTGGTGTGAAGTGATATCTCTTTGTAGTATTAATTTACATTGCCCGCCTGTTTTGTTGGTCAAAAATGGAGTAAGGGTTTTTCCTGAATATATTAAGGAATAACGCATACGGCCTTTTTGGCAAACTGCATCACTGGGGATGTTCAGCAGCTTTGCATGTGCTTTAATGACGAGTGCAAACTACCCCTTGAAATCCCTTTCCTGCAATTCTGCCTTGCTTACAAGGCCTTTACGAATACTTGGCTCAAGAAATGACTCCATTAGAGGTGTCCATTACAACCCTGCATGTTTGTGAATTGCAGTGCCCCTGAGCACCGGTTTTCAACTTGTTTAGGGAAGCAGACACAAAGGGGCAGGATTTCTACACACCCATTCCAGTTACTGGGACACCTGAAGGACAGGGAAATTCTTCTTCCAGGTAGGAAACTAGAGTAGCATATGCCTGTCCAAACATCTAAGGCTTGTGTCTCATTCCATCCCGCTATTCCCCTTCTTCACCGGAAAATTCCAAGCCGTGCAGAACCGGCTGTTGAGTGTGCTGCCTTCCCAAAGTGGGGAGACTCTAAGGAAAGGAGCTGGGGAACCCGAATACCAGGAGACGTGGAGATGAGGTGACTTTTCCAAAGTCTTCCCGATCAGACGGTGTACCATCCTCTGGATGTGCCATGCATGTTTTAGCTGTAGGAAGGGTCCCCTGCACCTGGAGGTATGGGACCCATGGAATGGGGGCCAGGCACTATTACTCTAAAAGTGCTGCATTTGCTGTCCCATCCTCACGAAGCCTCTCAGACCAACGAGTGTAGAGCCTTAGGTCCCATCCAGCTCTGTGTCTAGATATGGTCAGTCCAGGTTGCATCACAGCCCTTGAACAAATTTTGTAAGAATTTCTCTCTCTCTCTCACTGTCTTTATTTTGTTCTTGTTATTTAATTTTATAATGGGGTATAGCTGATTTTCAATACTGTGTTTCTTCCTGCTCTACATCTATCCACTTGATTCACTTAAAGAGAGACATCAATACATTCTTTTACAGATTCTTACCAGTCTTATATATCCTTTTCTGGTGATAACAGTGTGCTGAGTCCAGCTCTTTGAGCTATAGAGTAGGTGCTGTCGAATACCTATTTTGTTTATGGAACCGTATCTGTGCTAATTTCAACCTCCTGGTTTATGCATCACCCTGCCCCACCTTTCTCCTTTAGCAGCAATAAGTGTGTTTTCTAAATGTGTGACTCCGTTTCTGTTTTGTAATTGTGTTCATGTGAAGGCATTTTTAGATACTATCTATAAGTGATACCTTATGATAAGTCTCTTTTTATGTCTGACTTATGTCACTTAGGATGATCGTACCTCAGTCTCCACGAGTTGCTGCCACTGGCCTTATTTCATTGATTTAATTGCTGAGTAATATTCCATTGTACATAAGTACCACATCTTCTTTATCCATTTTTTCCTTCCAAGGACATATAAGTTGTACCCAAATCGAGGCATTTCTAAACAGAGCAGCCCTAAACTTTGGGGTGCCTGTGTCTTGTCGATTTTTTGGTTTTCCCAAGATATACGTCCATGAGGGGAAGTGCTGTATGCTCTGTAGCTCTGTGTTTTAGAAGTTTTAAGATACAGCATACACTTCTCAAGAGTGGCCGGTGGCAATTTACATCCCGCCGATCAGCATAACAAGGCTCCCTTTTCTCCATGGCCTGTCCTGCATTTCTGGGTTTTACACTTTTTCAGCATGGGCCTTTTGACCAATGCGAAGTGAGACATTTTTGTAATGCTGATTTGCATTGCCCGCTTGTTTAGTTAGCCAAAAAGAGCATCTGCGTTTTTTCCAAAATTTATTCAGGAAAGAACGCAGACGCCCTTTTTGGCCAACTGCATAATTGTCGAAGATCTGCAGAATTTCATGTGATTTAAAGGCGAGTCCAATCTACCTGTGAAAAACTGTTTCCTGCAATTCTGTCTTGCTTTGAAATCCTCTTCGTTGCCTTACCTCAATATATTTTTGGACGAGAGTGATCATTTATAACTCTGCAGGTTTGTGAATTGCAGTGCCCCTGAGTTCCATTTTTCAACTCGCTTTCTTGGGAGCTGGCCGCAAAAGCGCAGGATGGCTTCAGGACCTATTCTGGTTCCCTGGGGCAGGCTGAGCCTGTGGTTAATTCTTCTTCCTGATGGAAATTAGAGTGACCTGTGCCTTTCCCAACACCTAGAGCTAGCCTCTCATGGGTTCCCCCTCTTCCCATTCATCCTCAGGACAAATTGCAACCTGTACGAAACAGGAGGTTAAAGGTGCTGATTCTCCAAGTGGGGAGATTGTTAGTAAAGCGGATGGAATGGCGATCCCGAGCACCAGGAGATGAGGAATGAGGTGCGTTTCAGAAACCTTTCCCGATCACACTGTATACCATCCACTGGGTTTCCCATGCATTTTTTCGCTGTAAGAAGATTCCCTTGAACCTGGAGATTTGGGACCCATACAATGGGTACCACGCACTATTACTTTAAAGGGTAGGCTTTTGCTCACCCAACCTCACCAATCCTCTCAGCCCCAAGAGTGTCCAGCCTTATATCTATTCCAGCTGTGTGTCTCGATACGGTCGATCCAGGTTGCTTCACTGCCCCTGAACGAACTTTGTACGAATTTCTCTCTCTTTCACTGTCTTTGTTGGGGTTTTTTTTGTAATGTATTTTTACAATGGGGTTTAGCTGATTTTCACTGCTGTGTTTATGCCGCTTTTTACCGACTTGATTCATTTACAGAGAGATATCAATACATAGGTTTTAAGATTCTTACTAGTCAGATATACTCTTGTGTGGTGAATAGGGGGCGTTGAGTCCAGTTCACTGAGCAACGGGTAGGTGTTGTCTGTTACATATTTGGTTTATGGAACGGTATGTGTGCTAATTTCAAACCCTTGTTTTATGCCTCACCCCACCTCACCTTTCCAGTTAAGCAGCCAACCAGTGTTTTCTAAATGTGTGACTCTGTTCTGTTTTGTAATCAGGTCATGTGTAGCGATTTTTACTTTCCCTCTATAAGTGATATCTTATGATAAGTGTCTCTTTCTGTGTGACTTATTTCACTTAGAAACATCGTACCTAAATCCACTCATCATGCTTCTAGTAGCCGTATGACATCGATTTCATGGCTGAGTGATATTCCATTGTACATAAATACCACACTTCTTTATCCATTTTTCTCTATCCTGGCATATTTATGGTGTACTGAAGTGGAGGTTCTTGTAAACAGAGCAGGCCTAAACTTTGGGGTGCCTGTGTCTTGTTGATTTTTAGTTTTCCCATTTTATACGCCCACGAGTGGAAGGGCCCTATGCTCTCTAGCTGTGTTTTTTAGATGTTTTAGGAAACACCATGCACTTCTCCAGAGTGGCCGTTGGCAATTTACATCCCGCCCATCAGCCTAACAAGGCTCCCTTTTCTCCCTGGCCTGTCCTGCACTTCTGGTTTTTACACTGTTTTGGATGGCCTTTGGACGGATGGGAAGTGAGACTTATTTGTAGTGCTGATTTGAATATATTCAGGAAAAAACGCATACACCGTTTTTGGCCAGGTGCATCATTGTAGACGTTTTGCCGCTTTTCATGTGCTCTAAAGGCGATTCTTATCTACCTCCTGAAATCTGGGGGCTTGTTCCCGCACATTCCTCTCTAATGTACAACCTCGGAACACTACCTCCAGGAAGACTCTGTTGCCCTAGTAACAAGGGTTGAGAACGTAATAATGCTGCCGCCTTGTGGCTGTTTCTCACAATAGCAGCTTTAAACCCAGAGCTAATGTTTGCTTAATAGTCAAAAGGACAGCAGGGCTGTAAATGACACCTCCCCTCAAAAAATGCCCTGGGGTAGGGAATAGGCAAGAAAATTCAACACATGACAAATTTTTCAAAAAGTCAATATGAAGAGAGAAGTTGTACTCACTCTTTAAAAAAAAAAAAAAAAGAGGAAAAGAAAAAAAGGACATGCCTAAATCTCAGTATAAGGAATTATTAGCCACATGCAAATCCAACCTCCAAAAAGTTTCAGCTCACACCAGTCAAGTGACCATCAGCAAAACGTTTACAAACTATAAATGCTGAAGGGGTTTTAGAGAACTTTGTACCTTCTAGCAGCTGGTGGGATGTAAAGTGGTAACAGCACTAACAAAAACTGAATGGAGCTGCTGTACAAGGTAAAAATTGAGCTACCAGATGATGTGGCAGGGCACCTTTTGGGCCTATAATCTAAGACCACCAGAATCGGAAAGACAGAGGCAGGCAAATGTGCACTTCAGCAATATTGAAATAGCCAAGACATGGAAGCAAAAAAAAGGTCCATAAACAGATGAATTGACAAAGAAGAAGTGGTATATGTACAGAATGGAATAGTAGCCTCGGGAAGAAAACGAAGAGTGCCGTTTTCAGGATTAAAAATGAGCCTAGAAATAATCATATTAGGTAAAGTAAGTCAAAAGGGAATGACAAATATCCTATGATACCATTTATACAAGTGATCCTAAGATTGCTACCAATGAACATACTTCCACAGAAAAAGACACTCACAGACTTATAAAACAAACTAATGGTTAACCAAAATGAAAGGTGGAAGGATGGAAAAATTAGGATTCTGGGGCTAACCTAAATAGGCTAATGTATGTTAAATGTATATAAACACTTAACATATGAACTATATATATTTCGTGCAATTCTGCCTTGCTTTCAAATCCTCTTCTTTGCCTTCCTTCAATATATTTTTGGACGAGAGTTACCATTTATAACTTTACAGGATTGTGAATTGCAGTGCCCCTGATCTCCATTTTTCAACTCGCTTTTTTGGAAGCTGGCCGAAAAACCGCAGGATTGCTTAAGGCCCTATTGTGGTTCCGTGGAGCAGGCTGAGCCTGTGGTTAATTCTTCTTCCTGATGGGAAATTAGAGTGACCTATACCTGTCCCAACACCTAGAGCTTGCCTCTCATGGGTTCCTCCCTCTTCCCATTCATCCTCAGGACAAACTGCAACCTGTACGGAACAGGAGGTTAAAGGTGCTGATTCTCCAAGTGGCGAGATTGTTAGTAAAGCGGCTGGAATGGCGAACCCGAGCACAAGGAGATGAGAAATGAGGTGCGTTTCAGAAACCTTTCTCGATCACACTCTATACCATCCACTGGGTTTCCCATGCATTTTTTCGCTGTAGGAAGACTCCCTTGAACCTGGAGATTTGGGACCCATAGAATGGGTACCATGCAGTACTACTTTAAAGGGTCTGCGTTTGCTCACCCAACCTCACCAAACCTCTCAGCCCCAAGAGTGTCCACCCTTATGTGGCAATCAGCTGTGGGTCTAGATATGGTCAATCCAGGTGGCATCACAGCCCCTGAACGAATTTTGTAAGAATTTCTCTCTATTTCACTGTCTTTGTTTCACGGGTTTTTAAAAGTAATTGATTTTTATAATGGGGTATAGCTGCTTTTCACTGCTGTGTTTATGCCGCTTTACACCCACTTGACTCACTTACAGAGAGATATCAATGCATAGGTTTTAAGAGTCTTACTAGTCAGATATATTATATGGCGGTGAATACGGGGTGTTGTGTCCAGTTCACTGAGCAAGGAGTAGGTCTTGTCTATTACTTATTGGGTTTATGGAACGGTATCTGAGATAATTTGAAACCCTTGTTTTATGCATCACCCCACCTCACCTTTCCCGTTAGGCAGCCATAGTGTGTTTTCTAAACGTGTGACCCTGTTCTGTTTTGTAATTCAGTTCAATGGTAGCGGTTTTTACATTCCCTCTATAAGTGATATCTTATGATAAGTGTCTTTTTCTGTGTGACTTATTTCACTTAGAATCGTCGTACCTAAATCCACTCATCATGCTGCTACTAGCCTTATGACGTTGATTTCATGGCTGAGTGATATTCCATTGTACATAAGGACCACAACTTCTTTATCCATTTTTCTCTTTCCTGGGATATTTAAGGTGTAACGAAGTGGAGGTTCTTGTCAACAGAGCAGCCCTTTATTTTGGGGTGCCTGTGTCTTGCTGATTTTTAGTTTTCCCAATTTATACGCCCATGAGTGGAAGTGCCCTATGCTCTCTAAGCTGAGTTTTGTAGATATTTCAGGACACACGGTACACTTCTCCAGAGTGGCTGTTGGCAATTTACATCCCGCCCATCAGTGTAGCAAGGCTCCCGTTTCTCCATGGCCTGTCCGGCATTTCTGGTTTTGACACTTTATTCAGCATGACCCTTTTGACCGATGGGAAGCGAGACTTCTTTGTAGCGCTGATTTGCCTTCCCAGTTTACTTGGTTGGCCAAAAAGGGCGTATGCGTTTTTTCCTGAATATATTCAGGAAAAAACGCATACGCCCTTTTTGGCCGAGGACATCATGGTCGAGGTTTTGCCGCTTTTCCTGTGCTCTAAAGGCGATTCGAATCTGCCTCCTGAAATCTGTTTTGTGCAATGCTGCCTTGCTTTCAAATCCTCCTCGTTGCCTTCCCTCAATATATTTGTGGACGAGAGTTATCATTTATAAGTCTGCAGGTTTGTGAATTGCAGTGCCCCTGAGCTCCATTTTTCAAATCGCTTTCTTGGGAGCTGGCCGCAAAAGCGCAGGATACCTCAGGCCCTATTCTGCTTCCGGGCGGCAGACTGAGCCTGTGGTTAATTCTTCTTCCTGATGGGAAAATAGAGTGACCTGTGCCTGTCCCAACACCTAGAGCTAGTCTCTCATTGGTTCCCCCTCTTCCCGTTCATCCTCAGGACAAATTGCAACCTGTATGGAACAGGAGGTTAAAGGTGCTGATTCTCCAAGGAGGGAGATTGCTAGTAAAGCGGCTGGAATGGTGAACCCGAGCACAAGGAGATGAGAAATGAGGTGCGTTTTAGAAACCTTTCCCGATCACTCGGTGTACCATCTTCTGGGTTTCTCATGCATGTTTTCGATATAGGAAGATGCCCTTGAACCTGGAGATTTGGGACCCTTGGGATGGGTACCACGCAGTATTACTTTAAAGGGTCTGCGTTTGCTCACCCAACCTCACCAAACCTCTCAGCCCCAAGAGTGTCCACCCTTATGTCTCAATCAGCTGCGGGTCTAGATATGGTCTATCCAGGTGGCATCACAGCCCCTGAACGAATTTTGTAAGAATTTCTCTCTCTTTCACTCTCTTTGTTTCACGGGTTTTTAAAATTAATTGATTTTTATAATGGGGTTTAGCTGCTTTTCACTGCTGTGTTTATGCAGCTTTACACCCAATTGACTCACTTACAGAGAGATATCAATACATAGGTTTTAACATTCTTACTAGTCAGATATATTCTTGGGCGGTGAATAGGGGGTGTTGAGTACAGTTCCCTGAGCAAGGAGTAGGTCTTGTCTATTACATATTGGGTTTATGGAACGGTATCTGATCTAATTTGAAACCCTTGTTTTATGCATCACCCCACCTCACCTTTCCCGATAAGCAGCCATAGTGTGTTTTCTAAAGTGTGACTCTGTTTTGTTTTGTAATTCAGTTCAAGGGTAGCGGTTTTTACATTCCCTCTATAAGTGATATCTTATGATAAGTGTCTTTTTCTGTGTGACTTATTTGACTTAGAATCGTCGTACCTAAATCCACTCATCATGCTGCTACTAGCCTTATGACGTTGATTTCATGGCTGAGTGATATTCCATTGTACATAAGGACCACAACTTCTTTATCCATTTTTCTCTTTCCTGGGATATTTAAGGTGTAACGAAGTGGAGGTTCTTGTCAACAGAGCAGCCCTACACTTTGGGGTGCTTGTGTCTTGCTGATTTTTAGTTTTCCCAATTTATACGCCCATGAGTGGAAGTGCCCTATGCTCTCTAAGCTGAGTTTTGTAGATGTTTCAGGACACACCGTACACTTCTCCAGAGTGGCTGTTGGCAATTTACATCCCGCCCATCAGCGTAGTAAGGCTCCCGTTTCTCCGTGGCCTGTCCTGCATTTCTGGTTTTGACACTTTATTCAGCATGGCCCTTTTGACCGATGGGAAGCGAGACTTCTTTGTAGCGCTGATTTGCCTTTCCAGGTTGCTTGGTTGGCCAAAAAGGGCGTATGCGTTTTTTCCTGAATATATTCAGGAAAAAACGCATACGCCCTTTTTGGCCAAGGGCATCATTGTCGAGGTTTTGCCGCTTTTCCTGTGCTTTAAAGGCGATTCGAATCTGCCTCCTGAAATCTGTTTCCTGCAATTCTGCCTTGCTTTCAAATCCTCTTTGTTGCCTTCCCTCAATATATTTGTAGACGAGAGTTATCATTTATAAGTCTGCAGGTTTGTGAATTGCAGTGCCCCTGAGCTCCATTTTTCAACTCGCTCTCTTGGGAGCTGGCCGCAAAAGCGCAAGGTTTTCTTTAGGCCCTATTCTGCTTCCGGGCGGCAGACTGAGCCTGTGGTTAATTCTTCTTCCTGATGGGAAAATAGAGTGACCTGTGCCTGTCCCAACACCTAGAGCTAGTCTCTCATTGGTTCCCCCTCTTCCCGTTCATCCTCAGGACAAATTGCCACCTGTATGGAACAGGAGGTTAAAGGTGCTGATTCTCCAAGGAGGGAGATTACTAGTAAAGCGGCTGGAATGGCGAACCCGAGCACAAGGAGATGAGAAATGAGGTGCGTTTTAGAAACCTTTCCCGATCACTCGGTGGACCATCTTCTGGGTTTCTCATGCATGTTTTCGATGTAGGAAGATGCCCTTGAACCTGGAGATTTGGGACCCATGGGATGGGTACCACGCAGTATTACTTTAAAGCGTCTGCGTTTGCTCACCCAACCTCACCAAACCTCTCAGCCCCAAGAGTGTCCACCCTTATGTCTCAATCAGCTGCAGGTCTAGATATGGTCAATCCAGGTGGCATCACAGCCCCTGAACGAATTTTGTGAGAATTTCTCTCTCTTTCACTGTCTTTGTTTCACGGGTTTTTAAAATTAATTGAGTTTTATAATGGGGTTTAGCTGCTTTTCACTGCTGTGTTTATGCAGCTTTACACCCACTTGACTCACTTACAGAGAGATATCAATACATAGGTTTTACGATTCTTACTAGTCAGATATATTCTTGGGCGGTGAATAGGGTGTGTTGAGTCCAGTTCCCTGAGCAAGGAGTAGGTCTTGTCTATTACATATTGGGTTTATGGAACGGTATCTGAGCTAATTTGAAACCCTTGTTTTCTGCATCACCCCACCTCACCTTTCCCGTTAGGCAGCCGTAGTGTGTTTTCTAACCGTGTGACTCTGTTCTGATTTGTAATTCAGTTCAAGGGTAGTGGTTTTTACATTCCCTCTATAAGTGATATCTTATGATAAGTGTCTTTTTCTGTGTGACTTATTTCACTTAGAATCGTCGTACCTAAATCCACTCATCATGCTGCTACTAGCCTTATGACTTTGATTTCATGGCTGAGTGATATTCCATTGTACATAAGGACCACAACTTCTTTATCCATTTTTCCCTTTCCTGGGATATTTAAGGTGTAACGAAGTGGAGGTTCTTGTCAACAGAGCAGCCCTACACTTTGGGGTGCTTGTGTCTTGCTGATTTTTAGTTTTCCCAATTTATACGCCCATGAGTGGAAGTGCCCTATGCTCTCTAAGCTGAGTTTTGTAGATGTTTCAGGACACACCGTACACTTCTCCAGAGTGGCTGTTGGCAATTTACATCCCGCCCATCAGCGTAGCAAGGCTCCCGTTTCTCCGTGGCCTGTCCTGCATTTCTGGTTTTGACACTTTATTCAGCATGGCCCTTTTGACCGATGGGAAGCGAGACTTCTTTGTAGCGCTGATTTGCCTTTCCAGGTTGCTTGGTTGGCCAAAAAGGGCGTATGCGTTTTTTCCTGAATATATTCAGGAAAAAACGCATACGCCCTTTTTGGCCAAGGGCATCATTGTCGAGGTTTTGCCGCTTTTCCTGTGCTTTAAAGTCGATTCGAATCTGCCTCCTGAAATCTGTTTCCTGCAATTCTGCCTTGCTTTCAAATCCTCTTTGTTGCCTTCCCTCAATATATTTGTAGACGAGAGTTATCATTTATAAGTCTGCAGGTTTGTGAATTGCAGTGCCCCTGAGCTCCATTTTTCAACTCGCTCTCTTGGGAGCTGGCCGCAAAAGCGCAGGATTGCTTTAGGCCCTATTCTGCTTCCGGGCGGCAGACTGAGCCTGTGGTTAATTCTTCTTCCTGATGGGAAAATAGAGTGACCTGTGCCTGTCCCAACACCTAGAGCTAGTCTCTCATTGGTTCCCCCTCTTCCCGTTCATCCTCAGTTCAAATTGCAACCTGTATGGAACAGGAGGTTAAAGGTGCTGATTCTCCAAGGAGGGAGATTGCTAGTAAAGCGGCTGGAATGGCGAACCCGAGCACAAGGGGATGAGAAATGAGGTGCGTTTTAGAAACCTTTCCCGATCACTCGGTGGACCATCTTCTGGGTTTCTCATGCATGTTTTCGATGTAGGCAGATGCCCTTGAACCTGGAGATTTGGGACCCATGGGATGGGTACCACGCAGTATTACTTTAAAGCGTCTGCGTTTGCTCACCCAACCTCACCAAACCTCTCAGCCCCAAGAGTGTCCACCCTTATGTCTCAATCAGCTGCAGGTCTAGATATGGTCAATCCAGGTGGCATCACAGCCCCTGAACGAATTTTGTGAGAATTTCTCTCTCTTTCACTGTCTTTGTTTCACGGGTTTTTAAAGTTAATTGAGTTTTATAATGGGGTTTAGCTGCTTTTCACTGCTGTGTTTATGCAGCTTTACACCCACTTGACTCACTTACAGAGAGATATCAATACATAGGTTTTATGATTCTTACTAGTCAGATATATTCTTGGGCGGTGAATAGGGGGTGTTGAGTCCAGTTCCCTGAGCAAGGAGTAGGTCTTGTCTATTACATATTGGGTTTATGGAACGGTATCTGAGCTAATTTGAAACCCTTGTTTTATGCATCACCCCACCTCACCTTTCCCGTTAGGCAGCCATAGTGTGTTTTCTAACCGTGTGACTCTGTTCTGTTTTGTAATTCAGTTCAAGGGTAGCGGTTTTTACATTCCCTCTATAAGTGATATCTTATGATAAGTGTCTTTTTCTGTGTGACTTATTTCACTTAGAATCGTCGTACCTAAATCCACTCATCATGCTGCTACTAGCCTTATGACGTTGATTTCATGGCTGAGTGATATTCCATTGTACATAAGGACCACAACTTCTTTATCCATTTTTCTCTTTCCTGGGATATTTAAGGTGTAACGAAGTGGAGGTTCTTGTCAACAGAGCAGCCCTAAACTTTGGGGTGCTTGTGTCTTGCTGATTTTTAGTTTTCCCAATTTATACGCCCATGAGTGGAAGTGCCCTATGCTCTCTAAGCTGAGTTTTGTAAATGTTCCAGGACACACCGTACACTTCTCCAGAGTGGCTGTTGGCAATTTACGTCCCGCCCATCAGCGTAGCAAGGCTCCCGTTTCTCCGTGGCCTGTCCTGCATTTCTGGTTTTGACACTTTATTCAGCATGGCCCTTTTGACCGATGGGAAGCGAGACTTCTTTGTAGCGCTGATTTGCCTTTCCAGGTTGCTTGGTTGGCCAAAAAGGGCGTATGCGTTTTTTCCTGAATATATTCAGGAAAAAACGCATACGCCCTTTTTGGCCAAGGGCATCATTGTCGAGGTTTTGCCGCTTTTCCTGTGCTTTAAAGGCGATTCGAATCTGCCTCCTGAAATCTGTTTCCTGCAATTCTGCCTTGCTTTCAAATCCTCTTTGTTGCCTTCCCTCAATATATTTGTAGACGAGAGTTATCATTTATAAGTCTGCAGGTTTGTGAATTGCAGTGCCCCTGAGCTCCATTTTTCAACTCGCTCTCTTGGGAGCTGGCCGCAAAAGCGCAGGATTGCTTTAGGCCCTATTCTGCTTCCGGGCGGCAGACTGAGCCTGTGGTTAATTCTTCTTCCTGATGGGAAAATAGAGTGACCTGTGCCTGTCCCAACACCTAGAGCTAGTCTCTCATTGGTTCCCCCTCTTCCCGTTCATCCTCAGTTCAAATTGCCACCTGTATGGAACAGGAGGTTAAAGGTGCTGATTCTCCAAGGAGGGAGATTGCTAGTAAAGCGGCTGGAATGGCGAACCCGAGCACAAGGGGATGAGAAATGAGGTGCGTTTTAGAAACCTTTCCCGATCACTCGGTGGACCATCTTCTGGGTTTCTCATGCATGTTTTCGATGTAGGCAGATGCCCTTGAACCTGGAGATTTGGGACCCATGGGATGGGTACCACGCAGTATTACTTTAAAGCGTCTGCGTTTGCTCACCCAACCTCACCAAACCTCTCAGCCCCAAGAGTGTCCACCCTTATGTCTCAATCAGCTGCAGGCCTAGATATGGTCAATCCAGGTGGCATCACAGCCCCTGAACGAATTTTGTAAGAATTTCTCTCTCTTTCACTGTCTTTGTTTCACGGGTTTTTAAAATTAATTGGGTTTTGTAATGGTGTTTAGCTGCTTTTCACTGCTGTGTTTATGCAGCTTTACACCCACTTGACTCACTTACAGAGAGATATGAATACATAGGTTTTAAGATTCTTACTAGTCAGATATATTCTTGGGCGGTGAATAGGGGGTGTTGAGTCCAGTTCCCTGAGCAAGGAGTAGGTCTTGTCTATTACATATTGGGTTTATGGAACGGTATCTGAGCTAATTTGAAACCCTTGTTTTAAGCATCACCCCTCCTCACCTTTCCCGTTAGGCAGCCGTAGTGTGTTTTCTAACCGTGTGACTCTGTTCTGTTTTGTAATGCAGTTCAAGGGTAGCGGTTTTTACATTCCCTCTATAAGTGATATCTTATGATAAGTGTCTTTTTCTGTGTGACTTATTTCACTTAGAATCGTCGTACCTAAATCCACTCATCATGCTGCTACTAGCCTTATGACGTTGATTTCATGGCTGAGTGATATTCCATTGTACATAAGGACCACAAATTCTTTATCCATTTTTCCCTTTCCTGGGATATTTAAGGTGTAACGAAGTGGAGGTTCTTGTCAACAGAGCAGCCCTACACTTTGGGGTGCTTGTGTCTTGCTGATTTTTAGTTTTCCCAATTTATACGCCCATGAGTGGAAGTGCCCTATGCTCTCTAAGCTGAGTTTTGTAGATGTTTCAGGACACACCGTACACTTCTCCAGAGTGGCTGTTGGCAATTTACATCCCGCCCATCAGCGTAGCAAGGCTGCCGTTTCTCCGTGGCCTGTCCTGAATTTCTGGTTTTGAAACTTTATTCAGCATGGCCCTTTTGACCGATGGGAAGCGAGACTTCTTTGTAGCGCTGATTTGCCTTTCCAGGTTGCTTGGTTGGCCAAAAAGGGCGTATGCGTTTTTTCCTGAATATATTCAGGAAAAAACGCATACGCCCTTTTTGGCCAAGGGCATCATTGTCGAGGTTTTGCCGCTTTTCCTGTGCTTTAAAGGCGATTCGAATCTGCCTCCTGAAATCTGTTTCCTGCAATTCTGCCTTGCTTTCAAATCCTCTTTGTTGCCTTCCCTCAATATATTTGTAGACGAGAGTTATCATTTATAAGTCTGCAGGTTTGTGAATTGCAGTGCCCCTGAGCTCCATTTTTCAACTCGCTCTCTTGGGAGCTGGCCGCAAAAGCGCAAGGTTTTCTTTAGGCCCTATTCTGCTTCCGGGCGGCAGACTGAGCCTGTGGTTAATTCTTCTTCCTGATGGGAAAATAGAGTGACCTGTGCCTGTCCCAACACCTAGAGCTAGTCTCTCATTGGTTCCCCCTCTTCCCGTTCATCCTCAGGACAAATTGCCACCTGTATGGAACAGGAGGTTAAAGGTGCTGATTCTCCAAGGAGGGAGATTACTAGTAAAGCGGCTGGAATGGCGAACCCGAGCACAAGGAGATGAGAAATGAGGTGCGTTTTAGAAACCTTTCCCGATCACTCGGTGGACCATCTTCTGGGTTTCTCATGCATGTTTTCGATGTAGGAAGATGCCCTTGAACCTGGAGATTTGGGACCCATGGGATGGGTACCACGCAGTATTACTTTAAAGCGTCTGCGTTTGCTCACCCAACCTCACCAAACCTCTCAGCCCCAAGAGTGTCCACCCTTATGTCTCAATCAGCTGCAGGTCTAGATATGGTCAATCCAGGTGGCATCACAGCCCCTGAACGAATTTTGTGAGAATTTCTCTCTCTTTCACTGTCTTTGTTTCACGGGTTTTTAAAATTAATTGAGTTTTATAATGGGGTTTAGCTGCTTTTCACTGCTGTGTTTATGCAGCTTTACACCCACTTGACTCACTTACAGAGAGATATCAATACATAGGTTTTACGATTCTTACTAGTCAGATATATTCTTGGGCGGTGAATAGGGGGTGTTGAGTCCAGTTCCCTGAGCAAGGAGTAGGTCTTGTCTATTACATATTGGGTTTATGGAACGGTATCTGAGCTAATTTGAAACCCTTGTTTTATGCATCACCCCACCTCACCTTTACCGTTAGGCAGCCGTAGTGTGTTTTCTAACCGTGTGACTCTGTTCTGATTTGTAATTCAGTTCAAGGGTAGTGGTTTTTACATTCCCTCTATAAGTGATATCTTATGATAAGTGTCTTTTTCTGTGTGACTTATTTCACTTAGAATCGTCGTACCTAAATCCACTCATCATGCTGCTACTAGCCTTATGACTTTGATTTCATGGCTGAGTGATATTCCATTGTACATAAGGACCACAACTTCTTTATCCATTTTTCCCTTTCCTGGGATATTTAAGGTGTAACGAAGTGGAGGTTCTTGTCAACAGAGCAGCCCTACACTTTGGGGTGCTTGTGTCTTGCTGATTTTTAGTTTTCCCAATTTATACGCCCATGAGTGGAAGTGCCCTATGCTCTCTAAGCTGAGTTTTGTAGATGTTTCAGGACACACCGTACACTTCTCCAGAGTGGCTGTTGGCAATTTACATCCCGCCCATCAGCGTAGCAAGGCTCCCGTTTCTCCGTGGCCTGTCCTGCATTTCTGGTTTTGACACTTTATTCAGCATGGCCCTTTTGACCGATGGGAAGCGAGACTTCTTTGTAGCGCTGATTTGCCTTTCCAGGTTGCTTGGTTGGCCAAAAAGGGCGTATGCGTTTTTTCCTGAATATATTCAGGAAAAAACGCATACGCCCTTTTTGGCCAAGGGCATCATTGTCGAGGTTTTGCCGCTTTTCCTGTGCTTTAAAGTCGATTCGAATCTGCCTCCTGAAATCTGTTTCCTGCAATTCTGCCTTGCTTTCAAATCCTCTTTGTTGCCTTCCCTCAATATATTTGTAGACGAGAGTTATCATTTATAAGTCTGCAGGTTTGTGAATTGCAGTGCCCCTGAGCTCCATTTTTCAACTCGCTCTCTTGGGAGCTGGCCGCAAAAGCGCAGGATTGCTTTAGGCCCTATTCTGCTTCCGGGCGGCAGACTGAGCCTGTGGTTAATTCTTCTTCCTGATGGGAAAATAGAGTGACCTGTGCCTGTCCCAACACCTAGAGCTAGTCTCTCATTGGTTCCCCCTCTTCCCGTTCATCCTCAGTTCAAATTGCAACCTGTATGGAACAGGAGGTTAAAGGTGCTGATTCTCCAAGGAGGGAGATTGCTAGTAAAGCGGCTGGAATGGCGATCCCGAGCACAAGGGGATGAGAAATGAGGTGCGTTTTAGAAACCTTTCCCGATCACTCGGTGGACCATCTTCTGGGTTTCTCATGCATGTTTTCGATGTAGGCAGATGCCCTTGAACCTGGAGATTTGGGACCCATGGGATGGGTACCACGCAGTATTACTTTAAAGCGTCTGCGTTTGCTCACCCAACCTCACCAAAACTCTCAGCCCCAAGAGTGTCCACCCTTATGTCTCAATCAGCTGCAGGTCTAGATATGGTCAATCCAGGTGGCATCACAGCCCCTGAACGAATTTTGTAAGAATTTCTCTCTCTTTCACTGTCTTTGTTTCACGGGTTTTTAAAGTTAATTGAGTTTTATAATGGGGTTTAGCTGCTTTTCACTGCTGTGTTTATGCAGCTTTACACCCACTTGACTCACTTACAGAGAGATATCAATACATAGGTTTTATGATTCTTACTAGTCAGATATATTCTTGGGCGGTGAATAGGGGGTGTTGAGTCCAGTTCCCTGAGCAAGGAGTAGGTCTTGTCTATTACATATTGGGTTTATGGAACGGTATCTGAGCTAATTTGAAACCCTTGTTTTATGCATCACCCCACCTCACCTTTCCCGTTAGGCAGCCATAGTGTGTTTTCTAACCGTGTGACTCTGTTCTGTTTTGTAATTCAGTTCAAGGGTAGCGGTTTTTACATTCCCTCTATAAGTGATATCTTATGATAAGTGTCTTTTTCTGTGTGACTTATTTCACTTAGAATCGTCGTACCTAAATCCACTCATCATGCTGCTACTAGCCTTATGACGTTGATTTCATGGCTGAGTGATATTCCATTGTACATAAGGACCACAACTTCTTTATCCATTTTTCTCTTTCCTGGGATATTTAAGGTGTAACGAAGTGGAGGTTCTTGTCAACAGAGCAGCCCTAAACTTTGGGGTGCTTGTGTCTTGCTGATTTTTAGTTTTCCCAATTTATACGCCCATGAGTGGAAGTGCCCTATGCTCTCTAAGCTGAGTTTTGTAAATGTTCCAGGACACACGGTACACTTCTCCAGAGTGGCTGTTGGCAATTTACGTCCCGCCCATCAGCGTAGCAAGGCTCCCGTTTCTCCGTGGCCTGTCCTGCATTTCTGGTTTTGAAACTTTATTCAGCATGGCCCTTTTGACCGATGGGAAGCGAGACTTCTTTGTAGCGCTGATTTGCCTTTCCAGGTTGCTTGGTTGGCCAAAAAGGGCGTATGCGTTTTTTCCTGAATATATTCAGGAAAAAACGCATACGCCCTTTTTGGCCAAGGGCATCATTGTCGAGGTTTTGCCGCTTTTCCTGTGCTTTAAAGGCGATTCGAATCTGCCTCCTGAAATCTGTTTCCTGCAATTCTGCCTTGCTTTCAAATCCTCTTTGTTGCCTTCCCTCAATATATTTGTAGACGAGAGTTATCATTTATAAGTCTGCAGGTTTGTGAATTGCAGTGCCCCTGAGCTCCATTTTTCAACTCGCTCTCTTGGGAGCTGGCCGCAAAAGCGCAAGGTTTTCTTTAGGCCCTATTCTGCTTCCGGGCGGCAGACTGAGCCTGTGGTTAATTCTTCTTCCTGATGGGAAAATAGAGTGACCTGTGCCTGTCCCAACACCTAGAGCTAGTCTCTCATTGGTTCCCCCTCTTCCCGTTCATCCTCAGGACAAATTGCCACCTGTATGGAACAGGAGGTTAAAGGTGCTGATTCTCCAAGGAGGGAGATTACTAGTAAAGCGGCTGGAATGGCGAACCCGAGCACAAGGAGATGAGAAATGAGGTGCGTTTTAGAAACCTTTCCCGATCACTCGGTGGACCATCTTCTGGGTTTCTCATGCATGTTTTCGATGTAGGAAGATGCCCTTGAACCTGGAGATTTGGGACCCATGGGATGGGTACCACGCAGTATTACTTTAAAGCGTCTGCGTTTGCTCACCCAACCTCACCAAACCTCTCAGCCCCAAGAGTGTCCACCCTTATGTCTCAATCAGCTGCAGGTCTAGATATGGTCAATCCAGGTGGCATCACAGCCCCTGAACGAATTTTGTGAGAATTTCTCTCTCTTTCACTGTCTTTGTTTCACGGGTTTTTAAAATTAATTGAGTTTTATAATGGGGTTTAGCTGCTTTTCACTGCTGTGTTTATGCAGCTTTACACCCACTTGACTCACTTACAGAGAGATATCAATACATAGGTTTTACGATTCTTACTAGTCAGATATATTCTTGGGCGGTGAATAGGGGGTGTTGAGTCCAGTTCCCTGAGCAAGGAGTAGGTCTTGTCTATTACATATTGGGTTTATGGAACGGTATCTGAGCTAATTTGAAACCCTTGTTTTCTGCATCACCCCACCTCACCTTTCCCGTTAGGCAGCCGTAGTGTGTTTTCTAACCGTGTGACTCTGTTCTGATTTGTAATTCAGTTCAAGGGTAGTGGTTTTTACATTCCCTCTATAAGTGATATCTTATGATAAGTGTCTTTTTCTGTGTGACTTATTTCACTTAGAATCGTCGTACCTAAATCCACTCATCATGCTGCTACTAGCCTTATGACTTTGATTTCATGGCTGAGTGATATTCCATTGTACATAAGGACCACAACTTCTTTATCCATTTTTCCCTTTCCTGGGATATTTAAGGTGTAACGAAGTGGAGGTTCTTGTCAACAGAGCAGCCCTACACTTTGGGGTGCTTGTGTCTTGCTGATTTTTAGTTTTCCCAATTTATACGCCCATGAGTGGAAGTGCCCTATGCTCTCTAAGCTGAGTTTTGTAGATGTTTCAGGACACACCGTACACTTCTCCAGAGTGGCTGTTGGCAATTTACATCCCGCCCATCAGCGTAGCAAGGCTCCCGTTTCTCCGTGGCCTGTCCTGCATTTCTGGTTTTGACACTTTATTCAGCATGGCCCTTTTGACCGATGGGAAGCGAGACTTCTTTGTAGCGCTGATTTGCCTTTCCAGGTTGCTTGGTTGGCCAAAAAGGGCGTATGCGTTTTTTCCTGAATATATTCAGGAAAAAACGCATACGCCCTTTTTGGCCAAGGGCATCATTGTCGAGGTTTTGCCGCTTTTCCTGTGCTTTAAAGTCGATTCGAATCTGCCTCCTGAAATCTGTTTCCTGCAATTCTGCCTTGCTTTCAAATCCTCTTTGTTGCCTTCCCTCAATATATTTGTAGACGAGAGTTATCATTTATAAGTCTGCAGGTTTGTGAATTGCAGTGCCCCTGAGCTCCATTTTTCAACTCGCTCTCTTGGGAGCTGGCCGCAAAAGCGCAGGATTGCTTTAGGCCCTATTCTGCTTCCGGGCGGCAGACTGAGCCTGTGGTTAATTCTTCTTCCTGATGGGAAAATAGAGTGACCTGTGCCTGTCCCAACACCTAGAGCTAGTCTCTCATTGGTTCCCCCTCTTCCCGTTCATCCTCAGTTCAAATTGCAACCTGTATGGAACAGGAGGTTAAAGGTGCTGATTCTCCAAGGAGGGAGATTGCTAGTAAAGCGGCTGGAATGGCGAACCCGAGCACAAGGGGATGAGAAATGAGGTGCGTTTTAGAAACCTTTCCCGATCACTCGGTGGACCATCTTCTGGGTTTCTCATGCATGTTTTCGATGTAGGCAGATGCCCTTGAACCTGGAGATTTGGGACCCATGGGATGGGTACCACGCAGTATTACTTTAAAGCGTCTGCGTTTGCTCACCCAACCTCACCAAACCTCTCAGCCCCAAGAGTGTCCACCCTTATGTCTCAATCAGCTGCAGGTCTAGATATGGTCAATCCAGGTGGCATCACAGCCCCTGAACGAAATTTGTAAGAATTTCTCTCTCTTTCACTGTCTTTGTTTCACGGGTTTTTAAAGTTAATTGAGTTTTATAATGGGGTTTAGCTGCTTTTCACTGCTGTGTTTATGCAGCTTTACACCCACTTGACTCACTTACAGAGAGATATCAATACATAGGTTTTATGATTCTTACTAGTCAGATATATTCTTGGGCGGTGAATAGGGGGTGTTGAGTCCAGTTCCCTGAGCAAGGAGTAGGTCTTGTCTATTACATATTGGGTTTATGGAACGGTATCTGAGCTAATTTGAAACCCTTGTTTTATGCATCACCCCACCTCACCTTTCCCGTTAGGCAGCCATAGTGTGTTTTCTAACCGTGTGACTCTGTTCTGTTTTGTAATTCAGTTCAAGGGTAGCGGTTTTTACATTCCCTCTATAAGTGATATCTTATGATAAGTGTCTTTTTCTGTGTGACTTATTTCACTTAGAATCGTCGTACCTAAATCCACTCATCATGCTGCTACTAGCCTTATGACGTTGATTTCATGGCTGAGTGATATTCCATTGTACATAAGGACCACAACTTCTTTATCCATTTTTCTCTTTCCTGGGATATTTAAGGTGTAACGAAGTGGAGGTTCTTGTCAACAGAGCAGCCCTAAACTTTGGGGTGCTTGTGTCTTGCTGATTTTTAGTTTTCCCAATTTATACGCCCATGAGTGGAAGTGCCCTATGCTCTCTAAGCTGAGTTTTGTAAATGTTCCAGGACACACCGTACACTTCTCCAGAGTGGCTGTTGGCAATTTACGTCCCGCCCATCAGCGTAGCAAGGCTCCCGTTTCTCCGTGGCCTGTCCTGCATTTCTGGTTTTGACACTTTATTCAGCATGGCCCTTTTGACCGATGGGAAGCGAGACTTCTTTGTAGCGCTGATTTGCCTTTCCAGGTTGCTTGGTTGGCCAAAAAGGGCGTATGCGTTTTTTCCTGAATATATTCAGGAAAAAACGCATACGCCCTTTTTGGCCAAGGGCATCATTGTCGAGGTTTTGCCGCTTTTCCTGTGCTTTAAAGGCGATTCGAATCTGCCTCCTGAAATCTGTTTCCTGCAATTCTGCCTTGCTTTCAAATCCTCTTTGTTGCCTTCCCTCAATATATTTGTAGACGAGAGTTATCATTTATAAGTCTGCAGGTTTGTGAATTGCAGTGCCCCTGAGCTCCATTTTTCAACTCGCTCTCTTGGGAGCTGGCCGCAAAAGCGCAGGATTGCTTTAGGCCCTATTCTGCTTCCGGGCGGCAGACTGAGCCTGTGGTTAATTCTTCTTCCTGATGGGAAAATAGAGTGACCTGTGCCTGTCCCAACACCTAGAGCTAGTCTCTCATTGGTTCCCCCTCTTCCCGTTCATCCTCAGTTCAAATTGCAACCTGTATGGAACAGGAGGTTAAAGGTGCTGATTCTCCAAGGAGGGAGATTGCTAGTAAAGCGGCTGGAATGGCGAACCCGAGCACAAGGGGATGAGAAATGAGGTGCGTTTTAGAAACCTTTCCCGATCACTCGGTGGACCATCTTCTGGGTTTCTCATGCATGTTTTCGATGTAGGCAGATGCCCTTGAACCTGGAGATTTGGGACCCATGGGATGGGTACCACGCAGTATTATTTTAAGCGTCTGCGTTTGCTCACCCAACCTCACCAAACCTCTCAGCCCCAAGAGTGTCCACCCTTATGTCTCAATCAGCTGCAGGTCTAGATATGGTCAATCCAGGTGGCATCACAGCCCCTGAACGAATTTTGTAAGAATTTCTCTCTCTTTCACTGTCTTTGTTTCACGGGTTTTTAAAGTTAATTGAGTTTTATAATGGGGTTTAGCTGCTTTTCACTGCTGTGTTTATGCAGCTTTACACCCACTTGACTCACTTACAGAGAGATATCAATACATAGGTTTTATGATTCTTACTAGTCAGATATATTCTTGGGCGGTGAATAGGGGGTGTTGAGTCCAGTTCCCTGAGCAAGGAGTAGGTCTTGTCTATTACATATTGGGTTTATGGAACGGTATCTGAGCTAATTTGAAACCCTTGTTTTATGCATCACCCCACCTCACCTTTCCCGTTAGGCAGCCATAGTGTGTTTTCTAACCGTGTGACTCTGTTCTGTTTTGTAATTCAGTTCAAGGGTAGCGGTTTTTACATTCCCTCTATAAGTGATATCTTATGATAAGTGTCTTTTTCTGTGTGACTTATTTCACTTAGAATCGTCGTACCTAAATCCACTCATCATGCTGCTACTAGCCTTATGACGTTGATTTCATGGCTGAGTGATATTCCATTGTACATAAGGACCACAACTTCTTTATCCATTTTTCTCTTTCCTGGGATATTTAAGGTGTAACGAAGTGGAGGTTCTTGTCAACAGAGCAGCCCTAAACTTTGGGGTGCTTGTGTCTTGCTGATTTTTAGTTTTCCCAATTTATACGCCCATGAGTGGAAGTGCCCTATGCTCTCTAAGCTGAGTTTTGTAAATGTTCCAGGACACACCGTACACTTCTCCAGAGTGGCTGTTGGCAATTTACGTCCCGCCCATCAGCGTAGCAAGGCTCCCGTTTCTCCGTGGCCTGTCCTGCATTTCTGGTTTTGAAACTTTATTCAGCATGGCCCTTTTGACCGATGGGAAGCGAGACTTCTTTGTAGCGCTGATTTGCCTTTCCAGGTTGCTTGGTTGGCCAAAAAGGGCGTATGCGTTTTTTCCTGAATATATTCAGGAAAAAACGCATACGCCCTTTTTGGCCAAGGGCATCATTGTCGAGGTTTTGCCGCTTTTCCTGTGCTTTAAAGGCGATTCGAATCTGCCTCCTGAAATCTGTTTCCTGCAATTCTGCCTTGCTTTCAAATCCTCTTTGTTGCCTTCCCTCAATATATTTGTAGACGAGAGTTATCATTTATAAGTCTGCAGGTTTGTGAATTGCAGTGCCCCTGAGCTCCATTTTTCAACTCGCTCTCTTGGGAGCTGGCCGCAAAAGCGCAAGGTTTTCTTTAGGCCCTATTCTGCTTCCGGGCGGCAGACTGAGCCTGTGGTTAATTCTTCTTCCTGATGGGAAAATAGAGTGACCTGTGCCTGTCCCAACACCTAGAGCTAGTCTCTCATTGGTTCCCCCTCTTCCCGTTCATCCTCAGGACAAATTGCCACCTGTATGGAACAGGAGGTTAAAGGTGCTGATTCTCCAAGGAGGGAGATTACTAGTAAAGCGGCTGGAATGGCGAACCCGAGCACAAGGAGATGAGAAATGAGGTGCGTTTTAGAAACCTTTCCCGATCACTCGGTGGACCATCTTCTGGGTTTCTCATGCATGTTTTCGATGTAGGAAGATGCCCTTGAACCTGGAGATTTGGGACCCATGGGATGGGTACCACGCAGTATTACTTTAAAGCGTCTGCGTTTGCTCACCCAACCTCACCAAACCTCTCAGCCCCAAGAGTGTCCACCCTTATGTCTCAATCAGCTGCAGGTCTAGATATGGTCAATCCAGGTGGCATCACAGCCCCTGAACGAATTTTGTGAGAATTTCTCTCTCTTTCACTGTCTTTGTTTCACGGGTTTTTAAAATTAATTGAGTTTTATAATGGGGTTTAGCTGCTTTTCACTGCTGTGTTTATGCAGCTTTACACCCACTTGACTCACTTACAGAGAGATATCAATACATAGGTTTTACGATTCTTACTAGTCAGATATATTCTTGGGCGGTGAATAGGGGGTGTTGAGTCCAGTTCCCTGAGCAAGGAGTAGGTCTTGTCTATTACATATTGGGTTTATGGAACGGTATCTGAGCTAATTTGAAACCCTTGTTTTCTGCATCACCCCACCTCACCTTTCCCGTTAGGCAGCCGTAGTGTGTTTTCTAACCGTGTGACTCTGTTCTGATTTGTAATTCAGTTCAAGGGTAGTGGTTTTTACATTCCCTCTATAAGTGATATCTTATGATAAGTGTCTTTTTCTGTGTGACTTATTTCACTTAGAATCGTCGTACCTAAATCCACTCATCATGCTGCTACTAGCCTTATGACTTTGATTTCATGGCTGAGTGATATTCCATTGTACATAAGGACCACAACTTCTTTATCCATTTTTCCCTTTCCTGGGATATTTAAGGTGTAACGAAGTGGAGGTTCTTGTCAACAGAGCAGCCCTACACTTTGGGGTGCTTGTGTCTTGCTGATTTTTAGTTTTCCCAATTTATACGCCCATGAGTGGAAGTGCCCTATGCTCTCTAAGCTGAGTTTTGTAGATGTTTCAGGACACACCGTACACTTCTCCAGAGTGGCTGTTGGCAATTTACATCCCGCCCATCAGCGTAGCAAGGCTCCCGTTTCTCCGTGGCCTGTCCTGCATTTCTGGTTTTGACACTTTATTCAGCATGGCCCTTTTGACCGATGGGAAGCGAGACTTCTTTGTAGCGCTGATTTGCCTTTCCAGGTTGCTTGGTTGGCCAAAAAGGGCGTATGCGTTTTTTCCTGAATATATTCAGGAAAAAACGCATACGCCCTTTTTGGCCAAGGGCATCATTGTCGAGGTTTTGCCGCTTTTCCTGTGCTTTAAAGTCGATTTGAATCTGCCTCCTGAAATCTGTTTCCTGCAATTCTGCCTTGCTTTCAAATCCTCTTTGTTGCCTTCCCTCAATATATTTGTAGACGAGAGTTATCATTTATAAGTCTGCAGGTTTGTGAATTGCAGTGCCCCTGAGCTCCATTTTTCAACTCGCTCTCTTGGGAGCTGGCCGCAAAAGCGCAGGATTGCTTTAGGCCCTATTCTGCTTCCGGGCGGCAGACTGAGCCTGTGGTTAATTCTTCTTCCTGATGGGAAAATAGAGTGACCTGTGCCTGTCCCAACACCTAGAGCTAGTCTCTCATTGGTTCCCCCTCTTCCCGTTCATCCTCAGTTCAAATTGCAACCTGTATGGAACAGGAGGTTAAAGGTGCTGATTCTCCAAGGAGGGAGATTGCTAGTAAAGCGGCTGGAATGGCGAACCCGAGCACAAGGGGATGAGAAATGAGGTGCGTTTTAGAAACCTTTCCCGATCACTCGGTGGACCATCTTCTGGGTTTCTCATGCATGTTTTCGATGTAGGCAGATGCCCTTGAACCTGGAGATTTGGGACCCATGGGATGGGTACCACGCAGTATTACTTTAAAGCGTCTGCGTTTGCTCACCCAACCTCACCAAACCTCTCAGCCCCAAGAGTGTCCACCCTTATGTCTCAATCAGCTGCAGGTCTAGATATGGTCAATCCAGGTGGCATCACAGCCCCTGAACGAATTTTGTAAGAATTTCTCTCTCTTTCACTGTCTTTGTTTCACGGGTTTTTAAAGTTAATTGAGTTTTATAATGGGGTTTAGCTGCTTTTCACTGCTGTGTTTATGCAGCTTTACACCCACTTGACTCACTTACAGAGAGATATCAATACATAGGTTTTATGATTCTTACTAGTCAGATATATTCTTGGGCGGTGAATAGGGGGTGTTGAGTCCAGTTCCCTGAGCAAGGAGTAGGTCTTGTCTATTACATATTGGGTTTATGGAACGGTATCTGAGCTAATTTGAAACCCTTGTTTTATGCATCACCCCACCTCACCTTTCCCGTTAGGCAGCCATAGTGTGTTTTCTAACCGTGTGACTCTGTTCTGTTTTGTAATTCAGTTCAAGGGTAGCGGTTTTTACATTCCCTCTATAAGTGATATCTTATGATAAGTGTCTTTTTCTGTGTGACTTATTTCACTTAGAATCGTCGTACCTAAATCCACTCATCATGCTGCTACTAGCCTTATGACGTTGATTTCATGGCTGAGTGATATTCCATTGTACATAAGGACCACAACTTCTTTATCCATTTTTCTCTTTCCTGGGATATTTAAGGTGTAACGAAGTGGAGGTTCTTGTCAACAGAGCAGCCCTAAACTTTGGGGTGCTTGTGTCTTGCTGATTTTTAGTTTTCCCAATTTATACGCCCATGAGTGGAAGTGCCCTATGCTCTCTAAGCTGAGTTTTGTAAATGTTCCAGGACACACCGTACACTTCTCCAGAGTGGCTGTTGGCAATTTACGTCCCGCCCATCAGCGTAGCAAGGCTCCCGTTTCTCCGTGGCCTGTCCTGCATTTCTGGTTTTGACACTTTATTCAGCATGGCCCTTTTGACCGATGGGAAGCGAGACTTCTTTGTAGCGCTGATTTGCCTTTCCAGGTTGCTTGGTTGGCCAAAAAGGGCGTATGCGTTTTTTCCTGAATATATTCAGGAAAAAACGCATACGCCCTTTTTGGCCAAGGGCATCATTGTCGAGGTTTTGCCGCTTTTCCTGTGCTTTAAAGGCGATTCGAATCTGCCTCCTGAAATCTGTTTCCTGCAATTCTGCCTTGCTTTCAAATCCTCTTTGTTGCCTTCCCTCAATATATTTGTAGACGAGAGTTATCATTTATTATTCTGCAGGTTTGTGAATTGCAGTGCCCCTGAGCTCCATTTTTCAACTCGCTCTCTTGGGAGCTGGCCGCAAAAGCGCAGGATTGCTTTAGGCCCTATTCTGCTTCCGGGCGGCAGACTGAGCCTGTGGTTAATTCTTCTTCCTGATGGGAAAATAGAGAGACCTGTGCCTGTCCCAACACCTAGAGCTAGTCTCTCATTGGTTCCCCCTCTTCCCGTTCATCCTCAGTTCAAATTGCCACCTGTATGGAACAGGAGGTTAAAGGTGCTGATTCTCCAAGGAGGGAGATTGCTAGTAAAGCGGCTGGAATGGCGAACCCGAGCACAAGGGGATGAGAAATGAGGTGCGTTTTAGAAACCTTTCCCGATCACTCGGTGGACCATCTTCTGGGTTTCTCATGCATGTTTTCGATGTAGGCAGATGCCCTTGAACCTGGAGATTTGGGACCCATGGGATGGGTACCACGCAGTATTACATTAAAGCGTCTGCGTTTGCTCACCCAACCTCACCAAACCTCTCAGCCCCAAGAGTGTCCACCCTTATGAGTCAATCAGCTGCAGGCCTAGATATGGTCAATCCAGGTGGCATCACAGCCCCTGAACGAATTTTGTAAGAATTTCTCTCTCTTTCACTGTCTTTGTTTCACGGGTTTTTAAAATTAATTGAGTTTTATAATGGGGTTTAGCTGCTTTTCACTGCTGTGTTTATGCAGCTTTACACCCACTTGACTCACTTACAGGGAGATATGAATACATAGGTTTTAAGATTCTTACTAGTCAGATATATTCTTGGGCGGTGAATAGGGGGTGTTGAGTCCAGTTCCCTGAGCAAGGAGTAGGTCTTGTCTATTACATATTGGGTTTATGGAACGGTATCTGAGCTAATTTGAAACCCTTGTTTTATGCATCACCCCACCTCACCTTTCCCGTTAGGCAGCCGTAGTGTGTTTTCTAACCGTGTGACTCTGTTCTGTTTTGTAATGCAGTTCAAGGGTAGCGGTTTTTACATTCCCTCTATAAGTGATATCTTATGATAAGTGTCTTTTTCTGTGTGACTTATTTCACTTAGAATCGTCGTACCTAAATCCACTCATCATGCTGCTACTAGCCTTATGACTTTGATTTCATGGCTGAGTGATATTCCATTGTACATAAGGACCACAACTTCTTTATCCATTTTTCCCTTTCCTGGGATATTTAAGGTGTAACGAAGTGGAGGTTCTTGTCAACAGAGCAGCCCTACACTTTGGGGTGCTTGTGTCTTGCTGATTTTTAGTTTTCCCAATTTATACGCCCATGAGTGGAAGTGCCCTATGCTCTCTAAGCTGAGTTTTGTAGATGTTTCAGGACACACCGTACACTTCTCCAGAGTGGCTGTTGGCAATTTACATCCCGCCCATCAGCGTAGCAAGGCTCCCGTTTCTCCGTGGCCTGTCCTGCATTTCTGGTTTTGACACTTTATTCAGCATGGCCCTTTTGACCGATGGGAAGCGAGACTTCTTTGTAGCGCTGATTTGCCTTTCCAGGTTGCTTGGTTGGCCAAAAAGGGCGTATGCGTTTTTTCCTGAATATATTCAGGAAAAAACGCATACGCCCTTTTTGGCCAAGGGCATCATTGTCGAGGTTTTGCCGCTTTTCCTGTGCTTTAAAGGCGATTCGAATCTGCCTCCTGAAATCTGTTTCCTGCAATTCTGCCTTGCTTTCAAATCCTCTTTGTTGCCTTCCCTCAATATATTTGTAGACGAGAGTTATCATTTATAAGTCTGCATGTTTGTGAATTGCAGTGCCCCTGAGCTCCATTTTTCAACTCGCTCTCTTGGGAGCTGGCCGCAAAAGCGCAGGATTGCTTTAGGCCCTATTCTGCTTCCGGGCGGCAGACTGAGCCTGTGGTTAATTCTTCTTCCTGATGGGAAAATAGAGTGACCTGTGCCTGTCCCAACACCTAGAGCTAGTCTCTCATTGGTTCCCCCTCTTTCCGTTCATCCTCAGGACAAATTGCCACCTGTATGGAACAGGAGGTTAAAGGTGCTGATTCTCCAAGGAGGGAGATTGCTAGTAAAGCGGCTGGAATGGCGAACTCGAGCACAAGGAGATGAGAAATGAGGTGCGTTTTAGAAACCTTTCCCGATCACTCGGTGGACCATCTTCTGGGTTTCTCATGCATGTTTTCGATGTAGGAAGATGCCCTTGAACCTGGAGATTTGGGACCCATGGGATGGGTACCACGCAGTATTACTTTAAAGCGTCTGCGTTTGCTCACCCAACCTCACCAAACCTCTCAGCCCCAAGAGTGTCCACCCTTATGTCTCAATCAGCTGCAGGTCTAGATATGGTCAATCCAGGTGGCATCACAGCCCCTGAACGAATTTTGTGAGAATTTCTCTCTCTTTCACTGTCTTTGTTTCACGGGTTTTTAAAATTAATTGAGTTTTATAATGGGGTTTAGCTGCTTTTCACTGCTGTGTTTATGCAGCTTTACACCCACTTGACTCACTTACAGAGAGATATCAATACATAGGTTTTAAGATTCTTACTAGTCAGATATATTCTTGGGCGGTGAATAGGGGGTGTTGAGTCCAGTTCCCTGAGCAAGGTGTAGGTCTTGTCTATTACATATTGGGTTTATGGAACGGTATCTGAGCTAATTTGAAACCCTTGTTTTATGCATCACCCCACCTCACCTTTCCCGTTAGGCAGCCGTAGTGTGTTTTCTAACCGTGTGACTCTGTTCTGTTTTGTAATGCAGTTCAAGGGTAGCGGTTTTTACATTCCCTCTATAAGTGATATCTTATGATAAGTGTCTTTTTCTGTGTGACATATTTCACTTAGAATTGTCGTACCTAAATCCACTCATCATGCTGCTACTAGCCTTATGACGTTGATTTCATGGCTGAGTGATATTCCATTGTACATAAGGACCACAACTTCTTTATCCATTTTTCTCTTTCCTGGGATATTTAAGGTGTAACGAAGTGGAGGTTCTTGTCAACAGAGCAGCCCTAAACTTTGGGGTGCTTGTGTCTTGCTGATTATTAGTTTTCCCAATTTATACGCCCATGAGTGGAAGTGCCCTATGCTCTCTAAGCTGAGTTTTGTAAATGTTTCAGGACACACCGTTCACTTCTCCAGATTGGCTGTTGGCAATTTACATCCCGCCCATCAGCGTAGCAAGGCTCCCGTTTCTCCGTGGCCTGTCCTGCATTTCTGGTTTTGACACTTTATTCAGCATGGCCCTTTTGACCGATGGGAAGCGAGACTTCTTTGTAGCGCTGATTTGCCTTTCCAGGTTGCTTGGTTGGCCAAAAAGGGCGTATGCGTTTTTTCCTGAATATATTCAGGAAAAAACGCATACGCCCTTTTTGGCCAAGGGCATCATTGTCGAGGTTTTGCCGCTTTTCCTGTGCTTTAAAGGCGATTCGAATCTGCCTCCTGAAATCTGTTTCCTGCAATTCTGCCTTGCTTTCAAATCCTCTTTGTTGCCTTCCCTCAATATATTTGTAGACGAGAGTTATCATTCATAAGTCTGCAGGTTTGTGAATTGCAGTGCCCCTGAGCTCCATTTTTCAACTCGCTCTCTTGGGAGCTGGCCGCAAAAGTGCAGGATTGCTTTAGGCCCTATTATGCTTCCGGGCGGCAGACTGAGCCTGTGGTTAATTCTTCTTCCTGATGGGAAAATAGAGTGACCTGTGCCTGTCCCAACACCTAGAGCTACTCTCTCATTGGTTCCCCCTCTTCCCGTTCATCCTCAGGACAAATTGCCACCTGTATGGAACAGGAGGTTAAAGGTGCTGATTCTCCAAGGAGGGAGATTGCTAATAAAGCGGCTGGAATGGCGAACTCGAGCACAAGGAGATGAGAAATGAGGTGCGTTTTAGAAACCTTTCCCGATCACTCGGTGGACCATCTTCTGGGTTTCTCATGCATGTTTTCGATGTAGGAAAATGCCCTTGAACCTGGAGATTTGGGACCCATGGGATGGGTACCACGCAGTATTACTTTAAAGCGTCTGCGTTTGCTCACCCAACCTCACCAAACCTCTCAGCCCCAAGAGTGTCCACCCTTATGAGTCAATCAGCTGCAGGCCTAGATATGGTCAATCCAGGTGGCATCACAGCCCCTGAACGAATTTTGTAAGAATTTCTCTCTCTTTCACTGTCTTTGTTTCACGGGTTTTTAAAATTAATTGAGTTTTATAATGGGGTTTAGCTGCTTTTCACTGCTGTGTTTATGCAGCTTTACACCCACTTGACTCACTTACAGGGAGATATGAATACATAGGTTTTAAGATTCTTACTAGTCAGATATATTCTTGGGCGGTGAATAGGGGGTGTTGAGTCCAGTTCCCTGAGCAAGGAGTAGGTCTTGTCTATTACATATTGGGTTTATGGAACGGTATCTGAGCTAATTTGAAACCCTTGTTTTATGCATCACCCCACCTCACCTTTCCCGTTAGGCAGCCGTAGTGTGTTTTCTAACCGTGTGACTCTGTTCTGTTTTGTAATGCAGTTCAAGGGTAGCGGTTTTTACATTCCCTCTATAAGTGATATCTTATGATAAGTGTCTTTTTCTGTGTGACTTATTTCACTTAGAATCGTCGTACCTAAATCCACTCATCATGCTGCTACTAGCCTTATGACTTTGATTTCATGGCTGAGTGATATTACATTGTACATAAGGACCACAACTTCTTTATCCATTTTTCCCTTTCCTGGGATATTTAAGGTGTAACGAAGTGGAGGTTCTTGTCAACAGAGCAGCCCTACACTTTGGGGTGCTTGTGTCTTGCTGATTTTTAGTTTTCCCAATTTATACGCCCATGAGTGGAAGTGCCCTATGCTCTCTAAGCTGAGTTTTGTAGATGTTTCAGGACACACCGTACACTTCTCCAGAGTGGCTGTTGGCAATTTACATCCCGCCCATCAGCGTAGCAAGGCTCCCGTTTCTCCGTGGCCTGTCCTGCATTTCTGGTTTTGACACTTTATTCAGCATGGCCCTTTTGACTGATGGGAAGCGAGACTTCTTTGTAGCGCTGATTTGCCTTTCCAGGTTGCTTGGTTGGCCAAAAAGGGCGTATGCGTTTTTTCCTGAATATATTCAGGAAAAAACGCATACGCCCTTTTTGGCCAAGGGCATCATTGTCGAGGTTTTGCCGCTTTTCCTGTGCTTTAAAGGCGATTCGAATCTGCCTCCTGAAATCTGTTTCCTGCAATTCTGCCTTGCTTTCAAATCCTCTTTGTTGCCTTCCCTCAATATATTTGTAGACGAGAGTTATCATTCATAAGTCTGCAGGTTTGTGAATTGCAGTGCCCCTGAGCTCCATTTTTCAACTCGCTCTCTTGGGAGCTGGCCGCAAAAGTGCAGGATTGCTTTAGGCCCTATTATGCTTCCGGGCGGCAGACTGAGCCTGTGGTTAATTCTTCTTCCTGATGGGAAAATAGAGTGACCTGTGCCTGTCCCAACACCTAGAGCTACTCTCTCATTGGTTCCCCCTCTTCCCGTTCATCCTCAGGACAAATTGCCACCTGTATGGAACAGGAGGTTAAAGGTGCTGATTCTCCAAGGAGGGAGATTGCTAATAAAGCGGCTGGAATGGCGAACTCGAGCACAAGGAGATGAGAAATGAGGTGCGTTTTAGAAACCTTTCCCGATCACTCGGTGGACCATCTTCTGGGTTTCTCATGCATGTTTTCGATGTAGGAAGATGCCCTTGAACCTGGAGATTTGGGACCCATGGGATGGGTACCACGCAGTATTACTTTAAAGCGTCTGCGTTTGCTCACCCAACCTCACCAAACCTCTCAGCCCCAAGAGTGTCCACCCTTATGAGTCAATCAGCTGCAGGCCTAGATATGGTCAATCCAGGTGGCATCACAGCCCCTGAACGAATTTTGTAAGAATTTCTCTCTCTTTCACTGTCTTTGTTTCACGGGTTTTTAAAATTAATTGAGTTTTATAATGGGGTTTAGCTGCTTTTCACTGCTGTGTTTATGCAGCTTTACACCCACTTGACTCACTTACAGGGAGATATGAATACATAGGTTTTAAGATTCTTACTAGTCAGATATATTCTTGGGCGGTGAATAGGGGGTGTTGAGTCCAGTTCCCTGAGCAAGGAGTAGGTCTTGTCTATTACATATTGGGTTTATGGAACGGTATCTGAGCTAATTTGAAACCCTTGTTTTATGCATCACCCCACCTCACCTTTCCCGTTAGGCAGCCGTAGTGTGTTTTCTAACCGTGTGACTCTGTTCTGTTTTGTAATGCAGTTCAAGGGTAGCGGTTTTTACATTCCCTCTATAAGTGATATCTTATGATAAGTGTCTTTTTCTGTGTGACTTATTTCACTTAGAATCGTCGTACCTAAATCCACTCATCATGCTGCTACTAGCCTTATGACTTTGATTTCATGGCTGAGTGATATTCCATTGTACATAAGGACCACAACTTCTTTATCCATTTTTCCCTTTCCTGGGATATTTAAGGTGTAACGAAGTGGAGGTTCTTGTCAACAGAGCAGCCCTACACTTTGGGGTGCTTGTGTCTTGCTGATTTTTAGTTTTCCCAATTTATACGCCCATGAGTGGAAGTGCCCTATGCTCTCTAAGCTGAGTTTTGTAGATGTTTCAGGACACACCGTA
Source organism: Eschrichtius robustus (assembly GCF_028021215.1). Taxonomy (NCBI): domain Eukaryota; kingdom Metazoa; phylum Chordata; class Mammalia; order Artiodactyla; family Eschrichtiidae; genus Eschrichtius; species Eschrichtius robustus. The sequence goes on along the minus strand of NC_090830.1, from coordinate 62,650,576 downwards.
CACTTCTCCAGAGTGGCTGTTGGCAATTTACATCCCGCCCATCAGCGTAGCAAGGCTCCCGTTTCTCCGTGGCCTGTCCTGCATTTCTGGTTTTGACACTTTATTCAGCATGGCCCTTTTGACCGATGGGAAGCGAGACTTCTTTGTAGCGCTGATTTGCCTTTCCAGGTTGCTTGGTTGGCCAAAAAGGGCGTATGCGTTTTTTCCTGAATATATTCAGGAAAAAACGCATACGCCCTTTTTGGCCAAGGGCATCATTGTCGAGGTTTTGCCGCTTTTCCTGTGCTTTAAAGTCGATTCGAATCTGCCTCCTGAAATCTGTTTCCTGCAATTCTGCCTTGCTTTCAAATCCTCTTTGTTGCCTTCCCTCAATATATTTGTAGACGAGAGTTATCATTTATAAGTCTGCAGGTTTGTGAATTGCAGTGACCCTGAGCTCCATTTTTCAACTCGCTCTCTTGGGAGCTGGCCGCAAAAGCGCAGGATTGCTTTAGGCCCTATTCTGCTTCCGGGCGGCAGACTGAGCCTGTGGTTAATTCTTCTTCCTGATGGGAAAATAGAGTGACCTGTGCCTGTCCCAACACCTAGAGCTAGTCTCTCATTGGTTCCCCCTCTTCCCGTTCATCCTCAGTTCAAATTGCCACCTGTATGGAACAGGAGGTTAAAGGTGCTGATTCTCCAAGGAGGGAGATTGCTAGTAAAGCGGCTGGAATGGCGAACCCGAGCACAAGGGGATGAGAAATGAGGTGCGTTTTAGAAACCTTTCCCGATCACTCGGTGGACCATCTTCTGGGTTTCTCATGCATGTTTTCGATGTAGGCAGATGCCCTTGAACCTGGAGATTTGGGACCCATGGGATGGGTACCACGCAGTATTACTTTAAAGCGTCTGCGTTTGCTCACCCAACCTCACCAAACCTCTCAGCCCCAAGAGTGTCCACCCTTATGTCTCAATCAGCTGCAGGTCTAGATATGGTCAATCCAGGTGGCATCACAGCCCCTGAACGAATTTTGTAAGAATTTCTCTCTCTTTCACTGTCTTTGTTTCACGGGTTTTTAAAATTAATTGGGTTTTGTAAAGGTGTTTAGCTGCTTTTCACTGCTGTGTTTATGCAGCTTTACACCCACTTGACTCACTTACAGAGAGATATGAATACATAGGTTTTAAGATTCTTACTAGTCAGATATATTCTTGGGCGGTGAATAGGGGGTGTTGAGTCCAGTTCCCTGAGCAAGGAGTAGGTCTTGTCTATTACATATTGGGTTTATGGAACGGTATCTGAGCTAATTTGAAACCCTTGTTTTAAGCATCACCCCTCCTCACCTTTCCCGTTAGGCAGCCGTAGTGTGTTTTCTAACCGTGTGACTCTGTTCTGTTTTGTAATGCAGTTCAAGGGTAGCGGTTTTTACATTCCCTCTATAAGTGATATCTTATGATAAGTGTCTTTTTCTGTGTGACTTATTTCACTTAGAATCGTCGTACCTAAATCCACTCATCATGCTGCTACTAGCCTTATGACGTTGATTTCATGGCTGAGTGATATTCCATTGTACATATGGACCACAAATTCTTTATCCATTTTTCCCTTTCCTGGGATATTTAAGGTGTAACGAAGTGGAGGTTCTTGTCAACAGAGCAGCCCTACACTTTGGGGTGCTTGTGTCTTGCTGATTTTTAGTTTTCCCAATTTATACGCCCATGAGTGGAAGTGCCCTATGCTCTCTAAGCTGAGTTTTGTAGATGTTTCAGGACACACCGTACACTTCTCCAGAGTGGCTGTTGGCAATTTACATCCCGCCCATCAGCGTAGCAAGGCTGCCGTTTCTCCGTGGCCTGTCCTGCATTTCTGGTTTTCACACTTTATTCAGCATGGCCCTTTTGACCGATGGGAAGCGAGACTTCTTTGTAGCGCTGATTTGCCTTTCCAGGTTGCTTGGTTGGCCAAAAAGGGCGTATGCGTTTTTTCCTGAATATATTCAGGAAAAAACGCATACGCCCTTTTTGGCCAAGGGCATCATTGTCGAGGTTTTGCCGCTTTTCTTGTGCTTTAAAGGCGATTCGAATCTGCCTCCTGAAATCTGTTTCCTGCAATTCTGCCTTGCTTTCAAATCCTCTTTGTTGCCTTCCCTCAATATATTTGTAGACGAGAGTTATCATTTATAAGTCTGCAGGTTTGTGAATTGCAGTGCCCCTGAGCTCCATTTTTCAACTCGCTCTCTTGGGAGCTGGCCGCAAAAGCGCAGGATTGCTTTAGGCCCTATTTTGCTTCCGGGCGGCAGACTGAGCCTGTGGTTAATTCTTCTTCCTGATGGGAAAATAGAGTGACCTGTGCCTGTCCCAACACCTAGAGCTAGTCTCTCATTGGTTCCCCCTCTTCCCGTTCATCCTCAGGACAAATTGCCACCTGTATGGAACAGGAGGTTAAAGGTGCTGATTCTCCAAGGAGGGAGATTGCTAGTAAAGCGGCTGGAATGGCGAACTCGAGCACAAGGAGATGAGAAATGAGGTGCGTTTTAGAAACCTTTCCCGATCACTCGGTGGACCATCTTCTGGGTTTCTCATGCATGTTTTCGATGTAGGAAGATGCCCTTGAACCTGGAGATTTGGGACCCATGGGATGGGTACCACGCAGTATTACTTTAAAGCGTCTGCGTTTGCTCACCCAACCTCACCAAACCTCTCAGCCCCAAGAGTGTCCACCCTTATGTCTCAATCAGCTGCAGGTCTAGATATGGTCAATCCAGGTGGCATCACAGCCCCTGAACGAATTTTGTGAGAATTTCTCTCTCTTTCACTGTCTTTGTTTCACGGGTTTTTAAAATTAATTGAGTTTTATAATGGGGTTTAGCTGCTTTTCACTGCTGTGTTTATGCAGCTTTACACCCACTTGACTCACTTACAGAGAGATATCAATACATAGGTTTTAAGATTCTTACTAGTCAGATATATTCTTGGGCGGTGAATAGGGGGTGTTGAGTCCAGTTCCCTGAGCAAGGTGTAGGTCTTGTCTATTACATATTGGGTTTATGGAACGGTATCTGAGCTAATTTGAAACCCTTGTTTTATGCATCACCCCACCTCACCTTTCCCGTTAGGCAGCCGTAGTGTGTTTTCTAACCGTGTGACTCTGTTCTGTTTTGTAATGCAGTTCAAGGGTAGCGGTTTTTACATTCCCTCTATAAGTGATATCTTATGATAAGTGTCTTTTTCTGTGTGACATATTTCACTTAGAATCGTCGTACCTAAATCCACTCATCATGCTGCTACTAGCCTTATGACGTTGATTTCATGGCTGAGTGATATTCCATTGTACATAAGGACCACAACTTCTTTATCCATTTTTCTCTTTCCTGGGATATTTAAGGTGTAACGAAGTGGAGGTTCTTGTCAACAGAGCAGCCCTAAACTTTGGGGTGCTTGTGTCTTGCTGATTTTTAGTTTTCCCAATTTATACGCCCATGAGTGGAAGTGCCCTATGCTCTCTAAGCTGAGTTTTGTAAATGTTTCAGGACACACCGTTCACTTCTCCAGAGTGGCTGTTGGCAATTTACATCCCGCCCATCAGCATAGCAAGGCTCCCGTTTCTCCGTGGCCTGTCCTGCATTTCTGGTTTTGACACTTTATTCAGCATGGCCCTTTTGACCGATGGGAAGCGAGACTTCTTTGTAGCTCTGATTTGCCTTTCCAGGTTGCTTGGTTGGCCAAAAAGGGCGTATGCGTTTTTTCCTGAATATATTCAGGAAAAAACGCATACGCCCTTTTTGGCCAAGGGCATCATTGTCGAGGTTTTGCCGCTTTTCCTGTGCTTTAAAGGCGATTCGAATCTGCCTCCTGAAATCTGTTTCCTGCAATTCTGCCTTGCTTTCAAATCCTCTTTGTTGCCTTCCCTCAATATATTTGTAGAGGAGAGTTATCATTCATAAGTCTGCAGGTTTGTGAATTGCAGTGCCCCTGAGCTCCATTTTTCAACTCGCTCTCTTGGGAGCTGGCCGCAAAAGTGCAGGATTGCTTTAGGCCCTATTATGCTTCCGGGCGGCAGACTGAGCCTGTGGTTAATTCTTCTTCCTGATGGGAAAATAGAGTGACCTGTGCCTGTCCCAACACCTAGAGCTACTCTCTCATTGGTTCCCCCTCTTCCCGTTCATCCTCAGGACAAATTGCCACCTGTATGGAACAGGAGGTTAAAGGTGCTGATTCTCCAAGGAGGGAGATTGCTAATAAAGCGGCTGGAATGGCGAACTCGAGCACAAGGAGATGAGAAATGAGGTGCGTTTTAGAAACCTTTCCCGATCACTCGGTGGACCATCTTCTGGGTTTCTCATGCATGTTTTCGATGTAGGAAGATGCCCTTGAACCTGGAGATTTGGGACCCATGGGATGGGTACCACGCAGTATTACTTTAAAGCGTCTGCGTTTGCTCACCCAACCTCACCAAACCTCTCAGCCCCAAGAGTGTCCACCCTTATGAGTCAATCAGCTGCAGGCCTAGATATGGTCAATCCAGGTGGCATCACAGCCCCTGAACGAATTTTGTAAGAATTTCTCTCTCTTTCACTGTCTTTGTTTCACGGGTTTTTAAAATTAATTGAGTTTTATAATGGGGTTTAGCTGCTTTTCACTGCTGTGTTTATGCAGCTTTACACCCACTTGACTCACTTACAGGGAGATATGAATACATAGGTTTTAAGATTCTTACTAGTCAGATATATTCTTGGGCGGTGAATAGGGGGTGTTGAGTCCAGTTCCCTGAGCAAGGAGTAGGTCTTGTCTATTACATATTGGGGTTATGGAACGGTATCTGAGCTAATTTGAAACCCTTGTTTTATGCATCACCCCACCTCACCTTTCCCGTTAGGCAGCCGTAGTGTGTTTTCTAACCGTGTGACTCTGTTCTGTTTTGTAATGCAGTTCAAGGGTAGCGGTTTTTACATTCCCTCTATAAGTGATATCTTATGATAAGTGTCTTTTTCTGTGTGACTTATTTCACTTAGAATCGTCGTACCTAAATCCACTCATCATGCTCTACTAGCCTTATGACTTTGATTTCATGGCTGAGTGATATTCCATTGTACATAAGGACCACAACTTCTTTATCCATTTTTCCCTTTCCTGGGATATTTAAGGTGTAACGAAGTGGAGGTTCTTGTCAACAGAGCAGCCCTACACTTTGGGGTGCTTGTGTCTTGCTGATTTTTAGTTTTCCCAATTTATACGCCCATGAGTGGAAGTGCCCTATGCTCTCTAAGCTGAGTTTTGTAGATGTTTCAGGACACACCGTACACTTCTCCAGAGTGGCTGTTGGCAATTTACATCCCGCCCATCAGCGTAGCAAGGCTCCCGTTTCTCCGTGGCCTGTCCTGCATTTCTGGTTTTGACACTTTATTCAGCATGGCCCTTTTGACCGATGGGAAGCGAGACTTCTTTGTAGCGCTGATTTGCCTTTCCAGGTTGCTTGGTTGGCCAAAAAGGGCGTATGCGTTTTTTCCTGAATATATTCAGGAAAAAACGCATACGCCCTTTTTGGCCAAGGGCATCATTGTCGAGGTTTTGCCGCTTTTCCTGTGCTTTAAAGTCGATTCGAATCTGCCTCCTGAAATCTGTTTCCTGCAATTCTGCCTTGCTTTCAAATCCTCTTTGTTGCCTTCCCTCAATATATTTGTAGATGAGAGTTATCATTTATAAGTCTGCAGGTTTGTGAATTGCAGTGCCCCTGAGCTCCATTTTTCAACTCGCTCTCTTGGGAGCTGGCCGCAAAAGCGCAGGATTGCTTTAGGCCCTATTCTGCTTCCGGGCGGCAGACTGAGCCTGTGGTTAATTCTTCTTCCTGATGGGAAAATAGAGTGACCTGTGCCTGTCCCAACACCTAGAGCTAGTCTCTCATTGGTTCCCCCTCTTCCCGTTCATCCTCAGTTCAAATTGCAACCTGTATGGAACAGGAGGTTAAAGGTGCTGATTCTCCAAGGAGGGAGATTGCTAGTAAAGCGGCTGGAATGGCGAACCCGAGCACAAGGGGATGAGAAATGAGGTGCGTTTTAGAAACCTTTCCCGATCACTCGGTGGACCATCTTCTGGGTTTCTCATGCATGTTTTCGATGTAGGCAGATGCCCTTGAACCTGGAGATTTGGGACCCATGGGATGGGTACCACGCAGTATTACTTTAAAGCGTCTGCGTTTGCTCACCCAACCTCACCAAACCTCTCAGCCCCAAGAGTGTCCACCCTTAGGTCTCAATCAGCTGCAGGTCTAGATATGGTCAATCCAGGTGGCATCACAGCCCCTGAAAGAATTTTGTAAGAATTTCTCTCTCTTTCACTGTCTTTGTTTCACGGGTTTTTAAAATTAATTGGGTTTTGTAATGGTGTTTAGCTGCTTTTCACTGCTGTGTTTATGCAGCTTTACACCCACTTGACTCACTTACAGAGAGATATGAATACATAGGTTTTAAGATTCTTACTAGTCAGATATATTCTTGGGCGGTGAATAGGGGGTGTTGAGTCCAGTTCCCTGAGCAAGGAGTAGGTCTTGTCTATTACATATTGGGTTTATGGAACGGTATCTGAGCTAATTTGAAACCCTTGTTTTAAGCATCACCCCTCCTCACCTTTCCCGTTAGGCAGCCGTAGTGTGTTTTCTAACCGTGTGACTCTGTTCTGTTTTGTAATGCAGTTCAAGGGTAGCGGTTTTTACATTCCCTCTATAAGTGATATCTTATGATAAGTGTCTTTTTCTGTGTGACTTATTTCACTTAGAATCGTCGTACCTAAATCCACTCATCATGCTGCTACTAGCCTTATGACGTTGATTTCATGGCTGAGTGATATTCCATTGTACATATGGACCACAAATTCTTTATCCATTTTTCCCTTTCCTGGGATATTTAAGGTGTAACGAAGTGGAGGTTCTTGTCAACAGAGCAGCCCTACACTTTGGGGTGCTTGTGTCTTGCTGATTTTTAGTTTTCCCAATTTATACGCCCATGAGTGGAAGTGCCCTATGCTCTCTAAGCTGAGTTTTGTAGATGTTTCAGGACACACCGTACACTTCTCCAGAGTGGCTGTTGGCAATTTACATCCCGCCCATCAGCGTAGCAAGGCTGCCGTTTCTCCGTGGCCTGTCCTGCATTTCTGGTTTTCACACTTTATTCAGCATGGCCCTTTTGACCGATGGGAAGCGAGACTTCTTTGTAGCGCTGATTTGCCTTTCCAGGTTGCTTGGTTGGCCAAAAAGGGCGTATGCGTTTTTTCCTGAATATATTCAGGAAAAAACGCATACGCCCTTTTTGGCCAAGGGCATCATTGTCGAGGTTTTGCCGCTTTTCCTGTGCTTTAAAGGCGATTCGAATCTGCCTCCTGAAATCTGTTTCCTGCAATTCTGCCTTGCTTTCAAATCCTCTTTGTTGCCTTCCCTCAATATATTTGTAGACGAGAGTTATCATTTATAAGTCTGCAGGTTTGTGAATTGCAGTGCCCCTGAGCTCCATTTTTCAACTCGCTCTCTTGGGAGCTGGCCGCAAAAGCGCAGGATTGCTTTAGGCCCTATTTTGCTTCCGGGCGGCAGACTGAGCCTGTGGTTAATTCTTCTTCCTGATGGGAAAATAGAGTGACCTGTGCCTGTCCCAACACCTAGAGCTAGTCTCTCATTGGTTCCCCCTCTTCCCGTTCATCCTCAGGACAAATTGCCACCTGTATGGAACAGGAGGTTAAAGGTGCTGATTCTCCAAGGAGGGAGATTGCTAGTAAAGCGGCTGGAATGGCGAACTCGAGCACAAGGAGATGAGAAATGAGGTGCGTTTTAGAAACCTTTCCCGATCACTCGGTGGACCATCTTCTGGGTTTCTCATGCATGTTTTCGATGTAGGAAGATGCCCTTGAACCTGGAGATTTGGGACCCATGGGATGGGTACCACGCAGTATTACTTTAAAGCGTCTGCGTTTGCTCACCCAACCTCACCAAACCTCTCAGCCCCAAGAGTGTCCACCCTTATGTCTCAATCAGCTGCAGGTCTAGATATGGTCAATCCAGGTGGCATCACAGCCCCTGAACGAATTTTGTGAGAATTTCTCTCTCTTTCACTGTCTTTGTTTCACGGGTTTTTAAAATTAATTGAGTTTTATAATGGGGTTTAGCTGCTTTTCACTGCTGTGTTTATGCAGCTTTACACCCACTTGACTCACTTACAGAGAGATATCAATACATAGGTTTTAAGATTCTTACTAGTCAGATATATTCTTGGGCGGTGAATAGGGGGTGTTGAGTCCAGTTCCCTGAGCAAGGTGTAGGTCTTGTCTATTACATATTGGGTTTATGGAACGGTATCTGAGCTAATTTGAAACCCTTGTTTTATGCATCACCCCACCTCACCTTTCCCGTTAGGCAGCCGTAGTGTGTTTTCTAACCGTGTGACTCTGTTCTGTTTTGTAATGCAGTTCAAGGGTAGCGGTTTTTACATTCCCTCTATAAGTGATATCTTATGATAAGTGTCTTTTTCTGTGTGACATATTTCACTTAGAATCGTCGTACCTAAATCCACTCATCATGCTGCTACTAGCCTTATGACGTTGATTTCATGGCTGAGTGATATTCCATTGTACATAAGGACCACAACTTCTTTATCCATTTTTCTCTTTCCTGGGATATTTAAGGTGTAACGAAGTGGAGGTTCTTGTCAACAGAGCAGCCCTAAACTTTGGGGTGCTTGTGTCTTGCTGATTTTTAGTTTTCCCAATTTATACGCCCATGAGTGGAAGTGCCCTATGCTCTCTAAGCTGAGTTTTGTAAATGTTTCAGGACACACCGTTCACTTCTCCAGAGTGGCTGTTGGCAATTTACATCCCGCCCATCAGCATAGCAAGGCTCCCGTTTCTCCGTGGCCTGTCCTGCATTTCTGGTTTTGACACTTTATTCAGCATGGCCCTTTTGACCGATGGGAAGCGAGACTTCTTTGTAGCTCTGATTTGCCTTTCCAGGTTGCTTGGTTGGCCAAAAAGGGCGTATGCGTTTTTTCCTGAATATATTCAGGAAAAAACGCATACGCCCTTTTTGGCCAAGGGCATCATTGTCGAGGTTTTGCCGCTTTTCCTGTGCTTTAAAGGCGATTCGAATCTGCCTCCTGAAATCTGTTTCCTGCAATTCTGCCTTGCTTTCAAATCCTCTTTGTTGCCTTCCCTCAATATATTTGTAGAGGAGAGTTATCATTCATAAGTCTGCAGGTTTGTGAATTGCAGTGCCCCTGAGCTCCATTTTTCAACTCGCTCTCTTGGGAGCTGGCCGCAAAAGTGCAGGATTGCTTTAGGCCCTATTATGCTTCCGGGCGGCAGACTGAGCCTGTGGTTAATTCTTCTTCCTGATGGGAAAATAGAGTGACCTGTGCCTGTCCCAACACCTAGAGCTACTCTCTCATTGGTTCCCCCTCTTCCCGTTCATCCTCAGGACAAATTGCCACCTGTATGGAACAGGAGGTTAAAGGTGCTGATTCTCCAAGGAGGGAGATTGCTAATAAAGCGGCTGGAATGGCGAACTCGAGCACAAGGAGATGAGAAATGAGGTGCGTTTTAGAAACCTTTCCCGATCACTCGGTGGACCATCTTCTGGGTTTCTCATGCATGTTTTCGATGTAGGAAGATGCCCTTGAACCTGGAGATTTGGGACCCATGGGATGGGTACCACGCAGTATTACTTTAAAGCGTCTGCGTTTGCTCACCCAACCTCACCAAACCTCTCAGCCCCAAGAGTGTCCACCCTTATGAGTCAATCAGCTGCAGGCCTAGATATGGTCAATCCAGGTGGCATCACAGCCCCTGAACGAATTTTGTAAGAATTTCTCTCTCTTTCACTGTCTTTGTTTCACGGGTTTTTAAAATTAATTGAGTTTTATAATGGGGTTTAGCTGCTTTTCACTGCTGTGTTTATGCAGCTTTACACCCACTTGACTCACTTACAGGGAGATATGAATACATAGGTTTTAAGATTCTTACTAGTCAGATATATTCTTGGGCGGTGAATAGGGGGTGTTGAGTCCAGTTCCCTGAGCAAGGAGTAGGTCTTGTCTATTACATATTGGGGTTATGGAACGGTATCTGAGCTAATTTGAAACCCTTGTTTTATGCATCACCCCACCTCACCTTTCCCGTTAGGCAGCCGTAGTGTGTTTTCTAACCGTGTGACTCTGTTCTGTTTTGTAATGCAGTTCAAGGGTAGCGGTTTTTACATTCCCTCTATAAGTGATATCTTATGATAAGTGTCTTTTTCTGTGTGACTTATTTCACTTAGAATCGTCGTACCTAAATCCACTCATCATGCTGCTACTAGCCTTATGACTTTGATTTCATGGCTGAGTGATATTCCATTGTACATAAGGACCACAACTTCTTTATCCATTTTTCCCTTTCCTGGGATATTTAAGGTGTAACGAAGTGGAGGTTCTTGTCAACAGAGCAGCCCTACACTTTGGGGTGCTTGTGTCTTGCTGATTTTTAGTTTTCCCAATTTATACGCCCATGAGTGGAAGTGCCCTATGCTCTCTAAGCTGAGTTTTGTAGATGTTTCAGGACACACCGTACACTTCTCCAGAGTGGCTGTTGGCAATTTACATCCCGCCCATCAGCGTAGCAAGGCTCCCGTTTCTCCGTGGCCTGTCCTGCATTTCTGGTTTTGACACTTTATTCAGCATGGCCCTTTTGACCGATGGGAAGCGAGACTTCTTTGTAGCGCTGATTTGCCTTTCCAGGTTGCTTGGTTGGCCAAAAAGGGCGTATGCGTTTTTTCCTGAATATATTCAGGAAAAAACGCATACGCCCTTTTTGGCCAAGGGCATCATTGTCGAGGTTTTGCCGCTTTTCCTGTGCTTTAAAGTCGATTCGAATCTGCCTCCTGAAATCTGTTTCCTGCAATTCTGCCTTGCTTTCAAATCCTCTTTGTTGCCTTCCCTCAATATATTTGTAGATGAGAGTTATCATTTATAAGTCTGCAGGTTTGTGAATTGCAGTGCCCCTGAGCTCCATTTTTCAACTCGCTCTCTTGGGAGCTGGCCGCAAAAGCGCAGGATTGCTTTAGGCCCTATTCTGCTTCCGGGCGGCAGACTGAGCCTGTGGTTAATTCTTCTTCCTGATGGGAAAATAGAGTGACCTGTGCCTGTCCCAACACCTAGAGCTAGTCTCTCATTGGTTCCCCCTCTTCCCGTTCATCCTCAGTTCAAATTGCAACCTGTATGGAACAGGAGGTTAAAGGTGCTGATTCTCCAAGGAGGGAGATTGCTAGTAAAGCGGCTGGAATGGCGAACCCGAGCACAAGGGGATGAGAAATGAGGTGCGTTTTAGAAACCTTTCCCGATCACTCGGTGGACCATCTTCTGGGTTTCTCATGCATGTTTTCGATGTAGGCAGATGCCCTTGAACCTGGAGATTTGGGACCCATGGGATGGTTACCACGCAGTATTATTTTAAGCGTCTGCGTTTGCTCACCCAACCTCACCAAACCTCTCAGCCCCAAGAGTGTCCACCCTTATGTCTCAATCAGCTGCAGGTCTAGATATGGTCAATCCAGGTGGCATCACAGCCCCTGAACGAATTTTGTAAGAATTTCTCTCTCTTTCACTGTCTTTGTTTCACGGGTTTTTAAAGTTAATTGAGTTTTATAATGGGGTTTAGCTGCTTTTCACTGCTGTGTTTATGCAGCTTTACACCCACTTGACTCACTTACAGAGAGATATCAATACATAGGTTTTATGATTCTTACTAGTCAGATATATTCTTGGGCAGTGAATAGGGGGTGTTGAGTCCAGTTCCCTGAGCAAGGAGTAGGTCTTGTCTATTACATATTGGGTTTATGGAACGGTATCTGAGCTAATTTGAAACCCTTGTTTTATGCATCACCCCACCTCACCTTTCCCGTTAGGCAGCCATAGTGTGTTTTCTAACCGTGTGACTCTGTTCTGTTTTGTAATTCAGTTCAAGGGTAGCGGTTTTTACATTCCCTCTATAAGTGATATCTTATGATAAGTGTCTTTTTCTGTGTGACTTATTTCACTTAGAATCCTCGTACCTAAATCCACTCATCATGCTGCTACTAGCCTTATGACGTTGATTTCATGGCTGAGTGATATTCCATTGTACATAAGGACCACAACTTCTTTATCCATTTTTCTCTTTCCTGGGATATTTAAGGTGTAACGAAGTGGAGGTTCTTGTCAACAAAGCAGCCCTAAACTTTGGGGTGCTTGTGTCTTGCTGATTTTTAGTTTTCCCAATTTATACGCCCATGAGTGGAAGTGCCCTATGCTCTCTAAGCTGAGTTTTGTAAATGTTCCAGGACACACCGTACACTTCTCCAGAGTGGCTGTTGGCAATTTACGTCCCGCCCATCAGCGTAGCAAGGCTCCCGTTTCTCCGTGGCCTGTCCTGCATTTCTGGTTTTGACACTTTATTCAGCATGGCCCTTTTGACCGATGGGAAGCGAGACTTCTTTGTAGCGCTGATTTGCCTTTCCAGGTTGCTTGGTTGGCCAAAAAGGGCGTATGCGTTTTTTCCTGAATATATTCAGGAAAAAACGCATACGCCCTTTTTGGCCAAGGGCATCATTGTCGAGGTTTTGCCGCTTTTCCTGTGCTTTAAAGGCGATTCGAATCTGCCTCCTGAAATCTGTTTCCTGCAATTCTGCCTTGCTTTCAAATCCTCTTTGTTGCCTTCCCTCAATATATTTGTAGACGAGAGTTATCATTTATAAGTCTGCAGGTTTGTGAATTGCAGTGCCCCTGAGCTCCATTTTTCAACTCGCTCTCTTGGGAGCTGGCCGCAAAAGCGCAGGATTGCTTTAGGCCCTATTCTGCTTCCGGGCGGCAGACTGAGCCTGTGGTTAATTCTTCTTCCTGATGGGAAAATAGAGTGACCTGTGCCTGTCCCAACACCTAGAGCTAGTCTCTCATTGGTTCCCCCTCTTCCCGTTCATCCTCAGTTCAAATTGCCACCTGTATGGAACAGGAGGTTAAAGGTGCTGATTCTCCAAGGAGGGAGATTGCTAGTAAAGCGGCTGGAATGGCGAACCCGAGCACAAGGGGATGAGAAATGAGGTGCGTTTTAGAAACCTTTCCCGATCACTCGGTGGACCATCTTCTGGGTTTCTCATGCATGTTTTCGATGTAGGCAGATGCCCTTGAACCTGGAGATTTGGGACCCATGGGATGGGTACCACGCAGTATTACTTTAAAGCGTCTGCGTTTGCTCACCCAACCTCACCAAACCTCTCAGCCCCAAGAGTGTCCACCCTTATGTCTCAATCAGCTGCAGGTCTAGATATGGTCAATCCAGGTGGCATCACAGCCCCTGAACGAATTTTGTAAGAATTTCTCTCTCTTTCACTGTCTTTGTTTCACGGGTTTTTAAAATTAATTGGGTTTTGTAATGGGGTTTAGCTGCTTTTCACTGCTGTGTTTATGCAGCTTTACACCCACTTGACTCATTTACAGAGAGATATGAATACATAGGTTTTAAGATTCTTACTAGTCAGATATATTCTTGGGCGGTGAATAGGGGGTGTTGAGTCCAGTTCCCTGAGCAAGGAGTAGGTCTTGTCTATTACATATTGGGTTTATGGAACGGTATCTGAGCTAATTTGAAACCCTTGTTTTAAGCATCACCCCTCCTCACCTTTCCCGTTAGGCAGCCGTAGTGTGTTTTCTAACCGTGTGACTCTGTTCTGTTTTGTAATGCAGTTCAAGGGTAGCGGTTTTTACATTCCCTCTATAAGTGATATCTTATGATAAGTGTCTTTTTCTGTGTGACTTATTTCACTTAGAATCGTCGTACCTAAATCCACTCATCATGCTGCTACTAGCCTTATGACGTTGATTTCATGGCTGAGTGATATTCCATTGTACATATGGACCACAAATTCTTTATCCATTTTTCCCTTTCCTGGGATATTTAAGGTGTAACGAAGTGGAGGTTCTTGTCAACAGAGCAGCCCTACACTTTGGGGTGCTTGTGTCTTGCTGATTTTTAGTTTTCCCAATTTATACGCCCATGAGTGGAAGTGCCCTATGCTCTCTAAGCTGAGTTTTGTAGATGTTTCAGGACACACCGTACACTTCTCCAGAGTGGCTGTTGGCAATTTAAATCCCGCCCATCAGCGTAGCAAGGCTGCCGTTTCTCCGTGGCCTGTCCTGCATTTCTGGTTTTCACACTTTATTCAGCATGGCCCTTTTGACCGATGGGAAGCGAGACTTCTTTGTAGCGCTGATTTGCCTTTCCAGGTTGCTTGGTTGGCCAAAAAGGGCGTATGCGTTTTTTCCTGAATATATTCAGGAAAAAACGCATACGCCCTTTTTGGCCAAGGGCATCATTGTCGAGGTTTTGCCGCTTTTCCTGTGCTTTAAAGGCGATTCGAATCTGCCTCCTGAAATCTGTTTCCTGCAATTCTGCCTTGCTTTCAAATCCTCTTTGTTGCCTTCCCTCAATATATTTGTAGACGAGAGTTATCATTTATAAGTCTGCAGGTTTGTGAATTGCAGTGCCCCTGAGCTCCATTTTTCAACTCGCTCTCTTGGGAGCTGGCCGCAAAAGCGCAGGATTGCTTTAGGCCCTATTCTGCTTCCGGGCGGCAGACTGAGCCTGTGGTTAATTCTTCTTCCTGATGGGAAAATAGAGTGACCTGTGCCTGTCCCAACACCTAGAGCTAGTCTCTCATTGGTTCCCCCTCTTCCCGTTCATCCTCAGGACAAATTGCCACCTGTATGGAACAGGAGGTTAAAGGTGCTGATTCTCCAAGGAGGGAGATTGCTAGTAAAGCGGCTGGAATGGCGAACTCGAGCACAAGGAGATGAGAAATGAGGTGCGTTTTAGAAACCTTTCCCGATCACTCGGTGGACCATCTTCTGGGTTTCTCATGCATGTTTTCGATGTAGGAAGATGCCCTTGAACCTGGAGATTTGGGACCCATGGGATGGGTACCACGCAGTATTACTTTAAAGCGTCTGCGTTTGCTCACCCAACCTCACCAAACCTCTCAGCCCCAAGAGTGTCCACCCTTATGTCTCAATCAGCTGCAGGCCTAGATATGGTCAATCCAGGTGGCATCACAGCCCCTGAACGAATTTTGTAAGAATTTCTCTCTCTTTCACTGTCTTTGTTTCACGGGTTTTTAAAATTAATTGAGTTTTATAATGGGGTTTAGCTGCTTTTCACTGCTGTGTTTATGCAGCTTTACACCCACTTGACTCACTTACAGAGAGATATCAATACATAGGTTTTAAGATTCTTACTAGTCAGATATATTCTTGGGCGGTGAATAGGGGGTGTTGAGTCCAGTTCCCTGAGCAAGGAGTAGGTCTTGTCTATTACATATTGGGTTTATGGAACGGTATCTGAGCTAATTTGAAACCCTTGTTTTATGCATCACCCCACCTCACCTTTCCCATTAGGCAGCCGTAGTGTGTTTTCTAACCGTGTGACTCTGTTCTGTTTTGTAATGCAGTTCAAGGGTAGCGGTTTTTACATTCCCTCTATAAGTGATATCTTATGATAAGTGTCTTTTTCTGTGTGACTTATTTCACTTAGAATCGTCGTACCTAAATCCACTCATCATGCTGCTACTAGCCTTATGACGTTGATTTCATGGCTGAGTGATATTCCATTGTACATAAGGACCACAACTTCTTTATCCATTTTTCTCTTTCCTGGGATATTTAAGGTGTAACGAAGTGGAGGTTCTTGTCAACAGAGCAGCGCTAAACTTTGGGGTGCTTGTGTCTTGCTGATTTTTAGTTTTCCCAATTTATACGCCCATGAGTGGAAGTGCCCTATGCTCTCTAAGCTGAGTTTTGTAAATGTTTCAGGACACACCGTACACTTCTCCAGAGTGGCTGTTGGCAATTTACATCCCGCCCATCAGCGTAGCAAGGCTCCCGTTTCTCCGTGGCCTGTCCTGCATTTCTGGTTTTGACACTTTATTCAGCATGGCCCTTTTGACCGATGGGAAGCGAGACTTCTTTGTAGCGCTGATTTGCCTTTCCAGGTTGCTTGGTTGGCCAAAAAGGGCGTATGCGTTTTTTCCTGAATATATTCAGGAAAAAACGCATACGCCCTTTTTGGCCAAGGGCATCATTGTCGAGGTTTTGCCGCTTTTCCTGTGCTTTAAAGGCGATTCGAATCTGCCTCCTGAAATCTGTTTCCTGCAATTCTGCCTTGCTTTCAAATCCTCTTTGTTGCCTTCCCTCAATATATTTGTAGACGAGAGTTATCATTTATAAGTCTGCAGGTTTGTGAATTGCAGTGCCCCTGAGCTCCATTTTTCAACTCGCTCTCTTGGGAGCTGGCCGCAAAAGCGCAGGATTGCTTCAGGCCCTATTCTGCTTCCGGGCGGCAGACTGAGCCTGTGGTTAATTCTTCTTCCTGATGGGAAAATAGAGTGACCTGTGCCTGTCCCAACACCTAGAGCTAGTCTCTCATTGGTTCCCCCTCTTCCCGTTCATCCTCAGTTCAAATTGCCACCTGTATGGAACAGGAGGTTAAAGGTGCTGATTCTCCAAGGAGGGAGATTGCTAGTAAAGCGGCTGGAATGGCGAACCCGAGCACAAGGGGATGAGAAATGAGGTGCGTTTTAGAAACCTTTCCCGATCACTCGGTGGACCATCTTCTGGGTTTCTCATGCATGTTTTCGATGTAGGCAGATGCCCTTGAACCTGGAGATTTGGGACCCATGGGATGGGTACCACACAGTATTACTTTAAAGCGTCTGCGTTTGCTCACCCAACCTCACCAAACCTCTCAGCCCCAAGAGTGTCCACCCTTATGTCTCAATCAGCTGCAGGTCTAGATATGGTCAATCCAGGTGGCATCACAGCCCCTGAACGAATTTTGTAAGAATTTCTCTCTCTTTCACTGTCTTTGTTTCACGGGTTTTTAAAATTAATTGGGTTTTGTAATGGGGTTTAGCTGCTTTTCACTGCTGTGTTTATGCAGCTTTACACCCACTTGACTCACTTACAGAGAGATATGAATACATAGGTTTTAAGATTCTTACTAGTCAGATATATTCTTGGGCGGTGAATAGGGGGTGTTGAGTCCAGTTCCCTGAGCAAGGAGTAGGTCTTGTCTATTACATATTGGGTTTATGGAACGGTATCTGAGCTAATTTGAAACCCTTGTTTTAAGCATCACCCCTCCTCACCTTTCCCGTTAGGCAGCCGTAGTGTGTTTTCTAACCGTGTGACTCTGTTCTGTTTTGTAATGCAGTTCAAGGGTAGCGGTTTTTACATTCCCTCTATAAGTGATATCTTATGATAAGTGTCTTTTTCTGTGTGACTTATTTCACTTAGAATCGTCGTACCTAAATCCACTCATCATGCTGCTACTAGCCTTATGACGTTGATTTCATGGCTGAGTGATATTCCATTGTACATAAGGACCACAAATTCTTTATCCATTTTTCCCTTTCCTGGGATATTTAAGGTGTAACGAAGTGGAGGTTCTTGTCAACAGAGCAGCCCTACACTTTGGGGTGCTTGTGTCTTGCTGATTTTTAGTTTTCCCAATTTATACGCCCATGAGTGGAAGTGCCCTATGCTCTCTAAGCTGAGTTTTGTAGATGTTTCAGGACACACCGTACACTTCTCCAGAGTGGCTGTTGGCAATTTACATCCCGCCCATCAGCGTAGCAAGGCTGCCGTTTCTCCGTGGCCTGTCCTGCATTTCTGGTTTTCACACTTTATTCAGCATGGCCCTTTTGACCGATGGGAAGCGAGACTTCTTTGTAGCGCTGATTTGCCTTTCCAGGTTGCTTGGTTGGCCAAAAAGGGCGTATGCGTTTTTTCCTGAATATATTCAGGAAAAAACGCATACGCCCTTTTTGGCCAAGGGCATCATTGTCGAGGTTTTGCCGCTTTTCCTGTGCTTTAAAGGCGATTCGAATCTGCCTCCTGAAATCTGTTTCCTGCAATTCTTCCTTGCTTTCAAATCCTCTTTGTTGCCTTCCCTCAATATATTTGTAGACGAGAGTTATCATTTATAAGTCTGCAGGTTTGTGAATTGCAGTGCCCCTGAGCTCCATTTTTCAACTCGCTCTCTTGGGAGCTGGCCGCAAAAGCGCAGGATTGCTTTAGGCCCTATTCTGCTTCCGGGCGGCAGACTGAGCCTGTGGTTAATTCTTCTTCCTGATGGGAAAATAGAGTGACCTGTGCCTGTCCCAACACCTAGAGCTAGTCTCTCATTGGTTCCCCCTCTTCCCGTTCATCCTCAGGACAAATTGCCACCTGTATGGAACAGGAGGTTAAAGGTGCTGATTCTCCAAGGAGGGAGATTGCTAGTAAAGCGGCTGGAATGGCGAACTCGAGCACAAGGAGATGAGAAATGAGGTGCGTTTTAGAAACCTTTCCCGATCACTCGGTGGACCATCTTCTGGGTTTCTCATGCATGTTTTCGATGTAGGAAGATGCCCTTGAACCTGGAGATTTGGGACCCATGGGATGGGTACCACGCAGTATTACTTTAAAGCGTCTGCGTTTGCTCACCCAACCTCACCAAACCTCTCAGCCCCAAGAGTGTCCACCCTTATGTCTCAATCAGCTGCAGGTCTAGATATGGTCAATCCAGGTGGCATCACAGCCCCTGAACGAATTTTGTAAGAATTTCTCTCTCTTTCACTGTTTTGTTTCACGGGTTTTTAAAGTTAATTGAGTTTTATAATGGGGTTTAGCTGCTTTTCACTGCTGTGTTTATGCAGCTTTACACCCACTTGACTCACTTACAGATAGATATCAATACATAGGTTTTATGATTCTTACTAGTCAGATATATTCTTGGGCGGTGAATAGGGGGTGTTGAGTCCAGTTCCCTGAGCAAGGAGTAGGTCTTGTCTATTACATATTGGGTTTATGGAACGGTATCTGAGCTAATTTGAAACCCTTGTTTTATGCATCACCCCACCTCACCTTTCCCGTTAGGCAGCCATAGTTTGTTTTCTAACCGTGTGACTCTGTTCTGTTTTGTAATTCAGTTCAAGGGTAGCGGTTTTTACATTCCCTCTATAAGTGATATCTTATGATAAGTGTCTTTTTCTGTGTGACTTATTTCACTTAGAATCCTCGTACCTAAATCCACTCATCATGCTGCTACTAGCCTTATGACGTTGATTTCATGGCTGAGTGATATTCCATTGTACATAAGGACCACAACTTCTTTATCCATTTTTCTCTTTCCTGGGATATTTAAGGTGTAACGAAGTGGAGGTTCTTGTCAACAGAGCAGCCCTAAACTTTGGGGTGCTTGTGTCTTGCTGATTTTTAGTTTTCCCAATTTATACGCCCATGAGTGGAAGTGCCCTATGCTCTCTAAGCTGAGTTTTGTAAATGTTCCAGGACACACCGTACACTTCTCCAGAGTGGCTGTTGGCAATTTACGTCCCGCCCATCAGCGTAGCAAGGCTCCCGTTTCTCCGTGGCCTGTCCTGCATTTCTGGTTTTGACACTTTATTCAGCATGGCCCTTTTGACCGATGGGAAGCGAGACTTCTTTGTAGCGCTGATTTGCCTTTCCAGGTTGCTTGGTTGGCCAAAAAGGGCGTATGCGTTTTTTCCTGAATATATTCAGGAAAAAACGCATACGCCCTTTTTGGCCAAGGGCATCATTGTCGAGGTTTTGCCGCTTTTCCTGTGCTTTAAAGGCGATTCGAATCTGCCTCCTGAAATCTGTTTCCTGCAATTCTGCCCTGCTTTCAAATCCTCTTTGTTGCCTTCCCTCAATATATTTGTAGACGAGAGTTATCATTTATAAGTCTGCAGGTTTGTGAATTGCAGTGCCCCTGAGCTCCATTTTTCAACTCGCTCTCTTGGGAGCTGGCCGCAAAAGCGCAGGATTGCTTTAGGCCCTATTCTGCTTCCGGGCGGCAGACTGAGCCTGTGGTTAATTCTTCATCCTGATGGGAAAATAGAGTGACCTGTGCCTGTCCCAACACCTAGAGCTAGTCTCTCATTGGTTCCCCCTCTTCCCGTTCATCCTCAGTTCAAATTGCCACCTGTATGGAACAGGAGGTTAAAGGTGCTGATTCTCCAAGGAGGGAGATTGCTAGTAAAGCGGCTGGAATGGCGAACCCGAGCACAAGGGGATGAGAAATGAGGTGCGTTTTAGAAACCTTTCCCGATCACTCGGTGGACCATCTTCTGGGTTTCTCATGCATGTTTTCGATGTAGGCAGATGCCCTTGAACCTGGAGATTTGGGACCCATGGGATGGGTACCACGCAGTATTACTTTAAAGCGTCTGCGTTTGCTCACCCAACCTCACCAAACCTCTCAGCCCCAAGAGTGTCCACCCTTATGTCTCAATCAGCTGCAGGTCTAGATATGGTCAATCCAGGTGGCATCACAGCCCTTGAACGAATTTTGTAAGAATTTCTCTCTCTTTCACTGTCTTTGTTTCACGGGTTTTTAAAATTAATTGAGTTTTATAATGGGGTTTAGCTGCTTTTCACTGCTGTGTTTATGCAGCTTTACACCCACTTGACTCACTTACAGAGAGATATCAATACATAGGTTTTAAGATTCTTACTAGTCAGATATATTCTTGGGCGGTGAGTAGGGGGTGTTGAGTCCAGTTCCCTGAGCAAGGAGTAGGTCTTGTCTATTACATATTGGGTTTATGGAACGGTATCTGAGCTAATTTGAAACCCTTGTTTTATGCATCACCCCACCTCACCTTTCCCATTAGGCAGCCGTAGTGTGTTTTCTAACCGTGTGACTCTCTTCTGTTTTGTAATGCAGTTCAAGGGTAGCGGTTTTTACATTCCCTCTATAAGTGATATCTTATGATAAGTGTCTTTTTCTGTGTGACTTATTTCACTTAGAATCGTCGTACCTAAATCCACTCATCATGCTGCTACTAGCCTTATGACGTTGATTTCATGGCTGAGTGATATTCCATTGTACATAAGGACCACAACTTCTTTATCCATTTTTCTCTTTCCTGGGATATTTAAGGTGTAACGAAGTGGAGGTTCTTGTCAACAGAGCAGCGCTAAACTTTGGGGTGCTTGTGTCTTGCTGATTTTTAGTTTTCCCAATTTATACGCCCATGAGTGGAAGTGCCCTATGCTCTCTAAGCTGAGTTTTGTAAATGTTTCAGGACACACCGTACACTTCTCCAGAGTGGCTGTTGGCAATTTACATCCCGCCCATCAGCGTAGCAAGGCTCCCGTTTCTCCGTGGCCTGTCCTGCATTTCTGGTTTTGACACTTTATTCAGCATGGCCCTTTTGACCGATGGGAAGCGAGACTTCTTTGTAGCGCTGATTTGCCTTTCCAGGTTGCTTGGTTGGCCAAAAAGGGCGTATGCGTTTTTTCCTGAATATATTCAGGAAAAAACGCATACGCCCTTTTTGGCCAAGGGCATCATTGTCGAGGTTTTGCCGCTTTACCTGTGCTTTAAAGGCGATTCGAATCTGCCTCCTGAAATCTGTTTCCTGCAATTCTGCCTTGCTTTCAAATCCTCTTTGTTGCCTTCCCTCAATATATTTGTAGACGAGAGTTATCATTTATAAGTCTGCAGGTTTGTGAATTGCAGTGCCCCTGAGCTCCATTTTTCAACTCGCTCTCTTGGGAGCTGGCCGCAAAAGCGCAGGATTGCTTCAGGCCCTTTTCTGCTTCCGGGCGGCAGACTGAGCCTGTGGTTAATTCTTCTTCCTGATGGGAAAATAGAGTGACCTGTGCCTGTCCCAACACCTAGAGCTAGTCTCTCATTGGTTCCCCCTCTTCCCGTTCATCCTCAGGACAAATTGCCACCTGTATGGAACAGGAGGTTAAAGGTGCTGATTCTCCAAGAAGGGAGATTGCTAGTAAAGCGGCTGGAATGGCGAACCCGAGCACAAGGAGATGAGAAATGAGGTGCGTTTTAGAAACCTTTCCCGATCACTCGGTGGACCATCTTCTGGGTTTCTCATGCATGTTTTCGATGTAGGAAGATGCCCTTGAACCTGGAGATTTGGGACCCATGGGATGGTTACCACGCAGTATTACTTTAAAGCGTCTGCGTTTGCTCACCCAACCTCACCAAACATCTCAGCCTCAAGAGTGTCCACCCTTATGTCTCAATCAGCTGCAGGTCTAGATATGGTCAATCCAGGTGGCATCACCGCCCCTGAACGAATTTTGTGAGAATTTCTCTCTCTTTCACTGTCTTTGTTTCACCGGTTTTTAAAATTAATTGAGTTTTATAATGGGGTTTAGCTGCTTTTCACTGCTGTGTTTATGCAGCTTTACAACCACTTGACTCACTTACAGGGAGATATCAATACATAGGTTTTAAGATTCTTACTAGTCAGATATATTCTTGGGCGGTGAATAGGGGGTGTTGAGTCCAGTTCCCTGAGCAAGGATTAGGTCTTGTCTATTACATATTGGGTTTATGGAACGGTATCTGAGCTAATTTGAAACCCTTGTTTTATGCATCACCCCACCTCACCTTTCCCGTTAGGCAGCCATAGTGTGTTTTCTAACCGTGTGACTCTGTTCTGTTTTGTAATTCAGTTCAAGGGTAGCGGTTTTTACATTCCCTCTATAAGTGATATCTTATGATAAGTGTCTTTTTCTGTGTGACTTATTTCACTTACAATCGTCGTACCTAAATCCACTCATCATGCTGCTACTAGCCTTATGACGTTGATTTCATGGCTGAGTGATATTCCATTGTACATAAGGACCACAACTTCTTTATCCATTTTTCTCTTTCCTGGGATATTTAAGGTGTAACGAAGTGGAGGTTCTTGTCAACAGAGCAGCGCTAAACTTTGGGGTGCTTGTGTCTTGCTGATTTTTAGTTTTCCCAATTTATACGCCCATGAGTGGAAGTGCCCTATGCTCTCTAAGCTGAGTTTTGTAAATGTTTCAGGACACACCGTTCACTTCTCCAGAGTGGCTGTTGGCAATTTACATCCCGCCCATCAGCGTAGCATGGCTCCCGTTTCTCCGTGGCCTGTCCTGCATTTCTGGTTTTGACACTTTATTCAGCATGGCCCTTTTGACCGATGGGAAGCGAGACTTCTTTGTAGCGCTGATTTGCCTTTCCAGGTTGCTTGGTTGGCCAAAAAGGGCGTATGCGTTTTTTCCTGAATATATTCAGGAAAAAACGCATACGCCCTTTTTGGCCAAGGGCATCATTGTCGAGGTTTTGCCGCTTTTCCTGTGCTTTAAAGGTGATTCGAATCTGCCTCCTGAAATCTGTTTCCTGCAATTCTGCCTTGCTTTCAAATCCTCTTTGTTGCCTTCCCTCAATATATTTGTAGACGAGAGTTATCATTTATAAGTCTGCATGTTTGTGAATTGCAGTGCCCCTGAGCTCCATTTTTCAACTCGCTCTCTTGGGAGCTCGCCGCAAAAGTGCAGGATTGCTTTAGGCCCTATTATGCTTCCGGGCGGCAAAGTGAGCCTGTGGTTAATTCTTCTTCCTGATGGGAAAATAGAGTGACCTGTGCCTGTCCCAACACCTAGAGCTAGTCTCTCATTGGTTCCCCCTCTTCCCGTTCATCCTCAGGACAAATTGCCACCTGTATGGAACAGGAGGTTAAAGGTGCTGATTCTCCAAGGAGGGAGATTGCTAGTAAAGCGGCTGGAATGGCGAACTCGAGCACAAGGAGATGAGAAATGAGGTGCGTTTTAGAAACCTTTCCCGATCACTCGGTGGACCATCTTCTGGGTTACTCATGCATGTTTTCGATGTAGGCAGATGCCCTTGAACCTGGAGATTTGGGACCCATGGGATGGGTACCACGCAGTATTACTTTAAAGCGTCTGCGTTTGCTCACCCAACCTCACCAAACCTCTCAGCCCCAAGAGTGTCCACCCTTATGTCTCAATCAGCTGCAGGCCTAGATATGGTCAATCCAGGTGGCATCACAGCCCCTGAACGAATTTTGTAAGAATTTCTCTCTCTTTCACTGTCTTTGTTTCACGGGTTTTTAAAATTAATTGAGTTTTATAATGGGGTTTAGCTGCTTTTCACTGCTGTGTTTATGCAGCTTTACACCCACTTGACTCACTTACAGGGAGATATGAATACATAGGTTTTAAGATTCTTACTAGTCAGATATATTCTTGGGCGGTGAATAGGGGGTGTTGAGTCCAGTTCCCTGAGCAAGGAGTAGGTCTTGTCTATTACATATTGGGTTTATGGAACGGTATCTGAGCTAATTTGAAACCCTTGTTTTATGCATCACCCCACCTCACCTTTCCCGTTAGGCAGCCGTAGTGTGTTTTCTAACCGTGTGACTCTGTTCTGTTTTGTAATGCAGTTCAAGGGTAGCGGTTTTTACATTCCCTCTATAAGTGATATCTTATGATAAGTGTCTTTTTCTGTGTGACTTATTTCACTTAGAATCGTCGTACCTAAATCCACTCATCATGCTGCTACTAGCCTTATGACTTTGATTTCATGGCTGAGTGATATTCCATTGTACATAAGGACCACAACTTCTTTATCCATTTTTCCCTTTCCTGGGATATTTAAGGTGTAACGAAGTGGAGGTTCTTGTCAACAGAGCAGCCCTACACTTTGGGGTGCTTGTGTCTTGCTGATTTTTAGTTTTCCCAATTTATACGCCCATGAGTGGAAGTGCCCTATGCTCTCTAAGCTGAGTTTTGTAGATGTTTCAGGACACACCGTACACTTCTCCAGAGTGGCTGTTGGCAATTTACATCCCGCCCATCAGCGTAGCAAGGCTCCCGTTTCTCCGTGGCCTGTCCTGCATTTCTGGTTTTGACACTTTATTCAGCATGGCCCTTTTGACCGATGGGAAGCGAGACTTCTTTGTAGCGCTGATTTGCCTTTCCAGGTTGCTTGGTTGGCCAAAAAGGGCGTATGCGTTTTTTCCTGAATATATTCAGGAAAAAACGCATACGCCCTTTTTGGCCAAGGGCATCATTGTCGAGGTTTTGCCGCTTTTCCTGTGCTTTAAAGGCGATTCGAATCTGCCTCCTGAAATCTGTTTCCTGCAATTCTGCCTTGCTTTCAAATCCTCTTTGTTGCCTTCCCTCAATATATTTGTAGACGAGAGTTATCATTTATAAGTCTGCAGGTTTGTGAATTGCAGTGCCCCTGAGCTCCATTTTTCAACTCGCTCTCTTGGGAGCTGGCCGCAAAAGCGCAGGATTGCTTTAGGCCCTATTCTGCTTCCGGGCGGCAGACTGAGCCTGTGGTTAATTCTTCTTCCTGATGGGAAAATAGAGTGACCTGTGCCTGTCCCAACACCTAGAGCTAGTCTCTCATTGGTTCCCCCTCTTTCCGTTCATCCTCAGGACAAATTGCCACCTGTATGGAACAGGAGGTTAAAGGTGCTGATTCTCCAAGGAGGGAGATTGCTAGTAAAGCGGCTGGAATGGCGAACTCGAGCACAAGGAGATGAGAAATGAGGTGCGTTTTAGAAACCTTTCCCGATCACTCGGTGGACCATCTTCTGGGTTTCTCATGCATGTTTTCGATGTAGGAAGATGCCCTTGAACCTGGAGATTTGGGACCCATGGGATGGGTACCACGCAGTATTACTTTAAAGCGTCTGCGTTTGCTCACCCAACCTCACCAAACCTCTCAGCCCCAAGAGTGTCCACCCTTATGAGTCAATCAGCTGCAGGCCTAGATATGGTCAATCCAGGTGGCATCACAGCCCCTGAACGAATTTTGTAAGAATTTCTCTCTCTTTCACTGTCTTTGTTTCACGGGTTTTTAAAATTAATTGAGTTTTATAATGGGGTTTAGCTGCTTTTCACTGCTGTGTTTATGCAGCTTTACACCCACTTGACTCACTTACAGGGAGATATGAATACATAGGTTTTAAGATTCTTACTAGTCAGATATATTCTTGGGCGGTGAATAGGGGGTGTTGAGTCCAGTTCCCTGAGCAAGGAGTAGGTCTTGTCTATTACATATTGGGTTTATGGAACGGTATCTGAGCTAATTTGAAACCCTTGTTTTATGCATCACCCCACCTCACCTTTCCCGTTAGGCAGCCGTAGTGTGTTTTCTAACCGTGTGACTCTGTTCTGTTTTGTAATGCAGTTCAAGGGTAGCGGTTTTTACATTCCCTCTATAAGTGATATCTTATGATAAGTGTCTTTTTCTGTGTGACTTATTTCACTTAGAATCGTCGTACCTAAATCCACTCATCATGCTGCTACTAGCCTTATGACGTTGATTTCATGGCTGAGTGATATTCCATTGTACATAAGGACCACAACTTCTTTATCCATTTTTCCCTTTCCTGGGATATTTAAGGTGTAACGAAGTGGAGGTTCTTGTCAACAGAGCAGCCCTACACTTTGGGGTGCTTGTGTCTTGCTGATTTTTAGTTTTCCCAATTTATACGCCCATGAGTGGAAGTGCCCTATGCTCTCTAAGCTGAGTTTTGTAGATGTTTCAGGACACACCGTACACTTCTCCAGAGTGGCTGTTGGCAATTTACATCCCGCCCATCAGCGTAGCAAGGCTCCCGTTTCTCCGTGGCCTGTCCTGCATTTCTGGTTTTGACACTTTATTCAGCATGGCCCTTTTGACCGATGGGAAGCGAGACTTCTTTGTAGCGCTGATTTGCCTTTCCAGGTTGCTTGGTTGGCCAAAAAGGGCGTATGCGTTTTTTCCTGAATATATTCAGGAAAAAACGCATACGCCCTTTTTGGCCAAGGGCATCATTGTCGAGGTTTTGCCGCTTTTCCTGTGCTTTAAAGTCGATTAAAATCTGCCTCCTGAAATCTGTTTCCTGCAATTCTGCCTTGCTTTCAAATCCTCTTTGTTGCCTTCCCTCAATATATTTGTAGACGAGAGTTATCATTTATAAGTCTGCAGGTTTGTGAATTGCAGTGCCCCTGAGCTCCATTTTTCAACTCGCTCTCTTGGGAGCTGGCCGCAAAAGCGCAGGATTGCTTTAGGCCCTATTGTGCTTCCGGGCGGCAGACTGAGCCTGTGGTTAATTCTTCTTCCTGATGGGAAAATAGAGTGACCTGTGCCTGTCCCAACACCTAGAGCTAGTCTCTCATTGGTTCCCCCTCTTCCCGTTCATCCTCAGTTCAAATTGCAACCTGTATGGAACAGGAGGTTAAAGGTGCTGATTCTCCAAGGAGGGAGATTGCTAGTAAAGCGGCTGGAATGGCGAACCCGAGCACAAGGGGATGAGAAATGAGGTGCGTTTTAGAAACCTTTCCCGATCACTCGGTGGACCATCTTCTGGGTTTCTCATGCATGTTTTTGATGTAGGCAGATGCCCTTGAACCTGGAGATTTGGGACCCATGGGATGGGTACCACGCAGTATTACTTTAAAGCGTCTGCGTTTGCTCACCGAACCTCACCAAACCCCTCAGCCCCAAGAGTGTCCACCCTTATGTCTCAATCAGCTGCAGGTCTAGATATGGTCAATCCAGGAGGCATCACAGCCCCTGAACGAATTTTGTAAGAATTTCTCTCTCTTTCACTGCCTTTGTTTCACGGGTTTTTAAAGTTAATTGAGTTTTATAATGGGGTTTAGCTGCTTTTCACTGCTGTGTTTATGCAGCTTTACACCCACTTGACTCACTTACAGAGAGATATCAATACATAGGTTTTATGATTCTTACTAGTCAGATATATTCTTGGGCGGTGAATAGGGGGTGTTGAGTCCAGTTCCCTGAGCAAGGAGTAGGTCTTGTCTATTACATATTGGGTTTATGGAACGGTATCTGAGCTAATTTGAAACACTTGTTTTATGCATCACCCCACCTCACCTTTCCCGTTAGGCAGCCATAGTGTGTTTTCTAACCGTGTGACTCTGTTCTGTTTTGTAATTCAGTTCAAGGGTAGCGGTTTTTACATTCCCTCTATAAGTGATATCTTATGATAAGTGTCTTTTTCTGTGTGACTTATTTCACTTAGAATCGTCGTACCTAAATCCACTCATCATGCTGCTACTAGCCTTATGACGTTGATTTCATGGCTGAGTGATATTCCATTGTACATAAGGACCACAACTTCTTTATCCATTTTTCCCTTTCCTGGGATATTTAAGGTGTAACGAAGTGGAGGTTCTTGTCAACAGAGCAGCCCTACACTTTGGGGTGCTTGTGTCTTGCTGATTTTTAGTTTTCCCAATTTATACGCCCATGAGTGGAAGTGCCCTATGCTCTCTAAGCTGAGTTTTGTAGATGTTTCAGGACACACCGTACACTTCTCCAGAGTGGCTGTTGGCAATTTACATCCCGCCCATCAGCGTAGCAAGGCTCCCGTTTCTCCGTGGCCTGTCCTGCATTTCTGGTTTTGACACTTTATTCAGCATGGCCCTTTTGACCGATGGGAAGCGAGACTTCTTTGTAGCGCTGATTTGCCTTTCCAGGTTGCTTGGTTGGCCAAAAAGGGCGTATGCGTTTTTTCCTGAATATATTCAGGAAAAAACGCATACGCCCTTTTTGGCCAAGGGCATCATTGTCGAGGTTTTGCCGCTTTTCCTGTGCTTTAAAGTCGATTAAAATCTGCCTCCTGAAATCTGTTTCCTGCAATTCTGCCTTGCTTTCAAATCCTCTTTGTTGCCTTCCCTCAATATATTTGTAGACGAGAGTTATCATTTATAAGTCTGCAGGTTTGTGAATTGCAGTGCCCCTGAGCTCCATTTTTCAACTCGCTCTCTTGGGAGCTGGCCGCAAAAGCGCAGGATTGCTTTAGGCCCTATTGTGCTTCCGGGCGGCAGACTGAGCCTGTGGTTAATTCTTCTTCCTGATGGGAAAATAGAGTGACCTGTGCCTGTCCCAACACCTAGAGCTAGTCTCTCATTGGTTCCCCCTCTTCCCGTTCATCCTCAGTTCAAATTGCAACCTGTATGGAACAGGAGGTTAAAGGTGCTGATTCTCCAAGGAGGGAGATTGCTAGTAAAGCGGCTGGAATGGCGAACCCGAGCACAAGGGGATGAGAAATGAGGTGCGTTTTAGAAACCTTTCCCGATCACTCGGTGGACCATCTTCTGGGTTTCTCATGCATGTTTTTGATGTAGGCAGATGCCCTTGAACCTGGAGATTTGGGACCCATGGGATGGGTACCACGCAGTATTACTTTAAAGCGTCTGCGTTTGCTCACCGAACCTCACCAAACCCCTCAGCCCCAAGAGTGTCCACCCTTATGTCTCAATCAGCTGCAGGTCTAGATATGGTCAATCCAGGTGGCATCACAGCCCCTGAACGAATTTTGTAAGAATTTCTCTCTCTTTCACTGTCTTTGTTTCACGGGTTTTTAAAGTTAATTGAGTTTTATAATGGGGTTTAGCTGCTTTTCACTGCTGTGTTTATGCAGCTTTACACCCACTTGACTCACTTACAGAGAGATATCAATACATAGGTTTTATGATTCTTACTAGTCAGATATATTCTTGGGCGGTGAATAGGGGGTGTTGAGTCCAGTTCCCTGAGCAAGGAGTAGGTCTTGTCTATTACATATTGGGTTTATGGAACGGTATCTGAGCTAATTTGAAACACTTGTTTTATGCATCACCCCACCTCACCTTTCCCGTTAGGCAGCCATAGTGTGTTTTCTAACCGTGTGACTCTGTTCTGTTTTGTAATTCAGTTCAAGGGTAGCGGTTTTTACATTCCCTCTATAAGTGATATCTTATGATAAGTGTCTTTTTCTGTGTGACTTATTTCACTTAGAATCGTCGTACCTAAATCCACTCATCATGCTGCTACTAGCCTTATGACGTTGATTTCATGGCTGAGTGATATTCCATTGTACATAAGGACCACAACTTCTTTATCCATTTTTCTCTTTCCTGGGATATTTAAGGTGTAACGAAGTGGAGGTTCTTGTCAACAGAGCAGCCCTAAACTTTGGGGTGCTTGTGTCTTGCTGATTTTTAGTTTTCCCAATTTATACGCCCATGAGTGGAAGTGCCCTATGCTCTCTAAGCTGAGTTTTGTAAATGTTCCAGGACACACCGTACACTTCTCCAGAGTGGCTGTTGGCAATTTACATCCCGCCCATCAGCGTAGCAAGGCTCCCGTTTCTCCGTGGCCTGTCCTGCATTTCTGGTTTTGACACTTTATTCAGCATGGCCCTTTTGACCGATGGGAAGCGAGACTTCTTTGTAGCGCTGATTTGCCTTTCCAGGTTGCTTGGTTGGCCAAAAAGGGCGTATGCGTTTTTTCCTGAATATATTCAGGAAAAAACGCATACGCCCTTTTTGGCCAAGGGCATCATTGTCGAGGTTTTGCCGCTTTTCCTGTGCTTTAAAGGCGATTCGAATCTGCCTGCTGAAATCTGTTTCCTGCAATTCTGCCTTGCTTTCAAATCCTCTTTGTTGCCTTCCCTCAATATATTTGTAGACGAGAGTTATCATTTATAAGTCTGCAGGTTTGTGAATTGCAGTGCCCCTGAGCTCCATTTTTCAACTCGCTCTCTTGGGAGCTGGCCGCAAAAGCGCAGGATTGCTTTAGGCCCTATTCTGCTTCCGGGCGGCAGACTGAGCCTGTGGTTAATTCTTCTTCCTGATGGGAAAATAGAGTGACCTGTGCCTGTCCCAACACCTAGAGCTAGTCTCTCATTGGTTCCCCCTCTTCCCGTTCATCCTCAGTTCAAATTGCCACCTGTATGGAACAGGAGGTTAAAGGTGCTGATTCTCCAAGGAGGGAGATTGCTAGTAAAGCGGCTGGAATGGCGAACCCGAGCACAAGGGGATGAGAAATGAGGTGCGTTTTAGAAACCTTTCCCGATCACTCGGTGGACCATCTTCTGGGTTTCTCATGCATGTTTTCGATGTAGGCAGATGCCCTTGAACCTGGAGATTTGGGACCCATGGGATGGGTACCACGCAGTATTACTTTAAAGCGTCTGCGTTTGCTCACCCAACCTCACCAAACCTCTCAGCCCCAAGAGTGTCCACCCTTATGTCTCAATCAGCTGCAGGTCTAGATATGGTCAATCCAGGTGGCATCACAGCCCCTGAACGAATTTTGTAAGAATTTCTCTCTCTTTCACTGTCTTTGTTTCACGGGTTTTTAAAATTAATTGGGTTTTGTAATGGGGTTTAGCTGCTTTTCACTGCTGTGTTTATGCAGCTTTACACCCACTTGACTCACTTACAGAGAGATATGAATACATAGGTTTTAAGATTCTTACTAGTCAGATATATTCTTGGGCGGTGAATAGGGGGTGTTGAGTCCAGTTCCCTGAGCAAGGAGTAGGTCTTGTCTATTACATATTGGGTTTATGGAACGGTATCTGAGCTAATTTGAAACCCTTGTTTTAAGCATCACCCCTCCTCACCTTTCCCGTTAGGCAGCCGTAGTGTGTTTTCTAACCGTGTGACTCTGTTCTGTTTTGTAATGCAGTTCAAGGGTAGCGGTTTTTACATTCCCTCTATAAGTGATATCTTATGATAAGTGTCTTTTTCTGTGTGACTTATTTCACTTAGAATCGTCGTACCTAAATCCACTCATCATGCTGCTACTAGCCTTATGACGTTGATTTCATGGCTGAGTGATATTCCATTTTACATAAGGACCACAAATTCTTTATCCATTTTTCCCTTTCCTGGGATATTTAAGGTGTAACGAAGTGGAGGTTCTTGTCAACAGAGCAGCCCTAAACTTTGGGGTGCTTGTGTCTTGCTGATTTTTAGTTTTCCCAATTTATACGCCCATGAGTGGAAGTGCCCTATGCTCTCTAAGCTGAGTTTTGTAAATGTTTCAGGACACACCGTACACTTCTCCAGAGTGGCTGTTGGCAATTTACATCCCGCCCATCAGCGTAGCAAGGCTGCCGTTTCTCCGTGGCCTGTCCTGCATTTCTGGTTTTCACACTTTATTCAGCATGGCCCTTTTGACCGATGGGAAGCGAGACTTCTTTGTAGCGCTGATTTGCCTTTCCAGGTTGCTTGGTTGGCCAAAAAGGGCGTATGCGTTTTTTCCTGAATATATTCAGGAAAAAACGCATACGCCCTTTTTGGCCAAGGGCATCATTGTCGAGGTTTTGCCGCTTTTCCTGTGCTTTAAAGGCGATTCGAATCTGCCTCCTGAAATCTGTTTCCTGCAATTCTGCCTTGCTTTCAAATCCTCTTTGTTGCCTTCCCTCAATATATTTGTAGACGAGAGTTATCATTTATAAGTCTGCAGGTTTGTGAATTGCAGTGTCCCTGAGCTCCATTTTTCAACTCGCTCTCTTGGGAGCTGGCCGCAAAAGCGCAGGATTGCTTTAGGCCCTATTCTGCTTCCGGGCGGCAGACTGAGCCTGTGGTTAATTCTTCTTCCTGATGGGAAAATAGAGTGACCTGTGCCTGTCCCAACACCTAGAGCTAGTCTCTCATTGGTTCCCCCTCTTCCCGTTCATCCTCAGGACAAATTGCCACCTGTATGGAACAGGAGGTTAAAGGTGCTCATTCTCCAAGGAGGGAGATTGCTAGTAAAGCGGCTGGAATGGCGAACTCGAGCACAAGGAGATGAGAAATGAGGTGCGTTTTAGAAACCTTTCCCGATCACTCGGTGGACCATCTTCTGGGTTTCTCATGCATGTTTTCGATGTAGGAAGATGCCCTTGAACCTGGAGATTTGGGACCCATGGGATGGGTACCACGCAGTATTACTTTAAAGCGTCTGCGTTTGCTCACCCAACCTCACCAAACCTCTCAGCCCCAAGAGTGTCCACCCTTATGTCTCAATCAGCTGCAGGTCTAGATATGGTCAATCCAGGTGGCATCACAGCCCCTGAACGAATTTTGTGAGAATTTCTCTCTCTTTCACTGTCTTTGTTTCACGGGTTTTTAAAATTAATTGAGTTTTATAATGGGGTTTAGCTGCTTTTCACTGCTGTGTTTATGCAGCTTTACACCCACTTGACTCACTTACAGAGAGATATGAATACATAGGTTTTAAGATTCTTACTAGTCAGATATACTCTTGGGCGGTGAATAGGGGGTGTTGAGTCCAGTTCCCTGAGCAAGGTGTAGGTCTTGTCTATTACATATTGGGTTTATGGAACGGTATCTGAGCTAATTTGAAACCCTTGTTTTATGCATCACCCCACCTCACCTTTCCCGTTAGGCAGCCGTAGTGTGTTTTCTAACCGTGTGACTCTGTTCTGTTTTGTAATGCAGTTCAAGGGTAGCGGTTTTTACATTCCCTCTATAAGTGATATCTTATGATAAGTGTCTTTTTCTGTGTGACTTATTTCACTTAGAATCGTCGTACCTAAATCCACTCATCATGCTGCTACTAGCCTTATGACGTTGATTTCATGGCTGAGTGATATTCCATTGTACATAAGGACCACAACTTCTTTATCCATTTTTCTCTTTCCTGGGATATTTAAGGTGTAACGAAGTGGAGGTTCTTGTCAACAGAGCAGCCCTAAACTTTGGGGTGCTTGTGTCTTGCTGATTTTTAGTTTTCCCAATTTATACGCCCATGAGTGGAAGTGCCCTATGCTCTCTAAGCTGAGTTTTGTAAATGTTTCAGGACACACCGTTCACTTCTCCAGAGTGGCTGTTGGCAATTTACATCCCGCCCATCAGCGTAGCAAGGCTCCCGTTTCTCCGTGGCCTGTCCTGCATTTCTGGTTTTGACACTTTATTCAGCATGGCCCTTTTGACCGATGGGAAGCGAGACTTCTTTGTAGCGCTGATTTGCCTTTCCAGGTTGCTTGGTTGGCCAAAAAGGGCGTATGCGTTTTTTCCTGAATATATTCAGGAAAAAACGCATACGCCCTTTTTGGCCAAGGGCATCATTGTCGAGTTTTTGCCGCTTTTCCTGTGCTTTAAAGGCGATTCGAATCTGCCTCCTGAAATCTGTTTCCTGCAATTCTGCCTTGCTTTCAAATCCTCTTTGTTGCCTTCCCTCAATATATTTGTAGAGGAGAGTTATCATTCATAAGTCTGCAGGTTTGTGAATTGCAGTGCCCCTGAGCTCCATTTTTCAACTCGCTCTCTTGGGAGCTGGCCGCAAAAGTGCAGGATTGCTTTAGGCCCTATTATGCTTCCGGGCGGCAGACTGAGCCTGTGGTTAATTCTTCTTCCTGATGGGAAAATAGAGTGACCTGTGCCTGTCCCAACACCTAGAGCTACTCTCTCATTGGTTCCCCCTCTTCCCGTTCATCCTCAGGACAAATTGCCACCTGTATGGAACAGGAGGTTAAAGGTGCTGATTCTCCAAGGAGGGAGATTGCTAATAAAGCGGCTGGAATGGCGAACTCGAGCACAAGGAGATGAGAAATGAGGTGCGTTTTAGAAACCTTTCCCGATCACTCGGTGGACCATCTTCTGGGTTTCTCATGCATGTTTTCGATGTAGGAAGATGCCCTTGAACCTGGAGATTTGGGACCCATGGGATGGGTACCACGCAGTATTACTTTAAAGCGTCTGCGTTTGCTCACCCAACCTCACCAAACCTCTCAGCCCCAAGAGTGTCCACCCTTATGAGTCAATCAGCTGCAGGCCTAGATATGGTCAATCCAGGTGGCATCACAGCCCCTGAACGAATTTTGTAAGAATTTCTCTCTCTTTCACTGTCTTTGTTTCACGGGTTTTTAAAATTAATTGAGTTTTATAATGGGGTTTAGCTGCTTTTCACTGCTGTGTTTATGCAGCTTTACACCCACTTGACTCACTTACAGGGAGATATGAATACATAGGTTTTAAGATTCTTACTAGTCAGATATATTCTTGGGCGGTGAATAGGGGGTGTTGAGTCCAGTTCCCTGAGCAAGGAGTAGGTCTTGTCTATTACATATTGGGTTTATGGAACGGTATCTGAGCTAATTTGAAACCCTTGTTTTATGCATCACCCCACCTCACCTTTCCCGTTAGGCAGCCGTAGTGTGTTTTCTAACCGTGTGACTCTGTTCTGTTTTGTAATGCAGTTCAAGGGTAGCGGTTTTTACATTCCCTCTATAAGTGATATCTTATGATAAGTGTCTTTTTCTGTGTGACTTATTTCACTTAGAATCGTCGTACCTAAATCCACTCATCATGCTGCTACTAGCCTTATGACTTTGATTTCATGGCTGAGTGATATTCCATTGTACATAAGGACCACAACTTCTTTATCCATTTTTCCCTTTCCTGGGATATTTAAGGTGTAACGAAGTGGAGGTTCTTGTCAACAGAGCAGCCCTACACTTTGGGGTGCTTGTGTCTTGCTGATTTTTAGTTTTCCCAATTTATACGCCCATGAGTGGAAGTGCCCTATGCTCTCTAAGCTGAGTTTTGTAGATGTTTCAGGACACACCGTACACTTCTCCAGAGTGGCTGTTGGCAATTTACATCCCGCCCATCAGCGTAGCAAGGCTCCCGTTTCTCCGTGGCCTGTCCTGCATTTCTGGTTTTGACACTTTATTCAGCATGGCCCTTTTGACCGATGGGAAGCGAGACTTCTTTGTAGCGCTGATTTGCCTTTCCAGGTTGCTTGGTTGGCCAAAAAGGGCGTATGCGTTTTTTCCTGAATATATTCAGGAAAAAACGCATACGCCCTTTTTGGCCAAGGGCATCATTGTCGAGGTTTTGCCGCTTTTCCTGTGCTTTAAAGTCGATTCGAATCTGCCTCCTGAAATCTGTTTCCTGCAATTCTGCCTTGCTTTCAAATCCTCTTTGTTGCCTTCCCTCAATATATTTGTAGACGAGAGTTATCATTTATAAGTCTGCAGGTTTGTGAATTGCAGTGCCCCTGAGCTCCATTTTTCAACTCGCTCTCTTGGGAGCTGGCCGCAAAAGCGCAGGATTGCTTTAGGCCCTATTCTGCTTCCGGGCGGCAGACTGAGCCTGTGGTTAATTCTTCTTCCTGATGGGAAAATAGAGTGACCTGTGCCTGTCCCAACACCTAGAGCTAGTCTCTCATTGGTTCCCCCTCTTCCCGTTCATCCTCAGTTCAAATTGCAACCTGTATGGAACAGGAGGTTAAAGGTGCTGATTCTCCAAGGAGGGAGATTGCTAGTAAAGCGGCTGGAATGGCGAACCCGAGCACAAGGGGATGAGAAATGAGGTGCGTTTTAGAAACCTTTCCCGATCACTCGGTGGACCATCTTCTGGGTTTCTCATGCATGTTTTCGATGTAGGCAGATGCCCTTGAACCTGGAGATTTGGGACCCATGGGATGGGTACCACGCAGTATTATTTTAAGCGTCTGCGTTTGCTCACCCAACCTCACCAAACCTCTCAGCCCCAAGAGTGTCCACCCTTATGTCTCAATCAGCTGCAGGTCTAGATATGGTCAATCCAGGTGGCATCACAGCCCCTGAACGAATTTTGTAAGAATTTCTCTCTCTTTCACTGTCTTTGTTTCACGGGTTTTTAAAATTAATTGGGTTTTGTAATGGGGTTTAGCTGCTTTTCACTGCTGTGTTTATGCAGCTTTACACCCACTTGACTCACTTACAGAGAGATATGAATACATAGGTTTTAAGATTCTTACTAGTCAGATATATTCTTGGGCGGTGAATAGGGGGTGTTGAGTCCAGTTCCCTGAGCAAGGAGTAGGTCTTGTCTATTACATATTGGGTTTATGGAACGGTATCTGAGCTAATTTGAAACCCTTGTTTTAAGCATCACCCCTCCTCACCTTTCCCGTTAGGCAGCCGTAGTGTGTTTTCTAACCGTGTGACTCTGTTCTGTTTTGTAATGCAGTTCAAGGGTAGCGGTTTTTACATTCCCTCTATAAGTGATATCTTATGATAAGTGTCTTTTTCTGTGTGACTTATTTCACTTAGAATCGTCGTACCTAAATCCACTCATCATGCTGCTACTAGCCTTATGACGTTGATTTCATGGCTGAGTGATATTCCATTGTACATAAGGACCACAAATTCTTTATCCATTTTTCCCTTTCCTGGGATATTTAAGGTGTAACGAAGTGGAGGTTCTTGTCAACAGAGCAGCCCTACACTTTGGGGTGCTTGTGTCTTGCTGATTTTTAGTTTTCCCAATTTATACGCCCATGAGTGGAAGTGCCCTATGCTCTCTAAGCTGAGTTTTGTAGATGTTTCAGGACACACCGTACACTTCTCCAGAGTGGCTGTTGGCAATTTAAATCCCGCCCATCAGCGTAGCAAGGCTGCCGTTTCTCCGTGGCCTGTCCTGCATTTCTGGTTTTCACACTTTATTCAGCATGGCCCTTTTGACCGATGGGAAGCGAGACTTCTTTGTAGCGCTGATTTGCCTTTCCAGGTTGCTTGGTTGGCCAAAAAGGGCGTATGCGTTTTTTCCTGAATATATTCAGGAAAAAACGCATACGCCCTTTTTGGCCAAGGGCATCATTGTCGAGGTTTTGCCGCTTTTCCTGTGCTTTAAAGGCGATTCGAATCTGCCTCCTGAAATCTGTTTCCTGCAATTCTGCCTTGCTTTCAAATCCTCTTTGTTGCCTTCCCTCAATATATTTGTAGACGAGAGTTATCATTTATAAGTCTGCAGGTTTGTGAATTGCAGTGCCCCTGAGCTCCATTTTTCAACTCGC
The DNA here is from genome assembly GCF_028021215.1 of Eschrichtius robustus. Lineage (NCBI taxonomy): Eukaryota > Metazoa > Chordata > Mammalia > Artiodactyla > Eschrichtiidae > Eschrichtius > Eschrichtius robustus. The sequence continues at coordinate 62,613,166 of NC_090830.1, read as the reverse complement.
TCTCTTGGGAGCTGGCCGCAAAAGCGCAGGATTGCTTTAGGCCCTATTCTGCTTCCGGGCGGCAGACTGAGCCTGTGGTTAATTCTTCTTCCTGATGGGAAAATAGAGTGACCTGTGCCTGTCCCAACACCTAGAGCTAGTCTCTCATTGGTTCCCCCTCTTCCCGTTCATCCTCAGGACAAATTGCCACCTGTATGGAACAGGAGGTTAAAGGTGCTGATTCTCCAAGGAGGGAGATTGCTAGTAAAGCGGCTGGAATGGCGAACTCGAGCACAAGGAGATGAGAAATGAGGTGCGTTTTAGAAACCTTTCCCGATCACTCGGTGGACCATCTTCTGGGTTTCTCATGCATGTTTTCGATGTAGGAAGATGCCCTTGAACCTGGAGATTTGGGACCCATGGGATGGGTACCACGCAGTATTACTTTAAAGCGTCTGCGTTTGCTCACCCAACCTCACCAAACCTCTCAGCCCCAAGAGTGTCCACCCTTATGTCTCAATCAGCTGCAGGCCTAGATATGGTCAATCCAGGTGGCATCACAGCCCCTGAACGAATTTTGTAAGAATTTCTCTCTCTTTCACTGTCTTTGTTTCACGGGTTTTTAAAATTAATTGAGTTTTATAATGGGGTTTAGCTGCTTTTCACTGCTGTGTTTATGCAGCTTTACACCCACTTGACTCACTTACAGAGAGATATCAATACATAGGTTTTAAGATTCTTACTAGTCAGATATATTCTTGGGCGGTGAATAGGGGGTGTTGAGTCCAGTTCCCTGAGCAAGGAGTAGGTCTTGTCTATTACATATTGGGTTTATGGAACGGTATCTGAGCTAATTTGAAACCCTTGTTTTATGCATCACCCCACCTCACCTTTCCCATTAGGCAGCCGTAGTGTGTTTTCTAACCGTGTGACTCTGTTCTGTTTTGTAATGCAGTTCAAGGGTAGCGGTTTTTACATTCCCTCTATAAGTGATATCTTATGATAAGTGTCTTTTTCTGTGTGACTTATTTCACTTAGAATCGTCGTACCTAAATCCACTCATCATGCTGCTACTAGCCTTATGACGTTGATTTCATGGCTGAGTGATATTCCATTGTACATAAGGACCACAACTTCTTTATCCATTTTTCTCTTTCCTGGGATATTTAAGGTGTAACGAAGTGGAGGTTCTTGTCAACAGAGCAGCGCTAAACTTTGGGGTGCTTGTGTCTTGCTGATTTTTAGTTTTCCCAATTTATACGCCCATGAGTGGAAGTGCCCTATGCTCTCTAAGCTGAGTTTTGTAAATGTTTCAGGACACACCGTACACTTCTCCAGAGTGGCTGTTGGCAATTTACATCCCGCCCATCAGCGTAGCAAGGCTCCCGTTTCTCCGTGGCCTGTCCTGCATTTCTGGTTTTGACACTTTATTCAGCATGGCCCTTTTGACCGATGGGAAGCGAGACTTCTTTGTAGCGCTGATTTGCCTTTCCAGGTTGCTTGGTTGGCCAAAAAGGGCGTATGCGTTTTTTCCTGAATATATTCAGGAAAAAACGCATACGCCCTTTTTGGCCAAG